>NC_136072.1:29495419-30095419 GCF_964261635.1 Lissotriton helveticus
GGCTTGAGGCACTCCCAGTATCCCGGGTCCCCCGTGAGGGACCCCCACAGCCCAGGGAGGCTGCACCTGTGTATTCAGAGCCCAGAGAGGCTCAGGGGCCATTGGTTTACTAAGAGCCCAGAGAGGCTCCACAGCGCATGTGTCATTGAGAGCTCAGAGAGGCTCTAGGGGGCACATCTTTGTTCTGGGGCACCGAGCCCAGCGAGGCTCCCACGTTGGCCCCAGTATTGTCTCACACAGCTGCCCAGCACTTCGTGGGCAGCTGCTCCGTTTAGGCCCTGACACTTGGGACACAGGGCGTCCTAGCCCCAACAAGGCCAGAGGGCCTAGGGACAGTCACAGGTGGTGACTTACGTGAGTTTGGCGCAATTGTACTTTCTATACACCTCTGAATGGGTAGTTTATTCATCATGTGTTCTCTTGTGCTGCACCTCTGAATGTGTTTTTATGCGTCATGTGCTTTGCTTTTACACCGCTGAATGTAGGTTCTGCATCATGTGTTTCCTTCCC
The DNA here is from genome assembly GCF_964261635.1 of Lissotriton helveticus. Lineage (NCBI taxonomy): Eukaryota > Metazoa > Chordata > Amphibia > Caudata > Salamandridae > Lissotriton > Lissotriton helveticus. The sequence continues at coordinate 29,495,930 of NC_136072.1, forward strand.
CTGCACCTCTGAATGTGTTTTTATGCGTCATGTGCCTTTACACCTCTGAATGAATGTTATGCATTGCATCATGTGTTTTCCTCTTACACCCCTACAGGTATTGTAATACATAGGTGGTTGTTTTCTCCCTAGTACAGGTGGTGCTAGTGAGGTCCTGGTTACCAGTAATTACTGGTTGTGTGCTATTTTGTGCTACATTCTATGTTCTAAGTGCTATTTCTGAAAGTGCTACTTCTGATTCCTGACAGTGGTCCAGGTGGCCCTGTCTTGTACATATCCCTTGTAAATTCTGCCCGTGCCTCTGGCACATTGTAAAGTGTGTGTTTTATCTAATGTGTTTTGGTGTAATACAAAGGCTATTTTTATATAACCTTGTGTGGAGTTTCCTTTGTGGTGGGCCTTTGGTTGTTGTTGCTGGGGTGCATGCGCAAATACTTAGCCTACATCGCCTCCAAGTTTAGCCTTGCTGCTCGCGCCACGTTACCTAGAGGGTGAGTAGGGGTTATCTTGGCGTGTAACTCCCTTGCCCTGACTTGGGTGTGGTGGTCTCTGACTGACTTTGGCGAAAGCCCTGGCCAGCCGGGGATCCCATTTCCAACAGTCTCTACATAATGTACCAACAAGTTTGCGAAAACATTTGAGTGCGTCTGGTTCCTAACTCCATGATAATGTAGTCCTTCCTCATCTGATGCATCTAAGTCTCGTTTTGTTTGTCTGAGTGCTTTCTCACATCTTTCTACACTTCGTGTTGTCAGTTCTTCAGGGTCAGCAATCTGAGTAGGGTCAATATTAGTATTTTTACTAACCATAAAGGGAATGAAAACTGTTAGTCCTATCCAAACTAATATAACTATAACTATACTACATATACATACTTTGCAGCATGTTTTGCAACAACTACCGCTAGGCCTTCCATTCGTTCTTGACTCAGACATTTCGACTCAGAAGAAGTTTCTCAACCCCCCTTTGTAAGTTTACATAGTTAGCTTACTCGGTGCAACCTCAGGTGAGCTCGTCTTCCTCTTCTTCGGAATACTCAGCAACCGGTTCTCTGTCACTTTCGTCAGTGATGTCAAGTTCCTCAAAATTTTCAAGATTAAGTAGGTCCACTCCGGATCCTGATATTTTTCGTTTTGTCTTTTTATTCGCTCACTTCTTCTCTTGGAGCTATCTTCAGGTATTTCTGCAATTCGGGGACTTTTTCTTATATCTGCAAGTTTCTCTTGGACTGTTTTTATTCTTAATTTCAGTCTCTTAACATACCTTGGCTCAATGTGCTTCTTTTTCTTTAGTCTTTTTTGCTGGCACTGCGATCGAGCTTTCTCCTAATGCTCTTTTATTTTCACTTGTCTGTGGCGCTTCGGTTTCTGTTTCTTCCCTTTCTGTCTGACTAGTCCCAGGTCTTGTATCTATTTCTTCTGCCTGGTTACTAAGCTGGCCTGGTTCAGGTGAATTTTTGTTTTTTCTTTTGAATGTCTCTGTTTCTGTGTCCTGAACACGTTCTTCTAATTCTATCTGATCCTGTTCAAGCACTTCGATCCCTTGATTTTCTTCTGCTCGAACTATTACACTATTTCTAGTCTGTCCCTTTTCGATTTCAGGAGTCAGTGGAGGTGTGTCAATCACCTGATCTGTCCCTGTCTGACCTTCTTCTTCGTCCTCAGACTTGATGTGAATCTCAATGATCTGAGGGTCTTCGCCTGTGCCTTGCTCGACCTCTCTATTCCACTCTCTGTCTTCTCTTATTCGCTCTCTTGTTCTGAGTGGGTCTCCAGGGAGCTCGACAATGGGTATCCAATCCTCTGGCCAGATTCCCGGCAGCTCGTCATCAGCTGCTTCTGGACCAGCCTCCGTTGGATGTTCAGCAGTACTGGTGCTTGGCCACGCGTCATCAGCTACCTCCGGGCCAACGTTTATGGGACCCTCCACTGAGCTGGTGCTCGGTCGTCTGTCGTCAGCTACTTCAGGACCAACATCTGCAGACCCCTCAGCTGGACAACCTTCTGCTCCAGGCTCCTCGTCGGGTATCACCTTCTGGGTATGGCTGGCATGGATCCACTTGGGAACGCCGGCGCACTTCACAGCGGTCGTCGTTACCAGGATTACCTGCCGCTTTTTTCCCCACCTTGGTGCAAGGCAACTTGAACAAGTGTGCTTCTTTATTTTAACCCAGTCACCAGGAACCAATTTGTGAACTGGTGTTGTCGGGTTGGCGATGGCGTCTGCCCCAATCTGGCGAGAGATAGAACGCACTTGGTCACCCAGTTGCTTGCAGTATTCAAGTACCAAATCATCAGAAATGCTTAACAGTTTGTATCCTGGTACCCATGCTTGTCTCATCACTCTTCCCATCAAGATCTCATGGGGGCTCAGGCCTGTTCTCCGATCTGGAATGCTTCTGAGTCCCATCAGAACAAGAGGCAAGGCAGCTATCCAGTTCATGCTAGTGGAATCACATATTTTTGCCAATCTATTCTTTATGGTGCCATTTATTTGTTCTACCACTCCAGAAGCCTCTGGATGATATGCACAGTGCAGCTTTTGTGTGATCCCAAATGCTTTGCAGAGCTGAGCCAAGATTTCATTCTGAAAATGTCCGCCTCTATCTGAGTCAAAAAAGACTGGAACCCCGAACCTCGGTACTAGCTCTCTCAGCAACATCTTAGCTACTGATATGGCATCACATTGGGAGGTTGGGTAGGCTTCCACCCATTTTGAAAACAGGCAGACAACGACAAGGACATATCTCTTTCCCTCACAACGGGGCATGGTAATGAAGTCAATTTGTATTCTCACAAAGGGACCCCCTGATCTCCCAATTTTTCCCAGCTCAACTACTGTTTTCTTGCCAGCGTTGAACTGCTGACATGTCAAGCACCTCTGTCAAAGGGACTCTGCTACCTTCCTGAACTTCTTGTTGTACCAAGTCTGTTGAAACACCAGAACCATGGCATCCCTACCAATGTGTGATCCTTCATGTATCAGTCTGGCCATTGGGGCAAGTAGTTGTCTGGGTAACACAGGCATACCATTCGGGCCCACAATGACACTATCCTCACGTCTCGGTCTACAACCTTGTTCTTTCCACTTCTCTTTCTCTTCCCAGGGCGTCACATGCTGCCATTCTCTCACTTCATCCCATGTAGGCACTTCTTCAAACACCCTAAGTTGGCAGCTGTTTCCAGCCCCACCCCGCTTCGGATTTATTCGCATCTGCTCCATGGCGCATTGTTTTGCCACCCGATCAGCAAAATCGTTTCCCAAAGATACAGGGTCAAGGCCCTTCTTATGAGCAACACATTTGACCACTGCCAATTCCTTTGGTAATTGGATTGCCTCTAAAAGGTCTTGAACCACTTTTCCATTTCTTATGGGGGTACCTGATGAAGTCAGGAATTCTCTTTGTAGCCATAACTGGCCAAAGTCATGCACCACCCCATAACAGTACTGGCTGTCAGTATACACCGTTATTCTCTTGTCTTTTCCCAATTTGCAAGCTCTAATCAGAGCGATCAATTCAGCTACTTGTGCAGACTTTACTCCAAATAAATAAGCTGCTTCTTCAATTTTGTGTAAAGTGACCACAGCATAGGCAGCACTTAGGCCCCCCAGTTCATGCCTCAGGCACGAACCATCCACAAACCATTCCTCATCATGCACAGGCAAAGGAGTTTCTTTAATGTCTGGGCGAGGTTTAGTACTGAACTCTGTCAGATCAATACAGTCATGCTCATCATCTCCCTTATCTTCCATTACCATAGATTCAGGGAGTAGAGTGGCGGGGTTTAAAATATTGCATCTGGTGATGACAATGTTTGCAGCACCCATGAGAATCCTCTCATATTTAGTCAGCCGACTAGGGGTGAGATACTGAGTTTTTGTTCGGGTCAATAGAATCACAACTGCATGTGGGACATACACAGTTACAGGATGTCCCATTATAATGGACTCACTCTGTTCTAAACTGGTGCATGTTGCAGCTACTGCTTTCAGACATCCAGGTAATCCAGCCGCCACTGGATCCAATGTGGCAGAGAAATATGCCACAGGCCTTCTGGTCGTGCCATGTTCCTGAGTCAGGACTGACAATGCACAATTTTCACGAGTGTCACAGAATAGGCCAAACTCCTTGGAGTAATCAGGCATCCCTAGAGCAGGAGCTGTACACAGACAATTTCGTAATTTTGTGAAAGCTGTTAAGCTCTCGTCATTCCATTCCACTGGGTCCTTCGCTCCTTTCTTTGTCATCTGAATCAAGGGCTTTGCAAGGACTGCGAATCCCACAATCCATTGCCTGCAGTAACCTACAACTCCGAGGAACATTCTGATTTCTTTCTGAGTACGGGGTAACTGCATATTTTGAATTATTCTGACTCTCTCTGAGGTAACTTTTCTGATGCCTTTTTCTATCTGGTGTCCCAGATATTTCACTGATTTTGAACAGAACTGTAATTTTTCAGGGGCCACTTTATGTCCCTTTTCACTCAGGTGATTTAGTAGGGTGATGGTGTCAACCATGCAGTCCCTATGACTTTTGGACGCCACCAATAGGTCGTCAATGTACTGGACCAAAACGGACTTTCCAGGTAAGACTAAAGTTTCAAGACATTTTTTCAAGATCTGATTAAAGATAGAGGGGCTCTCTGTGTACCCCTGGGGGACCCTATTCCAGACATACACATGACTGTTGAAAGCAAATGAGAAAAGAAATTTGCTGTCTGGGTGCAATGGAATCGAAAAGAATGCATGACATAGGTCTATCACAGTGAACCATTCAGCATCCCAGGGGATCTGATACAGGATCACTGCTGGGTTCGGGACAATAGGGCAGCAAGGAACCACTATCTTGTTTACCTTTCTTAGGTCCTGAACTACTCTGTACTTGCCATTAGGCTTTTTGATGCCCATAATGGGTGAGTTGCATGGGCTACTCATTACTTCCTGTATGATGTTTGCTTCTAGCAATTTCTGTATTTCAATGGCAACACCTGCTCTTACTTCTGCACTCATTCTGTAAGGCTTGGTATTGGGGTATACTGCATTTCTCTCATGGCTATTTGTATGGGGTCTACGTTTTTCATTAATCCCACATCCTTTCCTGTAAAGTCCCATACTTCTGGCTTCACTATCTGCTGGAGTTCTTCAGGTAAGTCCTGTATAGTCAGTCGTTTTATTTCTGAGTCAGGTCTAATTAACATTAGCTTGTAGATACCGTCTTCGTCTGGAGTTTGAATTTCGACGCCCTTTGGTGTGCAAAAGATGGTACAATTCATTTTGCACAGCAAATCACGTCCCAGTAAATTTACCGGACTGGTATCACAGACAACAAATCTGTGCATTTGTTTGCAATTTCCAATTGAGATCTCCATGGGCTCGGTAACAGGTGTACTAATCAGTTGATTAGATACACCCACTACTTGGATGGCTTCTCCCGAGAGGGGTAGGTTTGGAACGTCCACTGTTCTTACAGTAGAACGGGTAGCACCAGTGTCCAACAGAAAGGTGACATCATTTCCATCAACCTTTCCTTCAATGTATGGTCCCGACTGGTCCACCGGCAAGGAGGCGCCAAGTACGCACTCCTCGTCCTCCCCTCTCAGGCCCCGTCAGTACTGGTCGTCACAGAAGAAAGTGTCATTCAGTAGATACTGCGAAGTTGCTGTATTTCTATTTTCATTGCCCCCCCAGATTTCTACGTCATCACCCTGTGGTGATTTTCCTTTAAAAATAGGTTTTGGCGCTCTGGGCACTTGGATCGTTTTTACCTGCTGCTGGGTCTTTCTTTGTTTTTCATTCTGCGTCTGTGGAATTAAATCAGGTGTTTGGGCATTATCATCTTGTAAATAGGGACACTCGTCTCTCCAGTGTCCAATTTCCCCGCACTGATAGCAAGGAAATTTCTTCTTAGCTTCCTCTCTACTCATTTTCGCTCTGGGCTTTCCTCCACCCCCACCCCCAGTGCTTTGGTTCGGGGTAGTTTTGTTCATCTTGTTTAACTGCTTTTCCTGTTGTTCTGCGAGCTTTACTTGAGCCCACATAACCTTCTCCTTGAGAGCCTTTTTCTTTTCTGCCATCTCGTCCTCACAGTACTTTGCATACCGTAGGACCTCATCTATCTTTTTAGTATGCCAACAGATTTTATTATCCTTTATCCATTGACAGATTTCGGGCCTTAAACCGTTTACAAACCTGTAAATGAAGTGTGTCATATCCTTCATCTCGATGTTATCTATACCACTGTATGTTTTGAACACCTGCAACAGCCTTTCATAAAAGGAATGCACTGTCTCGTCTCTTTCTTGCGTGGTTCTATCTATCTTGGTCCAATCAGTTTCCTTTGCGGGCACTTTTGATTTCAAATGCTGAATTACCTGATCATATTTTCTCATTACTTCCTTCGATGGTTCTCCTGTTTTTTCATCTCTCGCGTATTCCTCACTAGGCCAAGCTATGGCTATTTTACACTCGGTCCACAGATCTACAGGGACCACTATGTCGAAGAACCCATCCAGGTCCTTCCACAGGCATTTTTGCACCTTTACGAATCTTTCCACCTGCCTATACCAATCCACGGGCTTTTCTCGTAATTTCGGAAAATCATTAGTAAAGGATACAATATCCTGTCTGGACCATGGAACGTGTACATATTTTCCACCTGGTACTTCACGCATAGGGCATAACTGTTCTGGTTTGTCAGCTTCCTTTAGAACAAATTCGGGAGTTGCCTGCCTAGACCTGGCCTCATCCTTTTTCTTGGTCCACCTGGCTTTCCATCTTTCCACATCTCCCCATTTTTGTAATACTGTCAATAGTTTTGACCTGTGCTTTCTTCCCTGAAACATTAAAATTTTCCAAATCCTTGTCTGAGAAATCTGCCCTATATGGTTTCTGCAGAGGTTTCGATTTTGAAATATCTATTCCCATGCTAGCAGCAGTGTCTGTCAGTTTTTCATGAAGTACTCGAGTATTTCGGGTGAGACTCTTGCAGATAAACAGCATTTCGTCTTCGGAGTAGGTATTTAATCTGTCTAATCCTACGTTTCCTGCCATCAATTCCTCTATTTCTATTCTCAGCTTGTAGAGATCTAAAGGTTTCGTTGGGGACGCTTGTTTTTCAAATTCTTGACTCCATCTTTCGATTTCTTCAGGAGTCACCAATGTGACACACTTAGTACCCGAGGTCGATTCCATTTGAATTTCCCTCGCATTAAAAGGATTATGTCTTTTCTGTATCCTTTTTCCGGCATTTCTAACGGGCAGATCTAGCAGCGAGACCTCCGACTCGCACTCACTTGTCTGGTCATCTACAATTAAGGGTTCTGGTCTGGTCGGTGCAATGACAGGAGTAATTACTGGAGTTTTCGGACTCCCTTGACGGTCCCCGTACAACGGAACCACCGGTCCGATAGTTACTGGGATCGTCAAGGCTTCAGGACTTGTATTTAGCTGTGACATTTTCTGTATTATCTCAGCTCTCTGCTTTGCTAGCGCTTCTCGCTCTTTCTCTTCTAATAACCTGTCCAAAGATTTGTCATGTAACACCTGTGGGGTTAGAGTGGGAGCATGACTCGGGGCAGTGGGATGTGTTTCACTTGGTCCTTCGCCATAATTAGGTCTTGGGAACAAACTTCCTGTGCCTAGAATCCTCGGCTCTTCCTCATCCTGGGGCTGTAATAACGGCATTCCTGAACCTAAGGATCTCACCTCACCTCCGTAGGGGGGACGAGAACAAAAATCTCCTTCACGTGAATATCCCGTCTCCCCACCAACGGGTCTCCTGGGGTAAATACTTCTGGTTTCTACGGGTCCTAGATTCTCAGTATAAGGAGGAATTAGATAACCCCCTCCTACACTTGCGGACCTGACCTCTTCCCTTTGTAGAGGTCTCCGGGGAATATCCCCTGCACTCGAAGGTCGGTGTCCTTCATTATAAGGAGGCGGACTTCTCATGCACATGTCATCTAACAATTCGTCATCCGATTCTCCGAGGGGCCCCCAGTGTTTGGATTTCTCTGTCCTTTCCCCCCCCCCAGGAGGATCTTCTGCTGGCATCATGGGAAACAGTCCCTCAACAATCATACTCTGCCTCCATTGTTTCATCTTTTGGGCTCGGGCTTCTTGCTTCAGTTTTGGATACAATTTTGTCAATCCTTTATCCAATCGGGGCTTGTCCCTTTCAAAAGCCTCAATTTCCCATTCCTCTAGTGCTTCGTACTGCGTTAATCTAGGTCTGGGATGTAAATCATTCATTCGGGTTCTCAGATTAAATAGAATCCTGCTGTTAAATGTTCCGTCTAACGGAAAAGCCAATACTCCGTCATCTTTTGTGTATTCCGCCCAATTTTCAACCATACACATGTGTTGTACCCTGTATCGAACATCATGAAAGATGCGGGAGTATTTGGTGGCGGAATGACAACACCTTCTCTAGTTTTAATCTGCTTATCTTTCTTGAAATAATTCTTTACTTTATTTACAAGGGACAACTTTCGCTTGTTTCCGTACATAATATCGTGCTTTATGCCTTTAAACTGATCTCTCTGAAATCCCAAATCTCTCGGATCGGGTCTAGTATGCGGTCTGTACGAGTGCCACATACGATTCCTACGCTTAACTTTGTTTACAAAATTGCTCCCAATCAGAATGCGTCTTGTAATTCCGTGCGACCAATGGGGTGCACGAGTTCAAGATAATTTTGACCAATGGGTGCGCGATCCTTTCGCGAGACAGTTCTCACGCTCCGGTGCTCACCCCTCCTTTATAATTCCAGCTCCGCTACCAGCCCGCTGCGTCTACCAATCCCAGCGCGGCACGGAGTGACGTCAGAGCGGCTTCGCGACTGACTCCCTCCTTCACAAGGTAACGGAAACTTTCTTACTTTCTAAAGTGCTTAGTGCTTGGTTATTTTACAACAATTACACATTCGCCACCGTGCTCAAGTGCCTAGATAGAAAGAATTTTTTTTTACTGCAAGTAAACTACTTCCATTTACTTTTCACTCACTACGGATAGATCTTCTCTGCCTACCCTTCACTCTAGCATCGGAGAACCTGTTACTCCCCTAGACTCATCCACTTTACCGTGATATATCCGAGACCAGGGTTTCCCCAGCGAGCCCCTTTGCTTTCACCCAAGCTCCGATGAACCTGCTACTCTTCCGATGTGACCCTTACTAAGTTACGCCACAATAGGAATTTTGCCAATGAACCTCGTTACTAACATTTATTTAAACATGCATTCGGAAAAAACCCTAGTTAGTGCTTCCAGTTCTGCCTAACCTGCACCAACTTTCCTTAGAGCAGGTGACCTCAACACGAATGGATTCTATTCACCACTCGCTATTCAATTCCCCGGGGATTCCCAACAAAATATTTAACAATTTACGGACTAAATAGGTTAATACATATATCAATACAACAATAAGAAAAACAGTTTAAAACATTTCATAATTTTTCAAAGCAAACATTTCAAGTGACTGATCAGATCTCCTGAAGTGCCTACTTTTGTAGCAGCATCAATATACTAGCAGCTTCCGACTTAGCTAGACTAACTAGTCCTGCCTCACCTTTAACTATTCCCTAACCATAACTCTGCTACCAGAAAATTACTGCTAGAGATCGCGGGTCACCCGACCAATAATTTCACCACTTCCGGTTTCGGGCCCATATATTTCAAATCACCATATACATTGATCGGATGACCTCACAATCTACTACCAATAATTGTGAGTTCCTTTTCTATTTTCTAGTGTACCCGACTTACCATCCACTGTTACGGGTACCTATGACCACAATGGATCAGGGAGCTAGCTGTAAAAGGAAAGGCAGCAAATAATATATACTTCCATAAATGACTTTACTTTCATAAAATGACCACGGACAACTAGAAGTTTTATAAGGTTTTATCTAAAATTCAATCAGTGTATAAATCCAACTTACATTGAGCAGACAGTCAGTAAGCAAGATAACAAAACATTTGGATTCAAGAGAAATGCGACTGGGAACCTGCTAAGCTAGTAAACTAATCATGTAAGAGTCAAAAATGGGTGATGAAAAATAACTAGGGCAAGAATCATTTATGCTATGGAATGGGAAAACTTAGAAATCTAAACAGTTCGATTAACGTGAAAAATAGGACACGCTATAACTTCAGAAAATCTCTTCATTCAGTTTAGTGAGAAAATTTATAGAACACATCCAACAAGTTATAAACTGCAAATGGAGAAAAATTGATTTGTAAAAGGAAGGGTAACATAGGAACATGCTATGGAAATAAATGCAAGTGACTTTTATGAAATGCAATGGTTTGCGGAAAGCATGGAAAACTTGTCATATGCAAAGATATGTCTTTATTGAAGCAAAGACAGAAAAATAGAAAGGTGCAGTTTCAGGAGATTCAGAGCGATATTTACCTAGACTGGTGTGAAAACCAACCCTGGCCACGGGTCAGTTAAGGACAGGAAACCCTCAAGGAAGGATACCCCTCAATGGACAGCAGGTGCAGAATGGACACCCAGGACAGGACAGGAAACCCTCAGATTAGGATCAGGACAGGACCACCAGGACACGACCAGCACCCGCAGTTCGGAAGCAACGCCTGCGCTCCACCCTCTCTGCAGCTATCAGTCAGGACCCCGATTGGGTCAGCGAACTCCCCAGCAAAGTGCTCCGCCAGCACTTTTAAGGTTTAGTAAAACCTTAGTCTATGGTCAATTTCTGACAGAGTGCTCCGCAGCGCTCTGTATCAAGTCACCTATTGAGTGCGTTGGGTCAGTGACAGGTCAGCTATTCAGACAAGTCGGACAATTTCCCTAGGTGAACCTAGGCTAGATATACTGTTTTGGGACAGGGTACCACCCCCCAATGTTGCAAAGTGTCAGAATCCCCAAATTTCGATTGGTCCTAAGGTAGGATTTGGTTAACACACCAATCAGAACAGACTATTCTAAGGCCTATTTTGCATGTTAAGGTGCCGCCTAGCAAGATTGGGGTTCCCACGAGAAGTCGCAGGGAATACAATGGAAAGAATACAATTTGATACAATAGGGTACAATCTAGATGCTCTTGCTGGGTGAAGGTGCACGTTCCCATGCTGGCTCTGGCATCAACCTTCTTTGGCTTGGTTTCAATGCCGCCACACCATCGATTGATTCTGCGCAGAAGTACCCTCTAAGATGGACTCCTCAGCCCCATCACCCCTCAGTGCCGAGGATACATGAAAAGTAAGCGAAAACAAATTAGTACATAGAAATAAATGAATGTATTACACGTCGTGACTTTATACTTCAGACATATCATCATAAAATATGCTATGCAATTAGACATTAGTAATATATACACTGACACGAGAGCATCTGCACGAGCATCACCACGTTATCACGAAAGCTGTGTATTACGCATGCGCACCCTTTCCCTCCAAAAACTATCTCTACGCAAAGTCACGTGAGTGTGACTAACGCATGCGCAGAAACGAAAAGGCAAGCAGCGGCCATTTTAGGGACAAGGATTAATCGTATTAGTAGAACACATAGGCAAGCGTCTCTATGATACCCACGCACATTGAAATACATAAAATTAGTAAAACAAACAATTGAAGTTACGAGATTATAATAGATTTTCGAGGTTCTTGACTCGAGCAAGTCGCGATGCGAAATCTTGCTCTATCACAAGGTCCCAGGTTCTTGCTCTAGTTCCACTGGTGGGAGGTACCTACTCCTAGCCTCAGAGGTAGTTCTTTGAATACGAGGCCAATGTTGTGGCTGGTACTAAATTTCCTTGTAGTTGCTCCTTGCTTTATAGCACAGAAGCTAAATGAAAACGTGTTTGACTAATTCTAGACTTTTCATGAGATTTAAACAAAAGCCTGAAATAATTGTGTTTTGTGACCCATCCACTTCATGTATGTGTGCCTTTATATTGCTGGACCGCTTCTGAATGGCTTCCTAAATACATTATAGGGAGCATGGATGCTTGGGGAGGGACATGTGACCTTTTGGTGTAGTTCAGTAACATGATGAAATCTACAAGGGTTGCAAATGATAAGAAATATATATTTTTTTTACAGAGTTTTATATACGCAAACTTGCATTACATGACGACACATTAATTTTTTGTTAAGCGAGGGGAGATTAGGTGATTTGCCCAGAATCACAGGATGTTGAGCGTCATTGCTGAGACTCAAACCTGATTCCCCAGATTCGAGGTCGACCGCCCTAGCCGTTAGGCCAACTACTCTCCCCATTGGATTATAAATTTCACTGACCACATTGGGCGGGTTTAATCCGCTGCAGGTCCAGTATCAGAGCTCGGCTCAGTCTAAATGGTCCTTTTTGCGATCTAGCTTTTATATCAAGTTACCTTGTATGTTGTTTAGACACCCAAATGTCCTCTCTCCATAGAGGCCTGCTGAAATAAATCAAGTGCATGTTTATAAGTAATCGACCCAGCATTAGCTCATCCAATCTTATATCACAAACAGACGGCAAAACAAAATGAATATAAAAAACAAAGTATACAATACTAACCGAGATGTCGGCTGTGGTTGCAAAAGTAATTTATTACCCATCCTTTTATTTAAACTGTTAAAATTCTGTATTTAAAACATTTAATTTTTCATTGTACTTCCCACTTGTTGTGTGCCTCCTGTGTCTGGGACCAGTCTTTATGCTGGACAGAATGGCTATTGTAATGAAACCTAATGGCCAAAGTCACTGATTCTAGCCGTGGACCCCACCCCTGCATTATGGGATATGCTGTAGTGAAAAATAGCTCACATCCGTTTACAGCGGCTACAGATGTATTGTGGTATACATTGCATTGTTCATAGCGGCTTGCAGTCAGCGCAATGTACTACAGGTATGTTGTCAGCATGTTGTAGAAAGGTTAGGAGTAATAGTAAGGGTCTGATGTCTTTAGGCAAGTAGTTCTACCGTTGAATCTTCTTAAAAAAAATATAAACGCATGTAAAACTGCTGGTACGTACAACCAATTTTAAACAATAGGTAACAGTGGCCAGCTAAAATTAGTTCACCAATATTGTCCAAGTGTTGTTAATCACATTACATTACACAATATGTTGTCCAGAAGGAATGCTTCAATTCAAATTTGTTGTAAAGGATATAGAATGGAGGTGACATGTGCAGAAGGGTATGATAGAACAGAAAAACACATAAATTAGCACAGCAAGAAACCTTGGAAAAGGAATTAAGAAAAAATCAAATTCTACCCATCAGTGTAAAATACACTTGCTGATCTATGCATTCCTTAATATATTCCCAAGGGACGACCCCCACCCTCCTAAAACGCTTTCAGATGATCTACACAGTGTCATTGTCTCTCTTGATAAATATAAAAACACCAAGTTGATCAGCCATTCTATTGAAAAAGCAGAGCTCTAAGGTCAATCTGATTCCGTCACTTCCTGCTCTAGCATACTCGTGAGTTCCCCCTTGCATGCTGGCCCTGCAGAATGTGATCTTTCTGCAGGATACTCTGAGAGCTTCTTGTGAGATATCAGTTCTGCCATTGATAGGTGCTTTCTTCATGTTTGCTGCTGCCCCATCCTTGTCTGGTGTTGAGCTGTATTATGACTTTCTTTATATCAATTGTGTATTTGGCTATTTTTAAAGAGTGATAGGTATAACTAAAAGACTAGCCAATTGTAGCAGTTTATGTGCATGTTCCGGCTATTAACCCTCCTGATGTACATTCTCTCACGTTTGCAGATTGACTTTGTTGCTCATGACGACATCCCGTATTCTTCTGCAGGCAGTGACGACGTTTACAAGCACATAAAGGAAGCAGGTGGGTGGCTATTGACTGTACCAGGGTTCCTGCTGTTTCTCTGATGGCATAAGTTACTGAAGACGGTCCTGCAGTGGTCATAAGCCTGTGAATTGGACTTGGTTCATGTCATAATTGACCTCAAATTTTTATTAACAAACCAAGGAACCGTAGGGTGTAACACATCTCCCTGAATTGCACCCTGCAGTCTTGCTGGAATTAAGTTGTGGCTATTTCAGTATCCTAAAGGTAATTGTATGGGCAATGGAAACCTGATACTGCATAGAAAGAGTTACTAAGCATACAAAGAAAGGCCATGTTAGGAATGAATAAAGAAAACTTCATATAAAGTTCTACCTAAGAATCATGTCCGGGTCTTTTGCAGAATATTAAATGTGAACAGATGGCCGGTAATTTTCTATGAGAAAGGTGACAACCCTAGTTAGAGACCAGTTGCATGGTACCATTAGAATGATGCTGCTCGAGGGATGTTGGTTCACATCGCTGACCTCTGTAAAACCTGAAAGAAGAGTTGTTGTAGGTACCGTCACTGACCCCTGTATAAACTATAAAAAGGGTGTTAGTAGCTACCTTCGCTGACCTCTGTATAACCTCAAAGGACGGTGTTTTTAAGTGCTTTTGCTGACCTCTGTATAACCTCTAAGGACGGTGTTTTTAAGTGCTTTTGCTGACCTCTGTATAACCTCTAAGGACGGTGTTTTTAAGTGCTTTTGCTGACCTCTGTATAACCTCTAAGGACGGTGTTTTTAAGTGCTTTTGCTGACCTCTGTATAACCTCTAAGGACGGTGTTTTTAAGTGCTTTTGCTGACCTCTGTATAACCTCTAAGGACGGTGTTTTTAAGTGCTTTTGCTGACCTCTGTATAACCACTAAGGACGGTGTTTTTTAGATGCTGTTGCTGACCTCTGTAAAACCTCTAAGAAGGGTGTTTGCACCTCCTTCGCTGACAATATTTGTGGTTACCACCGCTAACCTCTGTATAACTTCTCAGAAGGGTGTTTTTAGGTGTTATTGCTGAACTCTGTATAACCTGTAAGAAGGGTGTTATTTTAGATGCTGTTGCTGACCTCTGTATAACTTCTAAGAAGGGTGTTGTTTAAGATGCTGTTGCTGACCTCTGCATAACCTCTAAGAAAGGTGTTGTTTTAGATACTGTTGCTGACCTTTGTATAACCTCTAAGAAGGGTGTTGTTTTAGATGCTGTTGCTGACCTCTGTATAACCTCTAAGAAGGGTGTTGTTTTAGATGCTGTTGCTGACATCTGTAAAACCTCTAATAAGGGTGTTTTTTAAGTTCTGTTGCTGGCCTCTATGTAACCTCTAGGAAGGGTGTTTTTTAGGTGCTGTTGCTGACCTCTGTAAAACCTCTAAGAAGGGTGTTTGCACCTCCTTCGCTGACAATATTTGTGGTTACCACCGCTAACCTCTGTATAACTTCTCAGAAGGGTGTTTTTAGGTGTTATTGCTGAACTCTGTATAACCTCTACGAAGGGTGTTATTTTAGATGCTGTTGCTGACCTCTGTAAAACCTCTAATAAGGGTGTTTTTAAGTTCTGTTGCTGGCCTCTATGTAACCTCTAGGAAGGGTGTTTTTTAGGTGCTGTTGCTGACCTCTGTATAACCTTTAAGAGGGTGTTTTTTAGGTGCTGTTGCTGATCTCTGCATAACCTCTAAGAAGGGTGTTGTTTTAGATGCTGTTGCTGACCTCTGTATAACTTCTAAGAAGGGTGTTGTTTAAGATGCTCTTGCTGACCTCTGTATAACTTCTAAGAAGGGTGTTGTTTAAGATGCTGTTGCTGACCTCTGCATAACCTCTAAGAAAGGTGTTGTTTTAGATACTGTTGCTGACCTTTGTATAACCTCTAAGAAGGGTGTTGTTTTAGATGCTGTTGCTGACCTCTGTATAACCTCTAAGAAGGGTGTTGTTTTAGATGCTGTTGCTGACATCTGTAAAACCTCTAATAAGGGTGTTTTTTAAGTTCTGTTGCTGGCCTCTATGTAACCTCTAGGAAGGGTGTTTTTAGGTGCTGTTGCTGACCTCTGTATAACCTTAAAGAGGGTGTTTTTTTAGGTGCTGTTGCTGATCTCTGCATAACCTCTAAGAAGGGTTTTGTTTTAGATGCTCTTGCTGACCTCTGTATAACCTCTAAGAAGGGAGTTGTTTTAGTTGATGTTCATGACCTCTGTATAACCGCTAAGAAGGGTCTTTTTAGTTGATGTCCATGACCTCTGTATAACCTCTAAGGAGGGACTTTATAGGTACCAACACTGACCTTTTTCTAACTTCTAAGAAGGGTGTTTCTGGGTACCATCGCTGAACTATGTATGTCCTCCAAGAAGGGTTTTTAAGGTACTCTTGCCATGTGATCTGATAGACTTCTAGCTGCAGATTCCTTACCTTTGAATTCCCCCAGCGTCCGTCTGGATCCGGAATTCAAAGGTAAGGAACCTGCAGCTCGATTGAGTCTCTACCAGATAATGCATTACTGAAGGTAAGTAACTCGTTCGTCTGTGATCCGGGAAGCACTGCTTTAGGCAGTGCTAAGTCAGGAGGCGTTGAGCAAACACGTACTGTGAATAATGTGACTGACCTCATGTGCTGGGTTGTTTTTGGTTTTCTTGTACTCTACGGCAGCGTTTCTATCGTAGATCTGAGAGGGCTAAATCCAGATTTTTAAGATATCCACAAGGTCCATTTAGGTTTCTTCTCTGTAAATGTAATTTATTTACATAGACAGAAGATTGTAAATATTAGATATTATTTTGTTGCATGAAGCTGGTATTGACAAACGCTCAGGAGTGTTTTAATGGACTCAGCTGATTTTCTCGTGTCATGAGGTGCAAGTGTGCTATTTATTCAGCGGTCCCTGGTGTGCAGACAAGTGCTGTCTCTATGGTATGCTTGAATAAATCTATATGATCCATGGATATCTTTACACCTGTCCTGCTGCTAAGAAAATCATGTTATACTGTTCTGCAATTATTGAAGTAATAAATGTTTCTTGCTATGATTTAGGTATACTTAACCTACATGGCTGTAGCACAACAAAAACTTCTTTAGGACTGTTCCCTGGTATGAAAATATAGAAAAGTAGCAAGGTTTACTTGACTTGGGTACCGCTCATCACCGGGCTTTTCGTATTTACGGGCAGCTGCGTGTCCTGTGTTTAAACTTCCCAGTTACTAGGCCTTTGAGGTCACCCAGAGCTACAGTCTGTACCCTTTGCTGTACTGAGAATCTCCTCCCTGTGCCATTTACCTTTTGTTTCCTACTTGTGTGTTATTGTGTAACATTGTCTCTCCTCCTCATTCAGTACTCTCCCCACACTGTGGGCATTGTGACACATCAGCCCAACTGGTTTGACACATTCCACTAAAACTGCTTGTAGCAGTGTTGGAATGAAGCCTGGCAAGCGTTGGCGTTTTCTTGGAACCTGTTGTGAACTGTGTTTTCCCCTCAGCATGGTTTCTGCATTGTCACCTTCCCTGGTGTGGATTGTGTTCATTTAATGTCTGTCTTTCTTGTTGATGGAAGATTCATTCTGAAACACCAATTTCTAGTTGTGTTCAACAGCGAGGCACCAGCATATGTGCCTTTGTGATGGCCTGCAGTTTAGAGCCAACCCAATAAGCATTGTCAGTGGTGAAACATAAAAAAAAGATCCTAGCAGTGTACCTTGACTCTGACCTAACCATGTGTAGGCATTCGTCAGAGGTAGTTAATAGCTTTTAGAACTTCCATAACTTCCAGATGTCTGTCCAGCTAAAAAATGTCACTTGTATGAGTTGGCCTACCAAGACACTTGCTGCAGAGCAGTGTCAGTGAAAGAGCTTTATTATGTGTAAGTAGATGGAGTCCCACCGTGTACCATCACTAGACTGAGACGCAGTGGAAGTGGTGAAGAAGTGATAGCACCCTTCCCGAGAGCCCCTCTAAACACTAGCACGGTCCGTCCGCCCCCCTGCTAGTGCTAGGACTCACTTAAAATCCCAAACATGCTGCACCTTGAATTTTGGGAACCTTACCTTTGTGTTCGTTTCCAGATGTTGCCTACATCAACACTACAGATTGGGCGTCTTTCTCAAACTGGGCACTCTTCGTTTTGTTTTCCTGGAGGCCGCCTGACAGCAAGCGCCTGTTCTTGGACGTTAAGAGATGCTTAGTTCTGTAACACTCTCCCTGAAGCAATTTAAGAGTGTAAGATCAAAGCACAGTCAGAAAACTGCTGACATCAGAGGCTGTAGAGGAGTGTGTATCTAGATTTCTGTGCCGGCACCAGCAGAGTATTGTTGCTCCTTGCTTCCCTGGGGGCCCGCGTCCTGGCGCAGTATCGATCAAGCAAGAGCATGTCAATCTGAATAAGGCTAACGTAACATTTTTTCTTTAGATATTATTTTATTCTTAGTTTTCTTTCTTCAATTTATACAGCACAAAAGAGAGCATGACCACAATTCCCAGCAGCAGAGCACATTGGTTTGGCAACAGTGTGCCACAATAAATGTGCAGCTATCGGCCTGACAACAGGGTCTACACATTAGATCATTCCTTTGGAGCCAGTGGCGTTGAGTCTCTGAGGATCATAAGATCTTATTTCTCCTCTCTTTGGGTGGATCACCTACCCGTCCTGGTGAATCATCCAAACCGTCATTATTAAACCAGAAGCCCCATATTTCATAAAACGTACAGGGGCAGCTCTGGTTTAGTATGTTACCTTCATGGCTATCATATGAAGGTCCATGCCGTGTTGCCAGCTGCGCAGCCTAGCATAACATTTATTGTATCTGGGGTCCTTTCGCTTAAAACATAAATATGTTATTGACTGCTTGTGGGCCAGAAATAGGATGTCTTGTCTGCCACCGTTTACGGGTGTGCCACCTTCCTGCATGTCGTTGCAGAGAAAAGTTTTCCAAGCTATTATTCGAACCTTTATATGTATGAGTTGGGTTGGCCCAGTTACCAGCATCATCACCTCCACACAGCATAGCCAGGGTCCTGTATGTGTACTGCAGCAGTTATTGTTTGTCAAGTCAGGTAGGAGTCTAAAACCAGAGAAATGAAAACCATCTGTATCTCAGTGGGTGTAAGTAAGAGCAGGCATTCAGTGCCTGAACGTAGTGACGGCTGGTCGGACTTTGCTATGTAGGGGGAGCTTCGCTGAGTATGCTATTTCCACTCGTAATTGTTAAAGCCAGCAAGTAAACTTTTAAGACCACAGCAGTAGGCGCCTGAGCACGGTTTTGGGAGCCACAAGCGTCAGAACTGGTTTTCATTGAAGACCTGCTCGGGCTATGTGTGTCGGTAATGTGTTCCATGTTCCTCAACATGGATGGAGGGGAGCAGTGTGATGTTATAGTCAATGAGATGGTAAACTGAGGTCATGTTCTCCAAAGTCCTCTGAATGCCGGTTTGTTTTGGTACTTTGCCCCCTTCAGTCGGTTGATCAGCTCTCCAGAATGAGCTCCTGCAAACATTTTTCCAGCCTAGTCTTTTATGGCCTTGGATGCAGCTTCTCATGGTCCTCCGGAGTCATTCTAGGTGACCCTCCGCTTGCGCTCTTTCCAATGGAGCATCCTGGTGAAGGTCATCTTGCTTGTAAGTTCCATCAAAATGCTCTACGATCACTGACGAGAAGCTAGTTGTATTCAGCCAGGGGACTGAAATATCTTCTCACCACAGATGATGTTGGTGTTCTGCCAATGCTCACGAAGCAAGGTGGAAGGTTTCCTGGTGTGATGCTGTTCTGTAATTCCACTACGTTTGTGTTTGTAAGTTGGTGTAAACCTCATCACTCAGACTGACCTGCCAACTTTCTCTCCCCCTTTCGTCTGGTGGACACAGGCATGTTTGCACCGACTCAGAGGACTGAAGGCATCTCGACATCTGACATCATCACCAGGATCGTGAGGGACTATGATGTGTACGCCAGGCGGAACCTGCAGCGGGGTTACACAGCCAAAGAACTCAACGTCAGCTTCATAAATGTGAGTTTTCTCTGTCTTCTGTATGTAACTATCTATTGCTTATCTGTGTTTGAGTCACGTTCGTACTTGAAGAAAAGAGTACATCAGAAGACGCCTGTGTGGTTATATGATGAATTAGTCTGTTTTTTTATTTTTCCTCTAACGCTTTCGTATTTAGAAGGTTATATTCGGCTGTAGACTTGTGTGGTAGTTTTCATCGTTCCGGCCAATCAATGCTGTCCAATGCCTCTATAGACTCAAGTGATAGCAGAAGGGAGACTTGTCATCGCCAATTGATCTGATTGGTGACGATGGCAAACAAGGTGTTTATTCTTCAAAATGCAAAAGTGGAAGAAAAAAGCTAAGTAAAAAATTCAAGAACAGCGTCTCGCGCATTTGATTTTAAAGTTCTTATACAGAACATATTGAGAAAAGTGTACGTATTGAAGAGCGTGAACTGAAGTGGTTGCCCCAGTCATCTGATTCTCCACCCATGTCCACATTGGTGACGTTCCAGCAGTTGAATTTCCTAGCAGGATGTTGGCCTTTGTCTGTCGAAGAGAAATGTCATCCATGCTGTGGCCTTTGTAACCGCTCTTGTGATCGCAGCATGTGAACATCAGTAACAAGTCTGCTGAGAAGGTTTTGGCATAAACCCAGAGAAGACACATGTATGTGTCACTGTAACTCACAAACAGAAAGAAACATGTTTTTTTTTTACTATCTTTATTTGAAAGTGTTCTACCACAGAAAATTTCTGAAAGGAAACTTGTCTGATCTTATAAAGCAATAATCAGGAAAACTGAGCTAGGAAGTTTGCTTTTATTGTCTCCAATGCACACACCTATGTGTCTCCTACAGCAGGAAGTGACGCAATAAGCCGGTGCATAGGAGCTTCTCAGAAAGTTGC
Source organism: Lissotriton helveticus (assembly GCF_964261635.1). Classification (NCBI taxonomy): domain Eukaryota; kingdom Metazoa; phylum Chordata; class Amphibia; order Caudata; family Salamandridae; genus Lissotriton; species Lissotriton helveticus. The sequence continues at coordinate 29,516,602 of NC_136072.1, forward strand.
TAAGTTACTTGTACACTGCACAGCTGTCTCATCTGTTCCAGCCCATGTTTAAATCACACATGCATGCACGCACGCGCAGTGCTTCCCAGACTGTAGATGTATTTATTATTATTTTTTTTTTTAAAGCGTGCAGAGGGACAGTACATTGTCCACGGTGTTTGTCCCGGCAGTGAAGCCAGCCTGCGCAATGAGGAGGATGCATCCTCCTACGCCCTCGTCTTTACATCTTTTAAAAGTCACTTTGCTGTCATTTCCTTTCACTATCTGAGAGAGCAGTCCGACAAGAGTTCTTCATTCCTGCCTTGCAGCCATTTATAGGTATTGAAATGAATAAGCTTCCTCTCAGTAATTCTGTAATGAGTAATACTCTATACGTCTGGCAAACCTTGACTATCCCTTTTGCCTCAGTGCACCAAGGTATAGAAACATTTTATATTATTTGTCTGTACGACCTCCTTAAACTACTATTTGTCCATAAAATATTTCTCCACATCGTGCAGTTTTCTCTCCAAATTAATTTAATCTAAGTTTATATGGACTTCACAGATTAATATTGCAGATGCTACTTGTGAGTTTTAGACTCTGGTATATGCCTTTGGTACTTGACTTCTTTTGACTCAGTCTTGCTCACTGTATTGTCCTCAGTAGTGAAGCCGAGCCATGGCTCCACAGCCTGGCCATCCGAGTGGACCCACTCATGGAAGCGGACCACTGATCCTTCCTAATTAGCTCTTGAGTTTCCTCAATAATCATCAAGATTGACATCTGGTGCCACCGTTGTCTCTATCACAAAGTTCCACTTTATAAACCTCTGTAATCCTATGCCTGTCATATTGCTGTGAGCGCGGCAGACCTCTGAACCCAGCTGCACTTGTGTGCGAGGCAGCGGGGTTCAGCTCAGCCCATCAAGAAAGTGCGTGGCAACGGGGGTACCGGGAATACACCCTCCGTGCGCCCTGGCTCTAAGATGGCGGGAGCAACACCCCAGCGATGAGATATCTTATGAAGTAGCACATGAGGTGCCAGTTGATCGGGAGGTTTTAAACAGGAGTCCCGAGGTCCATAAAGGAAGCAGCGTGGGAGTCAGATGTGAGGAGAATCCAGAACTGCAATGTGCGCCTGACCCTAAGATGGCCGCCACTGGGTACATTTGAATGGGGGAAGCTACCACCTTCTCACGCTAAACAAGCCCTAAGGTGCACAAGGTCTCCAACGAGAAAGCACTACAAAACATAGATGTCGGCTGGAACACTTCAAGGGGCTCCCAATTATCAGCGCTCTATACTGGGGGCATAGTGAGACCTGCTTATTCAAAGTATAGGTCAGGCCCGAAATGGCGCCAAGATCAAATCTATAACTGTCGCTATGGGGGGCTATAGAGGTCTAAAGTCTGATGAGGATCAGGCCTCTAGGCACAACTCCTCTTCAGCTTCACCCCGCCAGAAGGTTTGAAGGCAAGAACGATGGGTTGTCCTACAATCTGCCGACCTTGGAATCTGTCCCTTCCACCTCTCCTCTCACCACTTTCGCCCTGGGGGACAACTGGAGAACCTAGCGGACGGCGCTTCCCAGTAACACCAGGACCGGTGCCTGTCGATAGAACTTTGACGATGCCCCCTGGGCAGATACCATAACTGTTTGTACTTACCTCGGAGCCCGTGCAACCTTGGCCGATGCCCGGTGGAGCTGTCCTATGCAGCTATAGAGGAGTTTTTGGCTCTGGTTCACCCCCTCGGCCGACACCTACCCAGCCGGACATCTAACATTGTTTTCCTCGTCGCCTCATTGTGTTTCCTTCCCTCCCCCACATCTCGTGTTTTAATTTTCTCCTATGTCCTTACTTGAAATCTGTAATTGATTTAACTATGTAACCTGTAACGCTCTGATCCTCATGTAAAGCACTCTGATACCTCCGGGTCTAGCCAGTGCTATATAAAACTTTGCAAATAAATAAATATTGTATTATTATTTTTATTGGGGGTAGTTAGCCACGTCTGGTCAGTCTTCAGTTATGAAAACGTATTGCAAAAGTATCAGGGTGTATATATACCTGTCCAAATGACTCCACACCAATGCAATTAAGGCATGCTGGCTCCAGGACGCTGGCCTTAGAAGAGGCGGGTCTACATTCCAGAGCATCATGTGACCCCGGATTAATGGGCATCAGCAAAGCAGATCTGTTTGCCAACACACAGTCACATGATTCCTCCTTCCCCTTGTCTGATTTCATAGCTTTCTGTCAAAACCCCATATCTGGAACATTTGCGGGTGTGCCAAGATGCCTGCAGCCAAGTCAACTCAAAGTACATCCGAGCGAATAACTTGTTCATTGTAACTAACAATGTTTCATGGTATAAATGTGGTTTCGCTGTGGAGTATGAGTAATTATCAGGATTCACTTTGCTAGCCCTACGGTCAGTTCATCTCAGTCCCTGCCCTCATTGAACTCCTAATCCAGTCCAGCTCTCCGCAGCGTAGGGCTAGTAGTGTTCGCCAAATGGTAATTTCTCAGTTGTGTTTGCTGTTTTGTTAAAGTGCAATTTTCACAATTCCTGCTCATTTTATATCAAAATATTGTCTCTAAATGTGGATTTCAGTTGATCAAATCTGTTGAAACTCTTTTTGTTTGCCCCAATCTCAACTCTCTTTGGCTATAACGTAAGTCATTCTAACCTACTTGTGCACCTTACCTTCAGAGCCGACGTCTTCTTCTGACTTGCTAGCCCCGGAACTTTTGAGCCCATTTTTCCTGTTGATTCATCCTTATGTGGCCACTCACCCAGAATTGCAGTGCTGTCACATGCTCTGTTAGTTATGAATAATGCCCTTCCTAAAGACTGGTAGGAATACCATGTGTAAAGTCACCAGCTTCTTCTGTTGTTTGGGACTTACCAGCCTGTTCCCTGCCAGTCAGATCACCCTGCCACTGGGGTTGTCAGGCAATTGATCGTCTTTGTCAACAACCTTCGCCTACAAATTTGAGTCATTCAGCACAGTCATACTGACTTCCCTATAACTATCACCAGTCCTGCCTAATTAGTACAAAATGTAGTCGATGTATTCCAGCAGATCAAGTGAACTTTCTGCCACGAAGTCTGCAATTTCTTGCAGTAACATTATGTGCTCTTTCATCTTGCCTAGATGTGGGTCCTGTATTTACTGCGCCACTGGATTCAAGCTAGCCTGGCTGATGAGGTGTGATGCCCCGAAACTGGTCCCAGGATGCTTGTTTCCTGTCAAGGGAAGACCTGGCCTGGCAGTTCAGGCTGGACTGTTCCCTTGAGATACAGGGTCAAGACTTATTTGCATATGGCTGGGTCCAAACTGGGGTGGCTTGGTGAGCTAAAGAACCATGGATTAAACCCAGATCTGTGACTGGGGGTGAATGTTTGCATTGTTCAGCATTCTGTGCATAATTTTTTTCGTCTTCTCTTTTCCATCTTGGATGTTGGCACCTAAAAGCTGCGACACGATCTGTCGACGTGGATGCCATGGGTGAGATTGGGGTGCAAACATTTTGTGGTTGCATCGGGGCTCAATTCTTAAATCGAGGAGCGGATAGATGCCTTCAATATAGAATACAATGTAGAATCTATATGTAAATCTCTACATGGACAACAATTGGATTACTCTGTTCAAATAAATCAAGCCGGATGTTAGAATCCTCGTATGTATTAGTTCCTTTACTTACCTTGTGTCTTTTTCCTTCCAAGGGTTCCCTTAGTCTGGCAACAACAGGTTAGATCATGTGCCTTTTTGCAGATTTTACCATAAATGGCCCACGGCAATTTATACAAGGGTACTTACCAACTGGCCTGCTCAGCGAATCACAACTCTTAACCAGTCGATTCATTTTGATGGTTTATCTTTCAAGCCAGTTGCATACAGAATGCACCAATGGGGGCATCAGCCCTGGATTATAAAAACAAATGACATTATGTTAGCTTAGGACAAAATTGATTAGAACACTTTTGGGCAGCTTCCCTCCCTCATAATCTTGTTAAATTGTTTTTGCAAACGTTGCTGATAAAAGCTTTGTAGTCCTTAACTGTGCGATGGTTGTCTGCACCCCTTGCCTGGTGATGCACTTCGTATCCGCGCGCGCAATGCCTGCGGGCATACTCCGCACGCAAGTTTACATATGTTGCTGTTTTAAGGTCCTCCCCCTACTGGAGAGGTGGTTCCAGGGTTCATACAATACTTTGTCTCAGCAGTTAGTTTTCATAGGTTTTCAGGATGTCAAGATGGCAGTAGTATATTTATTTGACGCTATTGGTACAGCTTATCTCATTGTATTTTGCAGAAACCCCTGACGAAGAGCCTATGGCTCAAAATGCATTGGGTGATATAACACAGGGCCAACGTGGGTGTTTATGAAATTACCCATGCTGTTGTTTAAAGGCCTGGAATGGTATGCAGCCGCATATGAAAATGGTTAATAAACATTCAAGCGGAATTTCGCTGTCTCCATGATATTTACAAGCAAGAGATGGAAAGAAATTTTTGGGGTGAACAGGTCAAATTGTTGTCGAAATATGGAAGAAAATAAAGCATTTGAAAGGGAAAAGGTCCCAATTCAGCAGTGCGGAAGTTTGGAACGTACCCACGCTCCTTTGTGATCTTCAAGATGGCAGTAGCAGCATTATGTGCTGTATCTACTTAACTATCCGCCCACCTCCGTGGCACACTGCTAGTGAAGAGAATCCCTAGCAGCTGTTTTGTAGGCTTCCAGATTGGTTTCACACAGTGCCCCATGAACCCTGACTTACTTGCATGTTATCACACAGAAAGCAGAGGGGGGTACGGCTCACTGCCTTAACCTTTTGTCTGGTGCATGCTAACCTTCTTGAGGTGCGTTCTGTCTCCAGCAACAGATATTGGTGATTTGCGACTATGGTGTCTCTCTTCCGCCTGGCACAACAGTATGGCTGGAGTTTATGCACAAACAATTAACTATTGCCCGTAGACTTTCCAGTTCTATCTGTGCTCTCTTAGGTGTCGGCCCTAAAAATCTTTTGCAGAGTTGCCTCTGGTAGGGTGTCTAAAATAGTCAATCATAGATTGTACCTGCAGAGATGAAGTGCACCGACATTGTTCTAAGCATCTTCCTTACCTGCTGCGCAAATAGCGCCAGGGTCCAGACAATGAACAGCGGCACACCGCTCTGTCCGCAGTCCTTCTTTAGGTCTGGCTTGGCAGTGCAGGTGTCTACCAGAGCTTTTGCAGCTTCCCTTTCAAAATGATCTTCAAATGAATAAACCTATCTCATCTCTTGATGTTGTCTGTTAGATGTGTCCTTCTGTCCACTAGGAAGTGTGTCCATTGCAGTGCTTGAGGTGAGGAGTTTGCAGCATATGGCAGGGACTGTTTGGGGAATGGACAAGCCATCTTGACAAGGAAGGCTTCCTCGTCTAAAAGCAACACGTTCTGTATTTATAAATACTTTCTTACTGGACGTATGATGTGAAATGAGGTGTAAATGCTCTCTATTATATGTTGTGTTATTTTTAAAGAAAATACAGTTTGTGTGGAAAAAAACCCTGCATAAAAAATAACACTTGAGAAATATTATCTAGCAGTTACATGCTTGTCTTTCTGAACTGGGTGGTTTCAGTATTCAGGAAGGTTGGATTGACCGGTTTCACTGTGGACAGGTTCTCAGACAGATTGTATGTGCGATTGTGATCCATCTTGTGATGGATACTTCTAACAGCAGTTGCATCACCTTTTGAATTCCCCCAGACTAGATTCAGACATTTTTTTCAGTAATTGACCCCACACTGTGATAGGTTGTACCATCGGACAGCCACGTTCTTACTGTGCCTTTTCTTCCATGCCCTTTGGAAATCTGCAGCTCTCTTCCTAAACTTTTCTCAGTACTTTACAAACCTCCAAAACATTTCTCTGGACAGTGTGATAGAGGTTATGTAATGCTGCCCCCCACAACCAAAGACTACTGGCTTCAAGCTGTGCCACACACACACAAGAGGCAGATGCTGGCTTCAGACCTGCATGTTGTCTATCTTTGATGTGTTGGTTCCAAGCATGATTAGGAGTTGTGTGACAAATACCACTTGTTGCATCCGATGACCAAGCAAACCGAACGCAAAGCTGTATGTTGCTGAACACAAGAAATGACGTTGGTTGTGATCCAAGTCCTCGGACATATCACCATCTTCGTGCAAGACCAAGACGAAGTTAAAAAATAAATTGGCAGAAACACGAGATTTTCCAGGCAGCTGACCTCTCCTTATCGCTTCAGGGACAGATCACACAGTCAGCACTCCAAGGGCCTGACTCCTCGCAAGTTGTCTCACTCCAAACCCATCCCCCAGCTGGAGCTGATGGCCACAAGGACATGTGCACATGCAGGAGTACTGCTTTAAAATGTTTCGGATCTAGTCTGTTGCCTGGGCAATATTTAAGGTAAGAAATCTGCAACTAGGTGGAGTCTCTACCAAATAAGGCGTTACCGAAGGTAAGTAACTTGTTCTTCACTATTGTGCCTGGATGCACGATTCTAGTTTTTTCAGGGATGTGCAGGTATGCCTTATGGATATGGCATTTGACCGCTCCAGGCTGTCTGGGTGCAAGGCAGATCTGCATTGGAGTGATTAGAAGATAGTTGTCATTGGCCTGCATCTTGGCTTGCAATCTCTGACCTGCCAGTTCCACCAACTATACCAGAAGTTTAGGAGTTACTCCCAGTATCTGGCTTGCTGCCAGAGGAAGCCATCTCACTCTTTTCAGCAGCTCAGCTATCCCTTTCTAGGTGCTATGGGGTGTGGCGAGGGTAGAGATCGTGGCCACAAGCAGTGAGGTCAGTCATCCTGTGCCTCTTCACGTGCTGGAACTGCTGCCAAGATGCTCTGATTCCCCCTTAGAGGGCCATCTGCAGCCGTTAGGGGGCAGAATGTTTTTGTCTCCCTGGCTAGTGTGCCATTCAGTTCCTTAATGCCTGCTTTTGAAAGGGCAAATTCAAGATGTTAACCCTTGCCCAAGTCGTCTTTGCCCTAGATCCTGGGGATAGGATGGTGTCCTTCGACTGGCAGGATGCTTACATTCATGTATCTGCCCTTTCATCCCACAGGCGTTACCTCCGCTTCATGGTGGGGTCAGGCCTTTCCTGTTTACCACCCTTCATTGCAGCCTGACCTCAAGCCCCCCAGGTATTTACGAAACTGATGACGGTGGTCATTGCCCATCTTCGCAGGTCGGGACGCATGTATTCCTGTACCTCGATGATTGATTGATTTTTCAAGGTGGACTCCCCATGTCATTTGTGGACTACCTGCAGACCACTGTCTCCCTGCTGTCCTCTTCGGAGTTCTTTGTCAATATGCTGAAATCCCACCTTCAGTCGGTGCAGAGGATTTTCGTTGTAGGGGCTGTCGTGGATACAGTGGCATACAAATACTTTCCACCCCTTTAGTGAGTCTGCGATATTCAGCACATCAAACAGATTTTTGTTGGGATCATTCCTGTTGCATGGATGTTTTCTGAGTCTTCTTTGTTTCCTGGTCTTGTGCAGCCTGCTGGTGCCCAATGGCACAAGCTTGCTCTGCAGTGGAACCTCTGCCTCTCGTTGGCCCAGGACTCTGTCCGTGTTCCCTAAGAAACAACCCAGGGCCTTAGATCGTGTCTGAAGGTTGTTCTCCTTGCCTCACCCAGAGGGCTCAGTGGTGATGGTTGCATCATCTCTGGGGTGGTGTGGTCACCTTGGAAGCCTGTTCAGGTCCTGACAGACAACATGACTAACATGTGGTACTAAAATAAGCAGTGTGACGTGGTGTCCCAGGCTCTATGGCAGGAAGAGCTGAGACCCTGGCGGGGGTGGACTTTCGAGTAATTTCCATGACTGTCAATCACCTGGTGGGGTCCCTCACTCAGTGCCAGGGCAGACAAGCTCAGCAAGGTGACGTTTGGCCAAACACAAGTGGTGTTTACATCCAGAAGTTATTCAAGGTGTCTTTGCCCGGCTGGACGTGCCTTGGTTAGATCTTTTTGCAACCACCAAGAATGCAGAGCCTCGTACCTTTTGCACTGTGGAGTTCATGTCTTGGGTTTTTCGTAGGCTGCGTGTTCTACCTTCAGTGGGATTCAGGTCTCCTTTAGGCTTTTTTCCCTCTGCTGCTTCTTCTCCGAGCCCTGAAGAAAGGCAGAGGAGACCGATCTTGGCACAATCTGACACTCTAAGCAGCTGAGCCTCTACCCTCAGGAGTACCTCCTGTGCCTGCAAAAAATCAGGATTCTTCTGCTGAATCTCCACAGTTTACATCTCCGTGCATGGAGATTGAGCGGAACTAGCTGAGTTTTATTGAATTCCCTGCAAAGGTGATGGATGTCATCTTGGTTGGCTGCTGCTGTCCATACACCAAGTTGTTTTATTCTGGCTGCTTGTAGCCTGGTGCAAGGACAATCTGGTCGATCCATTTTAGGCAATTATGTGTGGTTGTGTTTGCATGCGATAGGACATTAAATGCAAACATATTGTCTATTTATAACAGTAGGACCTATGTATTAAAACTCCTAAACCACATAGTCACCAGTCTACACACACTGCACGTCCGCACAAATTTCATCACTGCGTCTTATTTTCAAAAGACCTCGAGGGGCTTGCTGGGCATTGCAGCTCAGACCTAGCGAGGAGCTGCTCGATGATGGAGCATGACACCCATCGAGGGGCCCACTGGGCATTGCAGCTCAGGCCTAGCGAGGAGCTGCTCGATGGTGGAGCATGACACACATCGAGGGGCCCGCTGGGCATTGCAGCTCAGGCCTAGCGAGGAGCTGCTCAATGGTGGAGCATGACACACATCGAGGGGCCCGCTGGGCATTGCAGCTCAGGCCTAGCGAGGAGCTGCTCGATGGTGGAGCATGACACACATCGAGGGGCCCGCTGGGCATTGCAGCTCAGGCCTAGCGAGGAGCTGCTCGATGGTGGAGCATGACTCACATCGAGGGGCCCGCTGGGCATTGCAGCTCAGGCCTAGCGAGGAGCTGCTCGATGGTGGAGCATGACACACATCGAGGGGCCCGCTGGGCATTGCAGCTCAGGCCTAGCGAGGAGCTGCTCGATGGTGGAGCATGACACACATCGAGGGGCCCGCTGGGCATTGCAGCTCAGGCCTAGCGAGGAGCTGCTCGATGGTGGAGCATGACACACATCGAGGGGCCCGCTGGGCATTGCAGCTCAGGCCTAGCGAGGAGCTGCTCGATGGTGGAGCATGGCACACATCGAGGGGCCCGCTGGGCATTGCAGCTCAGGCCTAGCGAGGAGCTGCTCGATGGTGGAGCATGACACACATCGAGGGGCCCGCTGGGCATTGCAGCTCAGGCCTAGCGAGGAGCTGCTCGATGGTGGAGCATGACACACATCGAGGGGCCCGCTGGGCATTGCAGCTCAGGCCTAGCGAGGAGCTGCTCGATGGTGGAGCCTGACACACATCGAGGGGCCCGCTGGGCATTGCAGCTCAGGCCTAGCGAGGAGCTGCTCGATGGTGGAGCATGACACACATCGAGGGGCCCGCTGGGCATTGCAGCTCAGGCCTAGCGAGGAGCTGCTCGATGGTGGAGCATGACACACATCGAGGGGCCCGCTGGGCATTGCAGCTCAGGCCTAGCGAGGAGCTGCTCGATGGTGGAGCATGGCACACATCGAGGGGCCCGCTGGGCATTGCAGCTCAGGCCTAGCGAGGAGCTGCTCGATGGTGGAGCATGACACACATCGAGGGGCCCGCTGGGCATTGCAGCTCAGGCCTAGCGAGGAGCTGCTCGATGGTGGAGCATGACACACATCGAGGGGCCCGCTGGGCATTGCAGCTCAGGCCTAGCGAGGAGCTGCTCGATGATGGAGCATGACACCCATCGAGGGGCCCACTGGGCATTGCAGCTCAGGCCTAGCGAGGAGCTGCTCGATGGTGGAGCATGACACCCATCGAGGGGCCCGCTGGGCATTGCAGCTCAGGCCTAGCGAGGAGCTGCTCGATGGTGGAGTATGACACACATCGAGGGGCCCGCTGGGCATTGCAGCTCAGGCCTAGCGAGGAGCTGCTCGATGGTGGAGCATGACACACATCGAGGGGCCCGCTGGGCATTGCAGCTCAGGCCTAGCGAGGAGCTGCTCGATGGTGGAGCATGGCACACATCGAGGGGCCCGCTGGGCATTGCAGCTCAGGCCTAGCGAGGAGCTGCTCGATGGTGGAGCATGACACACATCGAGGGGCCTGCTGGGCATTGCAGCTCAGGCCTAGCGAGGAGCTGCTCGATGGTGGAGCATGACACACATCGAGGGGCCCGCTGGGCATTGCAGCTCAGGCCTAGCGAGGAGCTGCTCGATGATGGAGCATGACACCCATCGAGGGGCCCGCTGGGCATTGCAGCTCAGGCCTAGCGAGGAGCTGCTCGATGGTGGAGCATGACACACATCGAGGGGCCCGCTGGGCATTGCAGCTCAGGCCTAGCGAGGAGCTGCTCGATGGTGGAGCATGGCACACATCGAGGGGCCCGCTGGGCATTGCAGCTCAGGCCTAGCGAGGAGCTGCTCGATGATGGAGCATGACACCCATCTGAGTGTAAGAGGGCTCTTGCTTCTGAGTAATCAGATCCCCCCCCCCCAATCTGCTTGCCCAGCGTCTTCCGACTTACTGCTTCACTCTCCTATTGCTTTGTGACTTCAGAGGAACAGCATATTCCCTGCGAATACATGTATTTTTGAAGAGCATGCATCTGTAACAATACTGAGGCGTGCACTGACTGAGATTCATCTTTACTCCTGACCGCTGTTCTCTCAGCAGCATCTGCTTCTCTGAAGCAGAGGTTCTCCAGGCAGCAGCGCGGGCAGAGATGCTTAATAAATAAAGTATTACCATGTATTGAAATTACTGTGTCCAAGATTTGGTCAATAAATCAGACTTCGCTTACTGCTAGATGTGGATTGCCCCTGTGAGTAGTATTTCACTGTAGAATGTACAGTTTGTCGACTGACCAATAAGAAGGCTCACAGCGAAGGCTTTCACTGGTAACTAAGGCCTTCCTTACACAACTCTGAAGCTTGTGATGTCGGATTGCTAAGCCGACACAACAGAGTACGAACTCCTAGCTTTTTCTAAAGATTCTGTTGTGTAATCCTGTTCAGGGTACTCATGATGTCACTTCACAATGCTTGTCGCAGAAATGGCTTAACAAGTACACAAAGCAAAAGCACACAATTTGTCTTCATTTCTTTAAAGTAGGCCTTCTGCACTCTTCTGAATAGCTACTGTTCCCGGTGAGTATGTTCGAATAGAATTCATTTCCAGTGAGACAATTGTCTTCGCCTTTCTTGTGCATATTCACCTTTGCCCTGGGATGCAGAACTATGGTGGCGGACAATTACCTCATGTTAAAGCCCTTAAGAACATGCATTAATGCTTTGAAAGACCTCACAAGCAGTCAGATCATATGAGCTTCCACTAGTACTTGATTCACCTCCGAATATCCTGAATTGTTTGATGGTTTTAGGATTTGGTTATTTATTTGAGCCACTGTCTTCTATTGTCTTCTGTTTCCTAAAGGAGAAGAGATACAACTTACAGGAGAGGGTGGATAAGGTGAAGAAGAAGGTGAAGGACGTGGAGGAGAAGTCCAAGGAGTTCGTCCAGAAGGTGGAGGAGAAAAGCATCGACCTCATTCAGAAGTGGGAGGAGAAGTCGCGGGAATTCATCGGTAACTTCCTGGAGATGTTTGGACCCGAAGGGGCCCTGGTAAGTTTCTGAACTCTGGTCTCAGCCTTCTGCGCTTTCGGTTGCTTTCCCCTTCTTTTGCGCATTTCACGTACAAGGCCAGAAGGCTGACCCTAACTTCAGCCCCTCCATGTTTGTGTAAAAGGGAGCCCCATGGCGTTGGCAGTCCTTCTGGTAAATCTTTATGGTCTTTCTTAAGACTCAAAGAATCCAAACAAATCTCCAAAATTAGAAGCTAGCAATTTAAAAACTTCCATCGATTGCAGTGCACTCTGCTTCCTGTGGTGGCTCCTAGGGCGTATTCTTGAAATGGCTGGCGGTCCCTTTCGCCGTTAACATCTCATTGTGTTCCTTCCTTCACTCAGGTGCGAAGACCTGTCCCCCCTTTTGTGAGTCAGGTTTGGATACAGGGATTGGAAAACCTGCTCTCGGTGTCCAACATCCACCCTTGTCCAAAAGAGCCGGGTTTCTGCTAAACTATGAGACTGTCTGAATGGGATACATTTAAAAAAATTGTCCACAAATGGGACCATTTACATAGTTACTGATACATCTGAAAATTGAATCTAGCGCCTGTTCTCCTGGAGCGATGTTGTATCTCCTTATTATTAAGTACCCTTCTTCTGAAGCAATGCTGCTGCTTCAGAGGCTATGGAAATAGCACATATCTATATTTTTCTAGCCTCTAAATTTGCCCAGAATCCTAGCTGCACCCTGGGGTTGGTCCTTGTCAACTGTTTCTTACAATGTTTGCGTGACCCTTTCAAATCTCTTCATTTCTTTTGCCTCATGAGCTCTCTGCCTTTCTCAATTTTCAGAAACACATGCTTAAGGAGGGAAAAGGCCGTATGCTCCAAGCAATCAGCCCCAAACAGAGTCCAAGCAGCAGCCCTGTGCGGGAGCGCTCCCCCTCGCCCTCCTTCCGCTGGCCATTTGCCAACAAGATGTCCCCATCCTCCTCACCCATCAACCTTCCTCGGTCCAAAGGGGCGGCTGCCTACGACATCAGCGAGGACGAAGAGGACTAAGCTGCCGGGGTGCCCAGCCGTCACTCGGTCTTTGTAGCCTTGCACTAAGCCTAAAGGAGAAGCGAAACAGAGGCGTCGAAGAACTATCTTCGCGAACAGTGAAACCAGAAAAGAAAGGATTAGCTTTGGATGAACCACCCAGTGAGAACTGGGGTAGTTGCTGTCATCTCTTTAACATGGACTTGTGTCCCTAGAAAATAACCAGCGTTTGTTAAACCTTATTTAGCTGTGGATTCTCTCGTTTCCTTCTTTTCATCTTACAAAACTGTGGTTTTAATTGAAACATAGTTTTATAATGTGGGCACTTGCAAATACAGGGTTTTTGGCCTCACTTAGCCCTCAGGCATATATCCTGATTTTATGAGTTTTTTTTCTTCCTTTCCTGGACACCACTAAATGTATTGAATGGACACAAAGTTTAGTTGCTTCTATGAATGGCCTCATTCTATTTCCTTTCCACTTTCGAGATTTCAGGTTCTTGTGGAGCCATAAGGAGCAAGCTGGGGATTGGATGAGGGCGATGCCCTTAAAACCAAAAGAAAGTAACGAACGCATACAAACGTGGCCATACGAAAGCAAGGAGGAGAGGGGCCATGGGTTCTATTAGTGGTGTCTCTTAGTCCTCTTGGGAACTAAAAACTGGTTGACATGTATGTGGGACACTATGAGCCTCACAGCGGGCTGGGTCCGCACAACAGAACCACTGTACCCCTCCAAAAATGCAGGTGGGAGTTGTCACAGATGGGTTCCACTCGTGTCACAAAATGGAGCCAGGCTCGGAACACTCTGGAGGGTGGGTCGCTGTATCGTCTGCAGAATCCCGCCAGCCACGAAGAGCCGGAGCGCGTACTGTCTTTGCACTCAGGTGGCGCCCACTGAAGATTGCAAGCACTTGGGTTTTGGGTGCAGTGTGTCGTCGCTTCTGTCTCCTGTGTCTCCTGTTGAGAACGGAAGGAAAAGCACCAGTTGCCTCTTGACAGTGCAGTGTAATATTTGTCATTTTTCAATGTGTATATGTTAACCCAAGTAGGAAATAAAAATTCCTTCTGAAAACATATTAATGTAGTGTGCTTTCATGAATTCCAAGCTTCTATGCGAAGCAATGTACCAAGTGCCTTTAAGTGAGACCTCTTGTTAACACTTCTTCTCCAAAAGAAACTCAAAGATAAACAATGTATATCACCGAAAAAAGCCAATGGGTACCCTTTGAGGGCAGTGTGGCAGGGTGCACAGTCAGAGAGGGACCGATGTCGAATAAGTTCTTTTAGCACACATCAGGCCTGTACCGACAACATTGACAGCAATGTAGGGGGGAGTGCCAGACATGGCCTTCGTCACAATGCCGGCACAGTTGGTCTGCGTCCTTGGTTGTCGCTTGTTTGCTACTGTCTTTGTCTTGCAGCAGCTCGCAGGCGTGTGCATGTCCTGGGTACTAGCTTGGGTGTTTGACAGATAGTGGTCACGGCTACAGTGGAGTGTGACTGTGCTGAGGGTGCAGAGGCATAGGGGATCACACATCACCACACAGGTGGAGCATGTGTGTACATAGAGGACTACACTTCTTACGCCAAACTCTTTGCTGGTCACACCACAGTGGGGGAATGGGCTGTGCACAGGGTCAGGAAGAGTCACCGTGGGCAGGCTGTGTCACGGCTCTCACCTGTAAGTAGAGTTGACCATTAGCTCATGCACTCTTTAAGGAAGCCAAGGAGAGCTTCTCTACCGCAAATCATCATCTTGATGGCTACTGTGGATGCTGCAGAGAAATGTTTGTGGGGTTGGTGAAGGAGTTTGGAGAGCAGCTTAAGAGGACATGCAGGAAAAGGGAGCCAGAATACCTTCAGTCCACCATTAAGACTAGGATTCGCTATACAAACCGGGGGGTGCATATATGCAGTGGGACACCAAACCTAGCGCCACAACCCAGAATCTACTGAAGTACCACTCGCTCACCCCTTTAATGCTGGTATGTGACCAACTGCACAAATGGCATCAGCTGACCCATTAGGAAATCTCCCCGCTTTGCAGTGCAGGTAAGGAGGCTTGTGCCCCACGACTGTGCGTCAACCGACGCCAGCCATTAGTCCTGGCACCGGCTGGCCTAGTGGGTCAAAGTCATCCATGATGAAAGGACCCCTCCTTGCATCAGACTCTAGCACCCTGAAGGGCTCGGAGAGCGCCTGCGAGGAGGTTCGTGGCACAGATGTTTGACACAAGAAGGCAACGTGGTTCAACTACCGGCAGCCGGTTCTCAAATAGCAATGGTCAACAGAGAAGGAGTCCTCTCTTCTCAGGCAGGTTCTTGAAGGGACAGTGCAAATTCTTGAATCTCTGCATATTTTAAATGTTTATGTTCCAAAGACTGCTGCACACACCTACAACAAGTCACAAAAGAGCTTCAAGGTGGGCCAGGCACTGTTCTCTTGCAAGGTTTGGCGAAATGTGTTCAGCTGACAAAATATTCCTATGAAAATAGTGTTTAAAAATAACACACATTTTGGTGCCACTCTGCCTACAATTTTGCATGCCCCCTCACTAATCTGAAAATTGACCAAACCAAGTCATATGTTGTCAAAATATTTTTTTGCTGTAATGTATACAGATTTTGTGTGTTTGTGTGGGTGGGTGTGTGTGTGTGCGCGCGCTTTGTGTGTGCGCACGCTTTGTGTTGTGTGTGTACACGCACTGACAAACACCTGGGGATCTGCACTGCACACAAGAGGCTCCTTTGTGGAGTGGTTAGTCTATTTATTCTCTTTTCTAGCCCCAATCCTTAAATATTTTGTGAATGTGTCAACGTAAATGTTTTATCAGGACCTTGGTGGATGTGTTTTTAAGGCAAAGAGGGCTTTGGCCCAGAGCCCTCACTTTTGAAGGGTCCCCCGTTAGGCTTTTGTAATAGCCCCAGACTGTCTAGTTTTTTTACTTGCTGCCTTTTTTAACCAGTGCGGGCAGATTCTGGTTAGATTCAACAAGCACCTTAAGCTTTTAGAGTTAATAGTCTCAGTTCACCTTCACAGGTCCTTGCATTTATCCAGCATACTCTGCTTACTGTGCATTGGAAATTGTCATTTTGTGCTCCCTTTGTGACAGCATTGCCCTCGTAAAGCGGCTGCCAGACTGGTGCAATCACAGCCTATCGCTACCTGACTCTGAATCCTAGTCCCGCACAGCTCACGTGGTGCAGCAAACAAAAGCAGTGATTGCCACTGTATGCCTGAATGGTGTGATCACAGTCCAGTGCGACCTGATGCAGAGTCCTTGTTCCTCATGGAGCCGAAACGAGTCCACTCAACATAAGGAAACACCCTCTGTAGGCACAGGCCCAAAAGTGAGACCCTAGTCCACATGCAGCTATCTGAAAGAAACAGGTTAGTATTAGATTCCTTACCTTAGAATATCCCCAGGCGTCAGTCTGGATCCGGAAACTTTTGCGTAGCAGTACCCCTGCGCGTCGGTAGGCGTCGTCTGCAGGCGTCCCCTGCGGCTCCGCGTCGTCGGCGTCGTGCGCCGTGATGACGTCGCTGGAGTATATAGACGCCGCCTCCGCGCGCTGACGTCAGTTCTTCTTTTTTCCGCGCCAGTTAGCGCAGATCCGAAGAGCAGTACTCCGGTCTTTTGACCAAGTTTTTTGTTAACTTCTTTACGGTGCCGGTAGGATGCCCGGTTTCAAGAGTTGTGACGAGTGCGACCGCATGATGTCGGTCACCGACCACCATCGACTCTGCCTCCGGTGTCTGGGCGCGGACCACGACGTGGAGTCCTGCGTCGACTGTCGGGCCTTGACTGGAAAAGCTAGGCGGGAGCGGTCCCGCAAGCTTCTCGAACTCCGGTTGTCGGCCCCGCGTCGAGAGCGGTCCCGGTCCGGTCGGAGGTCGAGGGAGCGGTCGAGGGAGCGGTCGCGGAGCCGCCATGGGCGCTCCGGGAGTCGCCACCATTCCTCCGGCTCATCAGGTAAGCACAAGAAGTCGGGGCGTCGCCATCGCACCCCCGACTCCCCCCGACGCCCGCGTGCTGCGGCCGGGGGCTCGGGTGACCCCACCCCCGCGGTCCCGCATGGGTCGCCGACGCCGTCTGCCCCACACCTGTCGGTCCCTGGGGAAGGCGCGTCGCGTGAGGAGATCGAGGCCTTCCTCATTGCTATGAGGGCGAGGTCTTCTCCGGCGGGGCCTTCGGCGCCTGCGGGCCCGTCGGTCCCGTCTGGGGGCCCGAGCGGTTCGGGTGCTCCTGCCCCGGCGCCGCCGGTGGCTCCGGCCCCGGCGCCGCTGGTTCCCTCTGGTTCGTCGCCGGCTGGTCTCCCGGCCTCTCCGGCGTCGGTTCCTGTGGGCCAGCCCATGGTACCGCCCCCGCGTGGTGCAGCGACTCCGCCGTCGGCTCCGGCCGGCGTCGGGTCCCCGGCACCGACGCCGCGCGGCGCCACCCCCCTTTCCTCCCCGACTCCGGACTCGGAGCCGGACCGGCGTCGGCCGACGCCGGACCCGACGCCGATGGGGCCTGTTGACCCCGATGTCTATATCGTCGACCCAGAATATGGGTATGACGAGGAGGAGTATGGAGAGGGTTGGGAGGGGTCTGAGGACCCTCTATCCCGTGCCTGCCAGTACGATGTGGACTGGGTAGGTGATCTGGGTGATGCCAGTGGCCTGGACGAGTCGCCCAACCCTGGGTTTGTCTCTCCGTCCCCTGTGGCGTCCGAGGCGGGTGCTGCCTATTCGGTGGTCCTGATGAGGGCTGCCAAGGCCTTACACCTTGAGCTCCCCGTCGCGAAGGTCAAACCGAATATCCTGACGGAAGTTTTTAAACCGCAGTCATGCCCCCAGGAGCCTCTGCTGCCGTTTAATGAGGCCCTGACGGATGTCCTTCTGGGCACCTGGTCCAGGCCCGCCTCTGGTGCGCCGGTTGACCGGAACGTTGCCAGGCGTCACCGTCCCTGCGCGGACGACCCTGCCTTCCTGTCCACCCATCCCTCCCCGGAGAGTCTGGTGATCCAGGCCTCCACTTCGCAGTCCGCATTTCCGTCGGCTCCGCCCGACCGGGAATCAAAGAGGTACGACCAATTCGGAAAGAAAGTGTTTTCCTCTTTGAGTGCTGGGCTGCGGTCTTGTAACACCGCGTGCCTCTTGGGCCGCTACACCCACTCCCTGTGGGATACGGTCGAGGAGTGTTTGCCGCAATGCCCCCAGGAGGTGCGGGACAAGCTCACCCGGGCCTTTGTTGAAGGCCGGGATGCGGCGCGGTACTCGATCCGTTGTGGTCTGGACACCACGGACTCACTGGGACGGGCCATGTCCACTACGGTGGCGATTCGTCGCCATGCCTGGCTGAGATCTGCCAACTTCTCACCAGACGTCCAAAATACGCTTATGGACATGCCATTTGATGGCAGTCGCCTATTTGGTGACAAAGCGGACCACGCGCTGGAGCGCTTCAAGGACTCCAGGGTCACGGCCAAGTCCTTGGGTCTCTCGACCCAGACCCAGCGCCAGCAGACGGGTTCGTTTCGGCCCTTTCGTGGCCAAGGGAGAGGAGGTCCCACACGTGCTGCCAGCCACGCGGCGCAGAGCGCTCCCCAGCGCGGTGGCGCCCGTGGTTTCCGCCGTGGTGGCGGTAGAGGCCAGCGTCGTGGTCAGTCCACGCCTCCCTCCGCTGCGGCATCCAAGCCTTCCTAGTCCGAGCTTTCGGGCTCACGTGACGCCAGTGGGTGGCAGGGTTCGCCATCACCACTCCCGCTGGCGCGCGATAACATCGGACAGGTGGGTGCTGCAGCTTGTCCGAAGGGGCTATGCCCTCCCCTTCGAGTCCACTCCTCCAGCCATGCCACCGCAGAACCACCGTGTGTCGGGGGACCACTTGACACTTCTGCAGGAGGAAGTTACGGCCCTCTTGGCCAAGGGGGCCATCGAGCGCGTTCCTGGGCCAGAAGTAGGGTGTGGTTGCTACTCCCACTACTTTCTGGTACCCAAGAAGGACAAGGGAGGCCTGCGTCCTATCTTGGATCTACGGAACGTCAACGGCTTCCTCCGGAAGGAGAAGTTCAAGATGTTGACTTTGGCTCAGGTCTTGGCTGCTCTAGACCCACACGACTGGATGGTAGCGTTGGACTTGCAGGATGCGTACTTTCACATCCCCGTCCTGCCGGCCCACCGGCGTTACCTGCGGTTCACGGTAGGCCACGAGCATTTTCAGTTTATCGTGCTCCCATTCGGCCTTACCAGCGCCCCACGGGTGTTCACGAAAGTGATGGCGGTGGTCGCAGCTCATCTGCGCCGGTTAGGGGTTTCAGTCTTCCCCTACCTCGACGACTGGCTGTTGAAGGCGGGCTCGCCCCAGACAGTCGTCCACCACCTTCAGATGACGGCAGACCTCCTGCACGAGTTGGGGTTTTCCATCAATGTGCCGAAATCACACCTGTGTCCCTCTCAAAAGCTCCTTTTCATCGGAGCGGTTCTCGACTCGGCGCAGTTTCGGGTTTATCCCCCGGAACGGCGGGTCCGGGATATTCAGGCTCTGATTCCCATCTTTCAGCCGTTATCCCGGGTTTCGGTCAGGTTGACGCTGCGGCTTCTGGGGCTGATGGCCTCCTGCATCCTTCTGGTGCATCACGCCAGATGGCGGATGCGGGCTCTGCAGTGGGACCTGAAGTTTCAGTGGGCCCAGCATCAGGGCAACCTATCCGACCATGTCCTGATCTCGGAGGGCACTGCGAGACAGTTGCAGTGGTGGCTTACAGACCGCGATTGGGTCAGGGGCAGATCCCTCTCCCTTCCCCAGCCGGAGCACGTGGTTGTGACGGACGCGTCCCTCCAAGGCTGGGGTGGCCACTTGGGAGAGGCGGAGATCAGAGGCCTCTGGTCTCCGGCGGAGTCCCGGCTCCATATCAACATGTTGGAGCTGCGGGCGATTCGCCTGGCACTGAAGGCATTCCTCCCCTTTGTCAACGGGAGTGTAGTGCAGGTGTTCACGGACAACACCACCGCCATGTGGTACTGCAACAAACAGGGCGGTGTGGGGTCGTGGACCCTTTGCCAAGAGGCTCTGCGCCTCTGGCAATGGCTGGAACGTCAGGGCGTGACTCTGACGGTTCAACACCTGGCAGGTTCTCTGAACGCCAGGGCGGACGAACTCAGCCGTCGGTGCTCGGTGGATCACGAATGGCGTCTGAACTCGGATGTGGCGAGAGGCCTCTTTCAGCAATGGGGAGAGCCTTGGTTAGATCTATTCGCCACAGAAGAGAACGCGCAATGTCATCAGTTCTGCGCGTTGGAGTTTCCAAGACGGCACTCGCTCGGCGACGCCTTTCGGCGCGAGTGGAGTTGCGGTCTGTTGTACGCCTTTCCGCCTATACCACTTCTGCCCAGAGTGCTGAAGAAGATCAGGCGCGACCGGGCCCAAGTTATCCTTGTGGCTCCGGACTGGGCTCGAAGGTACTGGTATCCCGAGCTACTCAGCATGACAGTCGGTCCCTCGATCCGCCTGCCCCTTCAGGAGGACCTTCTGTCGCAGCAGCAGGGGACGGTCCTCCACCCGAACCTGTCCAGTCTCCACCTCCATGCGTGGAGATTGAGCGGCGACAGTTGAGGCCATTTGACTTGCCTCCTGAAGTCTGTGATGTCATTCTGGCAGCCAGGCGTCCCTCCACAAAGTCGGTATACGCCTGCCGGTGGAACAGATTTGTGGCATGGTGCACAGCAAAGGCTGTGGATCCCCTTTCTGCCCCTCTATCTGAGGTTCTCCTCTTCCTCCTTTCCCTTGCCCAGCAGGGCTCTGCTCTGGGCACTATCAAGGGCTATCTTTCTGCCCTTTCCGCCTTCTTGAGGCTACCTGATCAGCCATCTTTGTTCAAGTCCCCTATTGTGTTAAGATTCTTAAAGGGCATCACGCACATGTATCCTCCAGCTCCGTTCGTGATGCCTCAGTGGGACTTGAACCTGGTTTTGACTTTCCTGATGTGCGCTCCCTTTGAGCCCCTTCATTCCTGTCCTCTCCGTCTTCTCACCTTAAAGACGGCCTTCCTGGTAGCCATCACCTCTGCCAGGAGAGTGAGTGAGCTCCAGGCTCTTTCTGTTCAACCTCCTTTCTTGTCTGTTCATCCTGATAAGGTGGTTCTTCGGACCAGACCTTCTTTCCTGCCCAAGGTAGTCTCTGCTTTTCACATTGGGCAGTCCATCACCTTGCCCTCCTTCTTCCCGCCTCCGCATCCTTCAAAGGATGAAGAGCGGCTCCATCGTCTGGACCCAAAACGTGCGCTTTCATTCTATATGGATCGCACACGCCAGTTCCGGGTGGATGACCAACTGTTTGTTGGCTACGTGGGTGAGAAGAAGGGAAGGGCGGTACAGAAACGGACCATCTCTCGGTGGGTCGTCCTGTGCATCAAAGCATGCTACTCTTTGGCTCGGAAGGAGCCTCCTGTTGGGCTGAGGGCCCATTCCACTCGGGCCACGGCGGCTACTACTGCCCTGGGCCGGGGAGTCCCTTTGCAGGACATTTGCCAGGCGGCCACGTGGGCCTCGCTGCACACCTTTGCGAGGCACTACTGCCTGGACAGTCAAGTCCGGAGGGATGGCTTCTTTGGCCGTTCGGTCCTCCAGGACTTTCTGGTGTAGGTTGTATTGGTTCGCAGACCCACCACCGGGGTTGGTATTGCTGGGGTATCTATTCTAAGGTAAGGAATCTAATACTAACCTGTTTCTTTCAGATGAACAAGTTACTTACCTTCGGTAACGATATATCTGTAAGAAACAGTAGTTAGTATTAGATTCCTTACCGCCCCGCCCATCCTCCCCGTTCTGCGAACTGATACCTAGGGTTAGGGACATCCCTTTCAGGGCCCTAGTTTCAAATGGCACCAGTGTTGGTTCTCACATGGCTCTGCGTGTTCTGGCGCGGAAAAGCTGTGTGCAAAGAACTGACGTCAGCGCGCGGAGGCGGCGTCTATATACTCCAGCGACGTCATCACGGCGCACGACGCCGACGACGCGGAGCCGCAGGGGACGCCTGCAGACGACGCCTACCGACGCGCAGGGGTACTGCTACGCAAA
Organism: Lissotriton helveticus; assembly: GCF_964261635.1. Lineage (NCBI taxonomy): Eukaryota > Metazoa > Chordata > Amphibia > Caudata > Salamandridae > Lissotriton > Lissotriton helveticus. The sequence continues at coordinate 29,538,394 of NC_136072.1, forward strand.
AGTTTCCGGATCCAGACTGACGCCTGGGGATATTCTAAGGTAAGGAATCTAATACTAACTACTGTTTCTTACAGATATATCGTTACCGAAGGTAAGTAACTTGTTCATCTTGTCTACACATCGGGGGCCAAATTTCTAAGCCCATGTGCCACGCATGGCAAGGGCTTAAGTGAGATTTACAAAGCCACCGTGGGTGAATCTGTGAGGCTTAGTAAATCCCCAGCGAAATCACTGCCTTTCGTTACTCTGCGTTGAGAAGGCATTCCATGGGTGGAGCATGAGCGTTCCCACGCATCCACCCGTGGGCTCTGATGCAACTATGGGCTGTAAACTTGTGATGGCATCAGAATGGTACACCTTCCAAACAGGTGTAACCAGGAGAAATATCTGTATTCCTCGTGATTTCCATTTTCTGCATGTGTCGCATTCTGCAATCCACAACGAAAGAGGAAAATGCCTCGAAGGATTGTTTTTGTGCAGGAAGGTGCCCCTTCCTTCAGAAAAATAACCCTGCAAGTAACGCAGGCATCCGTGCACCATGCCGAACAGTGCCTGCGTTGGCAGTGGGCTGTACTCAGTGCACCAGCACAGGAATGCATCATCTTGTCTTAGTAGATGCGCTAAATTCCGTCTCTCTTTCCTGTCACGCAGCGCAGCAAGTTGTCTTTGTGGGTTGCGTTGCGTGACATTTTTATAAATATGCCCTGAGTCTTTTGGCTTCTCTGTTGCTGGCCAGACAAAGAGGCTGTTTGTTCTAGGGTTGGGCCCAGATGGCTCCTGGCCAAGGAAGAGGGTTGCAAATGATCAGAACAAATGTGCCAAGGGCATAAAGGAGCTAAAACTGGATATGAAATCCAGAATTGTCTGCATAGGGGGCCCTAAATTATATTTGGCCCGGAAATCTTTAAGCGGTCCCTGGTTAGAAAAAGATTCACTTGCCACAAATTCATCCATTTATCTGCATGTTCTACCAAATTTCTGTTAAAATAAAAGCTTGTATTTTTCATTCAAGCTATAAAATCAGGTATCACTTGGCTAAATGGGTGAGGTTTCCCCCAGGTATAAAACTCCTCAGTCTTGAAGGCTGTATTTTAGGGTACACAAATTTATAGTTCACCCTAAAGAATTTTTGGGCTCTGGGCAAGACCTATTTTGGGGCCCCCTGTTAAAAACGACTTAGAATTTTATTGGCCATGTTTTGTTCATTCAAGCCTGGGTGATACAAAACAATACTGAATGATACTTAAAACCTTCAGGCACGAGGGCACACACATGGCTAAAATATGCCTTTGTTGGGACATGAAGTCCTCAAGATTGGGGCTGGGCGGAGAGACAGAGAGACAGAGTCAGGGATAGAGGGAGGTAGAGAGAAGGAAAAGGGTTGAGACAGAGAAGAAAGCAGGGGGAGCTTGAAAAGTCGTGGCAGGGCACTGGCACTCTTTGCTTGCGCCTTAAAACGTAAAGCGCCTCTGCCCACGTAGCAGTGTTTGGGAATGCACTGACATCGCAGCCACCCTTCTCCACTCATTTGAGGCTTGTGCTGGGAAGAACAGGGGTGTTCATTACATCTGGACATAATGAGTGAAATGAATGAATGAAATGAAAAAGGATTTATAAAGCGCATGGCTGCCCGGGAGCGTCCCAGCGCTGGGGTGCAGAGGAAATCTGAGGGGGACTAGGGGGGGTGATAGGTGATATTATGGATCTTGTGGGAACAGGTGTGTCTTCAGGAGTTTACGAAACTTCAAGTAGGTCGGTTCGGATCGAAGACTGATCGGCAGGGAGTTCCACAGGGTTGCAGCGGTGACCGAAAAACTCCGCCCTCCAGTTCACGCCTTCCTAACTCTTTGAACCGTGGCCAGGTTACCCCGGGAGGAGCGCAGGGTCCTGGTGGATTTGTAGGGATAGAGCATTTTTCCAAGGATAGGGGGCCCTTTGCCCTGAAGGGATCTATGGGTGATACACAGAGCCTTAAACTTGATCCTTTCCCGGACAGGCAACCAATGAAGAGCTTTGAGTGCTGGTTTGGCCGATGTTCTCCGGGAGGTGCCTGTCAGCAGCCTGGCCGCTGAGTTTTGGATTCGCTGAAGGATATTGATGGTAGATTCTGGAGCGGCCATAAAGAGGGCATTGCTGTAATCCAATCTGGATAAGATAAGACCCTGAATGAGTAACTTTCTGGATTGTGTCGGAAGTAGGGGGAGAATCTTACGGGCTGAGCGGAGTAGGCCCACACAGGTGCCAGCAGTCTTTTGGCCTGTGTCTTAAGGGAGAGGTCTTGCTCCAGCCATACCCCTAGGCTTTTGAGTTCTTTCTTTGGTGGAGGGAAATCTCCTAGGCACATGGGCCAGATGGAGGTGGAAAGGGATGTCATTTGCTGGCCCAAAAGCATGAGTTCTGTTTTTGTGCCATTTAATTTAAGTCGAGAGTCGCACATCCATGTGTAGATTTCTGCGATGCAGTTATGCAGGTTTTTAGAATTGTCCTTTTCCAGGGAGAGGGAAACAACCAATTGGGTGTCGTCAGCGTATGTAACAACTTTAATCCCAAAAGGGGTGACAACATCCTCCAGGGGGGCCATATAAATGTTAAATAAAGTAGGGCTCAATGACGAGCCCTGCGGCACCCCACACTGGAGGGAGAAAGGCTTGGAGCGCGCGTTCCCTTCCCAACCTGGAAGGTTCTGTTCTCCAAAAAGGATGTAAGCCACCGTAAAGCGGTGCCTCTTACCCCTAAGTTGACAAGGCGCTGGACTAAGATCTTATGGTCCACGGTATCGAATGCTGCGCTTAGATCCAGGAGGATCAGCAAAGCTGATCCTCCCGAATCCAAGATGCACCTTGCTTCCTCGACCACTGTTACTTCAGTGATTGGCTGGTGGGTGTATAGTTGGAGGAACCTCAATGGTCATGCGCTCCTCCGTGCATTATAAAAGCCCTCGAATGCATGGCTGTCTTCCAGCTTGCGATAGTTTGCGGTTTGTGATCAGTTTATAGTTCACGACAGAGCAAGGTCGGGTGGGCCTGTTGGGTGGGTGGATGGCATGCGTGTTTCGCCAATTGTTTAGAGCAACTCAACCCCCCCCACCAAACTTCTCATAGTTTCACCCTTACAACAGATGACATCACGTGTGTCGTAATCAATAACACTCATTAAGTTATCTATTCTAGCACTGTTGGCCGCGCCCTTCTCCCAGGACACGACTGCGCTCTACAGCCTGCGGTGCAGCTTCGTGGACATTGGCACCTCAGGTGTCTTTCAGCCTCTCTTGCTCCTGCACCCCTCTGTGCTGGCTGAGCAGAGTCTGCTGTCAGCCTGATTTTGGCTATCGACACTTGCCTTGGGGAATTTCCTTGGCAAATGCAGATTTTGGGATACCCAACTAACTTAGCCCACCAGTTTGCATGCAAAATTAAAAATATAAGGCTTCTTGTGGTTTTTAAAAAGGTTTATTCGAATCCCGCATAAAGGGCTAAAGTTGCCAGCATTCTGCAAAGTATTTTTTCAGGGGCTACATTCAACATCCGTAGACTACTGGGGAGAGGGCGCGGTCGCTGAGGCAAAAGTAAGTCTTCTACACTGCCCTTCCTTTGTGATGGGGACCGGCCCACCCATGGCCCTCATAAAACTTTATACAATATTCCTATAGTTTTGTAGACTTCATAAATATCCCTCTTTACACAATTGGTCATATTCTGAATTCAGGTTCATAATGTAAAGCTTAGATATTGCTACCCTACTTGAACTCAGTTTATGGGCAATAACTCCGCAGGCACAGATCACATTTATAGCAAATAAGACAGACACACAAATTTGGTGTTATTTTGTTGATCATTGACTTCTGTAGCCTTGACTATAAATTCACTACTGACATTAAAATGGAGATATCAAGATTACCATCCATATAACTCCCTTGACCAATCTGTGCAGTTCTCCAAGATAGGCCATAAACCTTGAGCATTCCCTGTTTTATCAAATGTTTCTGCAGTGCCTTCCATCCATCACAATCAAGCTTGCAGCACCACCGCTCCAGAAGCAAAGACATGGAAAATTAAAATACTTGACCAACCCTAGCACTCACACAACAACATGAACGGCATCGCCGCACAACGAAAACATGTTAGTGTCACATTAGACAAAACCTAGAAGACAATTGACGCTCCTCACTTAGTTCTAAATGCTCTGGATTTTTTTGTACCACTTCTCAGGCTTAGGACACATCAGTATGTAAGCAACGGATATGGTACTGAAATCTGAGATTTACAGCCAGGCAAACCAACACAGGTACCAAGTCTCATTTTCCAGCATGAGCGCTGTTCTTAGTAAGCTTCTAAAGCGTGTGAATACCGAGGCGTCTTGGCGCTAGCTTCCTATAAGAGAGCCAAAATATTTACTTTGAACAGGAAGTGAAGAGACAAGTTTTCAGTATTTTTTCAAAAAGTACCCTGTTTGGTTGGAGTCTTAAAGAAAAAGGCATTGTGTTCCAGAGCTTACCTGCTAGGTAGGAAAAGCTTCTGCCTCCCCATCTGGCTTTCTTTATTTTTGAGGTGACATCTAATTTGGCCAGACCTGATCTCAGTTGCAGTTGGGAACATGCCAGGAAGAAATCTTGAAATGAGAGGGACCGCTTCTGTGCGGTGCCTTATGGGCAATGCAAAGAGCCTGGAACTCCCCCCCCCCCCCCCCCCCCCCCCCTCCCCTCACAAACGGGCAACCAATGAGGGTCACGGATCTTCTTTGAGATGGGACTAAATTTAGGTATTTTTAAAAGCAGACGGGCTGCCACATTTTGGGGAAATTGAAGCTTCAATTGCAGGGGTTTCTGGATTCCTAGATATAGCGCATTGCAGTAATCTATCTTCGATAGGACACGAGCTACAACAACCGTTTTCTGCATGTCTGGGGGGATATAAGGGAAAACGTTCTTTTAGTACTCGCTTGAAGGACGGTGTCTCTAAAACCCTGGCCTTGATACTGTGGTAGAATCTCATTGGCTGCAGCTACTCCTGGTTGAAAGGATCTATAGCTGGATTGGTGCCTGGCACCCCCAGGTGAACCCCTGTTGAGGGAGAGGACCTTGAAGGAGGACCCATAGTGGATTTGTACATCTTGTAAGAGCCAGCAGACCTGGCTGGGACCCAATCTTGCCTCCTAGTGAGGGCTCTGCTCAGAAGGCTGGTGGTTCCAGGGGACCCCCCACAGGTGTCGGCCCACTGAGCACAGGGGTTAATTACTGTTCCCCCAAACACAAGACGCGAAGATGATCTATCCCGTCTGGAAAAAAGAAGGAAATTGAGGGGAGAAAATAAAAAGATAGATCACAAAGATTTAAGATTTTGCTGCAGGGCCTATGTAGGAAAATGTCTAGTTGTGAGAGAAGATTCAATGCCCAGATTTCAGCAGAAGAAAGGATAATAAAGGGGATGTGGATGGGGTGTACTGCCTTTCATGTAGGCATCCTAAGCAGGTGTGCAAAGCTCTATCTATTAAAACCTGCTCTGGCTGTAGTTTCTGGTCCTGCCACTAGATGGCAGGAATACCCAGAGTTTATAATGGAAAGAAGTGCCACAGCAAACGAGGGCCGAGGTGGACACTACTGAATCTTTGAGTTCTGCAGAGGCAGCTTTCTCATCCGCCTCCCCAAGGATTTATGGCTTTTAAAGGCCACGTAGCAATCTAAAGGGTTACAAGGCAAGCCTCAATCGTCAAGTGGCATGAGTAAGGGTGCCATGGGTACCCATAAAAACCAGGATTAGGGCTCCCGGCCATACGTGGGGTCAACAGGGTCCATCACACCCTTGGGGCCTGGTGCTACTGCACCTGCTGCACTATTCATAGCCCTATTGATTCTTAAAAGATATCCACTATCATCTTGATGCATGCATCCCATCTTCAGCCTCACACTTATTATGAGCCTTCATTACTATGTAAATAGTAATAAATCCTATATAAAAAGTAATGAAAAAGGTGCATCAAGCGGGAAACAACGCTCTACTCCGAACACATTATTATTAATTTGAATAAGAAAACTTTTCAGGTACTTCCTCTTCCAGTTCGTACAGTCCGGCAGTGTCTGCTGCTTCTTCATTTCTTGAGTTGCTGAATTGTAAGTTCTTGTTCCTGAGAAAGTAACTTGCACACTTCAGTGCATACGAGAAGACAGTATGCCCGGCATGTGTATGGATAGGAAGATTTCTATCAGGAGGCAATACAGAAACGAATGCCTAAAGAGGCCAGGCAGAGAAACTGAAATCCTTTAAATGCTTCTCTGAATGAAGGTTCAGCGATTAGTAGATATGTATCTGGTACAGGGATTAAAACTGGTCACTTGAGAATTATTTTTAGTCAACCATTGTAGTTTACACGAATGCTCTAAGAGTTATAGTTTTTTTTTATAAATTAGGTAGTGAGTCAACTTCTGTATCACTGTCCCTGATTAAGGATTTTGCTGCTCACTCGATAGAGCACAATCCGTTTGAGGCAGCGGCTGCTATTGATATGTTTTTGTTTGCTTACAATACCACTTAGTGGTGTTTCTGTCTGCTAGAAACATGGATGCCTTCTCATATGAAGGGAAAAAGACTGGTGAGCTTCCTGTGAAGAGAGAAGGATGGGTGAGGTTTTTTTTGTGTTTTTTTTTAGGATGTTCAAAAGTACACCATTTAAAAAAAAAAGAAATTATATCTTTATTTTAATTTTTTTAACAGCTTTCATTTTTTCAAAGATTTACACTTTTTAAATCTGTTTCAAATGACCCACAGGAGTACAAATGATGGCACTTTTAACCAATATGGTGTGTTCATATTTACAAAAAAGAAATAATTTTTCAAGACATAATAGCGTATAATCTCAACATTTAGAAGCAATAAAAGAGTGGCATCTGTATTGGTCTTCTGTACAAACTATTAGAACAGGAATTTATTCACATTAAAAAATCAGCTTTAACTCAACCTACACATTTCTCAGACCCATTTTCATCAAGTTCCTGAGTTTTATATGACAAGAGAAGTATGGCTGAGTTCCATGTGTTGAGGGAAGTGTGGGCGAGTTTCATTTGAAGACGAAGGATGGGTGACTTTATCGCCTTCTATTCTTTTGAATTCACTTCTTGCTTCTGAAAATTAGGACATCTCATAACTTGTTGAACTTGCATATGCAATTTTTGTTTGAGGGATATCCCTTGGGGTTCCTTTTTGAATATATCCCAAAGAGCCATTACTGCCAAAGAGGGGTTCTGCTCATTCACAAGTCTGGATAAAAAGTTCAACTCCTAGTACTTCCGATGTGGAATTTAAACTTCCATGCTTAGAAATATATTATTTGTATTTCAAAGTACTTAATTGGATTTTATACAAATACCAAAGTTCCCATGATACAGCAATGCAGAACACATGTTCCAAAAGGCAGGTAATGTAAATTAATCTCTTGTACAAAAATTCTCAACTCCGTATAAGGAAAATAAGGCTAGAACAAAACATATAACAAAGCATAAGGCAAAACAAATCCTGAGGATCATATAAAACATAAGAAAAAAACCAAGTCAAGATATTATAATAGTAGGCATGACAATCCAGGGACTGAAAGTGTCAGTATACCTATTTTCAGAGAGATAGCAGTCTGGTGACGTGCAAGAGAGAGTTTCGTGGAATGCAATAATTATGAGACCACTACATGGGGGGGAAGCATTTGTGAAGGAGGGGGGAGCAGACTGGGACTCCCAGATTAACAGGAAGGTTATATGTCTGCCACCTTTTCTTGCAATAAGGCCATACTTGAAGCTTATAGGTGCATATTTTCACAACATAATACTGGCTGCATGGACTGCAGGAGCTGGAATGAAGGCTTAAAAAGCACATGATTCTCCAATGCAGATGTTACAGCAAAGAGCCCAGCTCAAGTTTCATACAAGCCCCGCCCAAGTCAACATTGTCTTCAGGTGCATTCGCTGTCTTCCATCCTGAAGCTCCAGTGATGTGATGTTTTATTAGATCTGGAATAGTGGATCAGATGTTTGGGGTGTCAGCTTCACGCGTTCATGCTGGCACACTTCACTGTGCCCACCATGGTCGGCACATCTCCACCAACACAGTTTGAGGTCTCCGCTGCAGGTCCCAGGAATCAGTGACCTCAAGAAATTAACCAGATAAAACAAGCATTGGAAATGCAATAGGTCTCGCATTAGGAAAGTTTGACTTTTTTTATTTGTGTTGGTTTTAAAAATAGCAAAATTAATACCTTTGTCATTTACAATGTCAATAGTTTTAACTTTTGCAAATGTGACACCTATAGCATTTGTAATGCAATGTGTGTTGTATTTACGTGACTTAGATGTATTGATATTACAAATAACAATGGCTTTTAATTTTGTAAATAATTATTACTTAAATAAATGTTATTGTAATTTATAATGGCAATAGCTTAAACGTTTGTAAATAACTTTTGTGAAGATTATGTTCAGTGTATTTTATTGTGACGAAAATCCAAGAACATTGCATTTGCACCTACACACACACATAGCCACACACACACATATAGATGTGGTGGTGGTGGATCTGGGGGATATGGTGGTGGTGGATGTGGTGGTGGTGGTGATGGTGGATGTGGGGGTGGATGTGGTGGTGGATGTGGTGGTGGAAGTGATGGTGGTGGGTGTGGTGGATGTGGTGGTGGTGGTGGATGTGGTGGTGGTGGATGCAGTGGTGGTGGATGTGTTGGATGTGGTGTTGGATGTGGTGGTGGATGCGGTGGATGTGGCGGTGGACGTGGCGGTGGATGTGGTGGTGGATGTGGTGGTGGATGCAGTGGTGGATGCAGTGGTGGTGGATGCGGTGGTGGTGGATGTGGTGGTGGATGTGGCGGTGGATGTCATGGTGGATGTGGCGGTGGATGTCATGGTGGATGTGGCGGTGGATGTCATGGTGGATGTCGGGGCGATGGTGGATGTGGTGGTGGATGTGGTGGATGTGGTGGTGGTGGAAGTGGTGGTGGATGTGGTGGATGTGGTGGTGGATGTGGTGGATGATGTGGTGGTGGATGTGGATGCGGTGGATGTGGTGGTGGATGTGGTGGTGGATGCGGTGGTGGATGCGGTGGTGCATGTGGTGGTGGTGGATGTGGCGGTGGATGTCATGGTGGATGTGGAGGTGATGGTGGATGTGCATGTGGAGGTGGATGTGGTGGTGATGGTGGATGTGGTGGTGGTGGATGCGGTGGATGTGGTGATGGTGGATGCGGTGGTGGTGGTGGATGGGGTAGTGGTGGATGTAGTGGTGGTGGGTGTGGTGGATGTGGTGGTGGTGGGTGTGGTGGATGTGGTGGATGTGGAGGTGATGGTGGATGTGGTGGTGGTGGTGGTGGATGTGGCGGTGGTGGATGCGGTGGTGGTGGTGGATGGGATGGTGGATGTGGTGGTGGTGGATGTGGTGGTGGATGTGGTGGTGATGGTGGATGTGGTGATGGTGGATGTGGTGGTGGTGGATGTGGTGGTGGTGGATGTGGTGATGGTGGATGCGGTGGTGGTGGATGGGGTGGTGGTGGTGGATGGGGTGGTGGTGGGTGTGGTGGATGTGGCGGTGGATGTGGCGGTGGATGTGGCGGTGGATGTGGCGGTGGATGTGGCGGTGGATGTGGTGGTGGATGGTGGTGGTGGTGGATGTGGAGGTGGTGGTGGATGTGGTGGTGGACGTGGTGGTGGATGCGGTGGTGGTGCATGTGGTGGATGCGGTGGTGGTGCATGTGGTGGTGGTGGATGTGGCGGCGGTGGATGTCATGGATGTGGAGGTGGTGGTGGATGTGGTGGTGGATGTGGTGGTGATGGTGGATGTGCTGGTGGATGCGGTGGTGGATGCGGTGGAAGTGGTGGATGTGGTGGTGGATGTGGTGGATGTGGGGTGATTGCGGCTTGCAAGCTTATTCCGCTCACGTTATGCAGTTTCAAACATGATTGCCACTATTACTCTCAAATTCACTTGGCAGCAAACTGGTGAACTAAATAAAAGAAAGTCGTATTCAGCGTTATGGCCTGTACTTTATTCCAGCAAAGTGGCAAGCCAGTACACACCAATGAGCTAGTAAAGCTAAAAATACACCACATGGCACAATTGCTGGCTGAGCGAGCAGAAGTAAGCCAAACAGCTTTCCCATAACTAAGGAGAGCTGAGCTCTTTTTGTAGCAGCACGCATAAGAAAAGTCCCGTATTTTCACCAAAACACTCTCTGATAATGATCAGCCGAATTCAGAAGGCTTCCTGCCCTCATATATTCCAAGAGAGCAGTAATCTTATAAGGAAATGCTGTCATCACACCTAAAGCTACGGATGAGGAGAGCTTGCTGGAAGACATTCAATTAATGAAAAAAAAAAAAAGAAAAGGAGACCCGGCCGGCCGTGAAAAAGCCTTTGATGCCGCAGGGGGTAATTAGGGGAGGAGAATGGCTGGGCTGAGGCACAGCGCCAAGCCTTTGATGCAGCAGGGGGCGGAGCGGGAAGAGCTGCTGGCGGCACTAAGCTGACGATTTGATGCTGTGCACGCGCATTTTATCTAATTGCGCTTGCGCATTGAGTTAAAAGTGCACATGCACTTCATCAAATCGCCAGTGAATCGCCAGTGTAGGTAAGCTTTGTTTAAGCCCCCATAGTCTCGCTCTGCTCAATGCGCATGCGCATTGACAGGCGAGACCTAAAAAGGGGAAAATGTACCCACCGCAGAATTACAAATATCTTTCCTGGCAGACTTGACTTGCTGGTACAGTACTTCTTGCTTCTTTGCATTCACAGCTGCCCAGAGACCTTCCATGCCCATGGTTGCCCCAAATGAGGATGTGTTTGAAGCATGTGTGTGCTCACAAGTGAAGAGCAGGCGCATGCGCAGTTAACCTCGCTGCCATCCTATTTTGGCAGTCATTCTGGTTCTGTCCACTAGAGAGTGCTGTTAGTGCATATTTTGAAATAGAGAGGTTTATGGCTGTGAGTACAGAGCTTACTCTGTAGGGAACTCACTTGTTACGAATATACATTTAAAATAAGCACGCTTGAAGCTAGAGTGACTGTGGGTACACTACTGGGCAGAAAATAATTAAGTAACATATACCAGTCCCAGAATGGAAGCACTATCTGTCTAACTGTGCCATCTGAAAGGGGACACTGTGCCCCAAATGCCCACTTACTGTGTCCTTTATAGTCCCACCGTGTTCTGATCCACTTTGCTTCATGATAGCGGCTGCAGAGTGCGTTGTACAAATGCGCCTTTGTCGAGAAATGGCGAAAAGATGTACATGGATGAGCTCAGCCACCCTTCAGGGTCACACCAAGGTACAGGAGTTGCACAGAAGCCTATCTTGTGCCCATCCCTTCTTCCCTGGCTCTCCAGGCTCAGCCTCCATCCTTTCATCTTGTTGATCTCAACAGTCAACCTCCTCCTGGGTTAAAGAAGCCGCGAAGTGATAGGGGTCCTAACTCCTGAAGATGGTGCCCCAAGGAGAATGTCAACAAAACAGATCAGCAGCACCATCTGTAAACAGGTCATCAAACTACAAATGGAGAAGAAACTGGAAGCCCTTGAGATCCCTCGACCAGTAGGCCACGCAGACCTCATCGATCCTTCTCAGCATGTCCTACCTTACCTAGTGAATCTAACAAACTCTAGAGAAAGAAGCTCTGTGCACGAGCCAGAAGTGGCCAGCTGCCACTCTTCTAAGGAAAAAATAGGCAACATCTCCATATACCACCTGCTGTGGTCAACAAACTATAGAGAGATAAACTCTGTGTACTGGCCAGAAGTGGCAAGCTCCCACTATTCTAAAGAAGAGGTAGCCAACATCTCCAGACACCCCCTCCAGTTGAAGATCTCACCCAGGTCCTGCTCCACCACCCACTATATGCTCCTCCCACCGCACAATGTTTTTTTCCCAGGATTTTCAAAGCCGCAAGTGAAGTATTGAGTCGACGTCATGCTAGTTTAAAGGGTAATAAGTTACTCAACGTCATATGGATTTTTGTTCTGCGCACACTCGAAACAACAATGCACGATGGCTTAATGCCCAATGTAACACATTGGTTTTTTTCTTCATAAAACCAATAAACATTTTCTATAAATAAATCAGGGGCTACACCTCAAAAGGCCTACTTAATCAAGAGAAACTGAATAACTTGGAGAAAGTACCTTTTTTCTACTCATCTATATCTCACAGGAGATAACAAAACAGAAATTAAGATTGCTTGTAAGAAGTTGGGATTAAGAACTTGAAAAATGATGTCCCTATAGCAACATAGACCATACTTGGCGAAGCAGAAGATCTGAGCCTCTGTTTGATATAAACAGATTTCTAAATGGTAACCAGCAGCCGACACTAACCGTGATCGCTGCAAGCAAAAATTAAGGGGAAGATGGCTGTTTTTTAATTGTGCATGCTTACTTCCTTTCTTTCGTTTTACATGTTCATAGTTGTACTATCGTGTGCGAAAGGCAGTTTCTTTTTTAGTTTGAGTTTATTAAGAACAAGAAAAAAGAACAGCACTGTAATAAATCATATTTGATAGAGAGATCATAAGAAAAATAAGGATATAACTAACATGCTGTGTGCAAAAAAGAATTAATATTGATAATTGGGAATGTGAAGGGGTAAGGGGGAGAGGGAACAATATTTCATTACTCTAGAAAATTGAAATTGAGATTAAAACACTGTAGGCATAATAATACAAAGAATTAAATAACATAGTATAAAATATATAAGCATTAAACAACTTCTAATGTGCTAAGAAAAGACAACGTGGCGAAGTTATGGTGCTTCCGTACATCATCTGATACAGTAATAACTTTAACAGCAGAGGAAGCGGACACAGATAAGTATGTGGTTAGTGGAAGCCATAAAAGTGCTCTTTTAATGGCTGAAGAAATTGGGGAAACATAATTGGTGTCAGGTCTATGATGAAAACATACGCATTCCACCAAGCTCTAAAAGTAACTTTATCAGTTTGATTTCAATTAGAGGTTATTAAGTGGAAAGCAACAGCTAGCAATAATTCTAACAACTTAAAGTTCGATGATGATTGAGGCCATTGGGGTGATAAGGATCCTAAGAAAATATTGAGTAAAGAAAAGGGTATATTAACTTTAAAAATCTTTTTAATTTGGGACCAAACCAACCGCCAAAACTGATGGATATTAGGGCAATCCAATAACATGTGTTTTAGATTGGCAATAGAACAGGAACAGGACCAACATGTAGAAAGATGTATTTGGTGAGAAAGATGCTAATGTCGCAGGAGAAAGTAATAAGTGTTGATAAACAAAATAAAGAGTCTGTGTGGTATTTGCAGCTTGTGAAGTCTTGTGAAGTTTAAGCCATAGTTTATCCCAGGTAGCAGTAGGCCAGCATTGTGATAACCCCTTGGGTGCTCATGACGAGCTCAGCTCGTCATGACCGTGGCGGCGCTCCCTCGTCATGAGCACAGCGCCACGTGCAGCGTGACGAGCCGAGCTCGTCGCAAGCACCCCGGCGCCGCGCGCGGCCACCCTCCCCGCACCGCGGGGGAATTAGCCCCGCGGCGAAGGGGTTACATTTTTTTCCCAGGCCTATTTAGTCCTCGACTGAAGTCTATCTGGGGGTAGTAGTAAGGACTTATATATGGTAGATGCCATGGGGTAAGTGTCTCATATAGGAAAAAGTGTAGTGCATGTTGTAGGAGGATTGGAGGTGTTCGGTAGCGCGAGAAGATATTGATTGAGGGATGGAAGTAGAAGATCATATTGTGAATTAAAGGAAGCAGCCAATGAAAATTTTGTTTGAAGATCAGTAAATGATAAGGGATGGTTATTAGTTAAGAGTTGAGGTATCCAAAGTAAGCCCTTAGATCCCCAAGATCTCCAAAATATGGTACGATACCTGATTCATAATGCTTTATTGTGCCAATGGGTTGCTGATGAAGAGAAATAACAAGAGATATGAAGATGGTAAAAGAGGAGCTAAAAGCTTACGGGTATGAGAAATAATAGGAGAACGCAATCAAGAAATATTATTAGTGAAAGCAAGGATTTCCCGAAAGTCAAAGGGGGAGATGAAAGATTTCTCTATATTAATCCACACTGGAAAGTGTAAAGGAAGCTCAGAGAAGGGTAGCTTGTTTTAGAGAAAAGGCAGAGTGCTAAGTTTTGAAATCCAGGAACTTAAGGCCTCCATGGGGTTTGTCTTTTTTTAGGGAGGACAAAGCTATTCGAAGAGGTTTATCCTTCCCAAAAAATTTTGTTAAAAGTGGGTTAATGTTCTTAAAATAATATCCAGGGATATGAACAGGGATCATGGAAATAATATATAATGTCAGAGGGGTGAGCATCATTTTAACCGAATGTATTTGCCCCACCGAGAGGAAAAGAGGGTGCAAATGTGCAATAGTATCTTTTAATGTTTTGCTAATGTGATCAAAGTTTAGTTTAAACGTCCCAAATATTCGGTGAGAGCCAGAAGCCCAAGTACTTTATTTTTTAGGGATGCCAGAAAAAACCAGTGTGAATAAAATATTGTTTGTGACATAAAACATTTAGAGGCAAGACTTCACACTTATCAGTATTATGCAGATAATCTGATAACTGAGAAAATGTATAAACTTGTTGAAGGAAAGGAGGGAGAGAGGTTGCCGGATTAGAACCTTATAAAAGGATATCGTCAGCATATACGGACATTTTAACCTGATAAGGACCGAATTGGAAACCAGAAATACAAAAATCCTGTCTGATATTAGTTAGGAAGGGTTCCAACGCTATGACAAGCAATAAAGGTGAGAAAGGAGCGAACTGCAGTTTCTAATGCTGAAAGCAGCTGTTAAATGAATTCAAATTTTCTACAGTCACAAGCAGAAGACTTCTGCGGTTGGAAGGAGACACTCTTCTGTGCACAGGGACATATCTCACGTACACTCCCAGTGAAATAAATAATGCATGTCATCACACACCCTCGGGCTTCTATTAAAAGTGAATTCTGGTGAAGGCTGTGAATATCTGCACGTCCGCATACATAAACACGTCTTTCCTGTTCCTGGCAGTACATTTAACTGCATACCTTGTAGACCGCTGCCAAAGTGGGGCGGGGCAGAGCTCTCTTTGTATAAAAAGTGTAATGGCTCAAAGATTGTCTTGGGAACGGCTGCAGGCACTACCAAGGGCTTGGGTTTGCCGTTTACCAAGACTGCCTCACCTTGATTCCACCACATACCGCTTTCTTCCACCACTCTATACTTCCCGTCTCTTTATCTCATGAATACAGAGGCTGCCTGGTCTTGGTTCCATCTCTTGCCTCTTTCTTCCACCACCCTACACCTCCTGTCTCTTTATCTCATGAATACCACAGCTGCCTGGAATTCATTCCATCTCACTCCTCTTTCTTCCACCCTACAGCTCTTGTCTCTTTATCTCTTGAATACTGAGGCTGCCTGGTCCTGATTCCACCTCACGCCTCTTTCTTCCACCACACTACACCTCCTTTCTCTTCACAGCAGGAATGCTCGGCTGCATAGACTTGATTCTGCTTCATGCCACTTTCTCGCTACACCTGACTCTTTTCCTGTCTCTTTATCTCACTCTTGCAGGTTCTTTTTCATCCATGCTTTCACCACGTGTCACCGTTTTAACTGTATCTTCCTCCTTCTTTCTTCCTTTGTCTTTTGTTGTGTTTCAAAGTCGTAGTCCCCAACAATGAGTGCCGTCGACCACGATGTGCAATCACAGACGCATATTAAGCACTGGGGCCCTCCAACTGGAGAGAGAATGTTAATTTTCTTAATTCCTTGTCATTTATGTCTACATAGTATAGTATTTTGCATTCCATTCCAATATTGGAGATTGAAGCCCTCCACTCCCTTAGGTGACTTAGGAAAGGAATGCTCGCAGGTACCCGGACGCAGTGAGTCTGGCTGTACAGAAAGCTTATCCAGCAGTTCTGTTTGGTGGGTGTGTCCATTCTCCATATATAAGATGTAGCCCATGAGGGAACACAGATGTGTTTACTTTAAATATATTTATATAAAAAAAAATAACTAGAAAAACGTGATCTTTTAATGCTCCATTTGGAAAGAGAGTTGCATTTGGTTGTAACATCTCACAGTCAACACTGTCAGGCCATCATGTGATCAAAAGGAGTTTAATTCCAGCAGCCATTGGGGTGACTGCTGACTGAATCTTGAAAGACCTGAATCCCTCCTCCATTCCAGTCCATCTATCCCAATTATATTGCATTGTATTGCAGCATTAATAGAACACTTACTACCCCTATGTGGGGCGCTGAGGTGCTTGCCTACATGGGTAGTACGATACACCTTGTAGAGTGTGTAGTTGTAAGGTTGTTATGTTGTCTTTGTTATGATCCTATGTGGGAAGTGTTTCCATGTTGTGGGTGCTGACCACCGAGGTGCTGTTCTCGTGTTATGGGTGGCAGCGTGTAGCAGTGTGGGTAGATGGTGAACTGTAACAGACAGACGTGCAGTTTTATGTTTTTCAGTATGCAGGTCGCTTTGAACAGCTCTGCAGGTCCCTTTACGGTATTTCATGATATAGTCTGCTTACAGGGTTGTCCAATCTGAGATGTGTATAGTTGTGGTTCTGAGCAGACATGCTTGGAGGGAGAGAGAAGGGGACAATTCTGCTAGGATGAGCATTTTATGATCATCCCATATCTGAGTATCTTTGTGAGATGTAAGAAGCAGCCAGATGTTATAAATATTTGGGCACTGCAGTTGTGGACTATATTAAAGTATTTCTAATCATCTAGCAATGTGTGACAGATCGCTTCAGTTGTTCCCTGCCTGCTCATTGGGTGATGTTTGTTTTTTGGCTGTACAGGGCTGGTGATGGACAACCCTCACGGCAGATATGTACGATGTGAATTTAAGAGGTTTATGTTACTACTTGCTGCTGACCCCTGCATATTATGGTCTTAGCATTATTGTGGGCCATGAATGTTATGTATGCTAGTAAATAACGACACAATTCCAGGGTGAACCATAGGTCCGCCCATTTTTTGCCTACCTGTATAATAAAAGCAGTTTGTTGGTTGAGTTATTTGCAATTCGTGGGTTGTAAGCTGTGGATTACGCTTGAGAGTGTGACTATTTTCTTGGCTCTGTTGTCGGGATGTGCGTGGTGCACTTATCTAGGAAAAAGCCATGTTTTCAACTGTCTTCGTAAGTGTATATGCTCTCGGGTACTTCTAATGTTGGCTGGTAGTGAATTCCAGAGCTTGGCGGCTTGCACTGAGAAAGCATGTATTATGTTAAGTGGTGCATCACTGGAGCGCACTGTTGTGTTTAGTTTATACTGCTTGAATTTTAGTTGTAGGTATAGCAGTCCTTTTTCTTGGGAGGGTCTGTGAACAATGCAGAATGCCTTGAACTTGGCCTTCTCACAGGACCGGAGTTGTGTGTTCTCTTGGGTGAAGGCAGAGAAGAAACCTTGTGGCAGCATTTTGGATGAGTTGTATTTTGTGTATAATGAATGCGGCTGTGCCATGTTGTAGGCTGTTGGCTATTGGCATAATCAAGCTTTGAGAGTACAAGTGTGAGGACGGCTTGCAGTTTATGTTGGTGTGCAAGGTATGGGAAGATGTGACATGCTGATTTCAATGTGTAGAAGGCCTTCTTTGTGACTTTGTTAGCATGCAGTATCAATGATAGGTCTGAATCCATGGTTACTCTTAGGGTTCTAACTTCTTTTGATGTTGTTGGAGGGGCTTCAAGATCCTTAATCCCTTAGCTGCAGCGGCTATTTCGCCGCAGCGCTAAGGGGGAGGCGGGGCCGCGCGGCACTCTCGTCCTCATGACGGAACCGCTCCGTCACGGCCCTCGGGTGAGCTGTGCTTGTGACGGAATGGTTCCGTCACGGCCCCGCCTGCTCTTTAGAACGTCAGCGCAGGTGAGCGGGCCGTGACGGAACCGTTCCGTCACCAGCACAGCCCACCCGAGGCTCGTGACGGAACGGTTCCGTCACGAGCACACAATGGGTTAAGCCATATGGCGGTAGACTGGTTATTTTGCCATTGTCCACAATTCATAATCTCTGTCTTTGCCATATTCAGCGATATATGGTTAGTCTTCATTCTTGTATTTATGGCACGAATACAGCCGGCGAGTTGTGCATTGTAGAGGTCTATCCATTTTCAAAATTATTTGGGTGGAACGGGAGTTATGGTAGATGTTGAATAATAGAGGGGATATGGTAGACCCCTGAGGATGCCACAGTGTTGTGTGTGAGGGGATGATGTGTGGGTTGGTAGGAAGACTACACTTTGTCTGTGAAATAAGAAGCATCCATTTTAGAGCATTTTCATGGATTCCGCGGTCGTGGTGTCTTTGTAGTAGTGTGTGGTGGTGGACAGGATCAAATGCAGCTAATGAGTCCAATAGCAACACGACTGCTACTCCGTTCTTGTCCATTGCGAGTTTAGCTCATCCCAGATTGATATGATGGCGGACTCTGTGCCTCCGGTATGAAGCTGGACTTTTCGCCTGATATTAAGCCATAATGTTCTATAAAGATAGAGAGCTGGGTAAACTCTGCTCTTGCAAACAAAAACAAATTCCTAAGAATGAATTATTTGATATGGGCGTATAGTTTGCTGGTCCTGCTGGGTTTAGGTTGTTTCATTTTGAGGAGAGGTCTAATGTAGGAGGTTTTGAGCTCTGGTGGGAATGACCCTAGTTCTAAGGACTTGTTGAGAAGAGATTCTGGAATTGCGACCTCTAAAATCTCAGAGAGCTCCTGAGAGAACTGTTCTCCAAAATGTTTGCATCCCTGGGCATTTCCAGATCTTGTTGGAGAAGGAACCTGCTCATGCTCTGTACCTCCGGCACTCCAGGGGTGGAGATCTGCCCATTCGGAATAGACTATCTCTACTATAGAAGACTTGATGCAAGATTTTAAGTTGTAGGAGCTGCAGAGTGGCTTTGATCACCACCTTATGATTGTGCATTAGGACCGCCTCCCAGTCTATTTCATCCATACTGCCCGCATTTGCCTCCCATGGAGCTCTAAGTGTAAGTTGTCTGTTCTATTGTTTAGGTGTGTGCGATATGTGTAGGAGACCACTTTACTGGCCATCTCTCCTACCCATATTCTATATTCGATGGGGTTAATATCCTCCACGGCCTTCTACTCTGTGTTCTGCTTTCACTGCATGCAAGATTTTGAAAACATGGGATGGGTGAAGATCATTTTCTCCCTGCAACTCCCCAAACGACTGTATCCCATCCGCCTCTGCTAGAACTTCCAGGGTGGATATCCCTACCCAGTTCCATTGTTTCAGATTTGACAATTTCTGCGTTTCCCTCAACATGTAGCCCTTCGACAAGGGGGGGTCACACAGGAGAGCATACCTCGCTTCCGGCACAGTATGTGGCCTTATGCGAGGCGTCTAATGAGACCAGAGTGGGTCCCAGCAGTGCAGATCGAAAGGGCCTGCCGTAGAAGTAATGCATGTATGTGTTCGGCTCCATAATGGATCTCTCTAACCTCATTGGTGGATCATTTCTAGGGGCAAATCCCCACACATTTACAGTTTGCAGATGGGAGGCCCAGTAGTATACCCTGATGTCAGATAGAGAGATACCCCCATAATAGACAGAGCGTTGCAGTCCTATCCAGGGGACCTCACCATCCCAGAGAAGGGAATTCACCGTACCATATATTTAGTTAAAGAAGGACTCTGGGACAGGCCAGGGAATATTCTGCAGGGGGTACAAGAATTTGGGCAAAGTGATCATCTTGAGCAATACTTTTCTACCCAGATGGCAAACGAAGTCTGTCGGAAAGTCGTGGTGGACCGTCTCCAGGTTTCTCTCCAGGAATCGGGACCGACCAGGTTTCACCTCAATGCCCAAGAAGCGTAAACCCTCTGTCAACATCCTTATCCTGGGTGGAATTCCTTCACTCCACCGCCCCAATTTGTAAAATAATGATTTATCCCTGTTGATCAAGTAGCCGGCACATTTTTCAACATTGCGAAGTACCATCATACCACTGACAGCGAGGAGATCGGATTAGAGTGATAGAGTAAGATATCACCTGCATAGAGCTTGACCTTCTCCGGGTCAAGTCAGAAAAGCCTGTGATGTCCCCACATCCACCCCCCCTCCACTTCTGGATCTTGTGAAACCAGCTCCATCCAATGTCCTTTAGCTTCTGAATTCTTTATATATTATTCCAACTGCACCATACACTTGTCTTTACAGAGGACCTGTGCAGAATTGTAGGACCTTGCTTCCCTACACTTCGTAAAATGTGTTGGAATATTTTCCAAAGTTGCAAATGTATTTTATTTGTAATTTTTGAAACCTTAAAATTGTTTTTTTGTCATTGTTAAAGTTTTCTAAAGAAATACTTTCTTGAGCAAATAATGCATCGGTTGATTTACTAGGAAATAAAACAGCATTTCCCATTTTATGTTGGCTAAACAGACATTCTCCTTTTTTTTCCCTCAGTAGGACATTTTCGCAAAGCATCGTATTGTAATTTATTTTTTGAAAAACATTGGCAGGTTTGCTTCGAGCTCAAAAGGATCATGGGGCATATTAGCAAGAAACTCATTAAAATTGTCCTGCACATCTAACCTGGGCTTCTATTGGAATTCTATAACTCATATTAGCAAGCCCATTTCGCCGTTTTTTAAAACGGCGATAATTTTAACAAGGTTCTTGCCATTATGCCCCCAAGAGACATGGGCAGGCATTAGACTGTATTGTAAAAGCATTACACAATTTCCTCTTCCGGTAGCGCCTCGTTGCTGGCCAATGCAAACTGTGAAACCCTCTCTGCAAAATATACCTTCACCTCAGACACCCTCTTTTATAGTTATGTTTGTTCTAAAGTCACCACTCGAATTAATCTTTTAGTCATCTGAAACATCTGAGGATATGTTCGGTTCCTCTAATCTTGCGGTTGAGTCTTTTGATGTTTGTTGTATATGTGCTCCAGGGTGACTGACACTGAATCTGCTGTTGTTGACTTTTCATCGGACATCACACTGCCATACACTCAGGAGGTCTGTTCCCGCTTCCTCGCCTTGCCTCTGTGACAACTGCATTTGCCAAGAGGCATCATTTCATCTCTCCTACTATTGTCAACCCACGTTCATACCCAGGGTTTTTCCCCTTCTCCAAATATTTTGTCTCTTTTCTCAACACATAAACACAAAGGGCCTCATTTATGAAACGTGACGCATAGCTGCGTGAAAACAGCGATGCGTACATTTTCATTGTGCCCTCCTTGCGACATGCTGGATGCGTAATTTACAGTATGACGCATCATGTCCAAGGAGTTACAGATACGTCAGTATTTCTGACGTGTCAGTAGGAGCAAAAGTGACGCATTGCTGGAGTGTGTCACAAAAGTGACGCAACTCCAGCAATGGGTCATTTCACATGGGGCAAGTCCCATTTCAAATGTGCCTGTCTAACGCCTGCTGTGAGGCAGGCGTAAGATATTGACGCATTTGCGTCCTAGAAGTGACGCAGTGAAATCTCATAGATTTGACTGCGTCACTTCTACGAGGCATACTTGCGTCAGAACGCCCACCCTGCATACTTTATACCTGGTGCAGGTATAATGTGGCGCAGGGGTTTACAAAGTGACGCATCTACCTATATGCGTCACTTTGTAAATATGACACAACATGGCGCATTTTTTACCCTGCTGGTGCGTCACAAAAGGTGACGCACCGGTGGCGCAAAAGTGACGCAAGAGCTCATAAATTAGCCCCAAAATATTGCATGGGCCCACAAATTTGCACGATGTTGTGACTGCTGGACACCACTTAAAGTTTGCTATTTGCAAACACCTTACACCTCTCTAACACATTGAGTATCCCTCGTTACCCTGTCTTTTGGACCGTGCACCTCTACATTGTTTTTGTTGTTCATCTTTTTATCAAGAATTTTTAACACATGGCACACAGAAAGAGGAAAAAGCATCTTGTGATTGTTTTTAATAATCATCTCTGCAACGCAGAAACCCTTGGAGCACGGCAGCCTGTTGTGCGCTGGCGCAGGGGAAAAGGACAGAAATGCGGCGTATCTGATGGATACGGCGCATTCCTGCCCTTTTCTTTTGCCGTAGGGCAGCACAGCAGGAAGGCCGGTGGCGCTGACCTACGGCAAAAACTCATAAATGTGGCCCTGAATTCATCTGCGAAGCCGCACAATACTCACCATATATCTTCGTCTTCTGAGTTTGGAAGGTGCCAGACAATCATGTGATCCTGGGTAAATTATTTACTCTAACTGTGACTAAAAATGTAAATAATAACCCGGTATTTGTAAACCGCAAACTAATCGCCCCTAAGGGTTTTAAGGCGCTGGGGGCCATCGCGGAGATTAAGCGAGCTATTGCCCAGAGTCACATGGTGCTGGGCTGACCTGCCGCCGGCGATCGAACCATGATCCCCGTGCTCCAGAGTCAGCTGCCCTGGCCGCTGCGCCACACCACTCCCTGAATACAAATGTAAATATGTTTAATATAATAAAAGATGTAAATCCCAAGTGATGTAGGTGTGCACTATATAACTACTAATACATACATATATCGCATGAGCTAGATTAGTGAGTCCAGGTAGATATTCTAAAGGAAAAACCTAGGGCCGCTTTTTGACTCGTACCACATTTTATATTTGTCGTGGATGCTCTGCTACTTGTGGTATTTTAAATAGTAATGGGGTAGGTTAAATCTGAATGTTATAGTGTATTCTATATATTTTTATTTCTTAAACTATGGGGCATATTATCAACTACTATTGATATTTATCGCTAAATGAGCTTAGCGATATTTTTTTTATCGCAGCGCATCGCCGGATTTTATCGCAGAGATAACGTGCTATTAGCAACGTTTATCACAAATGCGATAAAATATCCGGCGATAGCGGCTCAATGCGCGAATATCGCTGGAAAACCAGCGCTATTCAGGCATTAATGCGAATAGGGTCTTAACCTGAATATCCACCTCCCATTGGATATACAGGCTAAGAAGTGGTCTGAGCAGGGGTTAGTTTTTGGCGATATTCGTGGTTAGCGCAAATTTTTTTATCGCTGTGCCTGCGTTAATAATAGGCAATAGCGATGTTAGTGACTGCTTTCAGTCGCTAACCGGTTGGGTATACCCACTTTGCATGTCACTTGCGATAAATATCGCTGACATGCAAAGCGGGCCCCAAACCGCTCGCTATCGCCTACAAGCTGTCGCTAACTGATGTTAGCGACAGCTTGCTAATCGGGCGATGAAATTATCGCCGCTTTTCGGCCGAAAACGGCTGCAAAAGCGGCGATAATTTCATATCCCCCGCCTTGCTAATATGCCCCTATGATTTTACATGAAAACAGCCTTCAAAAGGTCTGTGCTATTCCAATGGACGAAACACGTGTCGGGTGGACCAAGTAAATTTTAAGTTTCATCTCTGTGAAGTCATTTATAATGAATATAACTGAGTGAAAATCAAGCAACTTGAGGACTTGGGCTGACAACTGGAATTTAGAAACCGTGGGCAATCTTATGAATTGAAATGGTTTTTGTCACCATCGAGAGGTGGGATACAATTTAAGTTCTGGCCGCAGAAACTATATCGTTTTTG
This sequence comes from Lissotriton helveticus, assembly GCF_964261635.1. Classification (NCBI taxonomy): domain Eukaryota; kingdom Metazoa; phylum Chordata; class Amphibia; order Caudata; family Salamandridae; genus Lissotriton; species Lissotriton helveticus. The sequence goes on from NC_136072.1 coordinate 29,561,990, forward strand.
CCAATATTGTTTGTTAAATTGGATGAATTTTTCAAAATCTAAGGACTTGGAGGGAGTGCTTGTGCTTATAAAACAATTACTGCTACAATATGTGTTAAACTTTGAGTGTCTTGATGGTCTTGACGTGGTTTGTGTCAAATTGGCATGGGACAGGGTGTGGGCCATCATCGCTTTAGGGATGGACTTCAAGGAGACTGGAGTTGGGATAGGGTTTGACACTGCCAGGATAATGTTAGCGGTGGGACACGGGGAGCCTGGTCATGGGACAGGCACTTATCAAAAAGGTATGTGGTCAGCAGACAGATATGTCAGCTCTAGGGCTTAGAGGTGGGCGTGGTCACCTGACACTTTTGTGGATATGGCCTCATGCAAACTCTATCCACATTACTCTAATTCCACTCCTCTGGAATATGCTCACATTCTCAAATTTAATGACTCTTTATATGAATCCATCAGCAAAATAATCACATTCTGGGGATTTAAAGAAATGACTTTTAATATTTATCAAGCATAACCTAATAAGGAAATGTGAATCTCAAAAACATTGCTAAAGAATTTAAGGCGGGTAATTGCAGAAAAAAGTATGAGACTACGCTCTCGATTATTCCTTCCAAACGAAGTGCAGAGAAACGGTTTGTCAGCCAAAGTAGGGGATATTTTTTTAATGTCTGAGCTCCTTAAGTTATGATTCCCTTTATCCAGGTTTATTTACAATCCAAGTGTGATCCTGGTCAGACGGTCTCTTCTTGGCGAGCGTGATCCGACCCGGGCTTGGGTACGGCTGCGTAGGGTGTGTTGTCGCTGTGTCTTCTGTAGAACACCCTCACCACGACAGACACGAGGAACATCTCCACGATGAGCAGATGGTTGTTCATAACTGAGAGAACGATAGAAACACAAAGTTAAAAATCTCCATCAATGTTCTAGCATAAAAAAAAAAATAATTATAATTCATAGGAATTGTGATTCCATTCATAACCCAGGTCCACCAAAGATAACATATCTAAAAAGAACACATTTAGAAACCTAACACACAGCAGTGGGCACAGTTTAAAAAATATAAATATTTTAAAAGTTTTATATAGCACTAGCTTGACCCGTAAGTATCAGAGCGCTTTACATACACACTGTAAATAACAAAAAATTGCCTTACATAGTAGGCAGGCAAGTAGGGAAGCAAATCAGAGATTAAAAAAATGCAGCATGAAAAATTAGGTGGGTATCATAGTCCGGTCACCAACTATCCTTGAATGTCAAGAAAGAGGAGTAAACTCGGAAATTGAAACTGTCTAACATTTCCATAACCAGACACAACTCATCGTACAGCACTTAGGGCCTCATTTATGAGAAATGACGCATCGGTGCGTGAAAGCAGCGATGCGTCACTTCTCAGTGCGCACTCCTTGCAACATACCAATGATGCGTCATATTTAATGTATGACGCATCGTGTCGCAAGGAGTTACAGATACGTCAGTATTTCTGACGTATCTGTAAGTGCAAAAGTGACGCATAGCTGGAGTGTGTCACAAAAGTGACGCAACTCCAGCAATGCGTCCTTTCACGTGGGGCAAGCTCCATGTGAAAGGGCCTGCGTCAGTCTTACGCCTGCTGTGAGGCAGGCGTAAGATTTTGACGCATCGGCGTCCTAAAAGTGACGCAGTGAAATCTCATAGATTTCACTGCGTCACTTCTATGACCCTTTCTTGTGTCAATACGCCCCCTTGCTTACATTGTACCTGGCGCAGGTATAATGTGGCGCAGGGGTTTACAAAGTGACGCATCTACCTAGATGTGTCACTTTGCAAATATGGCGCAACAAGGCGCATTTTTTTACGCCACTGGTGCGTCACAAAAAGTGACGCACCGGCGGCGTAAAAGTGACATACAGCCTCATAAATGAGGCCCTTAGGGTTTGATTTTGAGATTGGGAGTAATTAAAAAGCCTTTGAAGAGAACAGAACAATTTCCCTTTCAAACTATCATGCAGCTGATGGCAGGAACTGCACCTGGAGATCAGGAGACCCCGCACACCTCTGGTTAGTACCAGCTACACTCCGTGTCCATCGTCATTTTCTTCTGGATGTCCCACACTCTGGGCAGTCTCTCCTCTTGCAGGGCCAGGCACTCTCCTTCCTTCTGAAGACACAGGCAGCCAGACTTACAGAGACTTAGGAAGAACCTCAGCTTGACTAGCCATTGGCAGAGTAGAGTTGATGCCACTTCTCTTGTAGGAGACTAGCTGTCATGCGGATAACAGACTGATCACACAACAGTCCTTCCGGTTCTCTGAGGAACACTCCCTTCCTTGGTGAAGAAAACAGTGGAGCTGGAACAAAGTAGGCTAACTTGAATCCCACGCCTGAGACTTAGCTGCTTTCTTATTTCAGCTTTTCTAGGTGTACCCATTTTCCAGACAGGGGAGGTGGATCCACTGTCTAAGGCTTCAGAACCAGTTTGGGTTGGTTCTTCTCTATATGTCATTTCTGGATGTTCCAGACAAACAAAAGGGATGGGAGGAATGCTCGCAATTTGTCTAACCACGGTCAATCATTTGGGGTAGCACTGCAACTAATTATACTTTTGCCCACAATGCCAGCTCATTTTGGACCCAGCCATATGCAAATCAGTCTTGAACTGTCCAGTCCGAAGTACGCCTGGCTAGGACCTCTCTGAATCAGAACACAAACAACCCAAGACCAGTTCAGCCCTAATTGGCCCTCAGACACAGCCTTTGTGCAAGGTAATGGCTCTCACAGGAGGTAACAATGCCACTAGCTTCAAGCAGGTATATCCAACACAATTGCACTATGGAGTGTGAGATCTCTTATACGGATTTATGACATTACAACGCATGCTTTTACCACGCATGCCTTTACAACGCGGTATTTACAACGAATACCTTTACAACGCATAGTGCTTTGGGGCGCTGGATAGTGAATAGTTTAATTTACTATTCCAACTCCAGTCCCTGTGGATAGTAGGGAAGGTGTTGGATAGTAAATTAAATCTATTCCCTATCCTAGAGCGCCCCCCAGCGCAATGCGTTGTAATGGTTTGCGTTGTAAAAGTTGCGTCATAAAGCCACTGCGTGTTAAAAGTTGCGTTGTAAAGGATGTTTCCCCTCTTGCACTAGCGGTCATCAGCCTTCCTGAAGCAGAAATCATGGAAAGGGAAGGTCCTGTCTAGAAACTTCCATCACCTTGAACAACAGAAACTGCAGTCTCCCACCTTGCCCCTACAAGCTACAGAATGACAAGGAAGGCAAGAACTTTCAGCCGCTCCCTGCTAACAAGGCTCTCAATGAATCTCTTACGGCAGCACTGTCTCGACTCTTCACTTAAGCGTCTAGATCTTCACCCTCCCGCTACAGGAATGCAAGCACAGTCTCACTGCCGGGAGGAGGCTGTCCGTATCCTCCATCGTGAGCCATGATAAACAGATGCCATTCAAAATGAGTGCCATTGGCCCAATACTCAGACTCTCGCCAGACGCGCCAAGCACCTATTACACACACATGCACTCGACATGTACACGGAATGTCAGTCAAAGGTTTGGGTTCATATTCAAAGCTTAACTTTAGATGAGAAGGCTCAGTAGAACGCGCTCTTTTCTGACACAGAAGGAGGTCCAGGCTTCTTTGAAAGCACCAGATTAGCATGACGCCGCGGTCAAACAAAAGGGCAGGATAGCAGTTTCACGTGCTGTTGACCACTCAGGATAGGGGTACATACTCGTTCATCATGCAAGGGACATCCCCATCCCAAAAGTAATTTTTCCAACCATTGGCTTTAATGTGAGGACATATGCAGACAACATAGGGCATTCCTGTGTTTGAATGTGTCCATTCCATAAAGCCATATATATTTGGTTTTGCCACTGCTTGTTTGTTTTAAGGCTATACTGGAAACATTTGGGAGGCTGTGGAGAAATGTGAGGTTTTCATTAGAAGTTAAAGGCTGAATCCTGATCCAAACAAAAATTTGCAGAGGGACCAGAATTACAAGCTGTGTGATATTTATCAGTTTACCCCAGAGAGTTTCCGAAAGATGCTGAAATTTACTGGGGAAAGCGGCCCACCAAATAGCCGAAATATGAACATTTGATGACTTAAATACCGACTCTGTATGCTATGCCCCATTTTCAAGTCAGAAATCCACAATATGAAGTAGTTACCGTATGCTGTCAATACCTCACCCAGGGGTAATGGTAATTACCGTATGTGGGATGTACCCAATCCTATTTCACCCAACTTGTAATGAAAGCTATAATGTGCAAGACATAGACTGCAGCTAAGGGGGGCTCAATCTATTGCCAACAATGTGGGACACGAGGCGCACTTCTGTGCAGAATTTAAGAGTTTAAGCCCATAGAATGGATACGCGACACTATGTCGGAGTAGTGTGGGCTCTCTTGCACCCTATAGTATGTAATATAGCCTTATAGCCCGCCGTTGCGGGCTATACCGGCTATTAAAAGCCCGCGGCAGCGTTCCGCTCGGGACTTTAACAAGGCAGCGGGACTTTAATCGCCAGTATAGACCAGCTACGACGGGCTATATGGCTATTAGAACATTCTGCCACTAGAGGGCAGAATGCTCTAACAAATTAAACAAAGCCTTCAGGGAGCGCGAGGGGATCGAAATCCCCTCAGGCTCCCTGAAGCCTTTGTTCACAGCCAGAGCTGTGAACAAAGAAACATTGGAATGTTTGTGCTCCAGGCTTATACCAGCCATTATAAGCCCGGAGCACTCCATTGTTTTCAATGGAGCTCCCAACATTCCAATGTTCTTCTAATACGTGACATAAGTGGCTGTTCCGATGCCACCGGTGTGACCACTGAAAATACCAGAGTAGTCTGGAGTGAAGAATGACTTCACCTGGTCAGGCTGATATGATCACTTGGTAACACATTGTAGCTTATAAAAACAAGCATTGGCAAAACCAGTTTATCTTGCCTACACTAGGTCTTGGCTGCAACAATGTTTTTAGCCTTGTTGTACAGAGGTGCTGCTTCTGTGCAGCATGGCTGAAATGTAAAAATAAAAGTACAATGACGCAGCCAGCGATGGACGCGTAATAGTGTATTTTTTATTGCTGGGAGACACGGTAAGGAACATTGAGGGAGGGCAATGCTCGAGATTAGACTGTACCCGACATGGCATGACCTGAGAGGGTTTGCGTCCCTGGCCATGAGTCCATGACATGACCTCTTCAGGTCTTACAGGAGCAACATTCCTCCCACAGGCGACACTTAAAGCAAGCACCATCAAAGAACCAACAACCGGGGCACGCTACAAGAAAAAAATAAGTACCTTCAAAAGCACAACCAGTGGAAGGACACACACTGGAGAAGGAAGCAGTACTTCAGCCATGCTCCAGGAGCGGGACAAACACATGAAGAGGAAGTGAAGCTGGGACGAAATAAAAGAGAGGGGAGAGAAAGAGATGAGAGTGAGAGTGGGTGGAAAGGGAGAGAGGGAGAGTGACATCAGAATGGGAGGAGAGAGAGGATGGATGCATGGGTAAATGGGTGGGTGGATGGATGGATGGACGGATTCGAAGGCCTGATGCTGGAATAGTAACTGGGGAATGCTCACCTTATGCTCCCTCACTCAGCACTATGCGGGCTGGATTGAACATTTTTGTGAGGGCTGTCTTACTTTCCCAGTCTGGCAAAGCTGCTATGTGTGGGGGTGGATGGGCTGTGAGTGTGATCTTGTATACCTCCACTCTGGTGGAGCCCTCATGCACCTCCCATGCTCTGGGGGACCTGCAGTGCACGTGGCAGAGGGTAGGTGGAGACTGCCCCTAGATAAGCATTCCTATCTCACCTCTACCGAAAGACAGACCGCCGTACCTGGCTGTGGGTGGAGGAGAGACTCTATTATCAAGAAGGCGTTAAAAATTATCGCCAGTTTAGCAGCAGAAAACTGCTGCTAAAGCGGCGATAATGGGCTTGATAATATACCCTGGAGAATTCCAATAGAAGTCCATGTTCTGTGTGAACTGGCACAGCGCAGTGCAGCAAGCTCCTTGCTTTGCTGCGTCACAAAGAAAGGGCAGGAATGTAAATAATGAATTCCATTACGGCACATTCCTGTCCTTCCCCGAGCGCTGGCGCACAATGGGCTGCCTAGTTCAAACGCAGGCTACCTTGCACCAAGGGTGCCTCTGCTGCATGCACCGGATCAATCAATGGGCTGCGATGCAGACCCTGAGTAAATGCCAGTGGCTGAGATTGACTCTAGCTCTCCAACCGTCACGTTTTTGTATACTTCATTTTGATGCCCTAAGTGGAATATATATGACCAGATGTTGGCACTGTGCCACTGGAACCAAGCTATACCTGACCGATGAGCCCTAAAAGGGCAAAACAGGTCTTGGGTTGCATGTGTTTTTTGTTCAGGGAGGACCTGGCCTTTAGGCTTGGTCTGGACTGTTCCCACTGGAGCAGGGTCAAGACTAATTTGAATATGGCTGGGTCCAAACTGAGGTGGCATCATGTGCAAATTAGCAATGGACTGAGATGCGGCCAGATTAACGAACCAGAGACTGATAATTCAAGCATTTTCTCCATCACTTTTTGTGTTCCCCATTTCTTGGAAAAGCCAGTCTTCTGGAGTAGTAGGTGCAACTAGACCTATATCAATGCCTATCCAAGATGGCCGCGGCTCCAGTGTTTGTTCCTTGAAGTTTCCAATCCAAGATGGCATCAACCCATTTTACTGTGATGTCATTTCCTGCTTTTTGCATACAGAAGTCTTTTGGGAGAGAAGGATGCATCACAACACATTCTTCCCCCTCTTTTTCACAACATTTGTTGCACATTCAGATACATTTTTGTCCCTTATTTCTCGCTCTTTTTTCCTTCGGCAGGATTCCCTTGGATTCTTCCTTCTGCAAGACCTAATGCTCGGCTTTTCCTCAAACTTGATTCAGGGAAATTTAGGTGTTTTGCTTTTCACCCTCTGCAGTAACCATCAAGGACAATCAAGAATTACCAATCTCTACAATGCGGTTTTTTCTGCAGTTTGTTGCTTTTTCTTCTTAACTGAGACCCTCTTCAGGAGGCACTTAACTCCTTTCACATTTATGACACTGTGCGGCTGACACCATGGCATACAGGAGGACGAGCCCTTTCCTCGGGCAGCCAGTGGAGGAACTGGAGAGACCTTCCCTGCATCCCACCTTGACAAATGCATCCACACCTTGGCAAAGATGGACCTCTGTTTATCTCAAATGTTTGCAGAAAAAGTCATTTCCTTGATCCATATTTTTACCTTTTATGAAATGAAATGAATCGTACTTGTATAGCGCACTTATACCCTGAGGCGTCTTGGCGCTGTACGCATACTGCTGTGGAACCCTTCCTGGCTTATCCCTGTGAAATGTCCACTCCTGGGCACCCCCAAGGTGAAGCCAGGCCTCCCAGCGCCGCTGGGGCCGTTGTGGAGATTAAGCAAGCTATTGCCTAGAGTTGCAGAGTGGGACCCATGATTAGACTAGGCACCGAGGCGAGAATTATCAGGTCCGGGGAAATTGAATCCAAGAGCCGCCGAGGCGGGAATTGAACCCTGGTCCCAGGCCAGACCTCTGCATCAGGGTCTGCCGCTCTAACCATTGAGCCACACTTCTCCACCTCAGTGATCCATCTAAGACTGCTGTAGACAAATATGCCTGGATCATGCTAGGACTGGTCCCTTTCGGATACTCACGCTGTGACCTGGCTTTGGAGGAGTACGGAGGGGCGCAGGCCACTGTGCCGGTGCTGGCCAAGATGGAAAAGATGGAGGTCTGCAAAGCACTGAGGATGAGTTGAATCTATAGGGTCAAAAAATGTTAAAAAGAGTGTAAACATAGGCTCGCTTCATGCATCAGTTTAGATCTCTTCAGCATTCCCACCTTAAGTGATCACTCATTTGAGAACCCATCTACCCTAGCATTCCTCTGCAAATCTGGCAAAAAACCCTTCTTTAAGGCCAGTATCTTCAAATACCAGCTCATACTCTTTTCGGGGCCGCCTCCTACAAAATCTACCACTTTACGCACCCACTTTCTATAGCCCCCTCAAGCGTCCTTCAGCACCCACCCATTTCAAACCCAGCAAATTCAGCACTGGTTCACTTCAGCTCCAGCCCTCTGCAGACCAATCAACTTTAATAGCCACCTAGCACACCATTCTTTATGCCGACCCACTGGAGTATTCACCCTCTTGTGCATCCGCCTACTCCAGCAGCAACTCATATCAACTGAAGCATCCCTCGCTTGCTCATCCACCCATTTTCGCACCAAACATTTTTGGGTATTTTAGTGTTTAATTCCTTTCCCACCCAATGTGTTTCTGGGCAACTCATCAATGGATAAACTCAAGAACCCCTTTGGTCTTCCCCAGGATTTTTAAGGCATCGACATTCTCTACAATATGGACCTAGTACTATAGTTTGCGTTTCTTAGGTTATTCGCCAAGATTTGACAGGAAACCGTAATCTTTTGTACCTGAAAACAAGCAAACTTTGCCCCTATGTTTTGCTCAGCCAGATGTAATTTTGCTTCTCGGAACAGGATACCGAGGGGCCAGAGGGCGAACATGGTGCTCACGCCCAAGGAGGTGTTAATCCACAGTGCGGTACTTGTTGACGAGACCTGGAACACAAGAAGGCGGATGTAATATGTCATGCTTTGTTATAAGCAGTTGGTATACGTCAATCTAACCGATCGCTCCACATAGGGATCACAAATAGGGATTGGGAGAGTCACACAACACATTTACTGCACAAAAACAAAGTCTGTTCTCATTACTATCCAGCAGATCAAGTTTGAAATCCATGAGTCTAGAAGACCACACGTTATTTTCAAAGTATTCTTTATTTCATATCACAAAATTATAGAAAACACAGCCAACGCGTTTCTGTCCTAGAGAACAAGTGGGACTTTTTCAGGGCTAAAGTAAGCTCTTCAACAACAGTTAACTTTCATGATTTCAGAAAAAAAAAAAACATTTCACAAATCCAGCAGTCCCCTTTTTGAATTTCGAACAGCACATCAGATTGTCACCTCAAAATGTGGCAAATAGACGTCATTTTGTTATGTTCACACTGGTATGAGTCTCTGCATGGAAAAACGAAGCCACGCGCAATTTAATCAACATGGCGTTCTAGTTGTGCTTTCCATAATTTTGTCATATGAAATAAACAATACTTTTAGTACCACACTCGGTCTTCCAGACTCATTGATTTCAAACTTAATCTGCTGGATATTAATGAGAACGGACTCCGTCTTGGTGCAGTAACTATGTGTTTTTGAGTGCCGACACATATGCCACAACCATTCAACAAAACACACAAGAGGATGGACGGAATGTTGCACAATGGCAAAACATTCACCCCCAATCACAGATCTGGGTTTAATCCATTGTTATTTTGCTCACCACGCCACCCCAGTTCAGACATGGCCATATGCAAATCAGTCTTGACCCTGTGCCTCATGGGAACAGTCCAGCCCGAACTGCCAAGCCATGTCTTCCCTGGACCGGAATCAAGCATCCTAGGACTGGTTTCTGGCTATCAGCCTTCATCAGCCAGGATAGCTTGACTCCAGTGGCGCAGTGAGCACGGGACTGTTGTTTTTGCATTTGACAACCATTCAAATCAATAGCTCTAAAAAGGTATTTGCTCCACAATGGATTGTCAGTCTTTGGGTTGGAAAACTTTCTTCCTAAAATTGAAGAATGTTTGTAACCATGCATGTTTTGTTAAAAAAACCGACTGAAAGAGACCGTCCCAACTTATCAGGAATCCTATTGGTTCAGCCCCCCAACAATTAGAGACAAGGACTTGTGTGCACACTTTGACCCCTTCTGAAGATCGGATCTGAAACTTCCACCTGCTTGACCAGATCCACTATAACATCAGGTGTTGTTTCAACCATGTTAGTAATCTTCAAGAACTGTTGCGTCATCATCAGTGATGCAAGGTTGCAAGCCATCACAGGTTGTCCTTTTACAAAATAAGTAAATACAAGATTGATCATGGTTGGCATGAACAACAATACATCTGCCTAGGTTACTTCTCAGACACTTCAGTGTCTTCAGGATATTCTGGGGTGCCCATGCCTGGCAGGTCCTGGTACCCACTCTTTCGTGTAACTGTCCTGCCAGATGGATTTCATTCGGACACAAGACAAATTAAACAGAGGAACAAAAAGATCTCCTTTATAAAGCAATGAAAAGAGGACATTCCGGAAAGCAAATATATTCATACCAACTCCGCGTGGAGGGGATTTGTAAAGAACAAACACACTGATTTTAAAGACAAATGTGTATACTAAAGACTACAATTATATTTTAAACTGTGCCAAAAGATGTATTCATATCCCAATGAAGGCGAACTATTTTGAAAAGCTGAAAATCTGAGATTAAAATCAATAAATAATGTAGTGACGACCTATGACAAGTTTGCAGATACGAATAAATTGATCAAGATCTCTTTGAAAGGTATGATTAATACAGTAAGAGGTTTAACTTGTCGCCCACCGGGGATATACCTAGAGTATAAATGACTGTAAGAGATGAGCTGTATTAAAGTGTGGCAAAGTATGTGACTATGATCTAGGAATATGGTGTATGTCAAATTATGTTTTTAAATTAAATATGAAGAACAAAATAAATAGAAAATATATAGATAGATAGATAGATAGATAGATAGATAGATAGATAGATAGATAGATAGATAGATAGATATGTGAGATTTTAGCACAATACAGTTATGGTAAAAGGCCGGAGGATGAGAGTGTTGAAATATTGAAATATCATCAATTACAGAAGAAGCAGCAATATTTCATTCAAGTCCTTAGGCATGCAGGCATATTCTTCCCTAAGAGGATTTCTTGATATATAGATTTTTGGAAGGTATTGGCTTGTACTTCTGCAGCATTCCTTATTGCATAATGTAATTATTTCCCTAACATTTAGTTATTACACAAAGTACTTAATCTGTAGGTTAAACTGTCTGATGTTTCAATTTCTGCAATCTTTAAAACAACTTTCAGCTAGAAGGGTGCTGCATTTTTGTCTTTATACACTTGGTAGGCACGGACGGATAAGTTGCATTCAAAGGGTATCTATATTCCACCTATTTAAATAATAACATTACACTTTATGGGCAAATTAATTCAGTATCTGGAAACGGGCATGTTCCTCTAAAGATTTGTGAGAACAAAAGTAATATTACTCAGCCAAGTGGTGCACATTTTTCTTGGTCACTGCCCAAAATGGAATGAAGAGAAGTGGTCAAGATTATTAGCTATGCTTCCTACAACTTTATCGTTTAATATCCCGTCATCCTGCCATTGTTAAATACTTTATTTTAAGACCGCACTTACATCTTCTACATCGTAGATTCCGTCTGTCCACAGTATTAGACCGATAAAGGCACAGAGGGGCTTCAGAAAGGAGAACTGGAAAACGCCGACAATGAAGAGCCTGAGCTTCCCCCTGTGGAGATAAATATGCGACTATTAGGCTTCTGGAAGGCAAACAGTTTCACAAGGATCCTGCAATCCCAGTAACCACATGTTCTGTAGGGTCTGGTGCTTCCCTATGTGGCCAAACAACCAAAACATGCTGCCATATCCATCATGGCCTCTTTGATAATCCACATATGGGGAAAAATAATTGATGTGGTTAAAACACCATTTGCAGTAGTTTAATGAATAGTTCAGAAGGGTAACACAACAGTTGATTTTTTGTGGGAATGATTCTGTGAGTGAGAAACCCTAAGCCAATGCCTTCATGCAGCTTGCTTGAACTGCATGGAATCATTAGCAGGGCAAGGCATGGAAACTATGCAGGCGCCCTGACTGGAAAGTGAAGCCAGAGGAGACTAGAAAACCTGTTTCTATGGTCCACCTCAATCTTCCAGTACGGTCTCTTCTGGGAACCACATACCCCGTCATTCAGTCCCAAGAGCAAGTCCTGAGAACCTGCATGTCTGGGTGTTAGCATCATAGTCATAACTGGGATCACACACTTGTCAAAGAGTCATTTTCGCTTGCAACACCTATAGTTCCCCGACTTTGCTGTATATTGTAAATGCACTTACAATGCTATTTAACAGAGATTTCTCAGATTAGGGTGTCTAAATGGAATGCACAAGACATGTATGTGAGCCTTATGTCTCCTGATTATGGATGGAATGTATGCAGTAGTTAGTCAGGGAGTTGTTAGAACTTGTAGAAAAACGTTGACCCTTTTGGGCTGAGATATCGCTCAAAACATGTTGGCAAAAGAAGTGGATTAATGAACTACAGCACTTTCCCCTGGATCTCTGCTACAGTCCACGCAAACAATTATTGAGGAACTTTCTGCACAAGTTTGAGTCTGCTGTAGTGGCATTCACCTACTTCGGTACAGAGAGGACACAGATGAAAAAGCATGCCACAGTACGTGGGTAAGGCGTTCTTTCCAATATCTTTTGGATCTCTTCAGGTTTTATTGATTAAGGAAAATTAAGACACAAAAACGTTGCTATGGGACCATTCTCCCCACTCGAGCACCATTTGTGATATTAATTGGAGTTTTTTTGGAGGCCCGCATCCACCAAACACTGAATGAGACCCCTTTTTCCCTAAAACATTCTTTAAGTTTCTTTTAATACAATAAAACACATTTAATAAACTCAAAATATTTTACACACTTTAAATATATTTTCAAGTCGAATTGTTATAAATTCACAATTTTCTTTACATAAATGCTTAAATGTTTTAATATACACATTTCACATTTTTAATGCACCAAAAATGTGGATTTTACTGCGAAAAATAACTTCTTTCCATATTTTGTAAACAAGTGAAATGTTCTTACAGTTCCTCTTAAGTTATATCATACCAGATGAGAACAACAAATGCATTCCTGTAGTTTTCGGTACATTACAATACTTAGAGTGTTGCACTTTCCATTATAAATCTGGGAACACAGATTACTTTGGCGGAGAGAGTACTCCATTGCCATTGTGATACAGTACCCTCTCCGCCAAGCTCTAAATTGATAATGCAATAGATGCTACAAGACACTGAAAGAGCAGACAACTTTACAACCAGTAGTGCCGCTCGAGGAATCAATGATTTGATTGATTTGGGTCCGTTGCTTCAACAAAAAGTCACTAATAACTTCTGGCCTGATTATGATCTTGGCAGACAGGGTTACTCCGTCACAAGTGTGATGGGTATTCCGTACGCCAAATTACAATTCCATTATATCCTAGGGTACTTGTAATACACCCGTTTGTGACGGAGTATCCCCTCCACCATGATCGTAATCAGGGCCGTGGTCACAATTGGAGAACAAACCCAGACCATGTCCACTGTGACAGATGTTTACACTCACACTCACTACTCTGTTTTACTGCTGCTAAGATCAATATCTTCCCAAACAACCAATGAACTATGAGTGCCAGTAAAGAAGAAAATGAACATCTTTTATCTTTGAAGATAATTGCCTAAACTCAGGGTTAAATGATGGATTTAACATTTGATTGAAGAAAGGTAAGGCTGAAGAAATTAAGGATTAAACAAGAGATTATAAGAACAACCCAAAGTGTCCTCTAAGGTAACCGTAAAACCAACAAATTACATCCATTATTAAAGGGGAACAATTCCAGACGCGATAATAGAGTAAATGTAGCAACAACTTCAAGACAAAGAAGGGGGGGCTTTTTTCCCCTGCAGCATCACTGCCTGTGGAGGAAAAGCTACTTCCCTTGCTGCAAATATTGTCATTAGGAAAGACTTCTGGGGCCATATAACAAAGAATGACTGTAAATATCAAAACACAAAGAAAAGCAGCAAATATCTAAACACCAAGAAATTCTACAGTGTTGTAATCAGAAATAAAAGCTACCACTATCTGAATAAAACCAACAATAAAACTACCAGAAAGCAAACAGACCACAAATACTATAATAAGATAAAAGAGTACCATTACTACAAATATTGGAAAAGACAGGAGTGAATGAACCACTTGAGTCTGAAATAGGACAGTAGGAGCTCTCAAGAGGTTCTGTTGGACTTAGACAAGGTGCTCACTTACATGGTCATCCTGGTGGGCGGCAGGCAGGGGCAGCAGCAGCAGCACGGGCCAGTGTTGATTGGCAACCATTTGTCCTTCAGCCGTTCCACGAGGGCCACCTTCCCGCCAAAGCCCTGGATCATCATGAGGAGCAACAGGTAGAAACAGACGGAAAAGTACCTGTGGAAGAAGAGCAGAGCTGAGCAAGGCATGCGCGGTGGACCCGGCAGCCTCCCGCAAGAGAGCGGAGGCCGGCCTCCGATGGCCACCGGTCAATGGAGCAATCAGAGATCAGGCAACTTCTCACAAGGCATGTGACCTCTACAGAGTGGGTACTTCAGGGGCAGGGTCAGTCACATGTCAAGCAGGATAACCCTCCCCCAGCCTAACCAAACTATCAATTTGCTGGTCAAGAAGTTACATGATTTCCTGAGACTCCCAGAGTGTGGATTGACAAGTAGTTAGACTTCTAATTTGCACGTGTGCAAATGTAAATTTAGCAAATTCACTAACTGTGATACATTTCAAAAAGCTTCAAAGCAATTGTGCTACCACAATGCATTAATAAAAGCTAATATTCAGAATTCATAAATATAATTTCATCAGTAAACAGATGACCCAAGATACAGAGCGCTATCGTGATAGCTAGGGATCCCTGTCATGATATGAATACATCTCATGACAGACAAGGATCTGTGTCATTTCATCTACGTGGTTTTCGCCAATATGTCTACTTATGGTTCATGCTTCATCGCAAACTGTTTCACTTCAATGATGGGTTATGCTATATTTAAGTCTAACTGGGGGAAGTTTGAAAATTAATGTAGATTCACAAATAAATGTAGATTCACAAATAAGTATTTCACTCTACCACAGCAATGAGGCTGATCCTAGCCCTAATGTTCGACCTTACCTAACCAATAAATCAAACATGTGCCTGTACCCCATTAAATCCTTAATAGTGGCTGTGAACTAGAGCCGATACCTCGACCTCAAGCTGCACTCTAACGTTGACCATAGATTCTCACTTTATCGATGGCCCTGACCGGGCTCCCGCTTGGACCCAAACCATAACCTTAGATCTGATTCAATTTTAGCCTTATTGATGACCCTGAGCCTAACTCTAGCCTTAACGCTAAACTAAGTCCTGACCCTTTTACTAAACCTGCCCCTAACTCGGACCCTAACCTTAAACACTTTAGTCCTTAGGTCCAATCTTTATCCCAGATCTGATCCTAACTAACTCCAAACTATCACCATCCAACTAACTCTAAACTATAACCATCCAACCAACTCCAAACCATAACCATCCAACTAACTCCAAACCATAACCATCCAACCAAGCTTCAGCATAAACTCTGATCACCACCCACAGAAAAGAAGGGATGGGTAAAGTGATACATGTGCAGGCCATCAGGCAGTAGTAATCGTTTACTACATTTTCTCCCAAGCACTCAATTGAGGGCAACAATTCAGTTCTAAGCCCATTGGCCTTGGAAAAATGCATCTCCAGTCCCTCCCTACCAATCCTTCTTATTTGCTCTACACTGTTGCATTTTTTTTAAAATACAGTACAACTTACTGCTGTTTTCCCTTATCTGAGCTTTCAAAATAACATGCGTTTTCTCAGTTTAGTTCCAGATTAAGCTGTATTCCTGGGCGGGATACCACATTATCCAATTATAACTGGCGTGAACACCAGACCTGGTTTTACTGCTTAAGAATAAGGGGCGAACAACTAACCCTGAGCCCTGGGTAGGACAAGTAATAAATGCACAAGGGTGTCTCTTGAATTCAACAGCAATAGTTGCACAAACCTGGTTTTACTGGGCAGAGAGCCAAGCCTGGAAAATCACAATTGGTTGAGATTGCAAACGTAGCCTGGCCTTGACCCCTAGCTAGTTCCCACCTGACCCTCTTCTATGGGATGGGGGAGATGACAATGCTCCTATCTGCCAACAGTGATGGCCCTGGTCTTTGAATAACATAGCAATACATAACGTTGTTCATTGACAGTGCAAATATCAGTGTTAAATTGTTTGGTACCTGTGAAATTTACACAATTTACCCTCACCTCCCTTCTTCTCCTCATCGTTCAGGAAGCAAAAATAGTTTTTTTTCCGGCTACACCTTTTAGGGGCTTCAACCCATTTTTTCCCAACTTTAAACCCACTTGTTTCTGGGGTTTTTTATTTACTTTTTGGTCTTTTTTATATTTTTGGCTAAAACTCCAACAATTTGCGATGCTTTTGGAAAAAGAGGCTATGCAAACAAAAAATTGTGTCAAAGGAATGAATACAACAAACTAGACTTGAGTCGAGTACATTTAATTACTCTCTCTAGGATGACTATTGTTCATCATGAATATTTCTAATCTATTCAAAACGGCAAAAGTGTCCATCAACAGTGGAAAGCAACCACTCAATACAATTATTCATACATACATGAAATCAATACAAAACTAAAACATATAACATAACCCACAAAAAAAAAAGCAACATACCGATATAGGAAGGTGTTGTTTGGCACAAGTAAGTGATTTATTGACGATTCAAGAGTGGCCTTACAGCGTGTGGTCAGGTTCCGGCTTTATTTCTGTATCTACGATTTATGTGTATAACCCTGTCCTGAAGAGGCCAAAGAGAAAAAGGCTGAAACGTGGTCACGTCAACAGTCAGTTGGAGGGATCTGCATAAATTATTAATTCATTGGAATTCTTATGTGCCATAGTAGAGTCAGATCTACTTACTACACAGCCATTCTAAGGCACATGGGTGAGATTTCCTCTGAGTGGTTCTCCTTTATTGTATAAGAGGACACTCACATGTACATATGTATATATATATATTTTTTTGTGGGTTATGTTATGTTTTATTTTTGTATTGATTTCATGTATGTATGAATAATTGTATTGAGTGGTTCCTTTCCACTGTTGATGGACACTATTGCCGTTTTGAATAGATTAGATATATTCATGATGAACAATAGTCATCCTAGAGAGACTAATTAAATGTACTCGACTCAAGTCTAGTTTGTTGTATTCATTCCTTTGACACCATTTTTTGTTTGCATAGCAATTTGTCCTTTACCCAGGTATCAAAGGGTTAGTTGGGTATATCCCTGTGGATTGGAAAAAGAGGCAGCAACATTGTTACTTACACACTGATTCCTAATTCAACAAACATCATGGAACGTGGTATCCAGAGGCCAAAACATGAGCAGGCCGCGATCACCTGTGGAGGAAATGACATGGGAGCGTAAACCAGTGACGTAGACACGTGATACAAATTACAACTTAATTGACTTTTCCAATCCTTCGGAGTTAAAATTGTGGCTATGCCAAAAATATAGGATTTCGACTCAAAGAGAAGAATGCAACATACTTAAGGCAATACATCGCATTCTTGTCCTATCCCATGCGCTGGCGCACAATGGGCTGCCTAGTGCCAACGCAGGCACCCTTGCACCTTGGAGGTCTCCACCACCAATGGTAAAGTATAGGGAAAAGAATAAAGGTTCTTATATATATATTTTTTTTTTCATTAAAAATATTTTCTGATAAATCTTCATGTAAATTTATTTTATACACCTATTTCAAAAGTAGAACACAATGGAAAACAATGGCGCAGCACTAATAACTTCATTATTGAATAAATATTTAATGATTTTAAATGTATTAAATTAAAATAATTTTTTTAAGATTTATCGGAAAACTAACAATAGAAAAGCTCCCTAAACCCCTCCTTACACCTCCTTTAGCAGCTTGATGCGCCTAAATCTCTCTAACCCCCTCCCATTTAGTAGTAAGTATTCCCATTTTCCAGCCTCTCCTATGTCCATATCACATTTATAACCAAAATGTTGGCATGTGTGTGCAGGGATCACCACAGTCGGGTGAAGAAATCAAAGTTAGGAGAGGCAGAGGTGGAGTCCACCGCACATACGTTTGTGAATAGCATTTTGTAGTATGTCAGTGTACTGTTGTAGTTCTACCAAACATACTACAAAAATAATGTGAAAAATAACAGACGGGAACACTGAGGATATGACTGGTTGTTCCCATAGACACAGAAGAAGTACTATGTGACCACTAAAGACATTAAATCACATCATAGAAAACGTAGAAAGACTGCCAGTAGCAAAGGCTATTGATTTATTGCTGGAACACAGTTGGCCAGTAGTACTCTGGAGGTAGATGAATTCTGACATTTTCCCCTAAATCACATCCTCCTTATCACAAGAGCTTCCCTGGTGACCAGTAAGAGGTTAAATGTTCCCAAAAACCCATATTACTCAAATTGAATGAGCATGGAGTTACTTCTTAGGTGATTCCGCAAAGGCAGGGCGCGTGAGTGGGGGGCACTGAAATGAGGCAGGATGTTGTCAGGGTACCATTTGTTGAAAAATGCTCCATTTCCTGCCATGGAGTTCTTGGAAGGGCTTCCTTCCAACTGCACTTAATCAGAAATACAGCCTTGGGTGTTTGTGCTCCACAGCCATGACTGCACAGTGTGGGCCAGTGCACCAGTAATACAGGAGGAATATGAATTCCACAAAAGGCTGGTTTATAAACTGGAGATATTCTACAAAATGACTAATTTTATGAATAAAAGGAACTTACCGTGGGTGCCGCGCTGCTCCAGATGAGGGTGTTACTTTTCAGGGGGCCGCAGACCTTCTTCGACAAGTAAAGAGCTTCTTCGATGAAGATGATGAGAGACAACAGTGTGAGGCCGGTCAAGAGACCCAAGATGGTCAGCTCAAGTGTGTCCAGCTCTGCGGATGGAAATAGCAATGACAGGTTTAATACCAGCAGGGGGCGCTGCTGCCTTCAATGGTCATTTCCTAGGACCTACTAATCACACTTTGGTGTGTAATGCAAGCTGAGTGACAACACAATATAACACTAAGGGTAGGGCAGCTGAAAAATCACCATGCCGCCATCCGTGACTTTGTGCAATTAGACATATTTATTTAAATATGGATTTACCACGCTTTTGGTACATTTGCAGATCTTAACAAAAAGAAAAATGTATGTCTAGCTCAAAATCGCAACATTACAAAATGGAATGATGGACGGAGTGTTGAAACTTTTCAAACACTCACCACCAATCACAGATCTGGGTATAATCGATTGTTATTTTGCTTGGCACGTCAGTGACGTCACCCCAGTTTGCAAATCAATCTTGACCCTGTACCTCATGGGATCAGTCCCGCCCGAACTACCAAGGCAGGTCCTCCCTGGACCAGAAAGAAGCATCCTGGGACCGGCTTCGGGGTATCACCCCTCATCATCCAGGCTAGCTTGAATCCAGTGGCACAACAGGCAAGGGAACCATGTCTGGGCATACCCTTAGCCACTTAGGACGCACATAGCAACCGCACAAAATAAAATGATGGACGGAGTGTTAAAACTTTTCACACACTCACCCCCAGTCACAGATCTGGGTTTGATCCATCGTTATTTTGCTTGCCACGTCACCTCAGTTTGGCTCAAAAACACACCACATAGAGGGTTAAGCAGCACAAGACACTGCAAACGTGAAAAGTGAACCTTTCAACTGTTAATTGTTGTTTTCAGTCCAATAAAGAGATGACAATTTTGCTCAACTGGTGTCAACGTCTAAAACAGATGTCCCAGCAGAAGTTTTTTGTTGTCAGCAAGACACAAAAAGTTTACTTAATTGTAATTCAAACAAGGTGGAAAGGATGATTTCTTCTTTGTCAATGTATTGTTTTGTTTCATTCATTATCCAAATTCACTTTTTCATCACAGACATGGTTCTCAAAACAGCAGGAATTTCAAAAGGGGGCTGAGGTTGCATCCCAAACAGGTGCATCCCTTTCCAAAGTTCCATTATCATGGTTCTAGGGAGGTGTGGAAAGAATGTACTGAATTGTTGATGGGAAAATGTGCATGGTGTGGATGTTTTTCCTAGAGTAACATAAAATAGACAAGGAGAAAGAAGCTTGCGCTGTCTGTGATGTCACTCAGAATCCAAAGGGGGAAAGCATCCCGTTTACTCACAGTCATCTTAGTGGGGCCGATTCACAGAACTAACTTAAGACAAAATCCTAAACTTACTACTTTTGGTATTCACAGAAGTTAGGATTTCGTCTTAAGTCTGTCTTAAGTCTGTCTTAAGACAAACTTAAGACAAAATCCTAACTTCTGTGAATACCAAAAGTAGTAAGTTTAGGATTTTGTCTTAAGTTAGTTCTGTGAATCGGGCCCTATGTATTCTATGGCTGCTCCTTCCATTTCATCTCCACCTGCTGATATCAGTTGTGCACGGGCAGAGGATCATAGGAAGTCCTACATAACATGGCCTCATCTGTGTCCGCCTTTGCCCTTTACTAAATGTGTTATCCGGCGACTCAACCCACCACCCATAGCCCATTCCTACCCTCCACTACTCACATTTTATGAATGCCTTATGCCACCCTCCCTCATCACCCTCTGCATCTTCACTAGCAACCGTCCATCCACACACATCACCGCCAGTCCAATTTCTCTCCCTTCTTCGGCCAAATATAAAAATAAATATTAACTAGCCTCCTGCTGTCTACCCTGACCATGCTCTGCTTTTACCCTCCACTTCCTGCACTATTTGAAAAATAACATATGCTGCCCCCCCACCAACCTGCACAACCCTCTCTTCAATTCTTCTCCATTCCAAGCCAAAGAAAGGTAATATCTAGGCACCTATGGCTAGATTTACCAAGCATTGGCACAGTGGTGCAAAACAGCAAGACAACTTGCTCCGCTGCGTCAAATGGAGAGGGCAGGAATGCGCCATATTCTCTCTGTGCGGCTGCACCGGTGGCTGTCAAGCGAGAACACAGGTACCCTGGAACCAATATTGTTTTGTGCAGGAAGGGGCACCAAGAAAACATGCACACTTTAAACCTCTCAACCCAGCTGTCTTAAGGCTGCTGGGTTGAGAATAAGTGAAGGCCTCCAGTGTGCTGGGGAGCGCCAAGAGAGGCCGCTCGCACCTGGCTGGCATCTACGGGGGTGAAAATAATATATATTAAAAAAACCTACCTGAAGACGAACATGCAGTCCTCCGGTGCAGACGTCTTCTTCCTTTCACAGCAGCCCAGCCAGAAAAAGCTCCCTTGCCCAATCCTGTCGCTGCTCACATGCGCCCTGATTGGTGGGAGCAACCTCTCTTGGCGCTCCCCAGTGGATGTATGTCATGACAACGCGGGCTTTACCCCGCGCTGCCATTACGACGCATCCTTTACAACGCAAGTCGTTACAACGACTTGCGCTGTAGGCGCTGGATTGTGGAATAGTTTAATTTTCTATTCCATCTCCAGCCCACGTTATAGTAGGGAAGGTATTGGAATAGAAAATTAAACTATTCCTTTACCAACAGTGTCCTCCAGCGCAAGTCGTTCTAACGTCTTGCGTTGTAATAGCAGAGTCGTAATGGCAGCGCGGGGTAAAGCCCGCGTTGTTATGGCTGCTTACCTCCCCAGTGAACTGGAGGCCTGCACTTACTCTCAACCTAGCAGCCTTAAGACGGCTGAGTTGAGAGGTTTAAGGTGTGCATGTTTTCTTGGCCGTCGCAAGAAGGCCGGCCAAAAAGACATGCGCACTATAAACAATTGCAAAAGGTAGCCCACCCTCCTCCCTGCTGCTGTCACTCAGCAGCGGCCCCGTCCCCGGTCCGCCCCAGTCCTGACGCTCTGTTTGGGACGGGGAATGATAAAAAATGATAATGAATTTCCATTTTATTTGTCATCTCTGGGGCTTTGGGGGTAATGTGAGTGGTGCCACACTCCAAAGGGGGAGCTACCTCTGAAAATACCTCGATTGGATTGGATACACTCTCCTGGTTTTCCTTTTGTACAAAGGATTACACTTTTCCACAGCAACCCTACTCACAATCTAGTTCTACGGGCTATATCAGTGTTAATAATATGGCATTAGGTCTTTCCATACATGGCATTTGGCCCTATTCACAAAGGCAAATCGTGGGGGCGGAGATCGTCAAACACATAAATAATGTAAATGTCGGAATTTGTAAAGCGCACAGCTACCTCCGCCGGAGGTGTCCCGGCGCTGTCCGTATACCGCTTAGGAACCCTTCCTGGTTTCCTGGGAAATGTCCACTCCTGGGCACCCCCCAGGTGCAGCCAGGCATCCCAGCGCTTTTGGGCCCGTTGTGGAGACTAAGCAAGCTATTGCCCAGAGTTGCAGCGCGGGACCCATGATCAGAACAGGCAGTGAGGCGAGAATATCCAGTCAGGGGAATTAATGAGCCGGAGACCCGCCGAGGCGGGAATCGTACCCTGGTCCCTGGCCAGAGCTCTGCATCAAGGTCTGCCTGCTCTAACCATTGAGCCACACGTCTCCACTCCTATGAGTGTAAATCCCCACCGAGGTGCAATTTAGTAACTCCAGTTGCATCTTTATGCCTTGTAGCTGGCATACTGCTCATAAATGCCTTTGGGAATTGCCCCAACATTATTGTCAGTGAATAGTGTTTTAACGGGATCTATTCATTTCATATCTATATCGTTTTCTTACTCAAGAAACATATATTTTTAGCCCTGATATCTATTCGAGCCAGTGTGGTAAACTATCTTAAATGGTGAGCAAAAGCCAGGCATACGTTTGTGGCTGCCCTGGGGACAGATCATTAACCCCTTGCATGCTCAAGATGGCCCCGGAAGTCACGAGTCACGGTGGGCGTGTGCTCACGAAGGCCGGGTGCTGTCCGAATCCCGCCCACTATGTTAAATTGCCCACACATCGCAAAAATTCGCCGCGCATGCAAGGGGTTAACTGTGATAGCGTGCATTGAGCGGATGCGCATGGCGCACTCAGGTAAAGGTGGGCCTTGCACAGGACAGGGAACTCTTTACATAATATGGCCCCAGCCTGTGAACAGAGTATTAGATGTCATTCACGTTAGGTTCTACGTACCATGAGTGTGTGAGTGTGAGGAAATGGGGTGTATTGTATAGTGTGGTTGTTCGACCTCACCGTGTAATACATTTACCAACCACTTCAGGGCCAATAGCTATTGTTTGTCAAACGCTTTGCTCCAACCTGGGTAGCTGTGGCTCTTAGCCCCAAGGTTTAAACAAAGGAACAAGTGTGAATAATTTAAACAGCACCACAACAATTGAAGAACAAAAAACACTCAACAAATCCTACACCAATTTATAAAGATAGATCTTTTTGTGTATTTTTAGACACAGAAATAATAAAAGATCCATCAGAGGGTTCCAGAGATACAGAATTTAAAAGGTATAGTGATTATGTACTTTTTACTGAACTGTTAACAAGCATTGGCAAATTCCACAAATTTGAGTCAAACTTTTTAAAGAAAAAAGTGGCAAGTATCAATGCGGTTGCTTTGAGTCACTTTAGGTAACCAACTTCAGCAGGGAGCCAGTCAGGTGGACCAGCAAGTTCCACAAAAACAGTTAATTCAAAAGGTACGAATAGTCTTCAGTGAGTTCCAGGCACTTTTAACCCTTTGCTGTAGGTTCCAATTGAGGTGGTCCTGATGCAAGAGATACCGAATACTGAAGATGCCCAAGGATGCTGTGAATGCGATGCGGTTGACGAGGGTCCCTCGGGAGCTACTCCTCTGTCCGTGAACTTGAGGAGGCCATCCTGGCCACAGGGCTGACGTCCTTCGGTGTCCTCTCAGTCCTGCATGAAGTCCAGTCGCCTGGTATCACGGTCACAGGGGAACCCTTCCTCATACAACAATTCACCTTCTGGGTGACCAAGATGCATTTCATTGACTCTCCTGGGTCCAGTAGACTCGGGTGCAACTTTGAGCATTAAATCTAGGTCTCTGGTGCTGCATGGCGACAAGAAAACAGTGGCTTTAAGATTTGGGCTACCAAGTCATCCTAGCAGGCTTCTGCATCTGTTGTGACCCTGTGCGGCAAAAAAGGTCAGCCAAGCTACCCTTGCAGTCTTTGCTTTCAGCTGGGCTCTGGAGACAACTTCTCCATGAGCAGGACAGAGTAGGCAGAGTCCCTCTCCTTGGCTAGCCACCAGGTTCAGCAGATGCAGTCCGTGCCAGTGCAGCCTCTCTTTGCCAGTTCCTCAGTGTAGCAGGGTAGTCCTTCTGGGCCCTTCTCCCAGTCCAGTCGAGATCCGACTTTGGGTGTCAAGGTTGCCCTTTTATGCTCAGAAAATGGCCTCAGGGTAGGATGCAGTAGGTAACCAATGATCTAACAGGTTATCGCCCTGCTGATGACCACTTCCTGCAAAGTATGCCACCTGGCGATCCCAAGATGCACCATTCTGCCCACTTCCGATATGGCAGAACCCCTCTCTTGGCATCCAGAGCTCTCCAGCCCAACTCAGAGGTGTGACTATCACGGAGGGGGGGTCAGACACCCCTGGAAAACCAATTTGGCAACTGGTTTCCCCTTCCCTGTCCCTAGTTCCAACCTGTCTACCTAGACAACAAAGAAACCCATTTCCCAAGAGTTTCTAATTTGCCCTTCAAAGGCAACTTCTAATTTGAAGCTTGTCTTTTGGGCTACTCCTGTGTGGCTTCCTGCAGCTTGGAGGTAACACCTCTTTCCTGTGCAGGCTTCTATTGTAACCTTCCCAGGGAGTCATTTGCACGACTCCCCAGGATGGCAGAAAGCTTTTACAGAGACATATCCCCATGTACAACTGTTAAGGGCCCAGGAGACTAAACAACAAAGTGACATCTTTGTTAAAGTTGCACACACAATTTGCATTAATTTCAGCTAGAGAATCAAGACGGGCTTAACGTAAAAGTCATTTGATACCTTCGAGTATCAACTTTGGTTGCACTGTTCAGGAGTTAGCACATCTGAGGGGTCAGCGTGTAACCCTGTGCTGCAGTGCTCATGAAATATACTGCACCCTGCCTTTGGGCCGGTAGGTCTGCCATAGGGGTGGCTTTTTCATATTGCCGGGGAAGGCATGTCTTTGCCCTTGCTTTAAATGGCAAAGTTGGGCTAGCAGTTTAAAACTGCTCTTCCTGTTCAATGAGGGACTTGGCGACTAGTTTTACCTGGTCAGACCCAGAGTAGTACAACCAGTGCTACAATCTCTGGGGTGACCCTGTAAGTTCCATGCACTGGGTACCCTCGGTACCATATAGTTGGTACATATAGGTAAGTTAGGTATGCCAATTGGGTATACACCAATTCAACACACGTGTTTTAGGGCGAGGCCATTGGCACAGAGGTCTGGTTAGCAGGCCTCGGTGCCTTCGCAGAGTCGAAAACCAGCCGCATCAGTCAAAAACTTGGGGATGACACTGCAAAAAGATGCATTTCCTTACAGTGAGTCCCAACCACTTCAGCCCCACACAGACACCATTTTGTTAGAGAGTTGAGCTACTTCATTAAGTCATGTGCCAGACACAGCCTGACATGAATGGCTCTGCCCCAGCCTGTTAGACGAAGCAGCCTGCTGAGACGTTTCAAAAAGATTAGTGCACTGTGGAGTGAGGGGCTGATATGATATGGAAATCATGTGGCCACTGAGTGGAGACAGAGCACACATGGGCACTGAAAACAATGAGCAACACATGGTTACAAAGATCTTTTAGGAGCTTAAGTTAACTGAACCCTCTAGCCTGGCCCTTTGTGTGAGAACTCCATTGTATACAGGGTCAGACTGGCTTTATGGGCAATCCGCCAATGCTTGAACGTAACTGGGCTTTCGTTGCGTATTTAGGGGGCTCCATGATAATAGACCTTCAGAGTTCTTTGGATACAAAAGGAGGAGTGTAAGAAGACTGCAGACCTGAACACCGAGGAGCAAGACTGACTTCTCACCAACCCCACCGGGCCTGTCTGCTGCACCTGGACTTTGGTGAGAAACTGATTTGTCCTGCCTGTGCAGACCTCAAGAAACCGGAATGGCTGCCAGTGCTTCGCAAATTGCCCAAGGAACTCATGGAGTAGAGAAGCTACTCCCCTGCAGCCGCAGGCCCAAAGAAGCAAGTTCTGGTATACTGACCTGCCGCCTATGGGGCTACCAACGGAGCAGCCACTCAGAAAGAGGTAGCAGTACTCATACAGGCCACATCTATCCTCCCTCCATGTGTGGGGAAGCCAGGAACGACCGGAGCCGTACAGTACAAACCCCTTGGGTACAGGGCCCCTGGCAGGAGCCAAGGCTTGTTGTGCCCAGCCCGGACACCAACACCGAGGAAGATGATATGCACATCAAGGGACTTCAGAGACTGTGAGACCCACATCAGGAGTGGCCCAGTTGTCCTGTTTGCTTCTCTTCTGCAAAACAAAGACTGAGACGTGAGTCTGTGACCACCGCTACCTGATGCCTAAAAGCACCTGCGCTCCAGAACCTGAGTCCAAGGGAAGTGAAGGTGCCAACTAGGTCCCCAGACCCACAAGAGCTAAGCCTATGCCTGGATTTACCCAGACTGGACTGCCAGCCGCCTGCAGCCTCTTTCTACTGGCCTCCTCCAACCATGAGAGACTCCTGCCCCGGAATCCGACACCAATGCACACTAGTCCCACAGCCCGACAAATAGTGAACCAAGGGTGTACCCTTTGTGTCTGACGATCTCACGGGTCGAGCCCCTCTGTAGATTCCCACGGACTGGTGTCCCCATCCCTGCTTGCAAACTCTTTGTACCTGGACCGTTCTCCCATTGAAGTGAATGAGACACCTGACGCTGTGACACACCTCTGCACTCGGACGCCCTAGAGCCACCCGAGGTGACCTGTTGGTGTGGCCTTGGACCTTGCCCCATGCTCCCCTCAAGTCCAGAAGAACAGTCCCGTAAGTTGCTGGCAAGTGACCGAATGCAATACATGCTTTTCTCCATCGGATAACCTTGTTGGTACAGACAATGCAGTGTTTATTTCTGAAAACTGTAAAAATTCATAACTGGAAAAGTACTTACCCGAGTCCGATGATCTTGGTATATAAATTTACATAAAAGTAAGTGTTATTTTTATAAATTGGTGTCAGATTTTTTTTATTGAGTGTGTCTTCCACACCCACCCCATCTCCCTTGTTTTGCTAGTCCCTCGCTGTCCATTGTGTGCTCCTCCACTCTTGCACCTCCTTTGTGTTGCTTGTCCCCCGCCCTCCTCCCACTGTCTATTGTATGCTACTCCCTACCTTCTCTCCTGCACCTCCTTCGTATTGCTTGTCCCCCGCCCTCCTCCCACTGTCTATTGTATGCTACTCCCTACCTTCTCTCCTGCACCTCCTTCGTATTGCTTGACCCCCTGCCCTCCTCCTACTGTCCCTTGCTGGTGCTCCTCCCTCTCCTCATGCTGCATCTCCCTCGTGTTGCTTCCCTCACCCTCCCCCCTCTGTCTGTTATTGCTGCTCCTCCCTCCTCCTCATGTTGCCTCCCCCCTGTACGTTGTTTGTGTGCGCCCTTCCTTCCCATCCATTATTTCCCCCTGCCCTCCTCCCGCTGCCCAGTGTTGCTGCTCCTCCCTCGTGTTGCTTCCCTCGCCTTCTTACCGTCTGTTGTTGCTGCTCCTCCATCCCCCTCACCTCCCTTGTGTTGCCTCCACCCCTATGTCCGTTGTTGATGTGCTTCCCTCCTCCCCCTGCCATGTGTTATTATCCCCCTACCCTCTTCCCGCTGCCCGATGTTGCCGCTCCTCCCTTCTCTGCTCACCTCCCTTGTGTTGCTTCCCCCGCCCTCTTATCGTCTGTTGTTGCTGCTCCCCCATCCCCCTCACCTCCCTTGTGTTGCCTCCACCCCTATGTCCGTTGTTGATGCGCTTCCCTCCTCCCCCTGCCCCTCCCATGTGTTTTTCCCCTCTGTCCTCCTCCCGCTTTTGCCGCTCCTCCCTCCTCCGCTCGTGTGGCTTGGCCCGTACGCATTTTTTTTTTTTCACATGTCGCACAGCACTGCTCTGGAATACGGCTTAAAGAAAAAAGAACTACGGCGCAATCAACGTTGTTGGCCAGTGCTTTCCAAACTTTTTAGAACCACAAACTACCTTTTAGTATGACAATTTGCTTTAATAGACAAGAGTCAAGTGTTTTTTTGATGTAACGAAAGCATCGTAAGGCAGCG
Organism: Lissotriton helveticus; assembly: GCF_964261635.1. Classification (NCBI taxonomy): domain Eukaryota; kingdom Metazoa; phylum Chordata; class Amphibia; order Caudata; family Salamandridae; genus Lissotriton; species Lissotriton helveticus. The sequence continues at coordinate 29,590,094 of NC_136072.1, forward strand.
CACTGTCATATACAGACAGCACATTTTCTATTGATTAGGCCACTAGATTTGCAGCGACATCCAGCTTTACTGATAAAACAGATACAAATTATAATGCATGGAAACTGGGTGTCAGTCAATATTTGTCATTTGTGCATCAGCGAGTAAAGTGTCTTGATTTGTTTTGATCCTAATAACTCATTGCTTCCATCACCTCAGAATTACAAAAACTGTTCATTTGTGCTTTCCTAACCTCTTAATGTGCACAGTCCATTTAAGAATATTTACATTTTGTTGTGTGTTACAAAAATGGCCTTGTACACTCTCTCCTTTCACACTCCCTGTACCCCACCAAGATTGTCACATAATTCACTTTAATTTCCTTTCTCTGGCTGCAAAGTGAGCAGAGTTTGTAAACACCAATCTCCGGGTTAAAACAGTAAGCAGCTTGTCAGAAGACATAGCCTGGCATTTGGCCTGTCTTCAACCCGTTGGCTGCTTCCGCTTTTTCGCAGCAGTGCGCCCGTTTTAAAAAACGGGCGCGGTCGCGTCGGCCATTGGCCGACGGCAGCACCAGCGAGGTAGTGCTGCCGTCGGCAAATGGCCGACGGCAGCATGGAAGGGGTTAAAGCACAGAAAATGTGACAAGATAAATGCAGAATTCAAATACATCTTTATTTCTTGCTTGGCGTTTCACGACCCACCAAAAATCAGTTCTTGACCCAGAACCCACAGTTTGGGAAACATTGCTTTAAGCCATGTTGCACCGCAGCCTGCGATGTTGTTGAACGTGGCTTAAAGTAAAGAAAGCACTATGACGTGGTCAACGCTGACCGCATCATAGCGTTTCTTTATTTTAATGCCACGTCGCGCAGCATCCAGCAATGCTATGCAACGTCTTAAAAATATATATATATATATATATTGACAAAGCCAATAGGTTAACATAGGCGACACCTACTGACTTTGCCAATGCTTGTTTACTGCTGATTTCCCTACTACCACAAAGGTTGCCAGTAACAAGCACAATGCATGCAGTCTTCCATACCAAAAGGCATATAGAGTGTGTCTTTATTAATTTAAAACTGCAATTTGCCACCATAGGCCACATTTTAAGCTGCATGGTTCGTTAATGGGGGCCACTTTTATTTTGGTGCCTGGGCCCATTTTCTGTCCAAGCCCGCCTCTGATTGTTCACAGCCCATGAGATTGGATGAGTGTGTACATTTTTTTGCCCTCCAAGATTATGATTTTGGTCTTTCGCCAAAGCTGCAGTTTCCTCCTCCGCCTTGGCCCCTGCGGTTTTCCCTGCACACGGTGGAAATATACCCCAGCCGACCGGGCCAAGCCAAATACAGCCTGCGTGTGCGATTCACGTGTGTGGCATAATTTGATGCTGCAAAACGGATGCAGACATGCCCTTTGTAAGTGCACCTGTTTCAGAGCTTTTCTAAGCACAGCTGCACTGCCAAGGGATAGAACACTAGATACTTTATGTCAAGACTATTTTCGCAAAACCTTTTTAGTACAAAAAAGGGACCTATCCTGCATAAATTGTCACAAAAGTCAGGATTTCAAGCCAATGTCTAAAAATAGAATACACTTCTCAAAATTCGTCAAGTTGCAGTTTCCATAGACCTTGCAAATGTTGCAATAACTATTTTTAGCTTCCTTAGATCCACAGCCCTGTTAGAACATCTGGCATTCCACATTACACATGTCTCTGGCATGTTGTGTGTTTTGGTCACCCAGGGCCAGTTTAAGCCCACGCAGGCCAGACCCACAAGTAACAACCAATGACAGGGAAGGAAAGCCTCAGATGAAGCTACTTCAACAGGGACACCGAGAGGGGCACCCTGAGCAGCTGGGGCCCCTGGAGAAAGGAAGGAAAGGGCTGCTGTGTGAGTTGTGAAACACAGCCAGGCACACGGGGGACTAAAGGCCTGTCCAGCAGGATGGCTCCTTGGCAGGGGGCGGGTCTTGGAGGGGAAACATCCAACCTGTTAAACGCTTTTAGGAACAGGAGTGAGGTGCTGTAAGGGCTCTGACAGGAGGCGTCAGGGACAGAAAGGGCATCCATACCTCGACTTCCAAGAGTCTGGGCGCCTGTGGTCACTGAGGAGAGATGAGATAAGGGAGAGTCCAGGCGCATGTAGTCACTGGGGAGAAAGAGGAGGGTCCTGGAACCTGTGGTCACTGGTGAGATATGAGATAAGGGAGAGTCCGGGAACCTGTGGTCACTGGTAAGAGATGAGATAAGTGAGAATCCGGGCGCTTGTGGTCAATGGAGAGTTGGAGAGTCCGGGCGCTTGTGGTCCCTGGGGAGCGATGAGATAAGGGAGAGTCCGGGCACTTGTGGTCACTGGGGAGAAGGGGGGAAAGTACCGGCACATGTGGTCACTGGCGAGACATGAGATAAGGGAGAATCCTGACACACGTGGTCACTGGGGAGAAGGGGGGAAAGTACAGTCAGATGTGGTCACTGGCGAGAGATGATATAAGGGAGAATTCTGGACACACGTGGTCACTGGGGAGGAGGAGAGTCCAGGAACCTGTGGTCTCTGGAGAGAAATTAGATAAGGGAGATTCTGGGCGCATGTGGTTACTGAGGAGTGTATGGACTATGTGGTCCCTGGGGAGAATCCAGCGCTTGTGGTCACTAAGAAGAGATGAGATAAAGGAGAGTCCGGGTGCCTGTGGTCACTGGGAAACAGAGTCAGGGTGTATGTGGTCACTGGGGACAGTCCAGGCGCATGTGGTCACTGGCGAGAGATGAGATAAGGGAGAGTCCGGGCACTTGTGGTCACCTGTGAGAAGGGGGAAGAGTCTGGATGCATGTGGTCCCTGGGGAGAGAAGAGACAAGGGAGAGCCCAGGACCTTGTGGTCACTGGAGAGGAGGAGATTCCAGGCGCTCGTGGTCACTGTGGGAGAGATGGTATAAGGGAGAGTACAGGCGCATGTGGTCACTGGAGAGATATGGGAGTGTCTGGGCGCATGTGGTCACTGGGGAGAGAAGAGACAAGGGAGAGCCCAGGACCTTGTGGTCACTGGAGAGGAGGAGATTCCAGGCGCTCGTGGTCACTGTGGGAGAGATGGTATAAGGGAGAGTCTGCGCGCATGTGGTAACTGGAGAGATATGGGAGTGTCTGGGCGCATGTGGTCCCTGGGGAGAGAAGAGACAAGGGAGAGCTCAGGACCTTGTGGTCACTGGAGAGGAGGAGATTCCAGGCGCTTGTGGTCACTGTGGGAGAGATGATATAAGGGAGAGTCCGGGCACTTGGGCGAGAAGGGGAGAGTACCGGGCGCATGTGGTCACTGGGGTGAGGTAAGGGAGAATCTGGGCACATGTGGTCACTGGGGAGAAATGAGATAAGGGAGAGTACGGGCGCATGTGGTCACTGGAGAGAGATGAAATATGGGAGAGTCTAGGCGCATGTGGTGACTGGGGACATTGGGGTACCCAAACACATGTGGTCACTGGCGAGAGGTGACATTAGGGAGAGTCCGGGCGCTTGTAGTCACTGGGGTGAGGTAAGGGAGAATCTGGGCGCATGTGGTCACTGGGGAGAAATGAGATAAGGGAGAGTACGGGCGCATGTGGTCACTGGAGAGAGATGAAATATGGGAGAGTCTAGGCGCATGTGGTGACTGGGGACATTGGGGTACCCAAACACATGTGGTCACTGGCGAGAGGTGACATTAGGGAGAGTCCGGGCGCTTGTAGTCACTGGGGTGAGGTAAGGGAGAATCTGGGCGCATGTGGTCACTGGGGAGAAATGAGATAAGGGAGAGTACAGGCGCATGTGGTCACTGGAGAGATATGGGAGTGTCTGGGCGCATGGGGTCACTGGGGAGAGAAGAGACAAGGGAGAGCCCAGGACCTTGTGGTCACTGGAGAGGAGGAGATTCCAGGCGCTTGTGGTCACTGTGGGAGAGATGAGATAAGGGGGAGTCCAGGCGCATGTGGTCACTGGGGAGAGATGAGATAAGGAAGAGTCCGGGCACTTGGGCTCACGGGCGAGATGGTGAGAGTACCGGGCGCATGTGGTCACTGGGGTGAGGTAAGGGAGAATCTGGGTGCATGTGGTCACTGGAGAGAAATGAGATAAGGGAGAGTCTAGGCGCATGTGGTGACTGGGGACATTGGGGTACCCAAACGCATGTGGTCACTGGCGAGAGGTGACATTAGGGAGAGTCTGGGCGCTTGTGGTCACCTGGGATAAGAGGGAGAGTCTGGGTGCATGTGGTCCCTGGAGAGAGATGAGATAAGAGAGAGTTTGGGCACATGTGGTCACTGGGGAGAGATAGGGGAGAGTCCAGGCACTTGTGATCCCTGAGGAGATAAAAAATCAGGGAGACCCCAGGCACCTTTGGAGGTAACAGTCTAGGCGCATGTGGTCACTGGGGACATGGGCAGTCCAGGTGCATGTGGTCACCTGGGGAGAGATGAGAAAAGGGAGAGTTGGGGCGCATGAGGTCACTGAGGAGAAATGAGATATGGGAGAGTCCTGGCACTGTGGTAACTGGGGAGAGATGATATAAGGGAGAGTCTGGGAACTTGCAGTCACTGGGTAGAGATGCGATAAGGGAGAGTCAGGATACATGTGGTCACTGGGGAGAGATGCGATAAGGGAGAGTCTGGCCATGTGGTCACTGGGGAGAGGTGCGATAAGGGAGAGACCAGGCACTTGTGGTCACTGGGAAGAAGGGGGAGAGTTTGGGTGCATGTGGTAACTGGGGAGAAATGAGATAAGGGAGTACGGGCGCATGGGGTCACTGGAGAGATATGGGAGTGTCTGGGCGCATGTGGTCACTGGGGAGAGATGAGATAAGGGCGAGTCCAGGAGCACGTGGTCACTGGGGGAGAAGATATAAGGGAGAATCTGGGTGCATGTGGTACCTGGGACGAAATGAGATAAGGGACAGACCGAGCGCATGTGATCACTGGTGAGGAGAGTCCGAGAACCTGTTGTCAGTGGGGAGCGACGAGATAAGGGAGAGTCCAGGCGCTTGTGGTCACTGAGGAGAGTACAGGCATATCTGGTCACTAGGGAGGGATAAGAGAAGTGAGAGCCCGGGCACATGAGGTCACTGGTAAGAGATGAGATAAGGGAGAATCCAGGCGCTTCTGGTCACTGGGGGGAAATGAGATAAGGGAGAGTCCGGGCGCTTGGAGTCACTGGGGAGAGATGAGATACAGGAGAGTCCGGGCACTTGTGGTCACTGGCGAGATGGAGGGGAAGAGTCCTCGCGCATGTGGTGATTAGGGAGAGAAGAGATAAAGGAGAGTCTAGGTGCACACGGTCACTGAGGTATCGGGAGGTTCTGGGTGTATGTGGTCATTCAGGAGATGAGGCAGTTCAGGCGCTTGTGGTCCCTGGGGAGAGTTGCGATAAGGGAGAGTTTGGGAGCTTGTGGTCACTGGGGAGAAGAGGGAGAGATGGGTGCATGTGGTCACTTGGGAGATGAGATAAGGGAGAGTTTAGGAGCTTGTGGTCACTCAGGATGAGATAAGGGAGAATCTGCGCACTTGTGGTCACAGGGAAGAAGGGGGAGAGTCCAGGCGCATGTGGTCACAGGGGAGAGATAAGGGAGGATCTGGCCGCATGTGGTCACTGGGGAGAAATGAAATATGGAGAGTCTGGGCGCATGTTGTCACGAGGGAGGGATACGATAAGGGAGAGTCGGGGCACATGTGGTCACCGGGGAGGAGAAGAGTCCTGAAGCTTGTGGTCACTGGGGAGAGATGATATAAGGGAGAGTCCACGAGCATGTGGTCACTGGGGGAGAAGTTATTAGGGAGAATGAGTGCACTTGGGATCTGGGGCAAAAAGAGAACGACCGGGCGCATGTGGTCACTGGGGAGAAGGAGGAGAGTCCGGGAACCTGTGGTCAGTGGGGAGAGATGAGATACGGGAGAGTCCAGGTGCTTGTGGTCACGGGGGAGAGTATGGGCATATCTTGTCACTGGGGAGAGTACGGGCGCTTCTGGTCACTGTGGGGATATGATATGGGAGAGTCCGGGCACTTGTGGTCACTGGGGAGAGAGGAGGTACGGGAGAGTCCGGGCAATTGTGGTCACTCAGGAGATGCAGGCAGTCCAGGAGCAAGTGGTTACTTGTGAGAGATGAGATAAGGGAGAGTCCGGGAACTTGTGCTCACTGGGGATGAGAGTCGAGTCGATTGTGATTAGGGAGAAATGAGATAAAGGAGAGTCTAGGTGCGTATGGAAACTAGGGAATTGGGGGAGGGTCTGGGTGCATGTGGTCCTTCGGGAGATGGAGCAGTTCAGGTGTTGTGGTCACTAGGGAGCTGGGGGAGAGGCCAGGCGAATAGGGTGAGAAGATCACAGAAAGTTCAGTGCGCGTGTGGTCCCTGCAGATAGATGGGGAGAGTCTGGTTGCATGCGGTCACTGGGGAGATGGGGGAAGAGTCCGGGCGCATGTGGTCAATGGGGAGAGTACAGGAGCATGTGGTCACTGGGGAGAGTACAGGAGCATGTGGTCACTGGGGAGAGATTAGATAACAGAGTCTGACCGCATGTAGTCACTGGGGAGAGATGGCAGAGGGTCCAGGTGGTCACTGGGAAGAAACCCGATCAGGGAGAGCCAGAGCGCACGTGGTCACTAAGGAGAGTCTGGGAACATGTGGTTTCTAGGGACATATGCGATCGGGGAGAAACATGGCATACATGGCACTGGGGGCAATATGGGAAAACTTGAGGACTGGTTAAAGGCATAGCCGAGATGGCCGTGGATAGAAATGGGGCATACCGGAGAGATGTGCAAGATATGGGCTGAGGGGTTCAATGAAACACACATGGCAGCATGGTGAGGTGGGCACACATGGGCACTGGTGAAAAGCATAGCAGGGATGGCACAGCAGAGCTGTGACATAAGGGCATCAGGGAGAGATGGGTGACACAGACTAAGGGGTGCAATGAAAAATGCATGGGCACCTAAGTGAGATGGAAAATACATGGCCACCAGAGTGCGATGGGAAACACATGCACTAAGGGGTACAATGACGCACACATGGGCACAGGAGCGAGATGAAAAACACATGGGCTAATGGGTGAAATGAAGAACGCTTGGGCACCGGAGTGAGATGGGAAACACATGGGCTAAGGGGTGCAATAACACACACATGGGCACCAGAGCGAGATGGGAAACACATGGGCTAAAGGGCGCAATGAAGCATGTATGGGCACCGGAGTGAGATGGGAAACACATGGTAACTGGGTGGAGATGGTGCACACATGAGCTCTAAGAAACAAAGAGCAACCCATGGGTACAAATGGGCACCAAAGAGATACGTGGCACACTGCAATAAACAAAAAACCCAAAGTTAACCTGAGCACATGTAAAAAGGAACCAGTGGCGAAGTTCTTTCAGTCAGAGCGTAAATTAACAGAACCTCCCAGCATTGCCCCCTGTGAGTCCCGTTTACAACACCCCATAATGTACAAAATCAGATAAAAGGGAGATGTCCGCCTCAAGCTGGGACCCAAGTGTACAATGGCTGTAGCATCCATTGAATATTTCAAAAACGTACTTTGGAGAAGGTCCGCCGACCTGGGGGGCTGTGAGAAGCAGGCGATGGGCACGCTGAGGTTGTTGATCAAATGTTCAATGAGGCGTGGAGGGAACCTGTGAGGGAGAGAGACATGTTAGGAATTTAAGAGTTAGCTGATAGAACCCAAAAGAGAGCTAGAGCTGCTGCCAAGGAAAAGATATTTAAGTATTAGATGCTAGAATTCAGAATAGAGCAGTCACTCCTGCCAAGGAAAAGAGACATTTTAGGTATTTATTAAGAGCCGACGCAACCCAGCAGAAACAAAGAACTCTGCTGCACCCACACATAATTATCTTTAAAATATGTGGAGTTTTCTAACTTTTGTTGGGTGGAGATGAGGCAGTGGTCCATGATATGAATATCAAACATTGCAGACAGTGAGCTGCCATACAGGGGCAGTACCTAGGTCCTTGTCTGCATCAATGCCATAGCTGTAGGGAAGCTGCACTTTCAGGCTATGGGTAATAGAAAGTACAGTTGTGCTGTGGGCTCTGAAGATGCTCCCTTGAGGCCTAAACAGGACAAACTATGTTAAACAGTGAAATCTTGGATCTCCTTTGGTAGCCTGGCTCAATATCATGGGCAAACCCCAGAGCAATGTAGGAGGTGATATTAGGTCAAAGGTTCAAAATAAATAGCCAGAAAGTTGTAATTGTATTTATATAGCCCTGATGAAGCATCACAGCGCTTTTCCGCAACTTACATGCTACTCTGGAACCAAAAAGATTCATGGCACATTAGTATAGGGAAATAGGTGGTCATTAGAGCGGTAGAAATGTGAGTAATGCGAGTCTGTTAGTTGTATTGAGTAGGATAAAAGGAGGAATTGAAGAGGGAAGAGTCTAGAAAATGTTATTTGGGAGATCATAGTAGTAAAATGAGGTTTTGTATGAGTAAAAAGGAGAGATGGAGTAGGGAAGAGTCTCTAGAAAGGGATGGGGGACATCATAGTAGTAAAATGAGGTTTAGGATGAGTCAAAGAAGGGATACATGATGGAATATTTGTTTTTTTTAAGTTAGTAGAGAGATCATAGTAGAAAGAGGAGGTTTTGGGTAAGCCGAAGTGGGAAGAGTCTAGAAAGGCTTATTTTGGAGATCATAGAAGTAGAATGAGGTTTGAGATGAGTCAGAGAGTGGGGGTAGAGGATATATTGAGAGAGGTATAGTGTGAGACAGAGTAGGGCACTGGAGAGTGAGAAAGTTTTTTTTAATGTATTCTTTCTTCTACAGTAGGAGTAAAGTAATAAATGTATAGATACACGACTACATGGAAAGGGTATCTATGTATAAAGAAGATAATATATTGAGATTTAAAGCAGTATTGTATAAACACAGACCTTCAAGTATTGCTGTAAATGAAGCTAATTTATTTGTGTATTTTTATGTCACTTTATTTCAAATAAAAGTTTGAAAAAACAATGATATGAAATATAAAACTTTTTTTAAAGACTGGAGAAAGTCCCAAAATCAGACGCATCTAGTTCAATTCCTTACTCAATGACTTATGGTGAATTTGAAAAGTTATGAGGAGGGCAGGCTTTTCTCAAGTCCAAGGTCATGTCTGGTGGAATTATATTCTTTCGAACCACTCAAGTTTCAAAACTCTGAATATGTTTTCCATTAAACTGGGCCCCATTACATCAGTATAGCACGAGACTGTGCATTTAATCAACAAAAAGTACAAAATAACTTTATGAAAACACATGCTCAACCACTACAATGCCATAATCGAAGATTGGTCATCACGTTTTAAAACGCCAGAGTAATGAAACATCCTCTTTACAGGCTTCCATCACATTTTTCAGTCCTTTAATAATCCAGATTTCCGTCTTCATTACTGTCAAAACTGCTACTATAAATTAGATCCACAATTCTGCAAACAGAGAGCAATTTATGAATACGTCGATTATGGATTCTCGATTGAATGGGCCAGTCGTGCCGAAGAAATGGTCCGAGTGGAGAATTTGGCTACTGCATTTCCCTCAGATAAGTCGTAAGAGGCAATCACAGACTGAAGAGCTTGGGTATATGCCTTATGGTTTCTGTAGAAACTACAGTTATTGGCACAGGTATCAGGGTGAGAATCCCAGAAATCTGTCCCACAGCAGCACAGCGGTGGCAATTCAATATTGTGCTGCTGGATCTTCTCTCTCGTCTGAGCTCTTAAGGCATCAATATATCGACTGTTTTCTTTGTTTTTCCGTTTTTTGTCTTGGGTTACTTTCCACTGTCGCTCTTCCTCTTTAAGCTGTGCTACTACTTTGCTTTCACTCTCCCCAGAATGGGTGTCTTGCAGTTTGGCAAGGGTCCTGATCCCCTGCTCCTCTGCATGCCGATGAAGCTCCTTTTCTATCTTAATCTTAGCTATTCTCTTTTCATGTCGTTTTTGCCTGCGAATCTCCTTTACCTGCTCCCGCTCAATGTCCATAAACAGTCGTCTGTACATCAAGTACTGATATTCACGTTGTTTTTTGTTATCTTCTAGATCCGTGCTTGGTCGCAGTACAAGTGCTGCTCTATAATCAGTGCTGAATGCTGGTGCTGGGCCTGTGGGGTAGGGTTTTTTCAACAATCGATTACAAATCTGTACAGGCTCTGCTCTACTTTGACCACCATCCTCCTTCCCCACCTGGCTTTTAATCAAAATCTGGTTGTGCAATTCAGCTGGCAGGTCATGATGTCCTTCCAAACCCTCCTCCTTCTCCTCCTGACAAATGAGATCTGGTGAAGTGCGAGACAAGGGTTTATCTCTGGTTGGAGAAACCTTCCAGATCCCACCAGGGAGCTCTGATGGGCTCTCTCCTTCGTGGACAGTCTTACAGGCCACCAGGCTGCGCCGCACATGCTTCATGGTTTTGCTGAGAGCTCTGGCTTGCTGCTGGAACACTTCCCTGCCATCTTGGCCGCCCTCCTCCTCTGCAGCTCCCCCCCTGTGGCCCCCAAGCTGCTGTGCATGCACCCACTGGGCCCCAGGGCTGCAGATGGCCAGATCTGCATTGTTTCGGTACAGACAGGTATTCCTTTTGGGGGTCAGGTGCCCAGCAGCCTCTGTGGACTGCTGCACCACTGCCCCTTCCTTCTGGGCCGCTGCATAGGACCTCAGCAGCTGCTGCTCCTTCCTCAGCCGGGCCTGCTGGTTCACCCTGAGCTTCACCTCGCTCTGGAACCGCCTCAGCCGCTCCTGCTTGTCTTTCTCCTGCTTGTTGAGCTCCTCCTCCACGTGAAGCGCCGAGAGCACGGCCCGGCTCGCCCCTTCCTCCTCCCACCGGTCCCAGCCGCTCTCCACCCAGGCCCCGACCGGCCTCACGGCCTGGGTGCGCCCCGCCAGGACCTGCTGGTTCACCACCAGCGGCAGGGCGCGGGGCTTCACCGCCGGGGCCCCCTGGAAGCCATGACAGCCGGCGTGTCTGTCCGGTCCAGGCGCCATCTTCCAGACCGGATGGAACGCTCAAAACAGGAAACGGACCGTTCAAACCACGCCGTGCGTGTCACCATGGCAGCACGCACAGCGCGTCGCACGCACGGCGTCCTGCACTCGTTGGTGGGAGAACTACCGCGAAAGAGTGACCAATCAGGTCGTACGGTGTGAGGCTGATTACCATGGCAGCACGCACAGCGCGCGCACGCACGGCGTCCTGCACTCGTCGGTGGGAGAACTACCGCGAAACAGTGACCAATCAGGTCGTACGGTGTGAATGCTGATCACCATAGCAGCGCGCACAGCGTCCTGCATTCATAGGTGGGAAAACTATCGCGAAATGGTGACCAATCCGCTCACATAGTCTTGAGACTGATTATTTCTAGTGCTGGGTATCGATTTTGGTAATTTTCCCATTAAGTTGCTTACAATGCCTCAGTGTATGTGCTTTTTAAACCAATCTGAAGTAATCATCCTGTTCTTGACTGTTCAGAAATAGCATTCATACTTATATACAAAAAATATCAATTATAAAACAAATATATTTGCTTAAATTATAGCTACACTTGAAAGTCTGAATGTATTAAATACTTAATTCTACACATATTACCTTCCTTATACATACCTTTCATGTACTCGTGTATCTTTATATTTATTAATCTACTTCTAATTCAGCATGTCTAATGCACTACCCTTTTTTTTTGCATATTTATATAGCGCAAACTTGAACCAAAGGTATTGGAGCACTTTACATGAGCACCGTATTTACATTACACATTCAGGCACGGGGAGATTAAGTGATTTGCCTAGAATCACAGAATGTAGATGCGACCCCAAGGCTTGAACACTGGTTTCCAGCACCAAAGTCGGCAGTCTAGCCAACGGACCACATCCTCTCCCCCTATTAGCTCACCCTATACCTCTCTCAATATATCCTCTACCTCCACTCTCTGACTCATCCTAAACTCCATTCCACAACTATGATCCCCAAAATAACCCTTTCTAGACACTTCCCTCCTCTACCCCTCCTTGCGCCATCTCAAACCTCTTTTAATATTCAGATCTCTCAAACAGGTCTTTCTAAACCCTTCCCTCTGACTCTTCCCAAACCTCTTTTACTGCTATGATCTCCAGAAACGCTTTCTAGACCCTTCCTCTTCTATCCCTCCACTATCCTTTTCAAACCAACTAACAGACTCACAAGTCCACTGCTCAAATTAATTTAATATTTCCCAATACTAATTCACCACTAAGGCTTTTTGGGTTCCGGAGTAGCGTGCTACTCACCGAAAAACACTTTGCCGCCTCATCAGGGGTAGTAAGCTCTATGTAAATGCAATTACAATTACAGTGTCTGATGTTTTAACACGCTGGAAAAAAACGAGCACCACGTCAACTTCAAAAACCTACCAGTAATTTACTTCCAAACTTTTAAGCACAGAGTAGACATACATAGTAGTATGAAGGACAACGACAATGAGGGACTTTCTGTGCTGACTCCACCCTACGGATGGGAAATCAGCCACACTTCCATGATCAAATAGTTTATTAGGTGTTACATGAAATGTGATTGGTAGCATAGCTTGAGGTGGGCTGTAGGCAGCCATACCCATCCCATCAGCAAAAGACTAGCACATTATGGCTGGCACATTATGGCTGGCCTTCAGGAAAAACATAAAATCCCCACCATTATGTTTACCCCCTGGTACCAGAGCATCTGAAAATCAACAATAGAGATTTAGAGCTTCAGGACACTTTTGGTGTTTGACAGGACAGCATCCCGTGTCAGAGCTCTTGAGCTCTTACGTGGCATGTGTGAGCAGGTCATTCAGTTCTCGTTTTTACTTTGCATTCTGGTACTTGCAAACAACCTGAGTTCACCCATTACAGCCAGATCTTTCTGTTTTGCTAATGCTAGTGTGTAACTGTGTCACAGCCCTACACAGAGGTACTCATGTGGGGGCTACAAACACTGTCAGGAACCTTTATTCGTGCATTCTGGGGAATCAGAGAGGAGATCAAACAATAATACTGAGGCTCGTTATATCGCAACAACAACAAGAGTACTTACATTGCTCGCTAAAATGGCTGAACCTCAATGGAATTACTCGTCCCATGAGTGAGAGCGGTTTCAGGAGCACAAGTAACTTAATTGAGAAGGCAGGGTAGAGCCCATCTATAAAGGTATTACGGTACCACACGCTACCGATTATTTGTTTTGAAACAGCAGTCAGAGTTTCGCAATAGCGCGGTGCAGTGGGGTAAGAGTTCTTAAGCATTAACCATAGTTCTGCATGTGGGCTGTATGAAGGTGGTCTGTTCTGCCAGGAGTGTGACACTGTCACCATACTTTTTGTGCAACTGCATGTGCTGCGGATCAAGAATGCAGTTCCTTTCTGCTTTAAGAGATCATTTCTTTCTTTCCGTTGGTGAGTCCTGTGTTTCCCTGCAGCCTTATGAGGAGGAAGTGAAGAGCTCTTAGCTTTGAGCACATGATTCTTTTCAACCCATTTTGATTGTTATCTGAAGAGGATCAGTACGCTGTGATTTCATCGGTATGTCTTTGGATATATTACGTTTCAGAAGATGTTTGTTTAAAGGGAAAGTCTAGTGCCACATACACAGATCCTTCAGATTGGAAGGCAACAGATATGGGTTTTAGTATTTCTTGACTAACCTAACTTTGTGGCTTTGCCAATTTCAACAATTCCTTTCATTTGCTCTATGATAAGAATATGTGATGCCTTGATAGTCGAAGGAGCAGTGGTGTAGCTAGCCCTTTGGCCTCTTGTTGCGGTCTTTGGGTTTGCCGCCCCCCAACGAGATTCTGCAGATTGCCGCCTCTGATGGCCGCAGTGTAGACGGGTCGGGTGGGGCGATTGCTGCCCCCAGATGGCAGGTAAGAGAGGGAGGAGGTCCGGCTGCCCCCAAAACTCGTGCTGCCTGGGGGGGTCTGGTGGACTGCTCCCACTCCCCTTGCTACATCACTGGGAAGGAGTGGTAACATTCTGCTTGCTTTGTTTTGCCACCTTAACAAGGGTTTCCATGAGAGTTCCTGGGTAATCTCTTCCCCTGTGACGCGAGGTGGGTGGTATGTTATGGTAGATGCTTGAACTGTATTATATAACAATATCATTATTGTCTGAGGGTTAAAAAGGAAGGTAACAATAACCCTTTATCTCATGTTCTTCCAGAGAAGCATCATAATTGACATTGTGAAAGCCCACGTATGTTCGCAGTGATCTTCACAAAAAAGTTTATTGGTATAAACATAACAATAATAATAATAATAATAATAATAATAATAATAATAATAATTTAGGGGCCGCGCTCTTAGTGGCTTCCTGGATCATTTATCTGGTACTGTGGACTTTTTTGTTTGTTCGTTGGCGCCTTGATGCCCCTTGGGGCTAAGTTTTGCGTGGTATAAAAATGCTATTCATTCATTTATTCATTCAATAGATTTGTTCTGCTAGAAATACAAATCACTGATCCTGTATTTTGTTTTTCTCCTTAGATCGCCCTCCCAGCTGTTCCCTCCCTTCCCTCCCTTGGTCACCTCAATACTGTACACTATCATAGCATACAGACTTGAGGCTATCGAGAGGGGGACCATTCTGAGCCTCGTTCTGATCCTGAGCATTTGATAAGCTACTACACTGAATCTTAAGTGCTCCAATAAGTGTCATGCGAGTCTTCATTAAAACTTTACAAAAGAATTCTGCAGTAAAAATAGAAAACAGCCAGCATAGACAATACCAATAAGTCTTGGTACCGAAACCTATTGGCGGTATCAATGTTTTTTTTGCTTTAGATATCCATCACAAATGTGAGTATGTTCACAGCTGCCATCTCTGTTTTGAAACATTACTAAATGCACTAAAAGATGACTTCTGCGGATGCGCATGCACACGCTTCGGCCATTTTTGAATGCATTCTAAATGTTGCAAGAAATGCTGTTCAGAGATGGCCATAGTGGACATGTATGCTTTCAAGCGGCCATCTTTGAATGTATCTCGGTTTATTTGAATAAATCCCATTCAAAGATGTCCGCCATGGAAGTGCGTGCTGTTACTAGACGGCAAAACGTTTTTTTTAAAAAGGAGTTCAGAAGCAGGAGGATGCTTGGTGAAGGATGAAAGGATGTGGAAGAGAGGAGGACTTGGGGTGGGTGAGCAAAGGGAGAGAAGGAGAGAAAATAGCCCCTCATGTGCACTGCAAAGCAAGGTCTGATGTCAGCAGCGGAAGGCTACCTCATTCAATTAAACACTGTGGGGCAGATTTATGTTGCCTGACGCATCTCTGCAAATCGGCAGAGATGCGCCAGGAAAGATACGGCACTCAAGTTCATCCCTGCGCCACCCATGATGCGCCGCATTTACAATGCGGCGCACCATGGCGCAGGAATGAACAGATGCGTGTCGCATCTAGGGCGTGAAGTTGGCGCAGTGCTGAAGTTGTGCTGCGTGCTGCACGCAACTCCAGCACTGTTCCAACTTGCCCTATCTCTAACGTGGTGCGTCAAGCCTTATGCCTGCTTCAAGCAGGCGCAGGGTTTTGACACATCAGCGTTGGGAAAGTGACTCAGTGAAATCTTGTAGATTTCACTGAGTCACTTTTCAGGGGCGTTCCTGCGACGGAACGCCCCCCTCTGCGTGGAAACGCCCACATGAAACCTGACGCAGGTTTCATGTGGCGCAGGGCCTTGCACCGTGACGCATCTCCATAGATGCGTCACGATGTAAGTATGTCGCAATGTGGCGCAGGGTTTACGCCGCCGCTGCGTCACAGAAGTGACGCAACGGCGGCGCAAAAGTGCCGCAAGTCCGACATAAATCTGCCCCTGTGAGACCCTGGGCAGGTCAAATACAAGCAAGTGGAGTAAAGCCATTGAACTAAGAGCAGGGACGTGAGACAGGCAAAACAATCTATCCCGGGAAGTCAAAGCTTACTCTACATGTATTCTAAAAAAATGGTAACAAGAGATGTTGCAGAGAGCTGTAATGCCAGACAGGCCAGTCCCCCAAAAAAGCCAGGATAAACTTCTCACACCCGACGCAGGAATACCTGAAACAGCATTGATATAATAATACTGAAATTAAATTGATATTTTATTAAAATGTTTTTCTAAACTAATCTTGATTCTTTTTAGAACTATGGATGACTTTTCTAGAATTTCTGGCTTTATAATTAAAAGGTAGGAAAGGTGTGGCTACTATCCCACATATACAAGCACATAAGCAATTATGTTTATTGTGAAATTCTTAGGATCACTTACAGAACAAAAACTGTTAGGTCTGAAAATAGGATTGTTTGTACACCTTGGAAACTCACCAGCCCCAATGTAAAGTGATCTTTAAATATTATCAGTTTAAGATGCTTAAACAGTGCTTACGGATGTGCCATTTATCACTGCATCTGCTATCAAATCCTTCAACTCACTGGAAGTCACCAACTTCTACTTAAAGTAATCTTTCATCCTGTGGAGCGAGGATATTGACCTGATGTGTACATAAATGCACAGCTGCCAGTACATTCCCCAAATGTTCTTGGTGCAAGAGCCCTGTCCTCCTTCTGCAGGGTAGTCTTTAAGTTCTACAAAATCTTGACAACTATTTCTAACCTAACTGTGGTTTCCTGTGTGTCCACAGTCCCTGTATGCCTGAGCTTGTGTCTGGAATGCTGAGAGTGAATGTTGCGGTGTAGTTTGGAGTGGAATTTAGGTTAGCGGAACCATTGGGGTGGATGGAGCAGTGACAGGACCTGCCTGCTGATGCTGTAGCCAAAAGGCAGAGTTGTACCCTGCGGTGAGGGACACAAGTGTAGCTCTGTGTGTGTGTGTGTCTGTGTGTGTGTGTGTGTGTGTGTGTGTGTGAGGACTCGGTAAGGTGCAGTCCCTGCCGCTAGTAGTTTATGTGGGGAGTACCCCATGGTATGTGAAGTTGGGGAATAGTAGTGCCCGGTTGTGAGTAATTGTCTGGTGGAGTACCTCTTGGGTGAGATGTGGGGAAAGAGTACTACTTCTGCATTCTGTCCATCAGCTGTTGTTTTTACATTTGTCACCCCGAGTGGGACGGGTATGCTCAGACGTGAGTCCAGTGCTCTCCATGCCACTGGAATCAAGCTATCCTGGCTGTTGAGGGGTGAAAGCCAGAAACAGGTCCTCGGATGCTTGTTTCCAGTGCAGGGAGGACCTGGCTTGGCAGTTTGGGCTGGACTGTTACCATGGGGCACAGGGTCAAGACTAATTTGCATATGGCTAGGTTCAAACTGGAGTGGCATGAGGAGCAAAAAACTATGGATTTAGGCCCAGATCTCTGTTCTGGGGTGAATGTATGACATTGTTCTGCATTCTGTCCATAAACTGTTGTTTTTGCAAAGAGTACTACTATGTCACAAAAGGTTGCAAGTGGAAGTACCTTGTGGAGTGAAAATGTGGAGAAATGTAATACCCTATGTTGTTGTATGTGATAGTCACACATTTGACTTGAGTGTTGCGGGTGATGCCACGAGTTTCGCTTGAGTTGTCATTCTGTACAAATGGGAAGATTTGACAGGTGTGTTTTACTGGATGTGGAGAACATTTGTGATGTTGTTGTTTTATCCAGTTCCCATGTAATGGACTTGGTCACTATTATGTTTGAATGTTAATATTTGATGTAGCTCTAGTGTTTTTAGCTGAGTTCTTCTTTACCTGCTGAGATGGTCAGGAGTAAATGGTTGGTTGTGTTGTTGGAGTGCTCTAGTGTTTGATAGTTGTATTATGTCAATAATTGTTCTGCCGGAAGCTGTCATCATTGTGTTTGGAAGATGCCACCACTTTTTGTCATGCATTTTCCTGAGGCTTGGGTGACTCATTAAGTGCATTCTTCAGCCTGGCTCCTCGTCATTTGGGTCTGGCCAGTTAACATAACTGGTTTTTGGGCGTGTGGGAGTGATGGGCTGCACTTTTGCGCATGAGTGTGTAGAGTGCGGAGGAGTGTGTTGTCCTTCTGCTGTTGTATATGTTGCTCATAGAACTTGGAGAAAGTGGGGGAGTTTGTAGTGTCTGTGTCAGCTGTGTAGTTTGGCAGTGTGATATATGGACTCTGCATATGAGTGTTGTTGAAAGGACAGGTTTTTAGATAGAGTCTGGTCAATGGAGTTTAGAGATAGTGTAATGTATAGTTAACATTTCCATTTTGTTTAGTTTATACCTTGCATGTGTAGACTTACGGATGACAGAGAAACTCCTCGAAGTGGGCTCCATGCCCTGGCTGTCAAGTAACTCAGCATCCGTGAATACATGTCCTACCTTTAACCTGTAGGTAGATACCCACAAACCTACATGTATCTGGGATGTTTATGAATTTTTTCTGGTTAACCCACACAGGAACAGTTATTAAAGACCTGCTAACCCAGGACTTGTGAATTTATAAAATGCAGCCATACAGAAGCCAGTTTTATCTTTGAAAACCTAATTTCGGATGGTGAAAGGCCATAATTTCTAAATCTAGGAACTAGGATTGAAATGTACTCTTACAAATGTTCTTTAGAGCACAAACATCAGCCTCCATCGACATGGTCTGCCATCGCACTCTAAAGACACGCCTCCTAGAAGTCGGAATCCAAGAGAAGGCTCTTGACTGGACCACGTCCTTCCTCTCTGGCAGAACCCAGAGCGTTCGCCTCCCACCCTTCCGATCCGAAGCCACCGACATCATCTGCGGCGTCCCCCAGGGCTCATCCCTCAGCCCAATGCTGTTCAACGTCTACATGGCCCCCTTCGCACAAGTGGGCCGCCATCATGACCTCAACATCATCCCCTACGCTGACGACACCCAGCTCATCCTCTCCCTCACCAAGGACCCACACACCGCCAAAACCAACCTCCACGAGGGAATGAAGCCCATCACCATTTGGATGAGGAGGAGCCGTCTGAAGCTGAACTCAGGCACGACGGAGGTCCTCATCCTCGGACCCAACCCCTCAGCCTGGGACGACTCCTGGTGGCCGACCACACTGGGAACAGTACCAACACCCACCGACCATGCACGCAATCTAGGATTCATCCTCAACTCCTCCCTCTCCATGTCCAAGCAGGTCAACGCCGTCTTCTCCTCCTGCTACAACAGCCTCCGCATGCTCCGCAGGATCTACAAGTGGATCCCGTCCGAAACAAGAAGAACAGTGACACAGGCCCTCGTCAGCAGCAGACTGGACTACGGCAACGCACTCTACGCAGGATTCCCAGCCAAACATCTACGACGACTACAACGCATCCAAAACGCCTCCGCCCGACTGATCGTCAACGTCCCCCGCCGCAGCCACATCACCCCCCACCTGAGAGACCTACACTGGCTCCCCGTCGACAAGAGGATCACCTTCAAGCTCCTCACCCACGCACACAACACTCCACCACGCCGGACCAGCCTACCTGACCAGCAGACTCAGCTTCCACACCCCCACCCGCCAGCTCCGCTCCACCAGCCTCGCTCTCGCCGCTGTCCCCCGCATCCAACGAACAACCTCAGGCAGCAGATCCTTCTCCTACCTCGCCGCCAAGACCTGGAACACCCTCCCTACCCACATACGGCTGACCCAAGACCTACTCGCCTTCAGAAGACTCCTCTAGACCTGGCTCTTCGAGCAGTAGCAGCACCCCCCCCCCCCCTTCAGCGCCTTGGGACCCTCACGGGTAAGTAGCGCGCTTTACAAGTACTCTGATTGAAACATGCTTGAGACCGTTGGCTTTACTAATTTTTGAAAGAAGCCTACACCCTTTGCTGTTCAACACTGTAGAGTTGAAGGATAATTCACACACAATTAGCACTTTGGTTACTTGATTTTAAGGAAGTTCTTGGGGTTGGGTGGAGTAGCTCGATGAGTCCATGTCTCTGGGACAAAATTTTTCCAGGCCTGATCCTTTGTTTCACACATCATTGTTTTGAATTGGTCTGCCCCAAGACTACAACTCTCAGAATGCACTCATGTGTTGTAGAAAAGGACATAATTAAAGGTACACAAGTGGAATGGAATCATCAGGTAGTTCTAGGCTTGTGGTCTGTGGAAAGAGTGCAAGTTTTGGTACTCCACATATCTATGAACATTTTACAAGAATGGCTAATTTACAGATGGAACTGATGTCAATGTTTGGGACTTACCAGCTCGTGCACATTTTTAATCTTGTTTTATAGCTCGGGCTTGATATTTTTTACGATGCCAGGGAAGGTTATCCAAGGAGGTTTGATTGCAGTCATAAGAGCTCTTGCTCAACAGGTCTGCCTGGCTTGTAACTTCTCTGAGCTGGAAATGGTACCTAATCTGGGCAAGTCTCGTCTTTTCTGGAAAGGCGCGGCTGGGATACCTCAGCCCCGTCTTTCCTCATTCGTAAAAAGACGATGTGGTGGAGCTTGGATGTTAGAAGCAGTATTGCCTAGATCAGTAATCTTCAAACTTTTTAATGACCCCCGTGGAAAAAAATAATAATCGCCCCCCTCAGAAATTTTCACAATTAGTCTGTTAAATTGGCTATGTTTAAATATGTCTAAACTTATTTTATTATTGCAGTTAAGTTCTGTTTTAAAAATGCAATCAAATATATGATTGCCAAACATACTATTCTGGTCGGGTAGTCCTTACTAACGTGTAGAAGTATCCGCAGTGTGATTATTATAAATAGGGGTGGGAGTTTGAAGGAATATTTGAAGTGCCTTCCCTACTTCCAGCTAGGATATACATGACAAAATATGTTATTGATGGCTCATTACAGAGCGGCTTACTGCCGCTCATATTTTTCCTCTTAAAACAAAGTACTGTGATCAGCATAATGCTTCTTTTGGCCAGAGCCTGGTGCCCCCCTGAGATCACTTGAGGACCGCCTAGTGGGGCCTGGCCCCCAGTGTGAAGACCCCTGGCCTAGATGGTGCTGAGGGACACTTCACCACTAGGTTAAAACTGGGTCTAAAGATCTCAGACCTCTTGGCACAATCTGTGAAGTATCCCAAGAGTCTGTGAAACTGATCCAAAAGTCTTTTCCTTAGTCTACAAGAGATGTTTTTGTCAAATTTTTATCAGTCTAATCAGGGAAACCCCAATGATTGCAGGTCATGGCGTCGTGCCACATCACATGGGACGATGGCTGGAGTTTTGCGTGTTCCATTGCACTTCTTTCTGACAGTGTATTTTTATTGCAGCATGAAAGGGGTATTAGTAGGGAGTGTAGGTGGGGCTGACGAATGAGATATAGACTCACTTTATTGTTGAGTACAGCTACTTCTGAAGCTGAGTAGAGGGAGAACTGTACAGTGTGGTCGCATCACAGACCATCCGCTCAGAGGTTGTTTCTCCCAGATGAAACAACCATCCCTCACTAGTCGTTTACGTGCCATTGTTCAGGTGAGAAAATAGACATAGCAACACTCCACGGTATCAAACCCAAGGATGTGGATTATTTCTATATCGTCTCTTACATTCACATTGCAATATTTACATTTTGGCGAAACTTATATAAGGATCGCCATCAAAATCAGTGACACCTACAGTAAGCAACAAAGTGCAAAACTGATCCATTTCACACCAGTCGGTCTGATATCCAACTTAGCATCATCCAACTTTAAAAATATTGTCAAGTAGCAAAAACCTGAAGTTTCCAATGTCGAGGTAGCTAACTCAAGTGGCTGTTGGATACCTCACATCACCTATGCCCTAAATATATGCACAAATATTGTTTCACTGGGTATAGATTTTGTATTGCAATCTTGAATAATCCAATATTTGTAAAAAAGAAACTTAGGAAGTCATATTTAAGTCAGACAATATTTTGGTCACAATATTCTGGTACCAGTCCAAGAGGCCCACCAGTGCGTAATTTGTTTATTTGGCCGGTACCACCACTCATTTTGGGCGGACCAACCTTATTTTACATCATCAGACTTTGACCCAGAGCAAGACAGAAAGGCAGAAAAGAGAGAAAGAAGGAGAAAGAGGAAGAAAGGAGAACAGTGACAAATGGAGGATATTGAGATAAAAAGAGTCTGCAACAGTGAGAAAAATAGACTAGAAGTGTTGGATGGTGGAAGAAAGAGTCATGAGGTACAGCCAAATCTAGGCAGTTTTGGTGTGTTCATCAGTGTGTTTGGAAGCACTGGTGGTAAACTTCTAAGAAAAACTTTGGGCCAATGCACTTATTAGAAATGAAGCAATGTGTCTCCAGACAGCTAAAGCTGTGTGGCCAGACCTAAATAGTCAGTAGACGAGAGCAGTCTTCTAGGCAAGCACAAGAGCTCATAAACAATGGAAGGTATTTGGACAGAAGGGAATGGTTGGCAACTTGGGAGTTTTATTCACACCATTCTTATAATTATGGGCTATAAATAAAGCAAAGCATCTAAGCTTACCCACGGATTTAAGCAGCATTTCTGCTTTGTCAAGTTTCAAAATATCCATAATCGACTTTTAAATAAGTGTAAACCAAAACATTCTCCTTATGACCTGTAGTTGCTGGTCCCCAGAAGAGACAGTAAAATACTGCTTATAAACACTTAGGGCCCCCATTGTTAAGGATATTTCGAAACTAAATACAGAAAAAATATTGCTGGAAGCCTTGAAAAAGCTTACATGATTCACTTGCAGCCCTGTGAGCGAAACACGTGTCAGCTGTCCAATCCCGGAGAAGAAGGGATGAGTTCTATCCAAGTGCTTGGTTATCGAGAATGTTTAATTCTAGGACTTACAACACTTGCTGGAGAAAGAAGACGCAGTAGGTTTACTCACGAGACTACTGTGGATTCATAATTACATATTTGTGAAAACATGCAGCTACACCCTGAGTTGTAAACAAGCACCAATCAAAATAAAGGGTATTGCATAAACTCAAGGACTTTCATATATTGACTAATATTATCTGCTTAGGCAGTTACCAGCCTTACAGGTTACTCATTTTGTTCACCTCCTACTTTACTGATGAGTCTTGTTTTGAAATCAACAAGGAGACAGACAATGACACGAAGAAAGGAAATTATTTGAGGTCATTTTCCACTGTGGTGCTCAAAGTTCATCTTGCAAAGTTTTTCCCTTCACTTTGATCTTGAAATGCAATTAAACTCATCCTTTTACTAAGGTTCCTTAGAGAGTTATTTTAGATATATCTTTTAATTAACATTTGAATGTTTTCCAAGGTTAAGAAGATAGAATTAACTTTTAGATCTGGCCTAAAAAAAGCTTTAGCTGTTCTCCAGCCTCGACTAATACAAAAAAGATGAATAAAAATGCATCTATTAAATCAACCATAGAGGGGTTTGGGGTCATTATCCTCTGGCCTGTTCACCTTTCATTCACAATTTGCTTCTGCCTGCCAGAGCAAACAGCACGGATCAATGGGTCATCCCTTTGCAGGCGTTAGCTCCCTCGCAACCCATATTATGGAAGCTCCCATCTTAGATTGGTAAATTAGAAAAAGAAACAAAATGACGGCTGTGTCATGTTGTATCTACGCTCATCCATGATGACTTGTGCGGCAATACATATTCACGCTGGAATGCCACTGCATCATGGTGCATACATGCACACGCGTGCGTACCTGTCATTGTACTTTTTTTTGTTTGCCAATGCTGCACAGTTTTGGCAAAAAAAATGTTTTGCTGATGCTGCACAGCTTTGCCAATGCTTGCTCTGTTTTTTAATTATAGTGTGTGTTTTACCTAAGTCTTTAACTTACAATAATTCAAAGCAAATAGTATATTTTCTTTGCAGCAATAATAATTATAATTTCAAGTGTTGTGCATTTTAAAATTAAAAAAAAGGTTTCTATATTCTTCCCAGGACATCTTCATACTGGTCTACTACAATTATATGAGATCGCTTTCCTTCTTTAAAATATTTATTGTAAGATTATTGCCATCGCGTTGAGGTATTGGCATGTTTACTTTTTCCTTCTCTTCCGATTTGGAACCTATGCTGCCAACAATATGCTTTAAAATATATATTTTGCAGCAGCTTGCCAAGGCAAGGGCTATTAGCTTTGCCAATGCTTATTCATCATTGTGATGGGGTGCTGCTGCCAATGTTTTCTCGCAGAATTTGCAAGACGGCATTTCCTGTTTCTGATTTATATGACCGAAGTGATATATTTACTGACCTTTGGGGTTAAACTGCATTCACTGTTCAACAATGTTTAATATCTATATGAGCTCCCTGGCAGGAATCGTATGTTCAGATGGGGTACAGATGGTCACATACGCCGATGACACCCAGCTAGTTGTCTCCCTTAATCAGCAGGACAACTCCGGGCCTAGCCTGGCTTCGTGTCTCAAGAAGGTATCCAGATGGATGGGTAATTCCTTTTTAAAACTTAATGGAGCGAAGACTCAGCTCATGCTCCTAGGCCACTCTGCTCCACCAAATATAGACCTCTTTTGGCCCAGTTGTCTGGGCACACCGCCTGTCCCAAAAAAACAGTTCAAGAGCCTGGGTGTCTGGCTTGACGGTAATCTCAATTTTAAGCAACAAGCGCAAAAAAGTGGCACCTAGTTGCTATGGCCTTCTATTAATGATCAGAGGGATCCTTCCCCTGCTCCCCTTTGTGGCTAGATGGCTATTAGTCCAAGCTTTAATTTTATCGCAGCTTGACTATCCCAATGCCCTCTATTTAGGAGCCCCTCAGGTCTCAACAAAAAGACTGCAAACTGGGCAGAATTGTGCAGCTCGCCTCCTATTGAAGATCCCTAGACGCCTCTCAGCGAAACCTGCTCTTGCCACTCTGCCCTGGCTACCAATCCAAGAAAGAATTCAATTTAAGTCGCTGTGCATTGCATATAAAGCATTCACTGGCAAGGGCTCAGTATTGATTCATTCTATGATTCAGCCCTACCAACCAAGTAGGTCACTTAGGACCCGATTCACAGAACTAACTTAAGACAAAATCCTAAACTTACTACTTTTGGTATTCACAGAAGTTAGGGCCCTAATCACAGAACTAACTTAAGACAAAATCCTAAACTTACTACTTTTGGTATTCACAGAAGTTAGGATTTTGTCTTAAATTTGTTTTAAGACAGACTTAAGTTAGGATTTTGTCTTAAGTCAGTCTTAAGTCTGTCTTAAGACAAACTTAAGACAAAATCCTAACTTCTGTGAATACCAAAAGTAGTAAGTTTAGGATTTTGTCTCAAGTTAGTTCTGTGAATCGGGCCCTTAGATCTGACAAAAAAGGCCTAATCTTAGTCCCGAAAATTAGGAGATCACGAACTGGAGGCAGTCTGTTTTCATATAACCCGGCCAAGTTGTGGAATCACTTTTTCCTTGATTCCATTGATAGCGCAGGGATGCCCCCGGGTAACCACGCGCTTTACAAATGCCTTTTCATTTAATTTTATTTCATTTCACTGTTCATTTCTTAAAGAACCAGAATGAGTGGATATTTAGGCACCTTATTAGCACAGGCCAATGACCTTTGACCCCCTACGCGTTTCAGTCCAGCATTGACAGTGAAGTGCAAGGCTGGCCCAGCACACGGCTGGGTGGGTCAATATCTCACATGCTCTGTACAGAAGCTGCACTCTGGTCACTCAAGGACGAGCCAATGAACTCTGGGAGTGTCCCTGAAAACTGGGACAAGCAGTGGTCTTAATGCATGTAGTTTCTGCGACAGCAGATTTCAGGAGCACTGCTCGTGCGCTCAGAAGCTGGATCCGAATCTGTAAACTGGGTTGGACCGTGCTGGGTCTGCCGCGGCTGCCAGGAAGCGCGGTTCCCTTGCGGTGTTGCAGCGGTCAGAGGCTGCAATATGCTTTGCGTGACTGCCGTGTTTCTTTCCTCTCCTACGGCAGTTTCATGGAGGTTCCTCCTCCATGTACACCATGGCGAAGAAGAAACAAAGGGAGCCCTGCAGAGCCCCCCGTGCCTCCTCCGCATGTGGATTCCCATAGAGGGGCATAACATGTTACCCCCCTGTGTGCATGCACAAAAGTTGGCTTTCGAGTCCATGCCGAACGCAGAAATCTTGTTGTGCGATGGTGCCTTTGAAAAGGCACCGTCGCGGGACCGCCACTCTGCCTATCCACCAGACCACTTTAAAGTCGTAATCTGGGAGGCGGAGACTCTCGGCAGTGCGGAGGCGCAGAGGTGTTCTACCGCCTGGTCCTGCACCACCGAAACTGGTAATCGGGCCCTAAATGTGACATAATTTAAAACTGGGAGCTAAAAAATGCACCGCCGATGTGTCACTGTTTTTGTACGCACCGACGACGAAGAGTGCAGACTCATATCTACAAGGCCACGCAAAGCCACTTTGCGTGGCTTTTCATGGCCTCGTAGATATGGCGTAAGACAAAGCAGCACAAGTCGCTGCATTGCCTTACACTGCGTGAAAGAGGCGTTCCATGGGCATTGCAGTGGGTGTTCCTGTGCAACACCTATGGATTTTGATGCATTTCTAGATTTACATGGACTTGTAAACCTGGGAATACGTAAAAATCGTACCCCTCCCTGGGGAAGTCATAACGAGGAGAATTTTTTTTATTTCTCCTAGTTTTTTCTTCTTTCTATATGGAGGAAAATGCCTCAGTTCATTGTTTTTGTGGAGGAAGGTCTCCCATCCTGCACAAAAACAACAATTCCTACAACGCAGACACCCTTGCACCATGGACTCAGTTGAAGCACTGGCATGCAC
This sequence comes from Lissotriton helveticus, assembly GCF_964261635.1. Lineage (NCBI taxonomy): Eukaryota > Metazoa > Chordata > Amphibia > Caudata > Salamandridae > Lissotriton > Lissotriton helveticus. The sequence goes on from NC_136072.1 coordinate 29,616,716, forward strand.
CAAGAGGGGAGCTTGAATTTTCAGCAAAAACACAAAGTGGTATGCGAGAGTCCAGCATATAGTTTCTTTTTTAAATAAAAGCAAATTTTGTAAAGCTGAAACATTCCCATTAAATTAAAATTCCGATTTTTGTATTTTTCGGTTTGTGAATCGAAGAAAATATCTAAAAATGTGTGTATTGTTTATAGTGTCAGATTGTAGACATTGTTTAGGCTGGGGTCTTCAGCACCCAGTGGTGACTCAGTGGGTGTCCACAGAGTCAAAAGGTTAAGAACTGCTGAAAATAGTGCACACCATCACACAAAGAGTTTCTTGGGCTTAGATGCTCATGTTGCCCACCTCAAAAGGTACTCCTTACCATCGACCTTATGAAAATGAAAGGCTGTTAGGCCCGCCAGGGCATACCACCTATGATTTGCAGGTTACAAAGCGTTCACTGCAGCAGGAGCTCAACACACTGAGGGCACTTGATTGATACATATTTTCAGGATAACCACTGGTCACCAGGAACAGAACCAGAAATATAGTAAAGCAGTGCTTAATTTGCAAACAATACGTTCAAGGGCTCTTGTCCAGAGGTCCCTGCAGCTTGCAGAGTGCCCTTAGCAGCTGACCACCATGTTTGTGATTGCTTTTTAATAAACTTTGTTGTTACTGCAGCCCGTCTTCCTACAGGTTGCATTAAAAAAGAGAAAAGTTAAAAAGTCCCTTTGGTCACTGCCAACTACAAAAAACCTTTTTGTTAACATCTCAAAGGGGAAATGATCCCTTTGGGACCCCTGTCTGTTTGCAAATATCTTACCACCAATTTGGAGGTAATGTATTCATATTTTGCATCCAGATTTCAGGATCAAAATATCAATACATTGCTTAAAGAATCAGTATTTGGAAGGGAAGCCTTTGCCACACCCTTTCCATTCAGCAATTCCTTAATGTTTACTTCACCCATTGAACGAGTCAGGAAACCTTTTTGGAATCCTTAATTCGGCTTAGTAAATTACAAGAAGTGTTTTAGCGGTCACAAACTCCCCAATCTACTGAATCGAAAACGTTTTGTAAGTCAGGCCTTTATTTACAAGTCTTTACTAGTCTTAGCACTACATCTATGTACTCTATAATTACTATTCCAAACTCCGCATCTAATTACCGTGACAATGTAGTTGTAAAGGGTGTAGTGAAAGCAATATTTTTGTCTTATAATATATCGCTTATGGTATTTTGTATAGTGACCCCTCCAACCCATACCTACATTGGCTGCTCCCCACCCTGACTTTAGACAGCACCGCCCTCCCTCACTCCTTCTAAATACAATTTTCGCCCCTCGCCCATGATGGTGCGCTGTTACTCGACTGAGTATCTCAGAACAGATGCATCGCTGTGGCCACAATGGCTCCTACCCTTCATGGGCAGGAGGGCCATAGCGTCCGGGGCACCGGTGGCGATAGGCTGGCACTAAGAGTGCCTCGTCAGAAATCCAGCCCTGGCTAACGGACGTGCCCCTGGCCAACTGTGTACACTTTTACTACCACAGGGTGGGGCTAAAACCCATAATGAACTTGCACCTATGGAGTGGTTTCAGTACTGCCGAAGGGGCCACGTCCTCATGAAAGTTATGCGTTATGCACCACTCGCCACCACGGCACCCACACGTGTGGCACAACCTCAATGGTTAGAGCAGGCAGACCTCAATGCAGAGCTCTGGCCAGGGACCAGGGTTCGATTCCCGCCTCGGCGGGTCTCGGGCTCATTAATTCCCCTGACCGGATATTCTCGCCTCAGTGCCTATTCTGACCATGGGTCCCACGCTGCAACTCTGGGCAATAGCTTGCTTAGTCTCCACAACGGCCACCACAACGTGAGGGATGCCTGGTCTGCACCATGGGGGTGCCCAGGAGTGGACACTTCACAGGGAAAGCCAGGAAGGGTTCCCTTGTGGTATTCGTACAAGCGCCGGGAAACCCACTGCGGGTAGCTGTGCGCTATACAAGTACAAAAACATTTACATTTACATTTATCTGCCTCCTGGAGTAAGGCCAATGACCAACATCGTCAACTATGGGATCCATGCTTTGACATGGGGTATGCGCCACTTGCCACCCCTTTGCCCACACATGCATCACAGGGTAGCCTCCTATGGCACGTGGCCCATTAGCGACGCGTACCTGAGGTCTGGATTCTGTTCTGCCTTGGGACCCCATTTCCTGACTTGGAAAGATGCACCATTTGCCACCACACCACCTCCACCGGCAACAGCCTCTTAGCCACCTCTGGGAGGGTGGTCCACGAGGAAGACGGGCATGGAGTCTGGTTTTAACTCTGCCGTGTGTTAACCTGAGGTATGCTCCACGTGCCAACTCTGTTCACCCGCGTGCCACCACCGTGCGGCCTTCTTCATGCGCCAGCCTCATCGGATCAGGAACGCTTTCCTGTGTCTCCATGGGGTTCATCTCCGGAAATTAGGAATTCTCCCTTTGCCACCCCTCTCCCCGCAACTACCGCCACTTCCTAGCCTCCTCTGCCGGAGGCCCATGATAAAAACTCGCCCAGGGTCTGGTTCCTTCTCTGCCATGTCTTCACCTGTGGAAAGCTCACTTGACAAAGAAGGACCTGGGGGTCTGGTTCCATCTCCGCCATGTCTACACCTGAAGTAGGCACCTTATTCTACCCCATGTCCACAACTACTGCCATCTCCTAACCTACTCTCCGTGAGGCCCATGATGAAGGCTCACCTAGTGTCTGGTTTCATCTTTGCCATGTCTACACCTGTGGAATGCCCCATTTGAGGAACCAAGACCTAGGGTCTGGTTAATGTTTTCACCTGAATTAGGCACACTTTGCCCACAAGTGCCACCACTTCCTCGCCTCCTCTCCGCGAGGCCCATGATGAAGGCTCACCTACGGTCTGTTTCCTTCTCTACCATATCTTCACCTGTGGAAAGACCCACTTGATAAACAAGGACATGGAGATCTGGTTACGGCTCTGCCCCGTCTTCACCCGAAGTAGACACCCTTTGCCACCCCTGTGGCCACAACTACTACCCCTTCCTCGCCTCCTCTGCGTGAGGCCCACGATGAAAGCTCACCTAGGGTCTGGTTTATGTCCTCACCTGAAGTAGGCATCCTTTGTCCCCCTATGCCCACAAATGCCCCCCCTTCCTCGCCTCCTCTGCGCGAGGCCCGTGGGTCTGGTTTCCTCTCTGCCATGTCTTCACCTGTGTTATGCCCCACTGAGGTACAAGGATAGGGGGGTCGAGTTCCAGCTCTGCCATGTCTTCACCTTTGCCCCCCTGTGCCCACAGGTGCCACCCCTCCCTCGCCCCCTCCGCCTCCGGCCCTCGCTGGAGTCTCACCTGGGGTCTGGGTTCAGCTCCGGTGTGGCCTCCATGCCTTCTCCTGGGTGCCCTCTGCTCTGGCGTGGATGGAGTGTCTCCTCGGCCCCTCTCTCTCACAGAGTGAGCCCTCCGGGGCCCGGTGGGTGGTCCCAGCACGCGCAGAGCCCGCTGTTTGCTCGGCCGGGGCCACGGCTGGGAGGTCATCGCCCCCGGGAGTGGAGCCATGACCCCGGCCCGCCGGGCCTTCCATGAATCCTGCGGTGTGCAGCGGCCAGAGAGCAAAGTGCAGGAACTCTGTGGCCGCCTCTCACTCACCAGCAAACAGGTCACCCATCTCTCCCCTCCCCCCTCCACTGTCAATGCCACAGCTGGAGGGGCTCAAGTTCAGAACACACACACACACATACACACAACACAAACACACATACATATACATAGTACTCACGTAAACACCACAGAAACAATCACTCAACACACAAACACCACACATACTTTTGACACAAGCACTTATACAACAAGTAGCACACATACATTCATGACACACACAAGCACTCACACCACAAACACAAGTACCAGACATGCACTCATGACACACACACAAGCACTCACACCACAAACACAAGCACCAGACATACACTCATGACACACACAAGCACTCACACAACAAACACAAGCAACAGACATGCACTCATGACACACACACAAGCACTCACACAACAAACACAAGTACCAGACATGCACTCATGACACACACAAGCACTCACACCACAAACACAAGCACCAGACATACACTCATGACACACGCACAAGCACTCACACCACAAACACAAGTACCAGACATACACTCATGACACACACAAGCACTCACACCACAAACACAGGCACCAGACATGCACTCATGACACACACAAGCACTCACACAACAAACACAAGCCCCAGGCATGCACTCATGACACACACAAGCACTCACACAACAAACACAAGCACCAGGCATGCACTCATGAGACACACAAGCACTCACACAACAAACACAAGCACCAGACATGCACTCATGACACACACAAGCACTCACACAACAAACACAAGCACCAGACATGCACTCATGACACACACAAGCACTCACACAACAAACACAAGCACCAGGCATGCACTCATGAGACACACAAGCACTCACACAACAAACACAAGCACCAGACATGCACTCATGACACACACAAGCACTCACACAACAAACACAAGCACCAGACATGCACTCATGACACACACAAGCACTCACACAACAAACACAAGCACCAGGCATGCACTCATGAGACACACAAGCACTCACACAACAAACACAAGCACCAGACATGCACTCATGACACACACAAGCACTCACACAACAAACACAAGCACCAGGCATGCACTCATGAGACACACAAGCACTCACACAACAAACACAAGCACCAGGCATGCACTCATGAGACACACAAGCACTCACACAACAAACACAAGCACCAGACATGCACTCATGACACACACAAGCACTCACACAACAAACACAAGCACCAGACATGCACTCATGACACACACAAGCACTCACACAACAAACACAAGCACCAGACATGCACTCATGAGACACACAAGCACTCACACAACAAACACAAGCACCAGACATGCACTCATGACACACACAAGCACTCACACAACAAACACAAGCCCCAGACATGCACTCATGACACACGCACAAGCACTCACACAACAAACACAAGCCCCAGACATGCACTCATGACACACACAAGCACTCACACAACAAACACAAGCACCAGACATGCACTCATGACACACACAAGCACTCACACAACAAACACAAGCCCCAGACATGCACTCATGACACACGCACAAGCACTCACACAACAAACACAAGCCCCAGGCATGCACTCATGACACACACAAGCACTCACACAACAAACACAAGCACCAGGCATGCACTCATGAGACACACAAGCACTCACACAACAAACACAAGCACCAGACATGCACTCATGACACACACAAGCACTCACACAACAAACACAAGCACCAGACATGCACTCATGAGACACACAAGCACTCACACAACAAACACAAGCACCAGACATGCACTCATGACACACACACAAGCACTCACACAACAAACACAAGCACCAGACATGCACTCATGACACACACAAGCACTCACACAACAAACACAAGCACCAGACATGCACTCATGAGACACACAAGCACTCACACAACAAACACAAGCCCCAGACATGCACTCATGACACACACAAGCACTCACACAACAAACACAAGCACCAGACATGCACTCATGACACACACAAGCACTCACACAACAAACACAAGCCCCAGACATGCACTCATGACACACACAAGTACTCACACAACATACACAAGTACCAGACATGCACTCATGACACACACAAGCACTCACACAACAAACACAAGCACCAGACATGCACTCATGACACACACAAGCACTCACACAACAAACACAAGCCCCAGACATGCACTCATGACACACGCACAAGCACTCACACAACAAACACAAGCCCCAGACATGCACTCATGACACACACAAGCACTCACACAAACACCACACATACTTTTAACAGACACACAAGCACTCACACAACAAACACAAGCCCCAGGCATGCACTCATGGCACACGCACAAGCACTCACACCACAAACACAAGCACCAGACATGCACTCATGACACACACAAGCACTCACACAACAAACACAAGCCCCAGGCATGCACTCATGAGACACACAAGCACTCACACAACAAACACAAGCACCAGACATGCACTCATGACACACACAAGCACTCACACAACAAACACAAGCACCAGACATGCACTCATGACACACACAAGCACTCACACAACAAACACAAGCACCAGACATGCACTCATGACACACACAAGCACTCACACAACAAACACAAGCCCCAGGCATGCACTCATGACACACACAAGCACTCACACAACAAACACAAGCACCAGGCATGCACTCATGAGACACACAAGCACTCACACAACAAACACAAGCACCAGACATGCACTCATGACACACACAAGCACTCACACAACAAACACAAGCCCCAGACATGCACTCATGACACACACAAGCACTCACACAACAAACCCAAGCCCCAGACATGCACTCATGACACACACAAGTACTCACACAACATACACAAGTACCAGACATGCACTCATGACACACACAAGCACTCACACAACAAACACAAGCACCAGACATGCACTCATGACACACACAAGCACTCACACAACAAACACAAGCCCCAGACATGCACTCATGACACACACAAGCACTCACACAACAAACACAAGCCCCAGACATGCACTCATGACACACACAAGTACTCACACAACATACACAAGTACCAGACATGCACTCATGACACACACAAGCACTCACACAACAAACACAAGCACCAGACATGCACTCATGACACACACAAGCACTCACACAACAAACACAAGCCCCAGACATGCACTCATGACACACGCACAAGCACTCACACAACAAACACAAGCCCCAGACATGCACTCATGACACACACAAGCACTCACACAACAAACACAAGCCCCAGACATGCACTCATGACACACGCACAAGCACTCACACCACAAACACAAGTACCAGACATGCACTCATGACACACACAAGCACTCACACAACAAACACAAGCCCCAGGCATGCACTCATGACACACACAACAAACACAAGCACCACACATACACTCATGACACACACAAGCACTCACACAAACACCACACATACTTTTAACAGACACACAAGCACTCACACAACAAACACAAGCACCAGACATACACTCATGACACACGCACAAGCACTCACACCACAAACACAAGCACCAGACATGCACTCATGACACACACAAGCACTCACACAACAAACACAAGCCCCAGGCATGCACTCATGAGACACACAAGCACTCACACAACAAACACAAGCCCCAGACATGCACTCATGACACACACAAGCACTCACACAACAAACACAAGCCCCAGGCATGCACTCATGAGACACACAAGCACTCACACAACAAACACAAGCACCAGACATGCACTCATGACACACACAAGCACTCACACAACAAACACAAGCACCAGACATGCACTAATGACACACACAAGCACTCACACAACAAACACAAGCACCAGACATGCACTCATGACACACACAAGCACTCACACAACAAACACAAGCCCCAGGCATGCACTCATGACACACACAAGCACTCACACAACAAACACAAGCACCAGGCATGCACTCATGAGACACACAAGCACTCACACAACAAACACAAGCCCCAGACATGCACTCATGACACACACAGGCACTCACACAACAAACACAAGCCCCAGACATGCACTCATGACACACACAAGTACTCACACAACATACACAAGTACCAGACATGCACTCATGACACACACAAGCACTCACACAACAAACACAAGCACCAGACATGCACTCATGACACACACAAGCACTCACACAACAAACACAAGCCCCAGACATGCACTCATGACACACACAAGCACTCACACAACAAACACAAGCACCAGACATACACTCATGGCACACACAAGCACTCACACCACAAACACAAGTACCAGACATACACTCATGACACACACAAGCACTCACACCACAAACACAAGTACCAGACATGCACTCATGACACACACAAGCACTCACACCACAAACACAAGCCCCACACATACACTCATGACACACACAAGCACTCACACAACAAACACAAGCCCCAGACATGCACTCATGACACACACAAGTACTCACACAACATACACAAGTACCAGACATGCACTCATGACACACACAAGCACTCACACAACAAACACAAGCACCAGACATGCACTCATGACACACACAAGCACTCACACAACAAACACAAGCCCCAGACATGCACTCATGACACACGCACAAGCACTCACACAACAAACACAAGCCCCAGACATGCACTCATGACACACACAAGCACTCACACAACAAACACAAGCCCCAGACATGCACTCATGACACACGCACAAGCACTCACACCACAAACACAAGTACCAGACATGCACTCATGACACACACAAGCACTCACACAACAAACACAAGCCCCAGGCATGCACTCATGACACACACAACAAACACAAGCACCACACATACACTCATGACACACACAAGCACTCACACAAACACCACACATACTTTTAACAGACACACAAGCACTCACACAACAAACACAAGCACCAGACATACACTCATGACACACGCACAAGCACTCACACAACAAACACAAGCACCAGACATGCACTCATGACACACACAAGCACTCACACAACAAACACAAGCACCAGACATGCACTCATGACACACGCACAAGCACTCACACCACAAACACAAGTACCAGACATGCACTCATGACACACACAAGCACTCACACAACAAACACAAGCCCCAGGCATGCACTCATGACACACACAACAAACACAAGCACCACACATACACTCATGACACACACAAGCACTCACACCACAAACACAAGTACCAGACATACACTCATGACACACACAAGCACTCACACCACAAACACAAGTACCAGACATACACTCATGACACACACAAGCACTCACACCACAAACACAAGTACCAGACATACACTCATGACACACACAAGCACTCACACCACAAACACAAGTACCAGACATACACTCATGACACACACAAGCACTCACACCACAAACACAGGCACCAGACATGCACTCATGACACACACAAGCACTCACACCACAAACACAAGTACCAGACATACACTCATGACACACACAAGCACTCACACAACAAACACAAGCCCCAGACATGCACTCATGACACACACAAGCACTCACACCACAAACACAAGTACCAGACATGCACTCATGACACACACAAGCACTCACATAACAAACACAAGCCCCAGACATACACTCATGACACACATAGGCACTCACACAACAAACACAAGCACCAGACATACACTCATGACACACACAAGCACTCACACCACAAACACAAGTACCAGACATACACTCATGACACACACAAGCACTCACACCACAAACACAAGCCCCAGACATGCACTCATGACACACACAAGCACTCACACCACAAACACAAGTACCAGACATGCACTCATGACACACACAAGCACTCACATAACAAACACAAGCCCCAGACATGCACTCATGACACACACAAGCACTCACACCACAAACACAAGTACCAGACATGCACTCATGACACACACAAGCACTCACACCACAAACACAAGTACCAGACATACACTCATGACACACACAAGCACTCACACAACAAACACAAGCCCCAGACATGCACTCATGACACACACAAGCACTCACACCACAAACACAAGTACCAGACATGCACTCATGACACACACAAGCACTCACATAACAAACACAAGCCCCAGACATGCACTCATGACACACACAAGCACTCACACCACAAACACAAGCCCCAGACATACACTCATGACACACACAAGCACTCACATAACAAACACAAGCCCCAGACATACACTCATGACACACATAGGCACTCACACAACAAACACAAGCACCAGACATACACTCATGACACACACAAGCACTCACACAACAAACACAAGCACCAGACATACACTCATGACACACGCACAAGCACTCACACAACAAACACAAGCACCAGACATGCACTCATGACACACACAACAAACACAAGCACCACACATACACTCATGACACACATAGGCACTCACACAACAAACACAAGCCCCAGACATGCACTCATGACACACACAAGCACTCACACAACAAACACAAGCAGCACACATGCACTCACGACACACACAAGCACTCACACAACAAACACAAGCCCCAGGCATACACTCATGACACACACAAGCACTCACACAACAAACACAAGCCCCAGGCATACACTCATGACACACACAAGCACTCACACAACAAACACAAGCCCCAGACATGCACTCATGACACACACAAGTACTCACACAACATACACAAGCCCCAGGCATACACTCATGACACACACAAGCACTCACACAACAAACACAAGCCCCAGACATGCACTCATGACACACACAAGTACTCACACAACATACACAAGCCCCAGGCATGGACTCATGACACACACAAGCACTCACACAACAAACACAAGCAGCACACATGCACTCACGACACACACAAGCACTCACACAACATACACAAGCCCCAGGCATGCACTCATGACACACACAAGCACTCACACAACAAACACAAGCAGCACACATGCACTCACGACACACACAAGCACTCACACAACAAACACAAGTACCAGACATACACTCATGACACACACAAGCACTCACACCACAAACACAAGTACCAGACATACACTCATGACACACACAAGCACTCACACCACAAACACAGGCACCAGACATGCACTCATGACACACACAAGCACTCACACCACAAACACAAGTACCAGACATACACTCATGACACACACACAAGCACTCACACAACAAACACAAGCACCAGACATACACTCATGACACACATAGGCACTCACACAACAAACACAAGCACCAGACATACACTCATGACACACACAAGCACTCACACAACAAACACAAGTACCAGACATACACTCATGACACACACAAGCACTCACACCACAAACACAAGTACCAGACATACACTCATGACACACACAAGCACTCACACCACAAACACAGGCACCAGACATGCACTCATGACACACGCACAAGCACTCACACAACAAACACAAGCACCAGACATGCACTCATGACACACACAACAAACACAAGCACCACACATACACTCATGACACACATAGGCACTCACACCACAAACACAAGTACCAGACATGCACTCATGACACACACAAGCACTCACACAACAAACACAAGCACCAGACATACACTCATGACACACATAGGCACTCACACAACAAACACAAGCACCAGACATACACTCATGACACACACAAGCACTCACACAACAAACACAAGCACCAGACATGCACTCATGACACACACAACAAACACAAGCCCCACACATACACTCATGACACACATAGGCACTCACACAACAAACACAAGCCCCAGACATGCACTCATGACACACACAAGCACTCACACAACAAACACAAGCAGCACACATGCACTCACGACACACACAAGCACTCACACAACAAACACAAGTACCAGACATACACTCATGACACACACAAGCACTCACACCACAAACACAAGTACCAGACATACACTCATGACACACACAAGCACTCACACCACAAACACAGGCACCAGACATGCACTCATGACACACACAAGCACTCACACCACAAACACAAGTACCAGACATACACTCATGACACACACACAAGCACTCACACAACAAACACAAGCACCAGACATACACTCATGACACACATAGGCACTCACACAACAAACACAAGCACCAGACATACACTCATGACACACACAAGCACTCACACAACAAACACAAGTACCAGACATACACTCATGACACACACAAGCACTCACACCACAAACACAAGTACCAGACATACACTCATGACACACACAAGCACTCACACCACAAACACAGGCACCAGACATGCACTCATGACACACACAAGCACTCACACCACAAACACAAGCACCAGACATACACTCATGACACACATAGGCACTCACACAACAAACACAAGCACCAGACATACACTCATGACACACACAAGCACTCACACAACAAACACAAGTACCAGACATACACTCATGACACACACAAGCACTCACACCACAAACACAAGTACCAGACATACACTCATGACACACACAAGCACTCACACCACAAACACAGGCACCAGACATGCACTCATGACACACACAAGCACTCACACAACAAACACAAGCACCAGACATGCACTCATGACACACACAACAAACACAAGCACCACACATACACTCATGACACACATAGGCACTCACACCACAAACACAAGTACCAGACATGCACTCATGACACACACAAGCACTCACACAACAAACACAAGCACCAGACATACACTCATGACACACATAGGCACTCACACAACAAACACAAGCACCAGACATACACTCATGACACACACAAGCACTCACACAACAAACACAAGCACCAGACATGCACTCATGACACACACAACAAACACAAGCCCCACACATACACTCATGACACACATAGGCACTCACACAACAAACACAAGCCCCAGACATGCACTCATGACACACACAAGCACTCACACAACAAACACAAGCAGCACACATGCACTCACGACACACACAAGCACTCACACAACAAACACAAGCCCCAGGCATACACTCATGACACACACAAGCACTCACACAACAAACACAAGCCCCAGGCATGCACTCATGACACACACAAGCACTCACACAACAAACACAAGCCCCAGACATGCACTCATGACACACACAAGTACTCACACAACAAACACAAGCAGCACACATGCACTCACGACACACACAAGCACTCACACAACAAACACAAGCCCCAGGCATACACTCATGACACACACAAGCACTCACACAACAAACACAAGCAGCACACATGCACTCACGACACACACAAGCACTCACACAACAAACACAAGCACCAGACATACACTCATGACACACATAGGCACTCACACAACAAACACAAGCCCCAGGCATACACTCATGACACACACAAGCACTCACACAACAAACACAAGCAGCACACATGCACTCATGACACACACAAGCACTCACACAACAAACACAAGCACCAGACATACACTCATGACACACATAGGCACTCACACAACAAACACAAGCACCAGACATACACTCATGACACACACAAGCACTCACACAACAAACACAAGCAGCACACATGCACTCACGACACACACAAGCACTCACACAACAAACACAAGCCCCAGGCATACACTCATGACACACACAAGCACTCACACAACAAACACAAGCAGCACACATGCACTCACGACACACACAAGCACTCACACAACAAACACAAGCACCAGACATACACTCATGACACACATAGGCACTCACACAACAAACACAAGCACCAGACATGCACTCATGACACACACAAGCACTCACACAACAAACACAAGCACCACACATACACTCATGACACACATAGGCACTCACACAACAAACACAAGCACCAGACATACACTCATGACACACACAAGCACTCACCCAACAAACACAAGTACCAGAAATGCACTCATGACACACACAAGCACTCACACAACAAACACAAACAGCACACATGCACTCATGACACACACAAGCACTCACATAACAAACACAAGTACCAGAAATGCACTCATGACACACACAAGCACTCACCCAACAAACACAAGTACCAGAAATGCACTCATGACACACACAAGCACTCACACAACAAACACAAGCACCAGACATACACTCATGACATACACAAGCACTCACACAAACACCACACATACTTTTAACAGACACACAAGCACTCATACAACAAACACAAGCACCAGACATGCACTCATGACACACACAAGCACTCATACAACAAACACAAGCACCAGACATACACTCATGACACACACAAGCACTCACACAACAAACACAAGCAGCACACATGCACTCACGACACACACAAGCACTCACACAACAAACACAAGCCCCAGGCATACACTCATGACACACACAAGCACTCACACAACAAACACAAGCAGCACACATGCACTCACGACACACACAAGCACTCACACAACAAACACAAGCACCAGACATACACTCATGACACACATAGGCACTCACACAACAAACACAAGCACCAGACATGCACTCATGACACACACAAGCACTCACACAACAAACACAAGCACCACACATACACTCATGACACACATAGGCACTCACACAACAAACACAAGCACCAGACATACACTCATGACACACACAAGCACTCACCCAACAAACACAAGTACCAGAAATGCACTCATGACACACACAAGCACTCACACAACAAACACAAACAGCACACATGCACTCATGACACACACAAGCACTCACATAACAAACACAAGTACCAGAAATGCACTCATGACACACACAAGCACTCACCCAACAAACACAAGTACCAGAAATGCACTCATGACACACACAAGCACTCACACAACAAACACAAGCACCAGACATACACTCATGACATACACAAGCACTCACACAACAAACACAAGCACCAGACATACACTCATGACATACACAAGCACTCACACAAACACCACACATACTTTTAACAGACACACAAGCACTCATACAACAAACACAAGCACCAGACATGCACTCATGACACACACAAGCACTCACACAACACACACGCAAACACCACACATACATGCCCGCAGGCACACACCGCAGACTTCACAAATGAATACCCTTCCAAATACACACCGACACACACAATGGGGCAGATTTATGTTAACTGGCGCATCCCCAGGGATGCGCCAGTTAACATGCGCCACAGTGCGCCACAGCTCCGCCACCCATGGTGCGCCGCATTTACAATGCGGCGCACCATGGGGCAAAAACGGCACAGATGCGTGACGCATCTGTGCCGTAAAGGTGACGCATTGCTGGAGTTGCGTCGCAAGCGCGACGCAGCTCCAGCAAGGCTCGGGGGTGCCCCATCTTTGCAATGCTGCGTCAAGACCTACGCCTGCTTCAAGCAGGCGCAGGCTTTTGACGCAGCATTGGCCTGAAAGTGACTGAGTGAAATCTTATAGATTTCACTCAGCCACTTTTGCGAGGCGCACCTGCCCCGGAACGCCCACCCTGCGCTGGAACGCCCACAAGCGGCGCAGGGCTTTACAACGTGACGCATCTGCCTAGATGCGTCACGTTGTAAATCGTTCGTAGGGATGCGCCACGTTTACGGCGCCTTGCGTGACGCAACAGCGGCGTAAACGTGGCGCAAGTGCCTCATAAATCTGCCCCAATGTGCTCACACATCACACAGACAAACCCCATACATCCTCTCCACACACACACAGACACCACACATACGCTCCACACCGATACACACAACACACATACACAACTCATAGATTTCACACATTTGTACAGACACCGCAGACGCCACAAACAACTCACCTGGCCTGATTCCAAATAGTGTGGTTCAGGGGCTGAAGCACTGTGGCCAGAATCACTGGTTCTTGGCAGTACTTCTCACTTTTACCACCCCTCTCTGCCAAAATAATGAATAGTTTTCCTGGCCACACAGGCGTCCAATATGTGGGACGCCTATTTACTGGAGTTAACAATTATAGTGGATACCGCTTTGTGTCAAAAACCATGGGTGGCTGTGTGAAAACACCTAAGGAATGCCCCTTTGACGCAAAAGAGCACAAAACACTATTTATGTTACTTTAAAAAAACATTGTGGATAGAAATGAATATGTTAGAAGGACTTTCTGACACTTTACATCACTTTTTGTAATTCTGCACTAGAGCAAAGTGTTGATACATCATAGTTTGTGCGCAGCTGTGTGTGTGTGGGTAAAGACTGGGCAAAGGCGTGTGTGTAGCCGACGGATGAAATTGATGACTGCTTCAGGGAGAAACCACAAGCTGCAGTCCCGTCTTCCTCCCTGGGCCACTAATGAGTGACCATAGGCAAACCACATTCTGCCTCTCTATACCTCAGCCCTTTTCAGCTACAGCAAAAAACACTGATCATGCTCAGAAAAGGAGTAGACCGCAGAAGTGTGTATATGAACATTCTCGGGCGTAGCACCCAAGATCTGGAACTCTCTCCCACCGGAAATTCGCAGAATCCCCTACAGGGTGGCGTTAAAAAAGGAAGTAGAAACAATCCTAATGAACAAGTTCCTGCCTTAATTTGTCCATGGCTCGTCTGTTATCGAAGTGTCCATTTTTTATTTGTTGTTTTTTTGATCAATTATTAATGTCACACAAAAGGTGATGGGAGTAATGCTTGCAATTCGACCACTCTGCGGTACTCCATGACAACCACATAGGTGTTCTGATGCTAACAGAGCTCTCAGATTGCTAACATAGAGGTGATCTATGAAAATAAGGGGGGCTTGATTGCACTCTTGTGCAGGCTTGGGGTCTGTAAGTAGGCTTTCTCACAGGGCTGCTCTTTTTTTTGTTGACTCTCACAACCTAGGGGAGCAAGGGCCGGCGATAATTATCGCTAAGCGCACTTAGCACTAGGATAATTATCGCCAGCCAACTCTGAATTTTATCGCGGAGATAGCGTGCTATCAGCAACGCTTATCTCCAAAGCAATAAAAGTCAGAGCGCAAGCTGCCAACTGTGCGATTACAACTTTTGTCGATAGCTTGCTGATAGGGCTACACATACTTACCCATGATATCCACCTTCCATAGGATATCATGGCTAAGTCAGTTTCAAAGCAGGCGTAAGGAAAGTAGCGATAACAGAGGTTATCGCTACTCTTCTTGTCGTTATGCTTCTTTGCGTGAGGCTTGACATTAAGAGAAATGTTGCTTAGCGACATTTCTCCTGTTATCCTGGGGAGGAACGCCCACTTTGCATCTCATTAGAGATGCAAAGCTGGGCGTTAAGAAGCATGGATTGACACGTTAGCGTGTCCTTGCTAATAGGGCGTTAAAGTTATCGCCGCTTTTTTGTACGTAAGCGGACGCTAAAGCGGCGATAATTTTAACTCCGGCCCTTGCTGATATGCGGCCAAGAGTAAAGAATTTCAGAGAATGCAAGGCCACCTGGCCACCAGCACTGCAGAGATGGCCAGGCCAGCACTCGGTTGCACAACTGTGTATTTTTCTTTGAACTATATCTCTGAGGTCACCTCTGCTATCTACAGGGCTACTCGCGTAGCATCGCTCCTCCTAGCCATGTGGAGTTTATGTCTAAAGGTTTTACATGGTTAGTCTAATCGATAACATCACTGACGGAGGCAACAGACTTCATCGTTGAAATTATTTGACACAACTTTATTAGATACACAGTTTGGATAAAATTGCAGTGACCCGGGTGTCAGTGTTGACTTAACAGAAAACAGTTGCACCCATCTTGAAAAAGCCAGAGCATTATTACATCTAGGTTCATTATAATTAAGGCTCCCAGTTTTCCATTTTTACTGATTAATACAGATAAATACAAACAGCAAACAATGGGTGTCCTATCTGTATTTATTTTTAAAAGCAGAAAAATACGGAAAATTGTGTTTCATGTGACTCGCCATGCTGCTTTTTGTGAATTCCCGGCCAACAGCTGAGCCGATAGACATCATGGGAAATGAAAAAACAGGATGAGATTTCCTTAAATACAAGCATACCTTAACGTATACATAAAGTAGTAGACTTTGACCCCTTCGGTGCTCATGAAGGCTCCACGCCGTCATGAGTCACGTTAGGCATGTGCTCATGACGGCGTGGAGCTGTCATGCCGCTGCCCCTCCTCCCACGGTACTAATTCCCCGCCTGTGCAGGAGAATTAATGAGTGGGCAGGGTTGTGACGGCACCACGCCGTCATGAGCAAATGCCACCCGTGAGGCATGGCGGCGTGGAGCCGTCATGAGCACCGAAGTGCCACGCCCGCCCCCTAGCCCCCCCGCACCGTGCCGGAATTTGCGGCGCAGGGAAGGGGTTAATGGTAATATTTCTTTGTGGGTGTAATGTTTTGCTATATTTGGCTGCCTCATTTGCTAAAACACAACTGGCATCAAAGTATAAGAGAATGATCATCAGTTAAATAAATGCAGAAATATACCATTTTCTGACTCAAAACACAAAATAAATATGGATAAATACCAATAAGATGGCCAAAAGATAAATAAGGATAAATACAGATGGAAATGTTTAACCCCCTGGCTGCGGCCGGAATTCCGTGCCTGTGCGGGACATTCCGATCGTGGGCGTGGTCATGACGGGTCCCGGCCGTCATCAGCACACGCCCACCGTAACTCATGACGGCCGGGAGCCGTCATCAGCACCGAACGGGTTAAAAAAGAAATACCATAACAGTGGGAGCCCTAATTATAATGTAAAAGATTTTAAACCATTGTGAATATCTCTCCAGTGTGACGCAGAGGGTCCGTATACCAGCCCGCCCCTTGCTTGCTATCCCAACTGTCCCTCATAGGGTTAAAGAGCACCGCCTCAAAGCCCTGCCTCGTGGCTCCCTGTGACTTCAGGAACATACTACCTGCCTTCCATATCAAACTGTGTGGAGGCGGGAAACATCCTTTACAACGCAACCATTACATCGCACTACACTTACAACGCAGTCATTACATTGCAACATCCTTTACAATGCATGTCACTACAACGCAGGCATTACAACGCATGACACTACATCACATGACACTACATCGTATGTCGCTACAACGCAGGCATTACAACGCATACCATTACAACGCATACCATTAAAACACATAGTACCCCTACACTATCCAACACTTACCCTACTGTTGCACCCCCTGGAGTTAGAATAGTAATTTTTACCCCTATACTATCCAATACTTACCTTAATGCAATGTAATGGTATGTGTTGTAATGGTATGCGTTATAAGGTATAATGCGAAGTAATGGAATGCGTTGTAAAGGTAGTTTCTAAAAATGCGATGTAGTGTCATGCAAAGTAATGGAGTGCGTTGTAAAGAATGTTGCGATGTAAAAACTGTGTTGTAAAGGCATGCGTTGTAAATGTATGCGTTGTAAGGTCATATATTTGTGGAGGCAGTGTGTGTTCCATGAAGGTTTAGGGTCACCATTTAATTCCAATCAACAGCTCTGAGAAAGTTGCTAGACCCAACAAGGGAACTTTAAACATCAGCTTTTAATGCTGGCCTTGGGTGGGACCTTTAAATAGGCCATGCCGGTCTCACCAAGCTTCCTTGTAGGGGTGCACTAGGAGGCTGGATGGAGGCCCTGGTCTGATTCTGGCTGGTTCCCTCCATGCTTTGGGAGTACACCTCCTTCTCTTCCTTCTTAGGGCAGCAGCAGGTCCTGTCCTCAGTCCTGGGTTTGTTTTTTTTGCAGAGTTTTATATAGCGCGAACTAGAACCGAACCGAATCAGTTATCAGAGCGCTTTACATAGCACCAGTTACGTTACATGTGGACACACTTTCATTTTTTTTTTTTTTTTTAGGCACGGGGAGATTAAGTGATTTGCCCAGAATCACAGGGGTTTTTTGGCGTCGTTACCGAGACTCGAACCAAGTTCCCCAGGTCCGAGGTCGAGCGCCTTAGCCGTTAGGCCAACCCCTCTCCCCTAGGTAGGGTTCACTCCCTACCTCTTCATGGGACACAGACTAAGATTCTGCCTTTGGCTCCACCCTCCCTCTACATGGGTGGAGTGTCAGAGGAGCGCAGGAATGATGGGAGCTCCGCTGTATACAACAGAGTGACAAAGGAACACAGGAATGTTGAGAGCTCCACTGTATACAACTGAGTGACAGAGGAACACAGGAATGTTGAGAGCTCCACTGTATACAACTGAGTGACAGAGGAACACAGGAATGTTGAGAGCTCCACTGTATAAAACAGTGTCAGAGGAACACAGGAATGATTGGAGCTCCACTGTATACAACAGAGTGACAAAGGAACACAGGAATGTTGAGAGCTCCACTGTATAGATCTGAGTGACAGAGGAACACAGGAATGTTGAGAGCTCCACTGTATACAACAGAGTGTTGGAGGAACATAGGAATGTTGAGAGCTCCACTGTATACAACGGAGTGACAGAGGAATACAGGAATGTTGAGAGCTCCACTGTATAAAACAGTGTCAGAGGAACACAGGAATGATTGGAGCTCCACTGTATACAACAGAGTGACAAAGGAACACAGGAATGTTGAGAGCTCCCCTGTATAGATCTGAGTGACAGAGGAACACAGGAATGTTGAGAGCTCCACTGTATACAACAGAGTGTTGGAGGAACATAGGAATGTTGAGAGCTCCACTGTATACAACGGAGTGACAGAGGAATACAGGAATGTTGAGAGCTCCACTGCATACAACAGAGTGTCAGAGGAACACAGGAATGACTGGAGCTCCACTGTATATAACAGAGTGACAAAGGAACACAGGAATGTTGAGAGCTCCACTGTATACAACAGAGTGTTGGAGGAACACAGGAATGTTGAGAGCTCCACTGTATACAACAGAGTGACAAAGGAACACAGGAATGTTGAGAGCTCCACTGTATACAACGGTGTGACAGAGGAATACAGGAATGTTGAGAGCCCCATTGTATACAACAGAGTGACAGAAGAATGCAAGAATGATGAGAACTCCACTGCTTACAACAGAGAGGCAGAGGAACACAGGAATGTTGAGAGCTCCACTGTATACAACAGAGTGTCAGAGGAACACAGGAATGATTGGATCTCCACTGTATACAACAGAGTGACAGAGGAACACAGGAATGTTGAGAGCGCCACTCTATACAATCGATTGACAGAGGAACACAGGATTGTTGAGAGCTCCACTGTATACAACGGAGTGACAGAGGAACTCAGGAATGCTGGGAGATCCACTGTATACAATCAAGTGACAGAGAAACACAGGAATGTTGAGAGCACCACTGCATACAACGGAGTGACAGATAAACGCAGGAGTGTTGAGAGCTCCACTGTATACAACGGAGTGACAGAGGAATACAGGAATGTTGAGAGCCCCACTGTATACAACGGAGTGACAGAAGAATGCAGGAATGTTGAGAGCTCCACTGCTTACAACAGAGAGGCAGAGGAACACAGGATTGTTGAGAGCTCCATTGTATACTTCAGAGAGACAAAGGAATGCAGGAATGTTGAGTGCTCCACTGTATACAACAGAGTGACAGCGGAGCTCAGGAATGTTGAGAGCTCCACTGTATACAACGGAGTGACAGAAGAACACAGGAATGCTGGGAGCTCCACTGTATACAATCGAGTGACAGATAAACACAGAAATGTTGAGAGCACCACAGTACACAACGGAGTGACAGAACAACGCAGAAATGTTGAGTGCACCACTACATACAACGGAGTGACAGAGGAACGCAGGAATGTTGAGAGCTCCACTGTAGACAACAGAGGTACAGAGGAACACAGGAATGTTGAGAGCTCCACTGTATACAACTGAGTGACAGAGGAACACAGGAATGTTGAGAGCTCCATTGTATACAACAGAGTGACAAAGGAACACAGGAATGTTGAGAGCTCCACTGTATAGATCTGAGTGACAGAGGAACACAGGAATGTTGAGAGCTCCACTGTATACAACAGAGTGTTGGAGGAACATAGGAATGTTGAGAGCTCCACTGTATACAACGGAGTGACAGAGGAATACAGGAATGTTGAGAGCTCCACTGTATAAAACAGTGTCAGAGGAACACAGGAATGATTGGAGCTCCACTGTATACAACAGAGTGACAAAGGAACAAAGGAATGTTGAGAGCTCCACTGTATAGATCTGAGTGACAGAGGAACACAGGAATGTTGAGAGCTCCACTGTATACAACAGAGTGTTGGAGGAACATAGGAATGTTGAGAGCTCCACTGTATACAACGGAGTGACAGAGGAATACAGGAATGTTGAGAGCTCCACTGCATACAACAGAGTGTCAGAGGAACACAGGAATGACTGGAGCTCCACTGTATATAACAGAGTGACAAAGGAACACAGGAATGTTGAGAGCTCCACTGTATACAACAGAGTGTTGGAGGAACACAGGAATGTTGAGAGCTCCACTGTATACAACAGAGTGACAAAGGAACACAGGAATGTTGAGAGCTCCACTGTATACAACGGTGTGACAGAGGAATACAGGAATGTTGAGAGCCCCATTGTATACAACAGAGTGACAGAAGAATGTAAGAATGATGAGAACTCCACTGCTTACAACAGAGAGGCAGAGGAACACAGGAATGTTGAGAGCTCCACTGTATACAACAGAGTGTCAGAGGAACACAGGAATGATTGGATCTCCACTGTATACAACAGAGTGACAGAGGAACACAGGAATGTTGAGAGCGCCACTGTATACAATCGATTGACAGAGGAACACAGGATTGTTGAGAGCTCCACTGTATACAACGGAGTGACAGAGGAACTCAGGAATGCTGGGAGATCCACTGTATACAATCGAGTGACAGAGAAACACAGGAATGTTGAGAGCACCACTGCATACAACGGAGTGACAGATAAACGCAGGAGTGTTGAGAGCTCCACTGTATACAACGGAGTGACAGAGGAATACAGGAATGTTGAGAGCCCCACTGTATACAACGGAGTGACAGAAGAATGCAGGAATGTTGAGAGCTCCACTGCTTACAACAGAGAGGCAGAGGAACACAGGATTGTTGAGAGCTCCATTGTATACTTCAGAGAGACAAAGGAATGCAGGAATGTTGAGTGCTCCACTGTATACAACAGAGTGACAGCGGAGCTCAGGAATGTTGAGAGCTCCACTGTATACAACGGAGTGACAGAAGAACACAGGAATGCTGGGAGCTCCACTGTATACAATCGAGTGACAGATAAACACAGAAATGTTGAGAGCACCACAGTACACAACGGAGTGACAGAACAACGCAGAAATGTTGAGTGCACCACTACATACAACGGAGTGACAGAGGAACGCAGGAATGTTGAGAGCTCCACTGTAGACAACAGAGGTACAGAGGAACACAGGAATGTTGAGAGCTCCACTGTATATAACGGAGTGATAGAAGAACGCAGGATTGTTGAGCGCACCACTGCATACAACGGAGTGACAGCAGAACGCAGGAATGATGGGATCTCCACCACTGTATACAGCGAAGTGACAGAGGAACACAGGAATGTTGAGAGCTCCACTATATACAACCGAGTGTCAGAGGAGCTCAGGAAGGCTGGGAGCTCCACTGTATACAACGGAGTGACAGAACAACGCAGGAATGCTGGGAGCTCCACTGTATACAATCAATTGACAGAGAAACACAGGAATGTTGAGAGCACCACTCTATACAACGGAGTGACAGAACAACACAGGAATGTTGAGAGCACCACTGCATACAACAGAGTGACAGAGGAACACAGGAATGTTGAGAGCTCCACTGTATACAACAGAGGGACAGAGGAACACAGGAATGTTGAGAGCTCCAATGTATACAACGGAGTGACAGAAGAACGCAGGAATGTTGAGAACACCACTGCATACAACAGAGTGACAAAGGAACGCAGGAATGATGGGATCTCCACCACTGTATACAACGAAGTGACAGAGGAACACAGGAATGTTGAGAGCTCCACTGTATACAACGAAGTGACAGAGGAACACAGGAATGTTGAGAGCTCTGCTGTATACAGCAGACTGACAGAGGAAGCAGGAATGTTTAGAGCTTCACTGTATACATCAGAGTGACAGAGGAGCTCAGGAATGCTGGGAGCTCCACTGTATACCATCGAGTGACAGAGAAACACAGGAATGTTGAGAGCACCACTGCATACAACGGATTGACAGAGGAACACAGGAATGTTGAGAGCTCCACTTTATACAACTGAGTGACAGAGGAACACAGGAATGTTAAGAGCACCACTGCATACAACAGAGTGACAGAGGAAAACAAGAATGGTGGGAGCACCACTGCATACAATGTAGTGACAGAGGAACGCAGGAATGTTGAGAGCTCCACTGTATACAACGGAGAGACAGAGGAACACAGGAATGTTGAGAGATCCACTGTATACAACTGAGAGACAGAGGAATGCTGTAATGATGGGAGCTCCACTGTATACAATGGAGTGACAGAGAAACAGAGGAATGTTGAGAGCTCCACTGTATACAACAGAGAGACAGAGGAACCCCGGAATGTTGAGAGATCCACTGCATACAACGGAGTGACAGAGGAATGCAGAAATGTTGAGAGCGCCACTGTATACAACAGAGGGACAGAGGAACACAGGAATGTTGAGAGCTCCACTGTATACTACAGAGTGTCAGAGGAACACAGGAATGTTGAGAGCTCCACTGTATACAACAGACTGACAGAGGAAGCAGGAATGGTTAGAGCTTCACTGTATACAACAGAGTGACAGAGGAGCTCAGGAATGCTGGTTGCTCCACTGTATACAATCGAGTGACAGAGAAACACAGGAATGTTGAGAGCACCAGTGTATACAACGGAGTGGCAGAAGAACGCAGGAATGTTGAGCGCACCACTGCATACAACGGAGTGACAGCGGAACGCAGGAATGATGGGATCTCCACCACTGTATACAACGAAGTGACAGAGGAACACAGGAATGTTGAGAGCTCCACTGTATACAACCGAGTGTCGGAGGAGCTCAGGAATGCTGGGAGCTCCACTGTATACAATCGAGTGACAGAGAAACCCAGGAATGTTGAGAGCACCACTGTATACTACGGAGTGACAGAACAACGCAGGAATGTTGAGAGCACCACAGCATAAAAAGGAGTGACAGAGGAACGCCGGAATGTTGAGAGCCCCACTGTATACAATGGAGTGACAGAAGAATGCAGGAATGTTGAGAGATCCACTGCTTACAACAGAGAGACAGAGGAACACAGTATTGTTGAGAGCTCCACTGTATACTTCGGAGAGACAGAGGAATGCAGGAATGTAGAGAGCTCCACTGTATACAACAGAGTGACAGAGGAGCTCAAGAATGTTGAGAGCTCCACTGTATACAACAGAGTGACAGAAGAACACAGGAATGCTGGGAGCTCCACTGTATACAATCAAGTGACAGAGAAACACAGGAATGTTGAGAGCACCACTCTATACAACAGAGTGACAGAACAACACATGAATGTTGAGAGCACCACTGCATACAACAGAGTGACAAAGGAACACAGGAATGTTGAGAGCTCGACTGTATACAACAGAGGGACAGAGGAACACAGGAATGTTGAGAGCTCCAATGTATACAACGGAGTGACAGAAGAACGCAGGAATGTTGAGAACACCACTGCATACAACAGAGTGACAAAGGAACGCAGGAATGATGGGATCTCCACCACTGTATACAACGAAGTGACAGAGGAACGCAGGAATGTTGAGAGCTCCACTGTATACAACAGAGTGTCAGAGGAACACAGGAATGTTGAGAGCTCCACTGTATACAGCAGAGTGACAGAGGAAGCAGGAATGTTTAGAGCTTCACTGTATACATCAGAGTGACAGAGGAGCTCAGGAATGCTGGGAGCTCCACTGTATACAATCGAGTGACAGAGAAACACAGGAATGTTGAGAGCACCACTGTATACAACGGAGTGACAGAACAACGCAGGAATGTTGAGAGCACCAGTGCATACAACGGAGTGACAGAGGAACACAGGAATGTTGAGAGCTCCACTTTATACAACAGAGTGACAGAGGAACACAGGAATGTTAAGAGCACCACTGTATACAACGGAGTGACAGAAGAACGCAGGAATACTGAGAGCACCACAGCATACAACGGAGTGACAGAGGAAAACAAGAATGGTGGGAGCACCACTGCATACAATGGAGTGACAGAGGAACGCAGGAATGTTGAGAGCTCCACTGTATACAACGGAGAGACAGAGGAACACAGGAATGTTGAGAGATCCACTGTATACAACTGAGAGACAGAGGAATGCTGTAATGATGGGAGCTCCACTGTATACAATGGAGTGACAGAAAAACAGAGGAATGTTGAGAGCTTTAGTACATACAACGGAGAGACAGAGGAACGCAGGAATGTGGAAAGCTCCACTGTATACAACAGAGAGACACAGGAAACCAGGAATGTTGAGAGATCCACTGCATACAACGGAGTGACAGAGGAACACAGAAATGTTGAGAGCGCCACTGTATACAACAGAGGGACAGAGGAACACAGGAATGTTGAGAGCTCCACTGTATACAACAGAGTGTCAGAGGAACACAGGAATGTTGAGAGCTCCACTGTATACAACAGACTGACAGAGGAAGCAGGAATGTTTAGAGCTTCACTGTACACAACAGAGTGACAGAGGAGCTCAGGAATGCTGGTAGCTCCACTGTATACAATCGAGTGACAGAGAAACACAGGAATGTTGAGAGCACCACTGTATACAACGGAGTGACAGAACAAAGCATGAATGTTGAGAGCACCATTGCATACAACAGAGTGACAGAGGAACGCAGGACTGTTGAGAGCTCCACTTTATACAACATAGTGACAGAAGAACACAGGAATGTTCAGTGCACCACTGTATACAGCAGAGTGACAGAGGAACACAGGAATGTTGAGAGCTCCATTTTATACAACGGAGTGACAGAGGAACACAGGAATGTTGAGAGCACCTCTGTACACAACGGAGTGACAGAGGAACGCAGGAATGTTGAGAACTCCACTGTACACAACGGAGAGACAGAGGAGCGCAGAAATGCGGGGAGCTCCACTATATACAACAGTGACAGAGAAACACAGGAATGTTGAGAGCTCCACTGCTTACAGCAGAGAGACAGAGGCTCACAGGATTGTTGAGAGCTCCACTGTATACAACAGAGAGACAGAAGAACGCTGGAATGATGGGAGCTTCACTGTATACAACGGAGTGACAGAGGAACACAGGAATGTTGAGACCTCCACTGTATACAACGGAGTGACAGAGGAACAGAGGAATGTTGAGAGCTTCAGTACATACAACGGAGAGACAGAGGAACACAAGAATGTTGAGAGCTCCACTGTATACAACAGAGAGACAGAGGAACATAGGAATATTGAGAGATCCACTGCATACAACCGAGTGACAGAAGAACGCAGGAATGTTGAGAGCCCCACTACATACAACGGAGTGACAGAGGAATGCAGGAATGATGGGATCTCCACCACTGTATACAACAAAGTGACAGAGGAACACAAGAATGTTGAGAGCTCCACTGTATACAACAGTGAGACAGACGAACACAGGAATCATGAGAGCTCCACTGCATACAACAGAGTGACAGAGGAATGCAGGATTGTTGAGAGCTCCACTGTATACTTCATAGAGAAAAAGGAATGCAGGAATGTTGAGAGCTCCACTGTATACAACGGAGTGACAGAGGAGCTCAGGAATGTTGAGAGCTCCACTGTATACAACGGACTGACAGAGGATGCAGGAATGTTTAGAGCTTCACTGTATACACCCGAGTGATAGAGGAGCGCAGGAATGCTGGTAGCTCCACTGTATACAACAGAGTGTCAGAGGAACACAGGAATGTTGAGAGCTCCACTGTATACAACGGACTGACAGAGCAAGCAGGAATGTTTAGAGCTTCACTGTATACAACAGAGTGACAGAGGAGTTCAGGAATGCTGGTAGCTCCATTGTATACAACAGAGTGTCAGAGGAACACAGGAATGTTGAGAGCTCCACTGTATACAACGGACTGACAGAGGAAGCAGGAATGTTTAGAGCTTCACTGTATACAATCGAGTGACAGAGAAACACAGGAATGTTGAGAGCACCACTGTATACAACGGAGTGACAGAACAACGCAAGAATGTTGAGAGCACCATTGCATACAACAGATTGACAGAGGAACGCAGGAATGTTGAGAGCTCCACTTTATACAATGGAGTGACAGAGGAACACAGGAATGTTGAGTTCACCACTGTATACAACGTAGTGACAGAAGAACGCAGGAATGTTGAGAGCACCACTGCATACAACGGAGTGACAGAGAAACACAAGAACGGTGGGAGCACCACTGCATACAGAAGAGTGACAGAGGAATGCAAGAATGTTGAGAGCTCCACTTTATACAACAGAGTGACAGAGCAACACCGGAATGTTGAGAGCACTTCTGTACACAACGGAGTGACAGAGGAACGCAGGAATGTTGAGAACTCCACTGTACACAACGGAGAGACAGAGGAGCGCAGAAATGCAGGGAGCTCCACTATATACAACAGAGTGACAGAGAAACACAGGAATGTTGAGAGTTCCACTGCTTACAACAGAGAGACAGAGGAACACAGTATTGTTGAGAGCTCCACTGTATACAACGGAGAGATAGAGGAGCACAGGAATGTTGAGAGATCCACTGTATACAACAGAGAGACCGAGGAACGCTGGAATGATGGGAGCTCCACTGTAAACAACGGAGTGACAGAGGAACAGAGGAATGTTGAGAGCTTCAGTACATACAACGGAGAGACAGAGGAACGCAGGAATGTTGAGAGCTCCACTGTATACAACAGAGAGACAGAGGAATGCAGGAATGTTGAGAGATCCACTGCATACAACAGAGTGACAGAGGAACACAGGAATGTTGAGAGCTTCCCTGTATACAACAGTGAGACAGACGAACACAGGAATCATGAGAGCTCCACTGTATACAACAGAGTGACAGAGGAATGCTGGAATATTGAGAGCTCCACTGTATACAACAGTGAGACAGACGAACACAGGAATCATGAGAGCTCCACTGTATACAACAGAGTGACAGAGGAATGCTGGAATATTGAGAGCTCCACTGTATACAACAGAGTGACAGAGGAATGCAGGATTGTTGAGCGCTCCACTGTATACTTCAGAGAGAGAAAGGAATGCAGGAATGTTGAGAGCTCCACTGTATACAACATAGAGGCAAAGGAACACAGGAATGTTGAGAGCTTCACTGTATACAACGGAGTGACAAAGGAAAGCTGGAATGTTGAGAGCTCCAGTGCATACAACGGAGAGACAGAGGAACACAGGAATGTTGAGATCTCCTCTGCTTACAACAGGGAGACAGAGGAACGGAGGAGCGTTGAGACCTCCTCTGCTTACCACAAAGAGACAGAGTAACACAGGAATTTTGAGAGCTCCTCTGCTTACAACAGAGAGACAGAGGAACACATGAATGTGGAGAGCTCCTCTGCTTATAACAGAGAGACAGAGGAACGCAGGAATGTTGAGAGCTCCATTGTATAAAACAGAGTGACAGAGGAACACAGGAATGTTGAGAGCTCCACTTTAGACAATGGAGTGACAGAGGAGTGTAGGAATGTTGAGAGCTCCCCTGGATACAACAGAGTGACAGAGGAACACAGGAATGATGAGAGGTCCTCTGCTTACAACAGAGAGACAGAGGAACACAGGAATGTTTAGAGCTCCACTGCATACAAGGGAGAGACAGTGGAACGCAGGAATGTTGAGAGCTCCACTGTATACAACTGAGTGACAGAGGAACGTAGGAATGTTGAGAGCTCCAGTGCATACAACTGAGATACCGAGGAATGCAGGAATGTTGAAAGCTCCACTGCATACATCGGAGAGACAGAGGAAGCAGGAATGTTGAGATCTCCACTGTATACAATGGAGCCACAGAGGAACGCTAGAATGCTGAGAGCTCCACTGTATACAACGGAGATACAGAGGAGGGCAGGAATGCTGAGAGCTCCACTGTATACAACAGGGAGAAAGAGGAACACAGGAATGTTGAGAGCTCCACTGCTTACAACGGAGTGACATAGGAATGTAGGAATGTTGAGAGCTCCACTGCTTACAACAGAGTGACAGAGGAACACATGAATGTGGAGAGCTCCACTGTATACAATGGAGAGACAGAGGAACACAGGAATGTTG
Organism: Lissotriton helveticus; assembly: GCF_964261635.1. Taxonomy (NCBI): domain Eukaryota; kingdom Metazoa; phylum Chordata; class Amphibia; order Caudata; family Salamandridae; genus Lissotriton; species Lissotriton helveticus. The sequence goes on from NC_136072.1 coordinate 29,646,819, forward strand.
AGAGCACCACTGCTTACAACGGAGTGACAGAGGAGCGTAGGAATGTTGTGAGCTCCACTGTATACAACTGCGAGACAGAGGATCACAGGAATGTTGAGACCTCCACTGCTTACAATGGAGTGACATAGGAATGTAGGAATGTTGAGAGCTCCACTGCTTACAACAGAGTGACAGAGGAACACATGAATGTTGAGAGCTCCACTGTATACAATGGAGAGACAGAGGAACACAGGAATGTTGAGAGCAACACTGCTTACAACGGAGTGACAGAGGAACGTAGGAATGTTGAGAGCTCCACTGTATACAACAGAGAGACAGAGGATCAGAGGAATGTTGAGACCTCCACTGCTTACAACGGAGTGACAGAGGAATGTAGGGATGTTGAGAGCTCCACTGTATACAACGGAGAGACAGAGGAACACAGGAATGTTGAGAGCTCCACTGCTTACAACGGAATGACAGAGGAACGTAGGAATGTTGAGAGCTCCACTGCTTACAACAGAGTGACAGAGGAATGCAGGAATGTTGAGTGCCCCTCTGCTTACAACGGAGTGACAGAGGAACGCAGGAATGTTGAGAGCTCCTCTGCTCACAACGGAGTGGCTGAGGATCGCAGGAATGTTAAGAGCCCCACTGTATATAACGGAGTGACACAAGAATGCAGGAATGTTGAGAGCTCCACTGCTTACAACAGAGAGACAGAGAAACACAGAATTGTTGAGAGCTCCACTGTATATTACAGAGTGACAGAGAAACACAGGAATGTTGAGAGCTCCACTGCATCGCCCTTGGAATGCTTACCCAGGACAGAGTAAGGCAACACAGCGATTTTTGTTGCTTTGCATTACTCCATATTTTTTAAGTCACACAAAGTGGCTTTGCGTGGCTTCATAAGTCTGACTTAAGGTTTGCGTTGCTTTTGCACCGCGTTGCATGGTGGAAGACCGGCACAAACCGGGTCATAAATATGACCTGTACCTTACAGTTACAACCATATCTTTAAAACCATACATATATGTACATGTAAGAATATTCCAGGTGATATAAGGATATTCACAAGAAAACAGAAAGGCCTAGCACCTTCTGCGGCTGAGATATGATCCCAGAGTCTAAAGTCACTTTTCCTTATTATTTGCTACAAAATCGAACATCCTGGGTCTCTGTGGTCAATGATTGACTGTGTTTAGGCGAGTCGTAGCACCCGGCAGGACACATGGGTATATCTGGCCCGAAGCTACTGCCTATTTTTAAAATAAAGCTCTGTTTACTGTAGCAGAGCTGCCAAATTAGATCCAATAATCTAGTTTATGATTTGCGTACCCTCTGCCTTGTGTTTTTACAGCCCTGGGTGCAAGACTGCACAACAGAATAGGATTTAGCTTGCATGGCCTCATCTCCAGGGAAACAATCCTAAAATCTAAATAAAACACAACAGTCCGTGATCCAAATTGGAACAATGGTCCACCCAATTCCAAAGTCAAAATGCATTCAGAGGCCAAGGCCAGTTCACAGCAGTAACAACACATCTCAAGTTTGAAATAAAGGGCCCTGGACTCTGAGGGGCATATTTACAATAACTGGCGCATCCCTGCATATCAGCAGGGATGCGCCAGTTATTGTGCGCCACAGCTCCGCCACCATGGATGCGCCGCATTTACAATGTGGCGCACCATGGGGCAAAAACGGCACAGATGCGTGACGCATCTGTGCCGTAAAGGCGGCCCATTGCTGGAGTTGCATCGCAAGCGCGGCGCAGCTCCAGCAATGCTCTGGGGGGCCCTATCTTTACAATGCTGCTTCAATCCTTACGCCTGCTTCAAGCAGGCGCAGGGTTTTGACGCACCATGGGCTCAAAAGTGACTGAGTGAAATCTTGTAGACAGGAACGCCCCCCCCCCGCACCGGAACGCCTACTTCTGGCGCAGGGCTTTACAACGTGACGCATCTCCCAGATACGTCACGTTGTAAATACCCCGCACCATGGCGCCTCTTTTGCGCCGCCGCTGCGTCACAGAAGTGACGCAACAGCGGCGTAAAACGAGGTGCAAGGGGCTTGTAAATCTGCTCCTGAGTTTCTCTGGGCAAGGTGAGCAGGGAACAGCTGCAGTGCTACAGGGGTTTTGGAATGACATACTTTAATGCTGGACTAATGAAGAAAAAAGGTAAATACCAAGGTTTGGGTCCTGTTACTGAACTGGCTTGGACCACTGAACTGTGCAAAGCGAGAAAAGGAGCCAGACAGATTTATTTAGCTACTAATAGTTCCAAACAGCACATTAATTCTGGATGGTTCTCTATTTTATTTTAGCTTTTCATATTTTTTAGAAAACATTTGAATACTTAAAGTATGCCATCAAGTAAACAGTCGTCAGACAGTGAAAATATACATGCAAAAAATGAAAATTGTGCAGATATATACAAGTGCTATACATAATCAACAATTAGATACTATACAGTGACACATGTAACACCAAACAATATTGATACTTAAAACATTAGGAGCCAGTCCTTTCTATTGGGTACAAAAAGACAAGCGGACCTCTGATCAAAGAGAACTGCCTGCCTGTCTGGCTGAGCCAAGGATGTGAAAAAAACAAATTAACAGGGTTACAACGCAAGGAATAGAGCTATGTAAATCTCAATCGTCCTTGCGGCACCCAAATTCTTTCTCCAAGGCTCAGTGTCAACGCGTTTCGAACCTCAACGCTAGTAAGGGTTCTCCTCAGGACGAGCCGCCCTGCGGCATGGCGCCGCCTCCGCTTTAATGTATTTTTTCGGCAAAGTCGGTGATTTTGTGATAAGAGCTGCCAAGTTGGTCAGTTTTCTGCACACTGGCGGCGTTCTGCATTCGGCGTGTCACATGCAGAAAACTGACCAACTTGGCAGCTCTTATCACAAAATCACCGACTTTGCCGAAAAAATACATTAAAGCAGAGGCGGCGCCATGCCGCAGGGCGGCTCGTAAAATAAGCAGCGCCAGTGGTGACTCGCCCCCTCCTAAAACTACCAGTGCTGTTAGGTTCAACTGCAGTCCTGACAAGCAGTGCTCTTCTTATTCTGTCAAACAGAACCATGACAGTTGAAGGGTGTTCCAACTAGTCTTCAGCATCTTTCTGACCGCTATCCCGGCCCGCCCACACCAGTTTGAATCACAAGTGACATGTAACGGTCACTTACAGTTCCGGCTTCACCCAGTCCGTGTCCTGAGGAGAACCCTTACTAGCGTTGAGGTTCGAAACGCGTTGACACTGAGCCTCGGAGAAAGAATTTGGGTGCCGCAAGGACGATTGAGATTTATATAGCGCTATTCCTTGCGTTGTAACCCTGTTAATTTGGTTTTTTCACATCCTTGGCTCAGCCAGACAGGCAGGCAGTTCTCTTTGATCAGAGGTCCGCTTGTCTTTTTGTACCCAATAGAAAGGACTGGCTCCTAATGTTTTAAGTATCAATATTGTTTGGTGTTACATGTGTCACTGTATAGTATCTAATTGTTGATTATGTATAGCACTTGTATATATCCCTGCACAATTTTCATTTTTTGCATGTATATTTTCACTGTCTGACGACTGTTTACTTGATGACATACTTTAAGTATTCAAATGCTTTCTAAAAAATATGAAAAGCTAAAATAAAATAGAGAACCATCCAGAATTAATGTGCTGTTTGGAACTATTAGTAGCTAAATAAATCTGTCTGGCTCCTTTTCTCGCTTTTCACGGACTAATGAAGCAGCAGGAAGTGTAGGGCGGGGAGAGAAAGAGGCGTGAGGTGGAATCAGGACCCGGCAGCCTCTGTATTCATGAGATAAAGAGACAGGAAGTGTAGGGGTGGTGGAAGAAAGAGGCATGAAGTGGAACCAGGACCAGACAGACTCTGTATTCATGAGATAAAGAGACAGGAAGTGTGAGGGTGGTGGAAGAAAGAGGCATGAGGTGGAATCAGGACCAGGCAGACTGTATTGATGAGATAAAGAGACAGGAAGTGTAGGGGTGGTGGAAGAAAGAGGCATGAAGTGGAACCAGGACCAGGAAGCCTGGGTATTCAAGAGATAAAGAGATGGGAAGTGTAGGGTGGAGATAGAAAAAGGCGTGTGGTGAAATTAAGACTACAAATTTGCAAACAAGCACTGAGCATCCAGCTCGAATGCCGCCCTACACAGCAGCTGCACACTTTCATTTATTCATCTTCCTTTAAAAACACTTTTGTTCGATTATATTCAAAACCTAATTTACCCCATAAACAAGTCATTCTTTTCAGCAGTTTGTTTATAATCGCTGTCTTGTGACAGGTAACCTTATTTATTTTACATTTCGTCTGCTGTAACCAAATATTTTACTCCAAATTGTATGCTTAACATTTATTTTCTTCAGCACATTTCAGATCGCAGCCGGGCCATCTCCAGAAGGTAGAACATTGGCTGCACGAATAACTCCTCATGTTACCTGAGTCACCAGTTCTCTGAACTCGGCCCACCAGTACACAGATGTGTGTCACCCCTGGAATTCTGCATGGCCAGCGAAGAAAATGTCTGGGGATCAGAACTTGCGTTTTACAATGTAAAGAATTGGGGGGCATATTAGCAAGAACCTTGTTAAATTTCCTCGTTAGATTTCCTGCACATCTAACCTGGGCTTCTATTGGAATTCTATAACGCATATTAGCAAGCCCATTATTGCCGTTTTAGCGGCAGTTTCCTGCTGCTAAAACGGCGATAATTTTATCGAGGTCCTTGCTAATATGCCCCTAGGCTCTGTAAATATGGCGTAAAGCACCGATGCGGCATTAGAGGACCTGGGGGAGCTGGGACCCCCCTTCATCCCTTCCAACCCCCCTTACACGTCATCAATAGGTGCTCCTTACAGAGGGAGTGAGACAATGGGGCCCTTATGGTACAGTCCTCCCCCCTGCATTATGTGGCGGTGGGATCAGCCATAATGGGCTGAAAGGAGCTATTAATTCCCCACAATTACCCAGGGTTTAGGCAGCTCTGGCTGTTATGGAAGGCTCAGGGCTGTAAGCACACCTCAGCTCACAGGGGCCATGGGGAGTCTGCGGGAAACAGGGCAACAATCCGCAAATAATCCCACATAAACACCTGAAGCTGGTATGCTGAAGGAAGAAGGTAAACAAAACTTTTATTATGGGAAAAAGTGCCGTACCGGCGGCGCAAGGGGTTTGTAAATCAGCCCCATTGTGTTCTCAATTAAAAATATTTCAAAAATATTTTATTCAGAGGTTTTTGAAAACATTTTATGATTGGATTTTAAAAAGTATTTAGTTATAACATGGCACACGGACACCTCCATTTCCGAATCCAACTCTGTTTTTTGTTCACAAAACATACATTTATCTCCTAAATGTATTTCTTCAGACGTAATGTTCCATATCAGTGATAGAACCTTAGGGGCCTCATTTATGAAAAGTGTCGCATTGACGTGGTAAAACAGCGATGCAACACTTTTCAGTGCGCCCTTCTTGCGACACCATGGATGCGCCATATTTACTGTAGCGCCCTCCTTGTCGCAAGGATCTACAGATACATCTGGAGGCGCAGTAATGACGCACTGCTGGAGTGCGTTGATCACTTTGTAAATAGGGCGCAGTATGGCGCATTGATTACGCCGCTGCAGCATCACTGAAAAGTGACACAGCGGCGGTGTAAGGCCTTCATAAATAAGGCCGTTGGTGTGAGAAAATCTGCTCCAAGAGGCTTGTTATGGCCGTCGCTGTGCGTGATGGGTGCCTAAGTAAGGGACCCCCACAAGCCTGCAAGTTTGTGGGTCTTCAAAATCTTTTATAAGACACATTCCCGCCACGCCCAGGATACAGCATATTCTGACCATGGATAAGGTTGGATATTTACTCCTATCAAGTGCAGGAGTAAATATCTATGTAGGGTGAAATTGGAAGGGAATGACTCCACATTTGTTGGGGTGCTGAGAAAGAGGCGTTCCTGGAAAAACAGAAAAGAGGGCGGGCAAAATGTATCTAAAGGAGCAATATGGTCATGGAGCGATAAGGAATAGCGATGCCTAATTTAGGGGGGGGGTTAGTCAATGTATTGTATTGTATTTGGCATTTGTAGAGCGCATGGCTACCCGGGGGCGTCCCAGCGCTAAGGGGATACGAAGGGAAGAACGGGGGAGAGTGTCTATGTAAACAGACAGGTCTTCAGTTGTTTGCGGAATTTCATATGGTCAGGTTCTCTCCGCAGGTGTAATGGGAGGGAATTCCAGAGTTTGGAAGCGTTGAGTGAGAAGAGCCTGCCTCCGCTTCTGGCCTTTTTTATCCTGGGTATAGTAGCAAGGTGAAGATCGTTGGAGCGAAGTGGCCGGTGGTTCTGTAGGGGGTGATCATGTTCCTATTGATTAGAGGGCCGTGGTTGTTCAAGGATTTATGTGCTATGCAGAGGGATTTAGGGGCATATTACCAACAACTAGCGATAATTTTTGTCTCTAACTTGTTTAGAGACAAAAATTATCGCCGCACATCGGCGATTTTTATCGCAGATAAACCTAGGTTTATCGCAAATGCGATAAAAAACGGCCGCAATGCATGAATATCGCTGAAAAGTCAGCGATATCCATGCATTATCGAGCAAATGCTCTTAGCCATGTTATCCACCTCCCATTGGATAACATGGCTAAGAACTGCTCAGGGCAGGTGTTAGCTTTTGGAGATATTCGCGCTTAGCGCGAATATCTCCAAAAGTTGGTAATAGGAGATAGCGATGTTAGCGACTGTTTCCAGTCGCTAACATCTTGGCACGCCCACTTTGCATGTCATTAGTGATAAATATCACTGACATGCAAAGCGGGGCCCAAGATGGTCGCTATCTCCTATTAGCTGTCGCTAACTGGTGTTAGCGACAGCTTGGTAATAGGGAGATAATTTTATCTCCGCTTTCTTGGCTTTTAAAGCCAAAAAAGCGGAGATAAACCCCCTTGATAATATGCCCCTCAAAGTTTATTCTCTGAAGGACAGGGAGCCAGTGCAGGGAGTGCAGGGCTGGTTTTGCTGAACACCGGGCGGGGGTGTCAGTGAGCAGCCTTGCGGCCCAGTTCTGAATGACCTGTAGCTTGGAGATGACTTCTTTGGGCGCGCCTAGATAGAGGGCATTGCCGTAGTCCAGTCTGGGTAGGATGAGGGCCTGGGTGACTAATCTTTTGGCAAGCGGGGGGAGAAGGGGAAGGATCTTACGAATGATTCCAAGCATACCATGACATGTGGATGCTGTCTTTCGTGCCTGGGTTTTAAAGGTGAGGTTCTGATCCAGCCAAATCCCTAAGCTTTTTATTTCTGTTTTGGGGGTGGGCAGAGGTCCCATTGAGAGTGGCCAGAGTGTGTTTAGGTCGGGGCTCGAGTGGTCGCCCAGTATCATGATTTCCGTCTTCTCCCCGTTGAGTTTCAGCTGGGAGAGACTCATCCATTTTACTACTTCCTCCAGACATGATGGTAGGTTTTTAGTTTGGTGACAGGGGTGGCTGAGGGCTATGACCAATTGCGTGTCGTCAGCATATGTCACCAGGTGAATTCCGAATGGGGACACTATTTCTGCCAAGGGGGCCAAATAGACATTAAAAAGGGTGGAGCCTAGCGAGGAGCCCTGTGAGACTCCGCAGCCTAATGTTAATATATGTGAGGTATGGTTATTTTGGAAGACCTGGAAGGATCTACCCTCCAAGAAGGACTGTAGCCATTTGAGTGCCGTTCCTGACACTCCTGCTCTATTGAGACGGTGGACCAGGAGAGGGTGGTTGACCGTGTCGAATGCCGCGCTGAGATCGAGGAGGATGATTGCGGCTATGCCCCCTGCGTCCAAGATTTTCCTTGCTTCCTCCACCACTGACAGTATGGCGGTTTCTGTCCCATGGCCCGTCCAGAAGCCAGTTTGAGAGAGTTGGAGGGCGCCGTTATTTTCGAGAAATGCTGAAAGGGTGCGGTTGATATGTTTTTCGGTTATTTTGCTGATGCCGGCAGGAGCGAGATGGGTCGGAGGTTGCCCAGATCTGTGGGGTCTAGATTGGGCTTTTTAGTAGTGCACGGACCATTGCTTTTTTTCCACTCGGTGGGGGCTATGCCCGTCTTGAGGGAGGTGTTGATAAGCGTAGTGGCAAAAGGAGCTATGGTGGGTCCAGCCAGTGTCAGGATGTTGGGGGGAGGGAGGTCTAGGGGGGAGCCGCTTTTTAATGCTTTTCAATGGGTGCAGTGGTTAGTTGCGGCACTTGAACTTGGGGGGTGGTGACGTGAAAGGCAGTCATGAACAGTGACAGCTGATGACATGTAAGGGGGTTCGTGGGGGGAGGCTCTTCAATGTGAAACATTTGTAAAAATGGGGACGAATAGTGCATGTTACAGCATAATCATCCAGATTCATGAAACCCATTTTCTGCAAATTCTAAATTGCGAGAAATACCGAATCGCAATTTAGAAATCGCAGAATGGGATTCATGAAAATCTGCGATTAAAAAATGCGAATCGCAATGGGCCGCAAATGCCGATTGCAATTTTCCCTAAATCGCAGAAAAATCACAAAATCGGTCATTTCCATGTAGAAATTGCGATCTCGCTATTACCGAAATCGCAAATTGCGATCTCGCTAATAGCGAGATTGCAAAAACGGGAAGTCGCATTTCGAGCACAGTGATGACATCACAACCAGGAAGCAGGCAGTTCCCTCCCTCATACTGCATACAGAGCCTGATTTGGAAGCAGCACTGCCCAGAGCGCCACTCCAGACCACCTCCAGCTTGAAATCAGGAGACACCCCACTGCAGAAATGTCACAGGAAGCAGCAGGGAGCAGTTCCACAGGGAGAAAGCGCAAAATTAAATTTTCGGAACAAGAGCTGGAACACCTCATTGAGGGAGTCAGTAAAGACCACGACCGACTCTTTGGGAAGGACTCAAGGAGGGTGCCAGAGGCGGACAAACGTCGCATTTGGTTGCGCATACGCGCCAAAGTCAATTCTGTGGGAGTGACCCAACGCTCCATTGACGACTTAAAGAAGAGGTGGTACAACCTCAGAGGGCGTGCCAAGGAGAGGATCGCTGAGAGGCTGGGTGAGCATGTCGCAACAGGAGGAGGAGAGCCCACAGTCCCACCCAACACCCCATTGGAGGACCGTGTTGAGGACACCTTGCAACCGGAGGCATGCGTGGGGGTAACCCGGCTGGACTCATCCTGACCCACCAAAGACACCCAAGGTAAGTGCCATGCGACTGCGACCCTGTCCCCTAACAATGGCCATGACCCCAGAGCTACCCATTAGGAACCCCAGTCATGCAGGCCATGCCCACCAGAAAAGCCCTATTGCATTGTGGGACATGTAGTCTGATCACAATTTACATTCAGCCCCATACCGCCAGATATGTCCTGTTTGAGTCGATCCAACAGCCAGTCAGGGAATGCTAGCCTGCATGCATGTAGCAACCTTCCATGTGCAAGATACATGTCATTAATCTACGTCCACTTTACATCACAGGTGGCGCAGAAGATCCCAGCTCTAACAGTGAGGGGCTGCAAATTGATGAGAATCCTGAGGATTCTGAGGGAGACGTGCATCCATCCCCTCAAGCACGACCATCAGGGCAAGCACCAGCGCCAGCAGCCTTACCACCACCTGCAACCTCAGAGACAACAGGCGCAGCACAACCGTCCACTATGACACCCATGCCAGTGGCATTGGCACCACCAGCTGTAGCCAGGACAACAACACGATGCACAGACACTGTGACAACACAGTCCAGCGGACTGGTCAGGGAGCGGCGCCAAACTACACCACGCGCCGGCAGGAGGTGGGTGAATGTGCGTGTACCTGGTCTCTCAATAGAGCGCTGCATGCTGCGCATTCACCAAAAGCAGGCACGACATCTTGCAGCCATTCACCTGCAGCTACACAAGACAGCGAGGAATGTGGGCCAACTGTCTGACAGGATGGAGAGAATGACCACTGCAGTGGAGGCAAACACAGAGGCCATGCTGACACAGCGGGACGTCAACCGGCACCGCCACCGCCAGCTGCTGACACGCCTCTCGGCGTACAGGCGCTCTAACCATATCATCGGCAACGCCACATCACAACTGTCCCGAAGATCTTTGGCCTTGCAGATCCAAATGGTCCAATGCTGCCAGGATGTCGCAAGGGCACTGGAGCAGGTCACCACTGCAGTGCAGGGTCTGCAGGTAACTGGCCACGGCCAGGCAGGTGGGGGGGGGGTGACGCTAGTGAGGGAAACTATAGCCACAGCAGCCTTTCGTTGCCACTGGCGACAGTTCCCCGCCGCAGCACCAGGCCCACTGCTGCCTCATGTGCAAATGCGGGGGATGAGGTTGTGAGGCAACTCGGAGCATCGGGCCGGAGGCGCCATTGACAATTTGTGCTCATCATGCAGGGCCATGCTGATGAGACAAGCATGCCCTAAAAAAAATAAAAAGGAGATGTATGACTCAATACACCTCTAATCATTCTGTTGTAAATAATGCAATATTATTGTGAATACAACAATAATATTTATTCAGTACCAGTTCATCATACTCATGTCATTATTTCAATTGTCATGCATGAGTGAAGTGTTGGGTGAGGGGAGTGGGTGGACTAGAAACAGTTATTTGTGATTTGATTGCGGCGCCCCTGCCCTTCAGCTGGATTTTCCCCGCGTGCATGACGCGCATGTGCAGGTGGGCGGTTGTCCCCTTCCGACTCACTGCCAGATATCTCAACAGGTATTCTGCGCTTGGTAGCAATGTTGTGGAGTATTGCACATACGGCCACGATGCCGCAGCAGACCTCAGGCTCGTATTTGAGGGCCCCACCAGTCTTGTGCAGTATGCGGAAGCGACTCTTCAAAAGCCCAAATGTCCTCTCAATCCAATTCCTAGTGCGGATGTGTGCAGCATTGTAACGCCGTTGCTGTGGTGTTGCAGGGTTGAGGTAAGGGGTGAGGAGGTACTCACGGAGACCGTAGGCGCTGTCACCTGAATGAAAGGAGCACAGGGTGAGTGCCTGTTCTGCGCAGCTACATGATCACAGTGTACTATTTGGGGGCATGTGTACTTACTTAGTAGGTGTCCTTCGCCAAAGTCTCCCCTGGCCAGTCGTGTGTGGAGGCCGCTGTGCCGGAATATGAAGGAGTCATGTGTGCTCCCCGGGTATTGTGCCACTATGTCCGTGATGTAAGTCTTAGCGTTGCACACCATCTGGATATTGAGGGAGTGGTAGGACTTGCGGTTGCGGTACATGTATTCCGTTTCTGCGGGTGGGCAGATGTGGATGTGGGTACAGTCAATGCATCCTATCACATGTGGGAATTGCGCAACGTTGTAGAAATTTAGCTTGGTGTCATTCAAGTCCTGTTGGGTGGTCGGGAATGAGATGTAGTGGTGTAGCCGGGTCAGCATAGCCTCCAGGAAACTCCTTAGGCAGCGGGACATGGTGGGCTGGGATATCCCCCCTGCAACAGCAACTATCCCCTGGAAGCTTCCGGAGGCCAGGAGGTGCAGGCTGCACAATACCTGGACATGTGTGGGCACGGCATTGGTCCTCCTTGTTGGGTGCTGCATCAGGGGGTCTAGGTCCCGGATCAGCTTGATGATCATTGCCCCATTCAGGCGGTACTTAGAGTAAATTTGCTCTGCAGTTTGGCCCACAAGGGTGACCCGCTGGCGGAATATTCGCTCCTGGATCCTGCGTCTGTTCCGTGCTGCAGCCTGGAGCCTTTGCCGCCTGACCACCATGTAGAGTCCTGGCATTGTGAGAATCCTCATGCTACTACTGTGTTTCCTTAAGTGTGTTTGTTCAGGCCTGCACCTGTGGCTCGTTAGAATATATATTTTTTTTTTTTATTTTCCTCAATGGTTACCACCTGCTTTTTGTTCTCCTTAAATTGCGCGTCGCAAATAGCGATTTTCTGTTTTTTCGCTAATTGCGAGTTGTCATGAATTGCGTTAGCAATTATTTAGCAAGATCGCAAAACAAATCGCAGAATCCATGGATTCTTGCTATTTCCGAATCGCTGTAGGGGTTCCTCCTAGATTCTGTGATTTATTTTGCGATTTCGCTATTTTATTTTTGTGAATTCGCAATTTCTGTGTTTTTCACATCATGAATTGCTTTTCTGTTAATTGCGATCGCAATAGCTAATTCGCAGCTATTGCGATCGCAATTTTGCTTCATGAATCTGGCTGTAAGTGTCCAAAAAGCTGTGGATTATAGAGAAGCATTAAAGTCTGTTTTTTAAGCATTAGTTAGACCATTTATGTTTGTAATTCTTTCTTGCCAAGAAAACTGTGAAAAACTGTGTCAAAACTGCATTTTTCAGTGCAATTGTCATTAAACATTGTTTGAAAAGGCATAGGTTTTCGAGGCAGTTCAAAAGAACTGAGAATACAATTTCACATGGCCTATTACTTTAAAACATAGTTGGCACCTTTTTCACACCCAGACTCCACTTCCTTTCATATCATCATCCTGCCCTTTCCGCATAGGTTGTTGATCGTGAAACTTTTTATCTGACAATCTACTTGGAAGGGACATATTAGAAGTTACACAGAACTCAGAGGCTCAGAGATAGTCAGTCTAGGTACCCTTCCCGAATACTCATACGGCCGACACACCACTACAAAGCAGTCATAATGCCACAAAAAGCTAAGACAATTTAGACGATGACATACCTCCACCAGTCATGAAATGTAAGCCACAGCAGCAAGTCCCTCTGGCACCAAGGAAACACCAGCCATAGGTATCTTGCGGCTTACTTACAAGCCTCTTGCGCCACTTTTGCGTCATTTTTAACATGGGAAAAGTGACGTACGGGTGGTGGAAGGAGCTCGAAAATATGCCCCCTTGGGTTCAGTATGATTTGCGCACTTATCAAATACAAGTTTCCAATTTTGGATAAATAAGCTCAAATGTGCCATAAAATCATGATATTCCCATAAAAAGCACTGTTTCTTCTAGGAATACCGGGGCATATTACCAACAACTAGCGATAATTATCGCTATGTTGGCTTAGCGGCAATATTTTTATCGCCAAGCTGCAGCGATTTTTATCGCTTAGGAGCCTTGATATTATCAAGCTTTATCTCCTAAGCGATAAAAACCGGCCGAAATGCATGAATATCGCTGAAAAGTCAGCGATATTCATGCATTACCGAGCTAATGCTCTTAGCCATGTTATCCACCTCCCATTGGATAACATGGCTAAGAACTGCTCAGGGCAGGTGTTAGCTTTTGGAGATATTCACGCTTAGCGCGAATATCTCCAAAAGTTGGTAATAGGAGATAGCGATGTTAGCGACTGTTTCCAGTCGCTAACATCTTGGCACGCCCACTTTGCATGTCATTAGTGATAAATTTCACTGACATGCAAAGTGGGGCCCAAGATGGTCGCTATCTCCTACTAGCTGTCGCTAACTGGTGTTAGCGACAGCTACGTAATAGGGAGATAATTTTATCTCCGCTTTTTTGGCTTTTAAAGCCAAAAAAGCGGAGATAAACCCCCTTGATAATATGCCCCACCATCTTTACTTTTTAGCAAATACCAACCCATCACGCGTGAACACCTTTAGCGAAACATGATAAGTATCACTTTTGACATGGCAGAAATGTCTACGGCATGCCGTGTATTTCAAGACACCACTAGGTTGGGTAGACCCGCCATCATGCCACTGACCTACATTTGTATGCCAAACATTCCCACCACAACGCCAGGCGTAGCAGTGTGCAACCTGTGGACGCCATTGTGCCACATCAAGGATACCCACAATATGCCAAGGGTTGCCACCATTGTGCAGGGCCCCAGGGGTGCTTCTCATGACACTCTAGAGGCAGAAGAACAATAGCATTGACCTGAGTTACTGGAATAAACCCAGGCCAGCTCCACACTGCTGCTGCAGGTCGAGCTCACACATTGAACTGTTTCTACCAACTTTCAAATCATTTTTGCCACACTTTTGCCTCCTTCTAACTTGCTTTCGACTAACTTTTGCCTCCTTCTAACTTGCTTTAAACTAACTTTTGCCTCCTTCTAGCTCGTTTTTGGCAACTTTTGCCTCCTATTAACTCGCTTTTCCCCCGACTTTTACCTCCTTCTAACTCGTTTTTTTCTCCCCCTCCTTGCAGGAATTCAGAAAGGGTGTAAAAACATGGCTGTTGGACTGGCCACACCCAGCAGCGGAAACCCCGACGCCCGGATGCCCTCAAGGGCTAAACGCAGCGCTATACAAACCCCTCCCAGACACGCGAACGACCGCCAGTCCCCTCGCGGCCATCCATATGCACCCCTTTCCCCCTTTAAGTGAATGCAGAAGGGAGCCACTATTGGTGCATAACAGCTGCAGTTTATTTTAAGAACATAAACACATGGATCATGAAACATCGCAACTGTTACGGCCACATGCATCATTGTAGGATTTTGCGATTCCTAAATTGAGAAAATTAAGGAATCGCAATTTAGGAATTGCAAAATCCTATGAATCAAGAAATCTAAAAAGTTTTTGAGATTTCTTAATTTTCTGTATTTGCGATTCCTTAATTGCGAATCGCAATTAAGGATTGGCATTACATTGATTTCTAGAGGCCCATAGGAATCAATGGGAAGGCATAAACTTTTTGCGATTTTCATTTTGCGAATCGCAATTTGTTAATGCATTTCAAGGGTGCTGAGGGGGGTCCAAAGGACCCTCCCTGCACCCTTGAAATGTTTTTTTAAGTGCAAGTTTCACACACACATGTCCAAAGGACACTTTAAGAAATGCTTTTTGGAGCATTTTTGAAAGATTTCGCAAATTAACACGAGGGTCAACTTCGTGTTAATTTGCTCCTCCTATTTGTGAATTCGCATTTTTTTAAACATTCATACATTGCATTTAAGGGATCGCACAAATGCGATTCCTTAAATGCAATCGCATTTTTAGGAATTGCAAAAAATTGCGATTTTTTAAACATTGTTTAATGCATCCCAAAAAGTGATTTTGGAATCGCAAACGGACGATTTTTCCGATTCGCACCGTTTGCGACTCCAAAATCACTTGATGCATGTGGCTGTTAGAGTTTATCCATTTGTATCTCTTCATTGAGTGACTTTACAACTTGTACATTTGCAAATTTTTTCTATTTCTATCTCTTCCTTGTGTGACTCTACAGCTTGTACATTTGCAATTTTTTTCTGTTTCTATCTCTTCCTTGTGTGACTTTACAACTTGTACATTTGCAATTTTTTTCTGTTTCTATCTCTTCCTTGAGTGACTTTACAACTTGTACATTTGCAATTATTTTTTCAGTTTCTATCTCTTCCTTGTGTGACTTTACAACTTGTACATTTGCAATTATTTTTTCTGTTTCTATCTCTTCCTTGTGTGACTTTACAACTTGTACATTTGCAATTCTTTCCGTTTGTATCTTTTATGTAACTCATGTAATCTTAAGTCCTTATGTATCGCAACTGGTTCTTAGGTAAAGAGTTCTGATGCCTTCGGGTAATGTTCGCGCTATAGAAAATCACATTAAATAAATAAATTAAAAAAATTTAAAAGTGGGGAAAAAACTGGGGGTGCTTTAAAAGGGGTGGGGCAAACCCTTTAATGGAGTGTGGCCTATAGAAGAAGGGGCGTGGTCTAAATAAAGATGTATGGATAACGCCATACACCCGCCCCAGAGGCGTAAGTAGAGCCAAATTTAGAGACGGGGGGGCTAAAAAAACATTTCAGGGGGGGGTAATTCTTCAAGCAATAGGCAGAGCGGAGCTGTAGAAGCTCTACAAAGAGGTGAAAAACAACAAAGCCTCATTAACAAGCAAATGGTCTTTTAAAGACCTGTGAAGTACTCGGGTGCGGCTGTGTGTGTGCCCGGGAAGCTGTCTCAGCCCGGGCTGCCACTCTCGAGGGGGGGGCTGAAGCTCTCTTGAGCCCAGTGGGCATTGCACTCCTGATCAAGAGGCTCTCCTCCTGCTGTTCCACACACTCCTGTCAGCACACCCCAGCTTTGTCTCACAAGATCCAAGGCAAGATTTGGCCAAATACCAGAACTTCTATAAAATACAAAATAAAAAGAAGTTTTCAAATCCATGTTCAGCCCCTTCGTGGTTGCAAGACTTCCCGCCTCCACCTCTCTTCTGGTGTCCCAGTACTACAATGAACACGGGTCTGTTCTAGCGCCTCAACGCTGCCCGACAGTACCACCCGTGTCACATGGGCGACGCACCTCAATGCTGACCTACCTAACCAGCATGTAACAGGGAAGTGATCCCCCAAACCGCTCTGCCAATGAACCGCAGGCCTGACATGGGGCACTTGGTGCAATTAAGGTAACGGCACCACGTTTAGCTTCACCAATTAATCTCAGGCAGAAAGCACTGCCCGCCTTGTGGTAATCATAAGCATATTGTGAGGGATCTGGGAACAGCTCCATCACCCACCTACCACGCACTCAACCTAGGGGTCATCCTCGACTCCACCCTCTCCATGACTAAACAGGTCAACGCCGTGTCCACCTCCTGCTTGAACACCCCCCGCATGCTCTGCAGGATCTACAAATGGATCCCCACCGAAACGAGAAGAACGGTCACCCAGGCCCTCGTCACCAGCAGGTTGGACTACGGAAACACCCTCTACGCAGGAACCACGGCCAAACTCCTAAAACGGCTGCAACGCATCCAGAACGCCTCCGCACGCCTGATCCTTGACATCCCTCGAACCAACCACATCACGCCCCACCTGAGAGACCTGCACTGCCTCCCCGTCAACAAGAGGATCACCTTCAAGCTCCCCAACCACGCACGCAAGGCACTCCAGAACACCGGACCAACGTACCTCAACAGACGACTCACCTTCTACACCCCCACCCGCCAGCTCCGCTCCACCGGCCTCTCCCTCGCCACTGTCCCCTGCATCCGAAGAGTGACCGCCGGCAGGAGATCATTCTCCCACC
Source organism: Lissotriton helveticus (assembly GCF_964261635.1). Taxonomy (NCBI): domain Eukaryota; kingdom Metazoa; phylum Chordata; class Amphibia; order Caudata; family Salamandridae; genus Lissotriton; species Lissotriton helveticus. The sequence goes on from NC_136072.1 coordinate 29,663,745, forward strand.
TTGCCGCCAAGACCTGGAACGCCCTCCCCATCCACCTACGACAGACAAGACATGCTGACCTTCAGAAGACTCCTCTAGACCTGGCTCTTCGAACAATAGCAGCACCCCCCCCCCCAGCGCCTTGAGACTCTCACGGGTAAGTAGTGCGCTTTACAAATAAAATATGATTGATTGATTGATATAGCAAGACACCCATTGTGAAAGGCCCGTAACACGAACTTCTCAATGGGGAGAGACCCACGGGAGGGTGAGCGAGCGTACCCTGCCCCCGGTGCCAAACAGACACGGAGAAGCATGTGCGGGAAACTCCAGGGCCGTCCACGCGTGACGGCCACGGTACACTCCCGCACAGAGGGTCTCTGGCCACAGATACCAACCCACTTGAGAGCGGCCACCGCTGCCAGGTCAGCCGACTCTTTATAGCAAACGCTGGTGCTCCGCGTAGTAAAACACTCTTCGCTTCCTCCGCCACGGCTAGTTTCCTTCAAATTATGTAAGTGTTTGCCCAACTGTTCCCCATGAAAGGATCTAAAGCGTGCCCAAAGGCCAGCGGCCTCCGGATCCAGCCTGGCAATTCCAGCTAGAGCAACATAAGTTTTGTGCAAGAAAAAGAACTACCTCTGCGAGCCCTGAAAATAGAGCCCGATAGAGACCCATTTCGAGGCCCCCTGAAAATAACTGCCGGTGCTCAGACCCGGACAGACCCGGCCCACTTAAAGCCCTGGTCCTGTGCCCTGCCTTTTGACCTCTCGACTGCCGCACCCCCTTCTCCTGGATTGGGTGATTTGAAGAACGCAGCCGATCGCCTACATGCATTTACGCGGGCTTCACCGTCTCGTTCCCTGGTGGCCCCGCCCTCCGGAGGCGTTCCTCATGGACCCCTATCTGGTCCGGCTTCGCCTCCCCGTCCCGCGCTATTTCTCTTCCATATTTGTTGTTGTCTTCCGCTTTTCTGTAGTTTCCCCCTTCCTTACTTTCCTCTCCACCCACCCCACACACAAACACACCTTCCGTCTTATACCATCTCTGACTTCTCAAATAGAAGGGGCAGTGATGTGGAGGGGGAACAAAAGAGCAAAATAAAAGGAGGGATGATGTTGAAAGGGAACTAGGCGGGTGGAGTAATGAAAAGGGGAACACCAGAGCAAAAAAGATGGAAGGATGGAAAAAGTTACGTCGAGGGGGTAAAATAGGGTGAAATAAATAGAAGGGCAGTGCTTTTCATGGAAATAAAGAAGTGCAGGTACTCTCCCACTGAAAATATTGCAGCAGTGCTGAGAAGTGCTGGTACTCTCTCATTGAATGTATTGCAGCAGCGCTGAGAAGTGCAGGTACTCTCTCATTGAATGTATTGCAGCAGCGCTGAGAAGTGCAGGTACTCTCCCATTAAATGTATTGCAGCAGTGCTGAGAAGTGCCGGTACTCTCCCATTAAATGTATTGCAGCAGTTCTGAGAAGTGCAGCTACTCTCTCATTAAATGTACAGCAACATTGCTGAGAAGTGCAGCTATTCCCCCAATGAATGCAATGCTGAGAAGTGCAGGTACTCTTCCATTGAATGTATTGCAGCAGTGCCGAGAAGTGCTGGTACTCTCCCATTAAATGTATTGCAGCAGTGCTGAGAAGTGCCAGTACTCTCCCATTAAATGTATTGCAGCACTGCTTAGAAGTGCAGGTACTCTTCCATTGAATGTATTGCAGCAGTGCAGAGAAGTGCAGGCACTCTCTCATTAAATGTATTGCAGCAGTGCTGAGAAGTGCCAGTACTCTCCCATTAAATGTATTGCAGCAGTGCTGAGAAGTGCCAGTACTCTCCCATTGAATGTATTGCAGCTGTGTGGAGAAGTGCCGGTACTCTCCCATTAAATGTATTGCAGCAGTGCTGAGAAGTGCCAGTACTCTCCCATTGAATGTATTGGAGCTGTGTGGAGAAGTGCCGGTACTCTCCCATTAAATGTATTGGAGCAGTGCTGAGAAGTGCAGCTACTCTCCCATTAAATGTATTGCAGCAGTGCTGAGAAGTGCAGGTACTCTCTCATTGAATGTATTGCAGCAGTGCTGAGAAGTGCTGGTACTCTCCTATTAAATGAATTGCAGCAGTGCTGAGAAGTGCCGGTACTCTCCCATTAAATGTATTGCAGCAGTGCTGAGAAGTGCTGGTACGCCCTCATTGAATGTATTGCAGCAGTGCTGAGAAGTGCTGGTACTCTCCCATTAAATGTATTGCAGCAGTGCTGAGAAGTGCCGGTACTCTCCCATTCAATGTATTGCAGCAGTGCTGAGAAGTGCAGGTACTCTCTCATTGAATGTATTGCAGCAGTGCTGAGAAGTGCTGGTACTCTCCTATTAAATGTATTGCAGCAGTGCTGAGAAGTGCAGGTACTCTTCCATTAAATGTATTGCAGCAGTGCTGAGAAGTGCTGGTACGCCCTCATTGAATGTATTGCAGCAGTGCTGAGAAGTGCCGGTACTCTCCCATTAAATGTATTGCAGCAGTGCTGAGAAGTGCCGGTACTCTCCCATTAAATGTATTGCAACAGTGCTGAGAAGTGCCAGTACTCTCCCACTGAATGTATTGCAGCTGTGTGGAGAAGTGCCGGTACTCTCCCATTAAATGTATTGGAGCAGTGCTGAGAAGTGCAGCTACTCTCCCATTAAATGTATTGCAGCAGTGCTGAGAAGTGCCGGTACTCTCCCATTAAATGTATTGCAACAGTGCTGAGAAGTGCCAGTACTCTCCCACTGAATGTATTGCAGCTGTGTGGAGAAGTGCCGGTACTCTCCCATTAAATGTATTGGAGCAGTGCTGAGAAGTGCTGATACTCTCTCATTGAATCTATTGCAGCAGTGCTGAGAAGTGCCAGTACTCTCCCATTGAATGTATTGTAGCTGTGTAGAGAAGTGCCGGTACTCTCCCATTAAATGTATTGCAGCAGTGCTGAGAAGTGCCAGTACTCTCCCATTGAATGTATTGCAGCTGTGTGGAGAAGTGCCGGTACTCTCCCATGAAATGTATTGGAGAAGTGCTGAGAAGTGCCGGTACTCTCCCATTAAATGTATTGCAGCAGTGCTGAGAAGTGCTGGTACTCTCCCATTAAATGTATTGCAGCAGTGCTGAGTCGAGCCAGTACTCTCCCATTAAATGTATTGCAGCAGTGCTGAGAAGTGCTGGTACTCTCCCATTAAATGTATTGCAGCAGTGCTGAGAAGTGCCGGTACTCTCCCATTAAATGTATTTCAGCAGTGCTGAGAAGTGCCGGTACTCTCCCATTAAATGTATTGCAACAGTGCTGAGAAGTGCCAGTACTCTCCAATTAAATGTATTGCAGCAGTGCTGAGAAGTGCCAGTACTCTCCCATTGAATGTATTGGAGCAGTGCTGAGAAGTGGAGCTACTCTCCCATTAAATGTACTGCAGCAGTGCTGAGAAGTGCTGGTACTCTCCCATTAAATGTATTGCAGCAGTGCTGAGAAGTGCAGGTACTCTCCCATTAAATGTATTGCAGCAGTGCTGAGAAGTGCCGGTACTCTCCCATTCAATGTATTGCAGCAGTGCTGAGAAGTGCCGGTACTCTCCCATTCAATGTATTGCAGCAGTGCTGAGAAGTGCTGGTACTCTCCCATTCAATGTATTGCAGCAGTGCTGAGAAGTGCTGGTACTCTCCCATTCAATGTATTGCAGCAGTGCTGAGAAGTGCTGGTACTCTCGGTACTCTCCCATTCAATGTATTGCAGCAGTGCTGAGAAGTGCCAGTACTCTCCCATTGAATGTAATGCAGCAGTGGTGAGACGTGCACGCACTCTGGCTTGCAAATTGAAGAAGTGCAGGTGCTCAGTATCAGACAGTACCTGCCCATTTACAGCACTGGGAGGGGGCTGGGGGTCTCGTGAAGTGGGGGAGGCACAAGAGTTAAATAGAGAGAGCAGCCAGGGGATGTGGCTTCCTAGGATTCACTGTTTTCGCAGAGAATAAAATAATAGTGAAAGAGGAAGATGATGACGAGGGTGAAACGAAAGAAAGAGGCGGGGCGGGTCGCAGATGGGGGAATGAAATGTGTCAGGGGTCAGTGATAGGACACCAGCCACCCAGACCTTGTGTGCAGCGCCCTGCAGTCTCAGAGTGGCTGTCATGCCTGGGCTGAGCCTGGGTTGTGAGATGCCACGCGCCTGACTGCTGATCCTTGCACGTGGGGTGGGGTGGGGCTGTCCTGGGCCGTGTGCAGTCCAACACACGAGCCTCCACTTGCACACCCGTCTGCCCCCTGGGTTCAGAGCAGGATTGTCAGAAGACTGCATGTCACATTACTCTCCAATGACTGTTAAACTTGCCAACTCTTGCATTCTGGCGTAGGGTGATCAGAATTTTAAAGCCAAAAACCGGGACATTTCACAAAAATAGAAAAAGGACTGCAATTTTACTTCAAGCGAGCGCACAGAATAAAAGCGCTCCTCAGCCGAGAATTACAAAACGGGCCGTCAAAACATAAAACGCACTTTTTGGTGATCAAAAGTTTTTTATTGGTTGTTTTACACAAATTAATAAAAATAAACAGCACAAATGTAAATACATTGTTACCAGAAAGAAATTAAACATGCTACGATGATGATAAAGAACACGACATGAAGGTGAATAAGATGTCTTTGGCATCATGACTCCTATATATATACATGACCTTGCACACCCTATGTCAGGTACTTGGGAGATGAATGAGGGGCTATCAGGGTCTGAAGGTTTAACACCTGAATATATCTGAACATAGCTGAACATAATGCAAAAAGACAGCGTCGTTTAAATGCTGGTTAAATTGGGTCTCCCAACTCAGAGGCACTGATAATATTACTCCAAAATTTACCATGGAAACCCCCAGTTAGACATATGTGGGATAGCCTTGATATATAATTTGAATCACACAAACCGCCGTGAATGACACCCCCAATAGGGGAGTAGGTTCACCGTCTGCCCATTTCAGAGTAATATCTGTATGTTAACTATTTTCTCCCATAGGGTCGCAGAAGTAATTTAGTAGATGTTTACCAACAATGTACCGTCTGTAGTATTATTACTTTGAATGTTTAGGCTTAGGTTCATTTTTCTGCTTGAATTATAAAATGCACTTTTTCAACCCAGTAGCTTGCCTGTTGAATAAATTGATTTCTTGAAATAACTGCTACTATCTGTGCTTTATAAAACATAAAAAAGCACCTCCTGCCGTTTTCAGTCGACCCTCTCTAAAAACCGGGACATGAGTGTTGTGAAGTTAGCAGACCAGTGGTTGTGGGTGGAGACAGGGGAGGGCAGGAAGAGGAGGAGCCGGAGCGAGGGGAAGTTAGTTAGAGTAGGGACAGGGCATGAGTAAGATGTATTAAATAAAGCTCCAATATAATGCAATCAGAGTGTGTGATTACTTGTAGCACGATGCTACAACTGGCGACGAGAGTGGGATAGGCATGCCCAGTGCCCCAGAACCCTAGCAAGAACACCCTGTCCCGAGCGGCGTCTTAAGAAGGAGAACGCTGCTGTGTGGAGCTGTGTACCGCCCAAAGAAAAAGGCCAGCAGTGAGTGACCCTCTCCCCAGAGCCAGGGGATCGCCTGAGGCCCAAAGGAACCGGAAAACGAGCGCCAGAGCGTCGGCAGAAAAGAAACGCGCACTCGCGCCAAAACGGGACTCACGCTTGATGCGTGTAATTTGATGTGCCCCGACTGCAACAGAGGTTGGGTGCCCACCCCGGCTCTGCCCTGCGCCCCACAGTGAAGGAGAGGTGCTCAAAGTAAAGGGGAGTGCCCCTGAAGGATCCGCTGGCAGGCGCCAACGAACGCAACAGAAACTGAGCTCAGGACGGAGCTCGAGGAATCCCAGCATCGGAGAATCTCACGCCCGATGCGTGAGGCTTAGCAGGTTGTCGGCGAGAGAGAGAGCGGGAACTGTGGAGGTGAGCTGGGAGCCCACCCCGATCTCACCTGATGTCCATGGTGGCTGAGGAGGAGTGAATCCTGGCGTGGACTGCCCCAGAAGCCGACCGCCGGTGAGTCCTGAGTGCCCCCGAATGAATGAGCCTGGAGAGCCAGCCTCGTGTGTGCCTGCAGTGACGGCGGCCATTTTGAAGTCAGGCGTCTGGGAAGGACAACCCTGTGCAAAGTAAAGGCGGCCATTTTGAAATCAGGCACAGGTACAACAAACAAGCATTGGCTAACAAACAAGCATTGGCTAACAAACAAGCATTTAGAAAGAAACAAGCATTGGTACCCGAAATCAAACAAGCATTGGTACCCAAGACAAACAAGCATTGGTACCTGAAAATAATCAAGCATTGGCAAAGAAAACAAGCAGTGGTAGCTGAAAATAAACAAGCATTGGCGAGACCAAGTGAGCGTGATAGAAACATAAACGGACACTGCAACGATGTCTGATGACGATCGCCAGGCGGCAGATGTGAAGCCTACGGTCCCAGGCGGGTCACACCTGCGAGCGCCCAAGCCCCTCAAAGTGACCACTGGGGGAACCATGGGCCCCAAATGGCAAGAATGGCTCGAAGAATTCGAAGACTATATCGAAGGATCAGAAGTGACTGAAGATAAAAAGAAGTTGATTGCCCTGCGTAACTTGGCGGGGCGGGAAATTGTCAAAATAATTAAGGACCTTCCTGCCACAGAGGTGGACACATATGACAAAGTGCGTGACGCACTGAACAAAAGGTTCCTTCACAAAAAGAACGTCGACTATGAACGACACACCTTCCACTCAGCGCGTCAAGGGAAGGAAGAACCGATGAGTGCCTTCATGATGCGACTGAGGAGACTAGCCAAGCATTGTGCATTTGATAACTTCTCTACTGATGCTGCAGTAAAATCACAAATAATTGATGGTTGTCACTCCGACCAACTGAGGAGACGGTTGCTGAGGAAAGAACATACACTAGATGAGATCGAGGAGATGACTCGGATCTTTGATCAAGCGGAGGAGCATGCAGCTGCTATCGAAACAGGGCACAAAGGGAGTCGCGAGTTAGTGCGACGTGTGCACGCCAGAAGTGACCAGCGAAGAAGCTCGAGAGAAAAGCAGTGGAGGTCACGCATGTCATCTCGTCAAGAACAATCACGACATCAGCGGCGAGAACCATGGAAGAAAGACAGAAGATCTGAAAATATAAGGAAATGTTTTCGGTGTGGGTATGATTACCCCCATGTGGATAGCTGCCCTGCCATGGGTCAGAAATGCCGGAAATGCGGCAGAACCAATCATTTTGAAGCGATGTGTGGGGAGTACCACAAAGAGAGAAGAGGTGGAACCAACAGGACAGTTCAGCCTGAGCCACGAGGAGGTACCTCACGAACGTCCCGATCTGATAGCCGAAGATACCATGCACGAGCGGTTCAAGACCAAACTGAGCTGTCGTCAGGGTCGTCACACTCCAGCAGGGAGTCACGTCGGTCCAGGTGGGACCGGAGATCACAGTCCAAGGAGTCCAAGCCGTCATCCAGAGACTCTGTATATACTATTGAATATTTGAACTTAGCTGCGAATCCAGATCAGCTCAAAACATATCCGAGGCTAGACATCAAGGTTGGCAATCACGACACCAAATTTGTACTGGACTCAGGTGCGTCTCTGAACTATATTCCAGTCACTGAATACGAAAGAATGAGTCCGTGTCCCCCTCTGTCGTTCGCACCCGTCAGAGTCTTCACATGGATGGCCAAGAAGCCACTTCCTTGCCTGGGGAAGTTCTCGACAACCCTTCAACATGAAGACACAACCATTTCGGCAGTCATCCACGTTATCAAAGGCCCCGAAGCAGACTGTCTGTTGAGCTTACCGACAGCAGAACGCCTTCACCTAGTGGAAATTCTTTTCAAAGTTAGTGGAAACCAAGACGTGACCCGTCAGTTCCCCAGACTATTTCAAGGGCTAGGCAAGTTAAAGGACTGTCAAGCGCGGCTGCACATCAACGAACAAGTCAGGCCAGTTGCTCAGCATCCACGAAGGGTGCCATTCCATTTACAGACTGCGGTGGAAGAAGAACTCCAGGACCTGCTAGCCGCTGACATCATCGAGCGCACCGAAGGCCCAACACCATGGGTATCTCCAGTAGTCATTGTCCCCAAAAAGGGCACCGCCAACAAAGTCAGACTCTGTGTAGACATGCGTTTGCCCAACACTGCAATTGAGAGAGAGAGACATCCAGGACCACACTTGAGCGACATGATCTCAGCTCTCAACGGGGCGAAGGTGTTCTCCAAATTGGACTTAAATAAGGGATACCATCAACTGGAACTAGAGGCAAAATCCAGATACATCACCACATTTGCAACTCATCTTGGGTTGTTTAGATATAAGAGGCTCAGCTTTGGAGTTTCCTCAGCAGCTGAAATATTTCAAGAAGCTATTAGACAAGTCATCCAGAACATTCCCAATACGCTCAACTATAGTGATGACATCCTTGTGTATGGCTCTGATCTACGAGAACATGACATTGCACTCAATCGTGTCTGTCACGCACTACTAGAAGCAAACCTGACCCTGAACAGGGACAAATGTGAATTTCATCAAGACACATTAAAATTCTTTGGTCATATCTTCTCCGGTGCTGGCATGAAACCTGACCCCGACAAAATTGGGACTCTGAATAACACCAAGAGTCCTCAAGACGTCAATGAGCTCCGGTCATTCCTCGGGATGGCCAGTTACTGTGCTCGGTATATACAGGACTATGCGACGATCAGCCACCCCCTCCGCCTCTTGACCAAACAGGGTCAACCGTTTGAATGGACTCCCCAATGTGAGAAAGCATTCAAAGAAATCAAGAAGGCGGTGGCAACTGCAGATCACTTGTCATACTTCAATCCACAACGAAAAACAGAAATAACTGTGGATGCCAGCCCCGTTGGGCTTGGAGCCATCCTGGCACAGTATGACAACGATTCAGATCAACGTCGAATCATTGCTTATGCGAGTCGCAGCCTAACTGACCCGGAGAGGGCATACTCGCAGCCCGAGAAGGAAAGTCTTGCCGTAGTGTGGGCATGTGAACATTTTCATGTTTTCATATATGGTAAGCACTTCACTCTAATTACAGACCACCAAGCCCTTGTCACCATTTACGGAAATCCCCGATCCAAGATGCCCCCAAGAATTGAGAGGTGGTGTGGAATTTTAGTTCGTGTACTGAACATCATCTACGCCATCTTGCAGACTCACACATGAACACACACGACAGCCATTTTAGGTACCATGGTCTCCCTGTTCACGATCACCCGTCAGCGCACTTCCCTGAACCTTGCGAGCCTCCCCCACGCACCCTGGCTGTCCCCGCTCTCACATGCACAAGGCATAAGCTCTCCCCTCCCTCATGACTCTGTCTCTGAGAATCACACCCCGCGCCTGACCAACACCTTCTTTCCGTCCATGAATACCCCTCCTTTGATGACCCCTTCCACTGAGCCCGATTGCCTGCACGAACCGCTGGTCACCCCTTAGCCTGAGGATACAGTTTATTGCCCACTACTGTATGCACCCGCCTCTCTTGAAAGGAGCCACTATTGATCATGACCTCCCCACCCTCTGAGATTCGATCAGGCGCACACATTCCAAAGGAATCAGCAGAACACTCAGCTGCGTGATGGCCCCCTCCCATTGTATGAGGGGTAAGGGCCTCTACTGTTGTCATGTGTTGGAGGGGGCCGGAACTGGGGGGGGGGGTGCCGTGGATGCCATCCTCATACTTCACAATGTCTTTGTTGTAATAAAGAGCGTCCACATGTCTTGAACCAGTGTATAAAAGACCAGGTCTCAGAGAGGTTGGGAGAGCACCTCGAGACGATACCTTGTTGTCCGATCTGACGTGTTCTGATCCGTCGGAATAAAACTTGTTTCCTGTCTTCCTGTCTCCAGCGCCTGCCTCTTTATTGGATAACTTCGTATGGTATTAGAGGCGTTTAACGCCAGGCAAATTTAACTTAGGAAACATCAACTAAATCGCCTGACCATTTTGAATTGATCTTTATCAATTGGCGTCCCAAACGCGGGGCCCATCAGCGACACGTGGATCCAGTGGGAGAGGTCCCGACGACAGAGTGAACGACTGCAACGATCGGGAGAGCTCCTGTCCGATAGACCCTCGTCTGACAGCCGATCATCTGAACTTCACTGATTCCGAGCAGACCTCTCCCGAGTGATCTACGGTCCTGACTGGGAACCACCAGGAGTGCCGCGATAGCAACAGAGAGTAGAGGACGATCGGGCGCTGGAAGAGGAAGACGAGAAACTGTCCACGCGGTCCGGGTAAGGTCGTGACACACGACAAATTGCGAAATTGATTGATTGATTGTTTGAAAGTACTAGTATTACTCATTTTTATTGTCTATTTGCAAACAAGCACAGAGTCGCCATACTCTGTTTAGTCTTTGCAGATAGTGAAGGGTAGGTAACGCGGACTTTTGTCCCCCATTGTAATCTGCCGTGCCTATTTTTCTCCCCATTGATTGATTGTTTGATCGAGCATTGAATTGTTCGAAGTTGGTTCTCTTAAGGATCTTCTCTGCCTACAAACGGGGAAGAGTAGGAATATTCTCTCTCCCTTTGCAGATAGTGAAGGGTAGGTAACGCAAGCTTTTAACCCGTCTTGCCTATTTCATTCCTCATTGATTGATTGTTTATCCAAACATTGACTGTTTGGAATTGGTTCCTTCTGGAGGTATTCTCTGTTTGCAAACAGCGTAGAATAGAATATTCTGTCCAGTTTTTTTGCAAGTAGTGAAAAGATAGGTAGTGCAGGCTTTTGCCCCCCATTGTAATCCGTCATGCCTATCTTCTCCCCATTGGTTAGTAGTTGGGTCAACCCGGACCGCTTATTAGAGATGAACCATCCAGCTCCATTGGAAGGCACCCCTAATAAGGACATGTTTACTAAGCAAGGACTAGTCGCTATAGCTTATAGTAAGTTATGGCATAAATATACAAAAAAGAATCCCGAAAGTCAGTGGCCACTGATAGGTTCTTTTGATGAAAATAAAATAAAAACGTTAGAAGCAGCTGTAAAAATAAATAAGGCAACGCCCACTATGCTCGATAGTATTGGCATGTGGCGCAAAGAAGCAGAACAGCGAAGGAAAAGAGAAGAAGCAAAAATAGTGAAAGAGTTACGAAAAGCAGCCCATCTGGCCGCAAAAGAACTAGATGAAGAAATAAGAAGAAGAGAGGAAGTTAAACAAATACAAGAATCAGGACTGGCAGGCCAATGCCCTGTCAGGACACCCCCTACGCTCTACCCAGAGATGCCCTCCAAACAGCGGGCAAATGACGAGTTACTGCTCGGTCCTCCAATTATCTACATGCCCCCTCCTTATGCTCCCTGCCAGCCTCTAGCACAACACTCACCAGTCCAGAGTGCAGTCGAGGGTAACCCTAGCGCTAGTGCCCCGACTCTTAAGGCCTTTGCACCAGCCGCATTGGTAACAACACCAGATGAACTCGAGACTGACAAACAGCTAACAGCCAGACCAAATAGGTTGAGCAAAGATGAGCGTGATGGAATCGACAAGATAGCAAAAACACTGGTAGAACGGAAGGAGAGCGAAGAATATACGATGAATATGCACAACTCACATGCCGGTAGTCATAGACGACATTTCATTCTGCGGTTCAGCTACCACACCCTGAACGCATATGAGGATAGGTACCAGAATAAGGGTCCTGAAAAACTGACGACTCTATATAGAAGGGTCGATGTTGGAGATGGGACTGAGAGCGATGTGACGGACCTCTTCATGCAAACGCTTGAGGTCTTCCGCCACCTCGCGGAACAGAAACCAGAGGTCAAGATCACAGTCCCTGGGACGATTGAGCCCTCATTAGAAGCAGCCAACACCATGATGCCTATCAGAGAAGCCGCCCCCTATTGGGTTCCCCCAAGAGGTCAGGGAACAAACGATGATATCAACCACGCAGATGCGAAGGGAAGGGTTGTGTATAATTGGGTTTACCAACCATGGGATCGGCAAGATATTTTAACTTTTAGGCAAACCCTGCCCGATTTAAGAAAGAACCCTACAGCATTTTATACCGAACTAGGCACAGCCTTGGGCTCAACTATAATGACTCTATCGGACATTGATTTGTTTTTCGGGTTGTGTCTGCCGGCCGATGTGTGGAAGCAAATCCGGAAAGCCGACCACACAGATCTGTTCGGACACACCTGGAAACAACTCAATGAACTAGATGGGCAGCGAGAACCCGGAAAGAAACCTGTAAAAGACATACTGGAACTCCCGGACAAAATAGTGCAGAAGCTAAAGACGTTGATCTCAGAGAAGAAGGTAGACTGGTCGGTAGTCACGGCTTGCCGTCAGAAACCCCAGGAAGACGTATCAGAATATTTCTCCCGATTTGAAACAGTGTTCTCCGACTACAGTGGCCAAGACATGACCACCGCAACCGGACAACACCTCTTCGTGCAAAACTACGTAAAGGGGCTATCGCAAGAGGTCTCCCAAAAGTTACAGACGAGCGAGAGTAGTTGGGGAGCCTCCAAACCTGCAGCTATCCTTCAGATGGCTCAGTATTATGAACACCAAAAGAACGAGAACGAGAGGGCGAATGAGAAAAAGAAAAAGGACTTAAAGGAACGAGTGATGATTGCTCAATTACAGGGAGTGACTACAGGAAGGGAACGGTATAGGGGGAACTACCAGTCGAATGCCCCTAGGAATCCACCCACTAGAGACCGCAACCCCACACCCGGTGCTCCACGAACTGACCTCGATGAGAACCAGTGTGCATTTTGTAAAGAATTTGGACATTGGAAGTCTCAATGCCTGGCCCTTCGGGAAATGATTAACAATAAAGAGACAAGGGACATGACAAATGGCCCCAAAACTGGAGGGCAGGGGCGAGGGCAGACCCACGACACCACCAATGACCGACCTGGCAGAACAAACACATTTGACCGCCCCCGACAGAATCAGTGCCAACAGTCCGACGGCAACAATACTGACACATTTGCATAGGACGGCCGGGGGCAAGGGAGGGATCCAGTCGAGCTCTGTGTTGACCAGCAAGGTCCTTACGTCACTGCTAAGGTCCTGGGTACAAAGTCTCCATTCTTGGTAGACACTGGAGCGACACGTAGTGTATTATCAAAGCGACTGATTCCAAGGGCACCCTTGTCTGGCTCACACATTACATCGATAGGTTTCGATGGAACGCCCTCCACTAATCCCCTGTCTGAACCTATCTCCTTTGACCTAGGAAACAATCCCACTGACACAACATTCCTGCTCTCCTCCAACTCCCCTGACGCCATTATGGGTATTGATTTACTGAAACATTTCCGAGCCACTATTAGGTGTTCCCCGGATGGAGTCCGAGTCATCCTGTACGACAATCCAAGCATGTCCAGACCCTACCCCACACGACATATGTACACCATAACAGATGCTGACCTATCCTCGCTCGATACCCTACCCCTGTACCTATGGGCCAGGAACGACTCGGATGTAGGACGAATGATGATCGATCCCGTACACATAACTGTTCGACCAGATGCAATACTCCCGAAACTCCCACAGTACCGGATATCGCCCGAAGGCGAGAAGGCATTGGTAGCGATTATTCAGTCCTTGGTAGATGCAGGAGTGGTAGAGGAAGTGGTTAGTAATGTCTGCAATAGCCCTATCCTGCCCATTGTTAAAAAGCAAGGTGAGGGAGATGAGAAAGCATACCGCTTCATCATCGACCTGCGAGAAGTCAACAAAGTGGTGGTACCACAGTACCCCGTAGTCTCAGACATCGCCACCATTCTGACTCTCATCCCGTCCACCGCCACCACCTTCACCGTTATTGATCTTAAAAATGCATTTTTCTCTATCCCCATCCATCCAGACAGCCGATACCTCTTCGGCTTCACTTTAAAAAACCGTTCATACCGATTTTGTAGAGCTCCCCAGGGCTACACTGAAAGTCCCAGCATTTACAGCCAGGCCCTCAAAAGACAGCTGGACGCCGTCCAGCTACCAGATGGAGTGGTGTTGATCCAATATGTCGATGATATCCTTTTGGCGGCCGACACCACTCCGCTTGCAATCACAGCCACTATCCAACTCTTGCACTTTCTTGCGGAGAATGGCCACAAAGTCTCCAAAAAGAAACTGCAGTTCTGCCAGCCCCAAGTAACATACCTAGGCCATCTCCTGTACAAAGAAGGGAGGAAACTTACGCCCGACCGAATCCAAACCATCCTAGACACCCCCATTCCCAAAACACAGAAACAAGTCCGTTCATTAGTGGGCCTTACCTCTTTCTGCCGACAATGGTTACCGAATTTCAGTCTCATCATAAAACCCCTACTTTCCCTGTTGGCCAAAGATGTCCCTTTCCCACTCCCGTGGACTCCCGAATGCCAAGCATCCTTTAAGGAGTTGCGGGATGCCCTTTGCTCGGCACCCGTTCTAGGAACACCAGATTACTCCAAGCCCTTCTCCCTCTTCACTCACGAAAGGGAGGGATGCGCATTGTCTGTTCTAACTCAGCCCATCGGCGCCAAACAACGCCCTTGTGCCTATTTCTCTGCCACTCTTGATCCAGTCGCCAGAGCTCTACCTGCCTGCCTTCGAGCAGTAGCCGCTGCTGCTGTCTCTATCCGCCAGAGTGAGGGAATTGTACTTTCGAACTCTCTTACGGTATTAGTACCCCATGCAGTCGACACCCTTTTGAACCAGACCAAGACTCAACACCTGACTAGTGCACGACTGACAGGGTACGAATTGACTCTACTTGCACCCCACATCACCCTGAAGAGATGCACGACATTGAATCCTGCTACACTGCTGCCCTTGCCTGAAAATGACCCCGATGTGCCCCCTATACACGACTGTGTGACCCTCACGGACGAACAGACCAGGAGTAGAATTGACCTCCGAGACGTTGCTTTTACAGACCCTGATGGAGAACGATGGGTAGATGGCTCTTGTATCAAACTCCCAGACGGCACCACTTCTGCTGCCTATGCGGTGACGACAGCTCGAACAGTAGTTGAGACAGCTTGCATCACACAACGATCCGCACAGGCAGCAGAACTAATTGCCCTCACACGAGCATGTATCATAGCAGCGGGAACCACGACAAACATTTACACGGACAGCCAGTATGCCTTCGGGGTGGTTCATCATTTTGGGCTCTTGTGGAGGGAAAGGGGATTTCTGACGTCCCACGGCACGCCCATCCTTCATGGAGATCTAGTCTCCGCCCTAATTGAAGCAGTTCTTCTCCCCAAACGATTAGCAGTAATCAAATGCCAGGCACACAAGAAGGTGACGGACTTAGTTGGACAGGGAAACGCACTGGCCGACATCACTGCCCGAACCACAGCTGAGAATAGGGCAATGACACACATGTATGTGACTAGGTCACAAGCAGAAAAATGGACGGACGCTAGGGAAACGATTAAGGACATCCAGTCGGCCAGCACACCTCGCAAACTGACTGAGTGGGCACGGGTGGGTCTAAGGGACGATGAAGGCTGCTGGCGGACAAAAGACACGAACAAATGGTTGCTGCCTGATGCATACTTGATCCCCATACTGACAATGGCACACTCCCCTGCACACATAGGTTCTGCCCCCATGATTGAACTCCTTTCCAAAGTCTGGCACAACAACAAGATCCCCGACGCAGCCAAACGCCTGGTCCAACAGTGTCTTATTTGCCTACAACACAACCCCGAGAAAGGAACTGTAGTACCCCGGGGAGGGTTTGGGATCCCCGACCACCCCTTTGAGGTCCTCCAGATGGATTACATCCAGCTAGAAAGGGTATACACCCGTTACAACGGATCTTTTACTCCGCACTACCATTACAACGCGACTTTTACTCCGCATACCATTACAACGCATTGCGCTGGGGGGCGCTCTAGGATAGGGAATAAGTATAATTTACTATCCAACACCTTCCCTAGGGTCCACGGGGACTGGAGTTAGAATAGTAAATTATACTTACCACTATCCAGCGCCCCAAGGCGCTATGCGTTGTAACGGTATGCGGAGTAAAAGTCGCGTTGTAATGGTCTGCGGAGTAATAGTATGCGTTATAACGTCATACATCCGCTAGAAAGGTGCCAAGGCTTGAAGTACGTATTAGTCATTGTATGTGCCTTCAGCAAATGGGTGGAGGCCTATCCGACCCGAGATAATACTGCCATGACTACTGCCAAAGTACTACTGAAAGAATTTTTCCTCGCTACGGCCTTTGTCGAATTTTATGGAGCAACAATGGCCCCCACTTCATAGCTGAAGTTATCCAACTAATCCTGAAGGGGTTGGGGGTAAAACAGAGGTTCCATGCGGTCTTCCACCCCCAATCCGCTGGCCTGGTTGAGCGACACAACGCTACACTGAAACTGAAACTGTCAAAGATAGTGGCCACCACAGGACTTAAGTGGCCAGATGCCCTCCCACTGGCATTACTATCGATGCGCTCCACTCCCACTAAGCACCACTTGACCCCCTACGAGGTTGTGTTTGGGCGACCGATGAACCTCTGGACTGCCCCCAAGCCGACCTCCATTCACGACGTCCCCGACGTCCTGCTGTCAGATTATTTATACAAGTTAACTAACACGTTGTCTGTCATTCATCAACAGGTGCAGCAGGCCATCCCCGATGCTTCCAGGGGTCCCGGCCACGATATCCAACCGGGAGAGTATGTCCTAGTCCGGAATTTTCAACGGGCAAAGAGTCTGGAACCCCGGTGGACGGGCCCCTGGCAAGTACTGATCACCACTCGGACGGCTCTTCGAGTGGAGGGGAAAAAGCACTGGCTGCTTGCACACCACTGCAAGAAGGTCTCCTCGACCCTGGCCACGACAGACAACGTCCGCACCCAGGAAGAGCTCCTGAACAAAGACCGACCATCACTGAACTGCTATCCTGATACCGAGGCACTTGAACTTGCAAAACACTCTGATCCCACTGTGCCATCTCGAGAAGGGTATTTCCTGCGTCGAAAGGAGGGAGCTTCGGCTAAGTAGGCCACTGACTAAGTTAAAAATCTCAGAACGGTGACCCAAAGCAACCAAGGGTTACCCGGAGAGAAGCTAAACAAAGTCTGTGGTTCTGCCCACTACCGAGCACCTTGAAGATGAAGATGATGGAAGCGCCAGATAAGAAGATGATGGAAGCGCCAGATAAGAAGACGTCGGAAGCAACAGGAAATACCCACTACAGGAACCCAAAGACTGATAATTTGCACAAATCAAAGACAATCGCTTTCTTCATTCTCTTCCTCTTTTGCCTCCTCCTCATGACTTCCTTCTGGATCTTGGAGGAAAGCACACCCGCTCACCGGATGTTGCCGACCACTGTACAGCCAACCACCATGAGAGAGCACCACCTGATCACCCTTTCACCTCAGCTCCGAGAAAGGCGTAAGGAGTTCTGGAACAATTCCTTCGTGCAACTGTTGCACCAGCACAACCTTGCTGCAAATGCCACGAACTGCTGGATCTGCGGGTTGCTCCCGCATGCTACCGGACACTCCATCCCCTTCATCCCTTCTCCTTTCTCAGTTCACGGCTCCTGCCTCGCCTGGTTGATCCTCTTGCAGGAAAGCCACAAGGACAACGCCGCTTCTGGTCAAACAGTATCGCACTTCTACTATAGGTTCTGGCTGAACAAAACAGGAAAGACGTCTGCCCCCTTTTGTCCTCTGCTTTCAGGTTCAGCCTTCCTTGCGAACATCCCTGCCAAAGAAAGAGTCGAAATGCAAGTACTCCACAATCCAGCCAGACCCACCTTTTCCCACCTGCGGAAGCAAACAGCTGCCACCCTGACCGTGGCTCTGTCTGTCATCAATGTCACAGGACTCGTGTGTCTTGAAGGCCAGGGAACACAGCTGGTGGGTCACAGTTCCTGCCGCACCACCAGAACACTGGTCTCAGTTGCTCCTCCTTCCTTTGTTGCTTCTCCGAATATGTACTTTGTTTGTGGCACCAAAGCTTACACTTGGCTCCCAAAAGGCTGGAGGGGTACGTGTTACATCGCCTTCGTTCTTCCTCCCACATACGTGGCCCCAGCCTACCATCACCGGCAAAAGCGCGCCGGAGACATTGGACAAGCCGACTCCACCGGAGCACAGTTCCTGGATGCGGCAAAGGGACTTGTTCCTCTGTGGGGCCCAATGGCAAATAGCCGCGCTATCCGACACCTGACACAGGCAGTAGAAACAACCATTAACATCACCGCTGGCATCCTTGCTAACAACACGGCTGAGCTTCAGGCAGTCCGCCTGGTGGCCCTTCAAAATCGCCTTGTTCTAGATGTGGTTCTGGCCGACCGTGGAGGTGCATGCCGCATCATCGGCTCCAGCTGTTGCACCTACGTGCCAGATAACTCGCCTTCAGTCTACAAGGCAATCGAACACCTTCACAGACTGTCCTCAGAGGTTCGCCAGGAGCAAGAAGGATGGTCTCTTGGAGGCTGGTTCTGGGACACTTTGAAGGACTGGGGATGGAGATTGTTCACGTTTATATTGATACCAATCATGATACTGTGTGGGTGTTGCTTAGGCATTCAATGTTTACCATCTTTGTGTGCACTCATTTCCAACTGTATGTGCCCTAAGACTTTGGACTTTAAAACTGAGCACATGAGTCCCCTATACGAGATAGAGGTACGGGGTCTCATGGGGATCGATCCAAACTGACAAGCTGGCGAGACATGTTAAAAGGGAGGACTGTGGAATTTTAGTTCGTGTACTGAACATCATCTACGCCATCTTGCAGACTCACACATGAACACACACGACAGCCATTTTAGGTACCATGGTCTCCCTGTTCACGATCATCCGTCAGCGCACTTCCCTGAACCTTGCGAGCCTCCCCCACGCACCCTGGCTGTCCCCGCTCTCACATGCACAAGGCATAAGCTCTCCCCTCCCTCATGACTCTGTCTCTGAGAATCACACCCCGCGCCTGACCAACACCTTCTTTCCGTCCATGAATACCCCTCCTTTGATGACCCCTTCCACTGAGCCCGATTGCCTGCACGAACCGCTGGTCACCCCTTAGCCTGAGGATACAGTTTATTGCCCACTACTGTATGCACCCGCCTCTCTTGAAAGGAGCCACTATTGATCATGACCTCCCCACCCTCTGAGATTCGATTAGGCGCACACATTCCAAAGGAATCGGCAGAACACTCAGCTGCGTGATGGCCCCCTCCCATTGTATGAGGGGTAAGGGCCTCTACTGTTGTCATGTGTTGGAGGGGGCCGGAACTGGGGGGGGGGTGCCGTGGATGCCATCCTCATACTTCACAATGTCTTTGTTGTAATAAAGAGCGTCCACATGTCTTGAACCAGTGTATAAAAGACCAGGTCTCAGAGAGGTTGGGAGAGCACCTCGAGACGATACCTTGTTGTCCGATCTGACGTGTTCTGATCCGTCGGAATAAAACTTGTTTCCTGTCTTCCTGTCTCCAGCGCCTGCCTCTTTATTGGATAACTTCGTATGGTATTAGAGGCGTTTAACGCCGGGCAAATTTAACTTAGGAAACATCAACTAAATCGCCTGACCATTTTGAATTGATCTTTATCAGTGGGGCCTAAGGTTACAGGAATACACATTCACCATCGTCCACAAGCCGGGGAAGTCAGAAAACCCGGCTGACTACATGTCTAGACATCCACTTGCATCTTCAGCCTCTAATCCCTCCATTGCGGAAGAATACATACACTTTGTGACAGATCAAGCTCTCCCTCCTGCCATTCCAATGGACACCATCCGAGAAAGTACGTCCCAAGACATTGTCATGCAGAAGGTCTTACGCCGAATTCGACACAACAGGTGGAGACACGATTCTATGGATGAAGAAACTGATCCACTCCTCAAACAGGAAATGCAAGCTTTCCAACATGTATGCAGTGAACTGTCTGCCACCACTGATGGCATACTGCTGAGAGACCAGCAAATCGTGATTCCTACCAAACTGAGACAAGGAGTAGTTGCACTTGCTCATGAAGGACATCGGGGTATTGTATCAACCAAGCGTGCACTGAGAGAGCGGGTATGGTTTCCATACCTTGACCAAATGGTGGAAGCCACTTTGAAGGATTGTCACCTCTGTCAGCTCACAAGCAAAAATTATCCTCCAGCACCATTGAACATGACCCCCCTTCCACCGGGAGTGTGGCAAGAGATTGCCATTGATTTCTATGGACCCTTGTCATCGGGCAAATATGTGTTGGCCATCATTGATGAACATTCCAGATATCCTTTTGCACACTTTGTACCATCGACTAATGCCGCGAGCACTCTCAAGGTGCTTGATGAAGTCTTTGCGGCTTGGGGAGTTCCCTCTAAAGTGAAAACGGACAATGGGCCCCCATTCAATGGACAAGACTTTGCAGCGTATGCAAAACATCTAGGGCCCGATTCACAGAACTAACTTAAGACAAAATCCTAAACTTACTACTTTTGGTATTCACAGAAGTTAGGATTTTGTCTTAAGTTTGTCTTAAGACAAACTTAAGACAGACTTAAGACAGACTTAAGTTAGGATTTTGTCTTAAGTCTGTCTTAAGACAAACTTAAGACAAACTTAAGACAAAATCCTAACTTCTGTGAATACCAAAAGTAGTAAGTTTAGGATTTTGTCTTAAGTTAGTTCTGTGAATCGGCCCCCTAGATTTCCACCACCGTAAGATTACGCCCCTCTGGCCACAGGCCAATGGAACAATCGAAAGATTCATGGCCACGCTTAAAAAGACTTTTCAGCATGCCACGGCGGAGGGAAAGGACTTACAAGTAGCCCTCAATGAGGTCCTCCGAGCCTACCGAACAACCCCTCATGCAACCACAGGGCAATGCCCAGCGACTCTCATGCTGGGACGTCCCATGCGGAACCGCATTCCAACGTGGGAAGGGGCCGTACGACCATCAGTGTCACCTGCTCGAGAACATCAAGAGATGATGGTGACTGACAAACACCGAAAAGACAAGATGAAGTCATACGCAGATCGACGGAGGAGAGCAAGGTCACTCTCGTTACATGAAGGGGACCAGGTACTTGTCAGACAAGAGCAGCAGAGGAAGACTGACTGCCCTTTCAAGGATGAACCGCTAGTAATCACAAAACGGAAAGGAACTATGTTGACTGCCGAATCGGAGCAGCGGCGAATCACCAGAAACATTTCACACTTCAAGAAACTATCACAAGACACCACTGAAACTGCATCTAGTGAAGTAGCCAGTCCTGGTTCGGCTGAACCACGGACAGATGATTGCGAGAACATTAGTCCTGTCAATGAAACACCGAACAGCATTGGTCCGAGTGTCAAGTCGCCACGACCTCATCGGGACATCCGTCCACCCAGAAGACTTATTGCAGAAATGGACTAAGAAGTCAGAGTTTTCATTTGTTTTGTTACAAAAGGGGGAGATGTTGTGAAGTTAGCAGACCAGTGGTTGTGGGTGGAGACAGGGGAGGGCAGGAAGAGGAGGAGCCGGAGCGAGGGGAAGTTAGTTAGAGTAGGGACAGGGCATGAGTAAGATGTATTAAATAAAGCTCCAATATAATGCAATCAGAGTGTGTGATTACTTGTAGCACGATGCTACAATGAGCTAAATTTCCTGAAAACTGCCGGGACAGCTGGCGAAAACCCGGGACTGTCCGGCCAAATCCGGGACGCCTGGTCACCCTAATTTTGGGAGCTGCAGTCTTGTTTGCACCACTCACGCCAAATTACCTAACGAAAACCTACCTTGCAATGCTTTGTAAAATATAAAAGTCTGTAAAGTAAGGCAAAACAGGGTTGGAGAGTGTAGCGTCCGCAGAGACATACAGCCATTCCGTAACACGAGCCCGGGTTTGCTGCCCTAGGGGAACAACATGGGGTTATTAAGTAAAGTGCCTGTAAACATCATGCACGTTTCTTGGTGCTATAGTCCGTTTTGAAGCACTCACCCTCTTCTTAGAGACACAGATAACCAGCATGTCGTTCCCAGCACCACAGAATTAGATGGGTAGATTCATAAGCCAGGGGTAGACATCTAGGGGCAGATATACAAGAAACCGACACATCTGTGAAGATACGTCACTTTCCCTGCGCCACCCTGAGAAAACCTTGCGCCGCTATGGATGCACCTTATTTACAATACGACGCACCATGGCGCAAGGATGGACAGATGAGTCAGAAAATCTGATGCATCTGTTGGCGCAAAAGTCACAAATTGCTGGAGTCGTGTCGCAAGCACGAGGCAACTCCAGCAATGCAGGGGGAGGCTTATCCTCATTGTGCTGCGTCACTCTTTATGCCTGCTCCAAGCAGGTGTAAGGTTTAGACGCAGTGGCGTCCTAGAAGTGGCACAGTGAAATCTTGTAGATTTCACTACGTCACTTCTACGAGGCGTTTTTGTGTGGGAATCAGGGCCGGACTGGCCATAGCGGACACCGGGCAATCCCCCAGTGGGCCGCATGGGTGGGGGCTGGTTTTGGGCCCCTGGGGGCCGGTTTTGTTACAGTGCCGTTTTTTCAGCATAGCTGCAAAATCGGCCCTGTAACAAAATCGGCTGAAAACCAACCCCTGCAAAGGGTTCGGCGGCACCTCCAGCCACCCCCCCCCACACACACACAACCGGCCGAGCACTTTGCCGGGGCCGGTTGTGGTTCCCAGCCCGGCCCTGGTGGGAACGCCCACCCTGCATACCTGACGCAGGTATAATGTGACGCAGGGCTATACAACCTGACGCATCTCCCTGGATGTGTTACGTTGTAAATGGGCCGCATTTTTATGCTGCTGCTGCATCACAAGAAATGACGCAATGGCGGCGCAAAAATGACACAAGGGGCTTGTAAATCTGCCTCTAAGGGCCTATTTTATGGGGATTTGGGGTACGGCTGCACAGCAAGTCAACCTTGGTGCGCTGCCCTACGCCTAAGTGAAAGGGCTGGAATTTACAATACATTGCTTGACCTTTTTCCCTGTGCTGGTGTCGTTTCCAGTGCTTAATTTGTAAAAAAAAAAAAATAAGTGCTAAAGCCCTCGTAAGGAGACCACCACAGCCTGCACCACCCATTGACACTGCCAGCGCTGCCAATGACACGGGTAGCACTTTACCTCCTTTTGTGCCATCATCTCTTCCCCCACCCACACCAGTGAGGTACCATTTTTATCGGAATACTTGGGAGAATGCTGTGTGGGAGGGGATTTGTTGCTCCCACAGATTCCAGAAGTTTGCCTCACAGATTTGTGAGGATGATGTGTGTTTTCAGTCAAAGTTTGAGGTGTTTAGGACATTGTGTGTAAGAAAATGGTCCGCAATCCATGTGAGGCACACCTCCCTGGACTCCCGTGGATGGCTAGATTTCAGAACTGTCTGGGTCTGGTAGGTTTCTCCAGGTGGCAGCCTACACAAGCTCTAAAAGTGCAGCCGTTCACCATTGCAGACGGGATGATATTGGGCGTTAGCCAAACTTTAAAAAAACACCCAAAAGATTGAAATGTCCTCTCACTTCCCATTGGTGTGGCACCCAGAGCAAGAACAATTATAAATATTCAAAGTCTGATGGGAAATGTTTCGAAAAGGAGGGACAACTCTTAACGCCAATGTTAGCAAATCTGTAATTTTTTAACCTTTATATACAAGTTTTTGTTTGCTTTGGAATTGCTTGATCCAATTATGACTATGATGAACACAAATGTGGCATAGAAACTTTGATTTTGCTTCATTCCATATAGCATGATAAAAATAAAGAACAATTTTTCCGTGTTTTGTTCCAAATGAGTCCTTTTTGCATTATCACTGGAAACAAAGTTGTGTCAGATGGATGGAAAACACACAACATTTAAATAGGTCGCTTTGTAAGTAGCTTGTGTAATTCTGTAATTCCATGGGCGCCGTGGATAGGTTTTGCCTCTCTAAAGTAGGTCAGTGTAAACAGATTTCCTCAGCATCCAGTGGGACCAGGGCATGTGCACACAGTTCATATGCACTCACATACGATGACAGAGCGCGCTTTTCATTCTTCCTCCTGGAGCCCTTTGTAGCGTCTTTCCCAGCCCGGGAGCACGCGGATGACAACGCCACCCACGGAGCTCTGCTTTGCATGTCTTTATTCTTCAGAGTGCAACCCTTAACTGTACACAATGCATCATAACCTTTATTAAACACACCCAAACAACTACCTCATTCTCCTACGGAGTCCATCGGGGGCCAGAAGGGTCCCGCTATTCATACTTACAAGACACTACACCCTCCACAAGCTGGTTCCAGTCTGATGCAGTCTACTTCCGGATCCGGCTTAGTATACAGTGTGCAATTTTTCTCACACTTTAAACTTACCATATACTACAACTCAACGGTTCCATTTTATCTCCCGCAAGGGACGTGCAAGTGGGCTGTAAACACACATCGGTTATACCTGCCAGCTCACCCTCTTTTGGCTGGTTTCACCCCTTATCGTTCCCTTTTTCCTCATACTCACCCTCCTAAAAATTAGGATAATGCTCAGAACATCTCTACAGTGTAATACTGACCTGTAAATTGTATCTTTGATTGCTACCTCCATCACCTTCTCCTCTATGAGGTTCACCCCTTGATTCGAGAATCTTAGAGGCTGTGGGGGAAAAGTCTGAACTGGAGTTCCATAAAACTCTGGGCCCGATTCACAGAACTAACTTAAGACAAAATCCTAAACTTACTACTTTTGGTATTCACAGAAGTTAGGATTTTGTCTTAAGTCTGTCTTAAGACAAACTTAAGACACAATCCTACCTTCTGTGAATACCTAAAGTAGTAAGTTTAGGATTTTGTCTTAAGTTAGTTCTGTGAATCGGGCCCATAGTGCGGAAACATTGTACTGTTTCTAAAACCCATGGGTTCCTCCCACATCATCTTGAACCACTTTAACCACCCCTACTTTAAATAGGGATGGATGTTTAATGGGTAAGTGGAGAACCCGCTTGTGGAGTCAGCTCCTCCCTCGAACCCTTGTCTGCCACCCGCCTCTTGTAGATCCCCTTGAAGAGAGGAAGGTTCCTGATAGGCAAGTGTTCTGCCAGATGTTGTTCCTTTAGTTCTGCCCTTTGGAAGGACCTTCGTTCAAAGTATGGCTGGAAGAGCAGCCCCATCCTCCAGCCCCAGAGAAAAACTTCCCTGGAAACATTTCTTTAACCCCTTCGACGCTCATGACGAGCTGGGCTCGTCATGAGGTAGCCTCCTGCTACGCTCATGACGAGCCCAGCTCGTCATGAAACATGGGAATGAGTAAATCCCAGCGTACGGGCGGAATTCCGCCCGCACGCATGCGGTTAATGTAGAATGGAGCCTTGTCAAGAACTGAGAAAATTGTGACAAACTTCCCGAGCTTTGAAGCAGACACCATGACGGACAAGCTGTGATAGACCCATATCACCAGATATACGGGAAATATCCTTTACGACGCAACTTTTACCACGCAGTGACTTTACAACGCAGGTTTTTCAACGCAAGTCATTACAACGAATTGCGCTGGGGGGGGGGCTCTAGGATAGGTAATAGTTTAATTTACTATCCAACACCTTCCCTACTATCCACGGGGACCGGAGTTGGAATAGTAAATTAAACTATTCACTATCCAGCACCCCCCAACGCAAGTCGTTGTAATGACTTGCGTTGAAAAACCTGCGTTGTAAAGGCATGCGTAGTAAAAGCATGCGTTGTAACAACGTACATCCCAGATATACATACCACAAAACTTGATTGTCTTTGGGATTTAAACTGTGCCAAAAAACATGACGGATTTGGCGAATCCCACACACTTGTCAGAGCCCTGAAGAAGTCCTGTGTGGATGAAACGTGTCGGCTACTGGATTTTATCTGTTTGATATATTTCTATGGAAAGAAATGATTAATAAAGGACACATGAAGAAAGAAAAACTCTAGATTGGAAGTTCTTAAATGCGTATATAAAGACTGTGTTTATCAATCTAGTTATCAAACTCAAGCATCCAGTCTTTGATTGCTGAACCACCTTGGGTTCTTTCGTATTTTGGAGATTGTACTCCTTGGTTCTTTGCACCATTGAAAGCATTATATACTTTTCCCATTTCACTATTGTTGACAGGTGAAGTTCTTTCTTTCCTCACTGCTTCAGTCGTGTTGTATAAACTTCCCAAGCTTCTTGACTAAGAGATACCTGAAAATATTTCTTTGGGTGATGTATTCTGCCTCAGACGTGGCCAGGTCACCAAGACTGGGTGATTGTAATGAGGAGGGTTCTGTGTCTCTCCACCAATAGTGCACATTTGGCATTAGCCAACATATATACTGTCTGCTGAGCCTAGCCATGACCCTCCGGGTTGGGCATAGGATTGCCCGACTCCTTGGCTTCTTCTGCAAACTCTAATATCTCGTTGAGGGGGCCTTCCACATCCTGGAGTTTATCCTGGCAGGTCCTCCAAGAACGATCAGTCCCCATTTTGGGGTCCTTCATATACTTGAGGTGTCGGGGTCACCTTGCCCTCCAAAGAGGTTCTGGGGCACTCTACCCTTAGCTTTGCCCTAACCTCATTGCCCAAGGGCTGTCTATTTTTTTGCGATA
The DNA here is from genome assembly GCF_964261635.1 of Lissotriton helveticus. Classification (NCBI taxonomy): domain Eukaryota; kingdom Metazoa; phylum Chordata; class Amphibia; order Caudata; family Salamandridae; genus Lissotriton; species Lissotriton helveticus. Next base: position 29,690,314 of record NC_136072.1, read on the forward strand.
TAGCCTGCTGCTTTATTGGTTGGAACCCATTCTGGCGATCGAGGGTGATAGATTTGTTCAGGTTCGAACATGTCCGAGATGTTAGTTTCGCCGTCCACCCCTTCCAAAAAAAGAGGGATAGGCCGCCAGGGTCTACTACCCCCTGGTTGATCATCGGATATGACTTGTTCATCACCTGAGCCCTCCCCTTTTGCCGGAGATCCGTGGTTAGTGTTGAATTCTAGGGTGACATTGTTGCCCTTTATCCAGAGTATTACAACCCCCCGGGATGGTACATGCTTCAACATGCATGCACTCTTACAGACAGATTCTCGTAATCTGTTGAATCCTTCCAGGTGTCCCGCGTCATGTTTCCTTGTTGCCTTGGAAAGGCGCTGTATGCCACAACACCTAATGTTTTCCTGTTATTCCGCCCTTCCCCACACCACCCAAGTGTTACAGGAGTCTATGCACCCGCATAAGGAGCTGGGTATTGATATCGTTCATTGGGTAGTATTCATTTATTCGATTTCTAAGAGGGAGGCCGCACCACAGACAATTTGCCCTGAATCTGGATGGGCTGCCCGGACACAGGGGTGATAATGTGATTGATACTGAAGTCAGGGTCAGCCTTTAGCTTGTGGGAAATGTGCCCATACCGCAGGGCGCTGACCTCCAGAGGGGCGCTGATACTCCCTGCTGTAGTCTCCCTGCAACTTAGGTTCAAAGCAATGCTTAATTTTAGCCAGTGTTTTCTGGTGCTAAGCACCAGCACTTAATTGTTAATACCGACACTTACGATAGTCTGCCACATGGTGGCGCAGTTTGTCTAATTTCGTTTTTAGCACAACAACAGATGTTTTATTATTTCAATCTACATTAAAAATGACTAATACCTGCTGTCCTTTCCTCCGGTCCTGACACAGAATTTTAAGTGGGAAATATTTTTTAAAAACTTCGCCAGATTTGGAAGTTTGGGCACGCGCACAGATAGTAACACACAATAAACATACATCCTGCGTGCCTGCATGCTCGCTTATTGCAGTGTAGAGCCTGTAAGCCCCCAGTTCTGCCTTTGCTCACAATGTGAGCCCTCATTGGTTCCCCACCCAGCCACGTCAGAAGTGATCGGGGGGCCCGGGCCATCAAACTGAAGCGGGGCCCTTCAGAGAAGAAATCCCTTTTTCAAAGTTAAAGTGCTTGTCCTCTGGGGGCCGAGAAAGGAGCAGCATCTGGCGCCATCTAGTGGTATTAACAGTATTAGCGCCTCGGCAAAATTCAGGGCTGCAGCTTTGCTTTAAAAAAATCTATCAATAAATACGTTCAAGCATGCGTGGAGGCCCCCAACAAGTATAGGGTGTGGGGAATTTTGACCCTTCCGTCATCCTACCCCCACCCTTATCAGATGTGCCTGTCCCCTCCTGTGCAAAAGTAAATGATGTATCTAGGGGCAGATTTACAAGCCCCTTGCTCCACCATTGCGTCACTTTTCCCATGTTCAAAGTAACGCAAAAGTGGCGCAAGTGGCTTGTAAATCTGCCCCCTAGTGCTTGTGCTGCCGACCTAGCAAAATAAGGAACTGGCTGATGGGTAGTCGTCACTTTGGAGGTAGTCAGGGGTCGCAGCTGTGACCTCTGACTTGCTCCTTGCTTCTCCTGAAACTTCGACCCCTGACCTCCGAGGAGACGAACGCTGTGACCCCTCTGAAGCCAGGGAGGCCAGGGGTCGCCATTAACCCCATGAGGCTGGAGGGCTAGACTATACCCTTGCCTACCCCGATAACAGGGTAGAAGGGTTGAGTGACCTCGCCCTCCCCCCCCCTCCCCCCACCACCACCACCAGAATGCTGCGTCAGCAGATACTGCGAGTTAAAGAGCTGGGAGTGGCTGTTGGCTGGGAGTGGGGGCGGCAGTGACTGGTCCTATCTCCGGTTCTTGGCACAACGGGGCATATTAGCAACGCTTTGCGATAACTATCGCAAAGGGCGCTTAGCGCTCATTTTCCTAACATCGGCTATCACAGGTTTTATTGCAGAGATATCGCGTTATTAGCAACGCGTTTCTCCAAGGCGATAAAAATTCCTGCGTTAGCGGGGAAATCGCCGTTTTGCAGGGAACATCGCTGGTTTTCCATGTTCCCTGCAAAACGGCGATAACCTTGCTGACACGACCCTGTGGTCGTATGAGCATAATTCACCCCCTATGTTAGGGATGGCTAAGTCAGGATTTTAGCAGACGTTAGATTTTGGCGAAAACCACAGTTTTCGCCAAAATCTTACGTCTGCTATAATCCTCTGGGCTGCCTTGCAAATATCGCGATGTGAACATCAGCGATATTTGACAAGGTAGTCCATTGGGGTATGCAAAGGGGGGCGTCGGGAAAAAGGGTGCTAACATGCGATTATGCATGTTAGGACCCTCTTGTAAATAGGGCGATTGTTTTATCTCTGCTTTTTTGGCCTTTTAAGCCTAAAAAGCGGAGATAAAGCCCTTGTTAATATGCCCCTAGATTCCTCTGCCACCGCTGAACTTTATCCCGTGGTGGTCATGGCTCGAGCGATGAACGTCACCAAACTGGAGCTCTGGCACCATTTGATCCCTCAGGAATAAGCGAAGTTCAAAGCGTTACCTTTCCAGTATATTTTTCAGTGTGATTTATACCTCTGTGGTAAATATCAGTAAATGATGTGCGCGAATCCTTGTGTGCCTGTTTTTATTTGCATTAGTACACATTATTTTACTTTTAGCACATGCAGTTCCCACAAGGTCAACCCTGGCGGAAAGTCCTTGAGCTGCAGCCAGAATCTTTCATTCCTAAAAGGCTGTTGTTCGGCACTGTGGACATTGCTTTCATTAAATAAACACGTGTCGGCTGGCTCTTGTTCTATGTTCGCAAAATGAATAAACACTTTGGGCCCGATCCCGATCTGGGTCGGAAAGCACTCCGACAGAGCCGGATCCGGGTTGTTTTCCGACCGATCCGGACTCCTGCAGTCCGACCGAGCGAGTACGATGCAGCTGTATGCTGTCGGACTCGGTTCGGTCGGACTCCCATAGAAGTCAATGGGAGCCGGTCGTACGATGAGTACATGGGCTCCCATTGACTGAATGGGTACGTCGCTGCCAAGTGCGCCCCCTACAGTGGGTACGCATCGGTGCCATTCGCACCGTACATGCTTGTGTTGGGGAGACCCATGGGTCTCCCCTGTGTCCGAGTCTTAAGGCTGCGGGTAACAGGGGGTGTGACCCCCAAAGCCCAACTCCGGAAGCTATTGCGAGCCGGACGCTCCGACTCGATCCGGCTGTCCGAATCGAGCATCGTACTAGCTTGGTCATGAAACGTCTCCATTGCACCCCACGGTTTGCTTGTGACCGAGTCGTACGGAGCGGTTCGAACCCGGAAATGATTCGGACCGAAATCTCGCGCTTGTTTGCATCGTACTTCGACGTCCGGAGCTGTGTACGACTCAGACGGAAATTCAAACTCTGAATCGGATCCGCTAATGCCGAACCCGATTACGGTGCACTACCGACCGAGATCGGAATCGGCCCCATTGTGTATGAAACCAACCAATGAATTTTGGAAGTCATTCCACCTACGAGAAACTCACTAAGAAGGCACAGTCCTCCGTCAGCTACCTAAACTTGTTCTCCATAATGACTCTTGGGTGTAGCCATTTGTGAGGCACGTGCCACCATCGATATTGGGCCATGACCACTGTAGCATTAAAGCCCAGAGTCTGCCATCCATCTCAGTAACCTACATTAAATATTTGGCAGCGTATATTTATGAAGAGCTGTGGAATGACATAGTGAGTTTAGAGAGAAAGAAAAGTGATTAACTTCTGAGACAAGCAGGGTTGCCCACAAAACAACACTTACACCTTTACCGGGGGCAGGGTTGGATGGGGGTCAAAAATCGGCCCGGGCACACCCAACAAAAGTAACCCACATTTGTGTATTGCCTTTTTGCAAAACACTGCTTCAGCAACGTTTTATAAAAAGAAAGGGGGTGTTGGGTATGTTATAACTTCTCTTACATAAAAAAATGCACATATTAGTGAGCCACACATAAATTCACGTGAGACTAATTCTGCTCAGGCCCCGCCCCCGCTCAATCAGCATACATTAATGGGCCGGCCCAGTGAGAGAAAGGGAGTGACACCTCCGCCCATCTGTCTCTAGAAAGGCCACTCAGGCACCCACTGGGCCGATGGCGGCATCCTATCAGCACAGACAGCCCCAGGCTGCCCAAAAAAGCAGCCCACAGCTGGAACTCGGCTACCGGCCCTTCGGCCATTTCCCAAGTGCCCGTGCTACCAGTTCAACCCTGACCAGGAGTCACCTTATACTAAGGGTGAACTATCCCTGTTTGCACAGCGTGCACCTTTTAAAAAACACACTGGGTGCAAACAGGGAGAGTGAACCAGTGGCGTAACAAAACTTCAGGGGCCCCAATGCAAAGTACACAAGGGGCCCACCTCCCTGGCCCACCACCTAGCACTTTTGCTGAGGGGGCTCCCTGGAGCTCGGAGGCGCACCTGCACCATCGGGGCTGTAGGGGCTTATGTTACGCCACTGGAATGAGCCCTATTACTTCTAACGCAATGTCCTCCAGGGCAGCCACAAGCTTGTGATGCGCGGACTGGGTGTTTGAAGCAGCCTGTCGGCCTTTCACTGTGCAGGCATCACTCGACCTGCAGTTTCAGGGGGGACACAAATCCTCCTGCAAGCGGGTGCATTTAATGACTGTACCCGTCTCCAGGGGTATGGACCAGCCCTGTTTGCACAACTGATGGTTGCTCATTAACTGTTTTGTCCTGATGCTGACCAGTTAATTGAATATGGTCGAAACGCCGTTGGCGCCTTCCTTGGCAAAATATAAGAGGAAGCAATGAGTGTTGTTTGTTTCTGTAATCGTACAAACTTGTTTTTGTATATAATTTTTCCCTTTTTTGCCTTGATTATTTTTTATGTTTACACTTTAGTTTGTCCTTTGTTATTGATATATGTTTATGTAACCTTTTGAGCACCTTCTGTTTTTTTGTGAAAAATATAATTTTGGATAATCATTTTTTAATGGTACTGAATTATTTCATGATTTCTCTGAAATGGGATCTTTTTGAACCATTTGAAGTCGTAAATGTTTTGTTTTTGAATTAGGAACCTGAACCACTGTAGCAGAGCACAATCAACGCACCTCCTGATGACGTCTCTGCCTCTTCACCCACGTTTATTTGGTCTCGGCTAGACAGCGCATGCGCTGTCACTTCGAGACATGTTTTCAATCAGTGGGCTTACAGACCACCTACAGCTTACCATTGGTAAACCTCAGCGTCACTCTCATTTGCTTTGTTGACATTCGTCATGGCATGCGGGCATCATGTCCTCTTCCTGTGTTTGGCCCTCCCATAGAGCATGGACTAAGCACTTGTCTCCTTCCACTGCTCCCATTTTTTTTTAGCTATTTTTGTATTTGTCTTCAAGCACTCCATGGGATTACTTGTGTTTTCATGGTCGTCTCCCTTATCCGTGTTGCTGTAATCTCTTTCACACCTCTGCTTCGTCTCTTTCTTCTCTAATCTACATCCGGAACCCCTGCCCTCGACTGTCTTTATTGTTTCCTCATCCACCAGCCTTTTATTACGGATGGATGATGTTACAATGCATACTTTTACATCGCATGCCTTTACAACGCGGTATTTACAACGAATACCATTACAACGCATAGTGCTTTGGGGCGCTGGATAGTGAATAGTTTAATTTACTATTCCAACTCCGGTCTCCGTGGACACTAGGGAAGGTGTTGGACAGTAAATTAAACGTATTCCCTATCCTAGAGCGCCCCCCAGCGCAATGCGTTGTAATGGTTTGCGTTGTAAAAGTTGCGTCATAAAGGCACTGCGTGGTAAAAGTTGCGTGGTAAAGGATGTTCCCTTTTATTACACTTATCGCGGTGTGATTTTGCTCCTGTTATGTTGGCACTGCTGGCGTTTGTACAGTGGTTGTTCTGTGTTCCTAATATACCTGCTCTGCCTGAGAGGGATGTATGATGTTACAACGCATACATTCCCAATGCATATCATTACATGAAACTTTTACAACACAGGATCCATTACAACGCATGCCATTAAAACATAGCTGCTATCACAACGCATGCCATTACAACGTAAGTATGGGTAAGTAATTTATAGTGTAAGTGTTGGATAGTTTAGGGGCTAAAATTACTATTCTAACTCCAGGGGGCGTAATAGTAGGGTAAGTGTTGGATGGTGTAGGGGTTAAAATTAAATTAAATACTTACCCAGCTGCGTTGTAATGGCATGCGTTGTAATGGATCCTGCGTTGTAAAAGTTTTGTTGTAATGGTAGTGCGTTGTGTTAGTTGCGTTGAAAAGGATGTTTCCCGCCTGAGAGTGACTCCCGTACAGTGCGGTTGGTGCATGATAGAATATTTTTAAAACACAGAATTTACCCAGAAGGGCAAGAACGATGACTACATTTACCAGCATGCAGGAGGGAGAACTATTCTAGGCAGCCGCTGTGGAACTGCATCTATTCTTAGGCGACTAACCTACCTATGTGGATAGAGATCGCTGCTGAACGAAAGCCCGCGGTTAACCACCGGTGATACATTACCTGTAGAGTCGATGTAAACCCAACAAGAATCCTCGGCCGCCGAACACGTCCCGGATGTAAAGGACACTCAAATGTAAAACTCAAGCAAACAACAGATAATAAATGAATAAATAAGAAATTTCTTTTTTATGAACGGAGAGTCAGAGAAAACAAATATTTAGAATGTGAATACTTTGAGGCATATGTACATAAACACATCTTTCTTCTGAGGTAATCTGAATATCGCAGGTCAAGCAATAACTTCAAAATAAAATGCAAACAGATATGCGACTTGACTTCCCTGTGTGGGAAAGGCTCAGTGTGTACACAGACACTAAGGGCCTCATTTATGAGGCCGTGCGTCACTTTTACGCCGCCGGTGCGTCACTTTTTGTGACACACCAGAGGCGTAAAAAATGTGCCTTTCTTGCACCATATTTACAAAGTGACGCATCTAGGTAGATGCGTCACTTTGTAAACCCCTGCGCCACATTATACCTACGCCAGGTATAATGTATGCAGGGGGGGCGTTCTGACGCAAGAAAGGGTCATAGAAGTGACGCAGTGAAATCTATAGGATTTCACTGCGCCACTTCTATGACACAAATGCGTCAATTTCTTACACCTGCCTGACAGCAGGCGTAAGACTGACGCAGGCCCTTTCACATGGGGCTTGCCCCATGTGAAAGGACGCATTGCTGGAGATGCGTCACTTTTGTGACACACTCCAGCAATGCGTCACTTTTGCGCCATACAGATACGTCAGAAATACTGACGTATCTGTAACTCCTTGCGCCATGATGCGTCATACTGTAAATATGACGCATCATTGGTGTCGCAGGGAGGGCGCAGTGAAAAGTAACGCATCGCTGTTTTCACGCAGCGATGCGTCACTTTTCATAAATGAGGTCCTAGATATATAACACACCAACTAACCTACACCTAAAACCTGTTGTTTAACATAATTGAGAAACAACAAGGATTGGTTATAAATAATTAACCTTCAAAATTTTTCAATTCTGAAATTTCAATAGTATTGAGGCCTGTGGAATGAGTTTTGGCTTTCAATTATGTGCGCTTTATCTTACATTTACATGTCGTTTTTCTCTGCACATCTCGCCTGTCTGCACATCCTCAACTACCTCTCTTTCCTCTTCAGCACCCTCTTTTCACTCTTCCCTGACTGCACTTCCTTGCATCTGCCTCCCCTCACCACTTCCAAACATGCACCGCAGTCACATTTAAGCAATTTATTTACTTATGCTTTTGCCCTGTAAATATTTTGCCACCTGTGCACCCTCCTTACACACATTTTCACAAAATTGCAATTACAACTGGAATACATGACCATTGTTCTGTGTGCTCTGCAGAGAGGCCAGCCCACTGACAGGCCCTTTGCTTAGGCTTCAGGGTCAGCCTCAGAGCTCTCAATCAAAGCCCCTCATAAACACATGCACAGCTCAACGCATGCACCGAAAAATATATAGAAAGGAACACAACATGATTAATTAGCTAACTCTTGAGGGAGGCAAGATTAAGTAAAACGTGAAATCAGAGAGGAACTAAATCGCTGGCATGCATTGCTTTAACATTTTTAACACTCATTGTTCGTAAAACAATCCATGTTTTTGGCATTAATGTTGTTAAGGGCATGAAGATGGTGGCAGTTTTAATGTCGTACAGCAGATAACTGTCAACTGTAAGCACATATCTCTCGCTTTGCGTTTGACTCGGATATTTGGATCAACTTCACAAGAGAAAAAGAACCCCAGCCTGCTCGTCTTTTGGATCCATTTTTTGGGGAACAAATGCAGCAGCTCCACCTCTACCAGAGCAGGCGATGTGCAGCCAGAGCCTGGGGTGTCGCATTGGGGGAGGTTAGCATGGCGAGAGGTCTCAGCACATATGTATGACAGAAGATTACATTCTAACACTTACCATTACTGAGAACAAGGCACTAAAACACAAGTACCTGCATCCACTTCTACGAGTGAGGAATGGGAAAGGGTGGGATGTATGCCTGTGAATGACGGACGGCTGCCTTCACTCTGGGACGGAGACTTTAACGCTTGAAACTATGATGCTGCAACCATCACTGGCCTACAGTGGATACTGCCATAGACTACAATGGCAATGATTAATAATGAAGGGCTTTAGACCAGTAAGCCCTGCGTCCTCCGTCACGGTTCAGAAAGTTGATTTACTGACCGGCTTCCGTCTCCTGCTTCAGAGCGAGGTGGGGCAGGCAACCTGGGACACACAGCCCAGACTTGAATACATTGATTTGTTTAGAGATACATTTGTATCTCTAAATAAATCAATCTATTTAATATTTCTGAAGGTATATCGGGGGGGCAGCCCCAGAGCTCTAATGGAGAATCCGCCCCTGACGGTGCAGTGTAGGGCGAGGCAGGGCTGTCCTATCCTGTTGGACAGAAGCAGGGTGGAGGAGTGGTGGGTACCATAAGTGCGCATGTCGGTTTGGCCGGCCATCTTAGGGTGGGCAAAACGACATACGCACTTAGTATTTCTCCACACAGCTAGGTGTGGAACAGTCCCAGCCTCCCAGCCACTGTCTGAGCAGCAAACCAGGCTGCTCAGACCAATCACAACGTTGCTGTCATGGCGGTAATACTATCACTAGCATGCCAGTAGAGTCTGGGAGCCAATGTGCTGCTGGGAGCCAACAGGAAAAGGAAATGACGGAGGTGAGGTGTTGGCCGGCAGGTAAGTCATCTTTTCTTTTGCTTTCCATCCGCCCCACCTCCACTGCCCACCACTTCTGTTCCATAGCAGCCGCCACTGCATATCCTAGTATCACCATTATTTATGATTAAGCCATCCCTACCTTTAGCAGCCCATACAGAGCAACTGTTAAACTTTTGAAGGGTAACTATGCCAGCTGGAATTAAACTGGCAACAGAAAGGATACGTTGGAAGCAATTCTCTAATGGAGACGAATAACTCATGCTAACTGGTGAGAGAATTATTTGGGAGAAGCTTAAAGGGCTGTGGGTGCCTGAGGAGGCTCATCCACACACCCTAATGAATACATTTCGGTTGTATGGCATTACAACGCGGGCTTTTACCCCACATGCCATTACAACGCTGTTTTTACAACGCAAGTCGTTACAATGACTTGCGTTGGGGGGCGCTGGATAGTGGAATAGTTTAATTTTCTGTTCCAACTCCAGCCCACGTTGACAGTAGGGAAGGTGTTGGATAGAAAATTAAACTATTCCCTATCCTACAGCGCCCTCCAGTGCAAGTCGTTGTAACGACTTGCGTTGTAATAGCAGCGTTGTAATAGCAGCGCGGGGTAATGCCCGCGTTGTTATGGATGTTTCCCATGCATTTCATACCATTGGAATATACACATTTTAGGCACAGGGAGATTAAGTCATTCGCCCAGAATCAAACAATTTTCAGTTATGTCGAGGCTGGAATTCGATCCGGGTCCACACCTTCCGAAGTAATCATCAATCTGAGCCGCGATACAATTTGGCGCCTTGTTATTGTAAGTATAGAGCGCAGCCATGGTAATATAGTGTAGATGCACATTCCGCACAAAACTCTGAGCCCGGGTAACACTGACATCATTACTAAAGCGGATACCTGTGCGCAAGGCACGAGGCGCGCACACTGAAGCCGAAACACAGAGGCATGCAGGTGTTGGACACTGAGAAATCAAGGTGCTTATTTGCAAGCCCCCTGCACCGCTCGTGAGTCACCTTTTCCCATATAAAAAGCAGTAGCAGCTAGCATTGCTCACTAGTGGGGTGGCGGACACGAGGGGTCGTGGGGGGATTCGCGGGGAAGTCACGGGGGAATCGCGACGATAGTAAAAAAAAGAATTACCGTACCTTTTTGCCGGCCGGGTCCCACGTCTTCTCGGCTCCTGCTCTCCTTCCCTCCTGACTCCGGCAGGAACAGGAAGCAGGCTCCCTTCCCTCAGCCAATCACAACACTGCAGTACAGCATTTGTATTTGGTCCGGACGCCGCCCAGCCAGGGGCTAATGGGGTGGCCATGTTCTTCATGCAGGCTGCAATGGGGCCTGCATGGAGAATAGCAGAGTGTGCACGACTGGTTTGGGCATCCTGAGAAGGCCAACCAAACAGTCTTTGCGCACTCAGGAGTGAGCAAACCACTCATCCCCTGCCCTGCTCAAAGAGCAGAGCAGCCCACCCACCCGCCTGCCTGCAATGCGCATCTAATTTCAGTAATGAAATGAGCAATTAATTTATGTATTTGTGTTTCTGCTTCTCGCACTTCGAGAAAGGAGTGGGGCGACGCTCCTCCGCCCTAGTGGAGGAGCCACCCCTGATAAAAAGTGATTCACCGGTGGTGCAAGGGGCTTGTAAATGATACCCTAAATGCACACCCCAGGTTCAAGTACTTCAAGTGAGCACACAGTCAGCACAGAGAACACACAATCAGCTCTGTGCACGTAACTTGAAAAAGCAATCCACAGACAAATCCAAAACAGTTCGGGAGGCTGGTAACTGCACCAAAAGCAGGAAGAAAAACACCCAGAAACCACACGTTTTTTCTCCCTCATGGTACAGTTTCCCTAAAAATGGCAGGGACTTTCAATGTCGGTACTTTTCACAGTGTTGGAATGCAAGGTGGTTTCAGAGGAACTACATTTCAGGAAGTCTCTCAAAAAATAAAAATAAAATAATTTATTGTATGATTGTCAACTGTTTGGAAATTATACCCTGACTATTGCAAGAAACTCTGTAAGGTTATCCTACCTAGCTGAAACTGTGTTCCGACATACTGACGTCACTGCCACACTTTACTGACAGTAACTGTTGCCATACAAAAAGGTTTTATTACTGTGCAGCCAGCTCTGAGGTGAAGTGTGAGTGTGTGGTTGTGTATCTGGAGGGGGCTGGGGGGGAGCAAATGCAGCAGGGACTCAGTGGCACTAGGTAACCCCTGCTCTCTAATGTGCAGTAGAGGGAAGCCTCTAGTGCGCATGTCAGGCTGGTCGGAGAAAGGCAGCCGTCCAACCCGACATGCGCATTTTGGGTCAAGGTGGCGTGCGCTCCGCTCACCCTCACCAGTGTACTACTGGAGCTGTGGTGTCCATCAAAATTGAAATCCCACCCACATCACAGCCGCTGGCGCGGGCACATTACATTAAATACCAGTATTCAGTATTTTTTTTTAAAACTTACATTTATATGCATATAAAAGGGGGTCAAAGGAGCCAAATTATGAGTGGGTCAACGCCCCAAAGCTCAAAGGCAGGAACCGCCCAGGGTCTGTGTGTGGGGTAAGTGTAAGAGGAGGCTGTGTGTAGAGGCAGTAGGTTTGTGTGTCTGTGTATTGGTGGAATGGCGTATGTGTGTAAAGGTCTTTGGAGCATATTTACAAGGACTTAACGCCACCAGAACGTCTCTTTTAGTGGCGTTCTGGTGGCGTTAACTCCTTTCCCTTAATTTGCTTAAGGCGCCTTGTAAATAATGCCCCTATTCACTCAGAACGTACAGCCAGATGCATCAACCTAAAAACCGGTCGCAAATGGGCAGATTCTTAGAATCTTCCCCTTTGCGACCGGTATTGTTGCATTTGGGATGCATCATCCCAAATGCAAAAATCGCAATTTAAGGAATCTCTAAATTGATATTCCTTAAATGCAATGCAACAAAGTAAAAAAATTAGCGATTTAGCTAAAAGGAGTAGCAAATTACCATGAAGTTCAACTTCATGGTAATTTGCAAAACTTTGAAAAATGCACTTTTGTGCATTTTTCCAAGTTTCATGTTGCGTGCACACATGCCCTGAGGGCATGTGTGTGCGCTACATATGTGCACAGATCAATTTCAGGGGTGCAACAGGGTGTCATTTTGACACCCTTGCACCCTTGAAATTGCGCATGCAATCTCCAATTCATTCCTATGGGCCTGGAGGCCCATAGGAATGAATGGTACAGTATTCCTTAATTGCGACTCTCAATTTGCGAGTCGCAATTAAGGAAAGTGTAGGAATCACTAATTTTATAGCGATTCCTACATGCATAGGCTTTTGCGATTCCTAAATAGCGATTCCTTAAAAATCGCTATTTAGGAATCGCAATTCCATCTGTTGATGCATCTGGCTGTTAGCGTGAAAGGGGCGGGCAATGGGTGTTGCTGTAGGCGTTCTGCTGCAACACCCATTGCTTTTTCATGCTGCCCCATATTTGCAACGTATGGGGCAGTGCCAAAAATAAGACCAAGAAATACCTGATCTTAAACAGGCGACATGAGAAGAAATGTTTTATTTCTCCTCGTATTTTGCTCTTTCCACGTCCGCTGCATTCACACGGATAGAGGAAATCACCTGTTACGATTGTTTATGTGCAGGTAGGTGCCCCACCCTGCACCAAACAATTGCCCCTGCCACACAGACGCACTAGCAAAATGGCGCTTTTTTAGCGCCAGCACTAGTGGAAACGCAGGGGTGCGCCGGTGCATCCCTGCATTTTGAAACTGACAAGGCGTGGCGTTACCAACACCGCGCTCCGTCCAGTTTCTTGTACATATGCCCCAGTACGTCTGTGTGTCGTGTATGTATAGGTGGAGTAGAGGCTGTGTGTAGAGAGAGTGGAAGGTCTTTGTGTAGTGTACGTATAGGAGGAGGCTGCGTGTAGAGACAGAATGTCTGTGAGTGATATAAATGTAGGGGAAGCTGTGCGTAAAGACAGTAGGAGGTCTGCGTGTGGTGTAAGTATAAGAGGAGGCTGTGTGTAAAGACAATAGGTCTGTGTGTCATGTATGTATAGGTGGAGTGAAGGGTGTGTGTAAAGAGAGTGGAAGCCCTTTCTGTAGTTTACATATAGGAGGAAGCTGAGTGCAGAGATACAGACACTCTGTGTGCAGTGTAAGTATAAGAGGAGGCTGTGTGTAAAGACAATAGGTCTGTGTGTCATGTATGTATAGGTGGAGTGAAGGGTGTGTGTAAAGAGAGTGGAAGCCCTTTCTGTAGTTTACATATAGGAGGAAGCTGAGTGCAGAGATACAGACACTCTGTGTGCAGTGTAAGTATAAGAGGAGGCTGTGTGTAGAGAGAGTAGGTCGGTGTGTCATGTATGTATAGGTGGAGTGAAGGGTGTGTGTAAAGAGAGTGGAAGCCCTTTGTGTGGTTTACATATAGGAGAAAGCTGAGTGTAGAGATACAGACACTCTGTGTGCAGTGTAAGTATAAGAGGAGGCTGTGTGTAGAGAGAGTAGGTCGGTGTGTCATGTATGTATAGGTGGAGTCAAGGGTGTGTGTAAAGAGAGTGGAAGCCCTTTGTGTAGGTTACATATAGGAGGAAGCTGAGTGTAGAGATACAGAAACTCTGTGTGCAGTGTAAGTATAAGAGGAGGCTGTGTGTAGAGACAATAGGTCTGTGTGTCATGTAGGTATAGGTGGAGTGAAGGATGTGTGTAAAGAGAGTGGAAGCCCTTTGTGTAGTTTACATATAGGAGGAAGCTGAGTGCAGAGATACAGAAACTCTGTGTGCAGTGTAAGTATAAGAGGAGGCTGTGTGTAGAGACAATAGGTCTGTGTGTCATGTATGTATAGGTGGAGTGAAGGGTGGGTGTAAAGAGAGTGGAAGCCCTTTGTGTAGTTTACATGTAGGAGGAAGCTGAGTGTAGGGATTCAGACACTCTGTGTGCAGTGTAAGTATAAGAGGAGGCTGTGTGTAGAGACAATAGGTCTGTGTGTCATGTAGGTATAGGTGGAGTGAAGGATGTGTGTAAAGAGAGTGGAAGCCCTTTGTGTAGTTTACATATAGGAGGAAGCTGAGTGCAGAGATACAGAAACTCTGTGTGCAGTGTAAGTATAAGAGGAGGCTGTGTGTAGAGACAATAGGTCTGTGTGTCATGTATGTATAGGTGGAGTGAAGGGTGTGTGTAAAGAGAGTGGAAGCTCTTTGTGTAGTTTACATATAGGAGGAAGATGAGGGCAGAGATACAGAAACTCTGTGTGCAGTGTAAGTATAAGAGGAGGCTGTGTGTAGAGACAGTAGGTCAGTGTGTCATGTATGTATAGGTGGAGTGGAGGATGTGTGTACAGAGAGTGGAAGCCCTTTGTGTAGTTTACATATAGGAGGAAGCTGAGTGCAGAGATACAGAAACTCTGTGTGCAGTGTAAGTATAATAGGAGGCTGTGTGTAGAGACAATAGGTCTGTGTGTCATGTATGTATAGGTGGAGTGAAGGATGTGTGTACAGAGAGTGGAAGCCCGTTGTGTAGTTTACATATAGGAGGAAGCTGAGTGCAGAGATACAGAAACTCTGTGTGCTGTGTAAGTATAAGAGGAGGCTGTGTGTAGAGACAATAGGTCTGTGTGTCATGTATATATAGGTGGAGTGAAGGATGTGTGTAAAGAGAGTGGAAGCCCTTTGTGTAGTTTACATATAGGAGGAAGCTGAGTGCAGAGATACAGAAACTCTGTGTGCAGTGTAAGTATAAGAGGAGGCTGTGTGTAGAGACAATAGGTCTGTGTGTCATGTATGTATAGGTGGAGTGAAGGGTGTGTGTAAAGAGAGTGGAAGCTCTTTGTGTAGTTTACATATAGGAGGAAGATGAGGGCAGAGATACAGAAACTCTGTGTGCAGTGTAAGTATAAGAGGAGGCTGTGTGTAGAGACAGTAGGTCAGTGTGTCATGTATGTATAGGTGGAGTGGAGGATGTGTGTACAGAGAGTGGAAGCCCTTTGTGTAGTTTACATATAGGAGGAAGCTGAGTGCAGAGATACAGACACTCTGTGTGCAGTGTAAGTATAAGAGGAGGCTGTGTGTAGAGGCAATAGGTCTGTGTGTCATGTATGTATAGGTGGAGTGAAGGGTGTGTGTAAAGAGAGTGGAAGCCCTTTGTGTGGTTTACATATAGGAGAAAGCTGAGTGTAGAGATACAGACACTCTGTGTGCAGTGTAAGTATAAGAGGAGGCTGTGTGTAGAGAGAGTAGGTCGGTGTGTCATGTATGTATAGGTGGAGTCAAGGGTGTGTGTAAAGAGAGTGGAAGCCCTTTGTGTAGGTTACATATAGGAGGAAGCTGAGTGTAGAGATACAGAAACTCTGTGTGCAGTGCAAGTATAAGAGGAGGCTGTGTGTAGAGACAATAGGTCTGTGTGTCATGTAGGTATAGGTGGAGTGAAGGATGTGTGTAAAGAGAGTGGAAGCCCTTTGTGTAGTTTACATATAGGAGGAAGCTGAGTGCAGAGATACAGAAACTCTGTGTGCAGTGTAAGTATAAGAGGAGGCTGTGTGTAGAGACAATAGGTCTGTGTGTCATGTATGTATAGGTGGAGTGAAGGGTGGGTGTAAAGAGAGTGGAAGCCCTTTGTGTAGTTTACATGTAGGAGGAAGCTGAGTGTAGGGATACAGACACTCTGTGTGCAGTGTAAGTATAAGAGGAGGCTGTGTGTAGAGACAATAGGTCTGTGTGTCATGTAGGTATAGGTGGAGTGAAGGATGTGTGTAAAGAGAGTGGAAGCCCTTTGTGTAGTTTACATATAGGAGGAAGCTGAGTGCAGAGATACAGAAACTCTGTGTGCAGTGTAAGTATAAGAGGAGGCTGTGTGTAGAGACAATAGGTCTGTGTGTCATGTATGTATAGGTGGAGTGAAGGGTGTGTGTAAAGAGAGTGGAAGCTCTTTGTGTAGTTTACATATAGGAGGAAGATGAGGGCAGAGATACAGAAACTCTGTGTGCAGTGTAAGTATAAGAGGAGGCTGTGTGTAGAGACAGTAGGTCAGTGTGTCATGTATGTATAGGTGGAGTGGAGGATGTGTGTACAGAGAGTGGAAGCCCTTTGTGTAGTTTACATATAGGAGGAAGCTGAGTGCAGAGATTTAGAAACTCTGTGTGCAGTGTAAGTATAATAGGAGGCTGTGTGTAGAGACAATAGGTCTGTGTGTCATGTATGTATAGGTGGAGTGAAGGATGTGTGTACAGAGAGTGGAAGCCCGTTGTGTAGTTTACATATAGGAGGAAGCTGAGTGCAGAGATACAGAAACTCTGTGTGCTGTGTAAGTATAAGAGGAGGCTGTGTGTAGAGACAATAGGTCTGTGTGTCATGTATGTATAGGTGGAGTGAAGGATGTGTGTACAGAGAGTGGAAGCCCGTTGTGTAGTTTACATATAGGAGGAAGCTGAGTGCAGAGATACAGAAACTCTGTGTGCTGTGTAAGTATAAGAGGAGGCTGTGTGTAGAGACAATAGGTCTGTGTGTCATGTATGTATAGGTGGAGTGAAGGATGTGTGTAAAGAGAGTGGAAGCCCTTTGTGTAGTTTACATATAGGAGGAAGCTGAGTGCAGAGATACAGAAACTCTGTGTGCAGTGTAAGTATAAGAGGAGGCTGTGTGTAGAGACAATAGGTCTGTGTGTCATGTATGTATAGGTGGAGTGAAGGGTGTGTGTAAAGAGAGTGGAAGCTCTTTGTGTAGTTTACATATAGGAGGAAGATGAGGGCAGAGATACAGAAACTCTGTGTGCAGTGTAAGTATAAGAGGAGGCTGTGTGTAGAGACAGTAGGTCAGTGTGTCATGTATGTATAGGTGGAGTGGAGGATGTGTGTACAGAGAGTGGAAGCCCTTTGTGTAGTTTACATATAGGAGGAAGCTGAGTGCAGACATACAGAAACTCTGTGTGCAGTGTAAGTATAATAGGAGGCAGTGTGTAAAGACAATAGGTCTGTGTGTCATGTATGTATAGGTGGAGTGAAGGATGTGTGTACAGAGAGTGGAAGCCCGTTGTGTAGTTTATATATAGGAGGAAGCTGAGTGCAGAGATACAGAAACTCTGTGTGCTGTGTAAGTATAAGAGGAGGCTGTGTGTAGAGACAATAGGTCTGTGTGTCATGTATGTATAGGTGGAGTGAAGGATGTGTGTAAAGAGAGTGGAAGCCCTTTGTGTAGTTTACATATAGGAGGAAGATGAGGGTAGAGATACAGAAACTCTGTGTGCAGTGTAAGTATAAGAGGAGGCTGTGTGTAAAGACAGTAGGTCTGTGTGTCGTTTATGTATAGGTGGAGTGAAGGGTGGGTGTAAAGAGAGTGGAAGCCCTTTGTGTAGTTTACATGTAGGAGGAAGCTGAGTGTAGGGATACAGACACTCTGTGTGCAGTGTAAGTATAAGAGGAGGCTGTGTGTAGAGACAATAGGTCTGTGTGTCATGTATGTATAGGTGGAGTGAAGGGTGTGTGTAAAGAGAGTGGAAGCCCTTTGTGTAGTTTACATATAGGAGGAAGCTGAGTGTAGAGATACAGGAACTCTGTGTGCAGTGTAAGTATAAGAGGAGGCTGTGTGTAGAGAAGGTCTGTGTGTCGTGTATGTATAGGTGGAGTGAAGGAGGTGTGTAAAGAGAGTGGAAGCTCTTTGTGTAGTTTACATGTAGGAGGAAGCTGAGTGTAGAGATACAGGAACTCTGTGTGCAGTGTAAGTATAAGAGGAGGCTGTGTGTAGAGACAATAGGTCTGTGTGTCATGTATGTATAGGTGGAGTGAAGGATGGGTGTAAAGAGAGTGGAAGCTCTTTGTGTAGTTTACATTTAGGAGGAAGCTGAGTGCAGGGATACAGACACTCTGTGTGCAGTGTAAGTATAAGAGGAGGCTGTGTGTAGAGACAATAGGTCTGTGTGTCATGTATGTATAGGTGGAGTTAAGGGTGTGTCTAAAGAGAGTGGAAGCTCTTTGTGTAGTTTACATATAGGAGGAAGATGAGGGTAGAGATACAGAAACTCTGTGTGCAGTGTAAGTATAAGAGGAGGCTGTGTGTAGAGACAGTAGGTCTGTGTGTCGTTTATGTATAGGTGGAGTGAAGGATGTGTGTAAAGAGAGTGGAAGCCCTTTGTGTAGTTTACATATAGGAGGAAGATGAGTGTAGGGATACAGAAACTCTGTGTGCAGTATAAGTATAAGAGGAGGCTGTGTGTAGAGACAGTAGGTCTGTGTGTCGTTTATGTGTAGGTGGAGTGAAGGATGTGTGTACAGAGAGTGGAAGCCCGTTGTGTAGGTTACATATAGGAGGAAGCTGAGTGCAGAGATACAGAAACTCTGTGTGCAGTGTAAGTATAAGAGGAGGCTGTGTGTAGAGACAATAGGTCTGTGTGTCATGTATGTACAGGTGGAGTGAAGGATGGGTGTAAAGAGAGTGGAAGCTCTTTGTGTAGTTTACATATAGGAGGAAGATGAGGGTAAAGATACAGAAACTCTGTGTGCAGTGTAAGTATAAGAGGAGGCTGTGTGTAGAGACAATAGGTCTGTGTGTCATGTATGTATAGGTGGAGTGAAGGATGGGTGTACAGAGAGTGGAAGCCCTTTGTGTAGTTTACATATAGGAGGAAGCTGGGTGCAGGGATACAGAAACTCTGTGTGCAGTGTAAGTATAAGAGGAGGCTGTGTGTAGAGACAATAGGTCTGTGTGTCATGTATGTATAGGTGGAGTGAAGGGTGTGTGTAAAGAGAGTTGAAGCTCTTTGTGTAGTTTACATATAGGAGGAAGATGAGGGTAGAGATACCGAAACTCTGTGTGCAGTGTAAGTATAAGAGGAGGCTGTGTGTAGAGACAATAGGTCTGTGTGTCATGTATGTATAGGTGGAGTGAAGGGTGTGTGTAAAGAGAGTGGAAGCTCTTTGTGTAGTTTACATATAGGAGGAAGCTGAGTGCAGAGATACAGAAACTCTGTGTGCAGTGTAAGTATAAGAGGAGGCTGTGTGTAGAGACAATAGGTCTGTGTGTCATGTATGTATAGGTGGAGTGAAGGATGTGTGTAAAGAGAGTGGAAGCCCTTTGTGTAGTTTACATATAGGAGGAAGCTGAGTGCAGGGATACAGAAACTCTGTGTGCAGTGTAAGTATAAGAGGAGGCTGTGTGTAGAGACAATAGGTCTGTGTGTCGTGTATGTATAGGTGGAGTGAAGGATGTGTGTAAAGAGAGTGGAAGCCCTTTGTGTAGTTTACATATAGGAGGAAGCTGAGTGCAGGGATACAGAAATTCTGTGTGCAGTGTAAGTATAAGAGGAGGCTGTGTGTAGAGACAATAGGTCTGTGTGTCATGTATGTATAGGTGGAGTGAAGGGTGTGTGTAAAGAGAGTGGACGCTCTTTGTGTAGTTTACATATAGGAGGAAGATGAGGGTAGAGATACAGAAACTCTGTGTGCAGTGTAAGTATAAGAGGAGGCTGTGTGTAGAGACAATAGGTCTGTGTGTCATGTATGTATAGGTGGAGTGAAGGATGTGTGTAAAGAGAGTGGAAGCCCTTTGTGTAGTTTACATGTAGGAGGAAGCTGAGTGCAGAAATACAGAAACTCTGTGTGCAGTGTACGTATAAGAGGAGGCTGTGTGTAGAGACAGTAGGTCAGTGTGTCATGTATGTATAGGTGGAGTGGAGGATGTGTGTAAAGAGAGTGGAAGCCCTTTTTGTAGTTTACATATAGGAGGAGGCTGAGTGTAGGGATACAGAAACTCTGTGTGCAGTATAAGTATAAGAGGAGGCTGTGTGTAGAGACAGTAGGTCTGTGTGTCATGTATGTATAGGTGGAGTGAAGGATGTGTGTAAAGAGAGTGGAAGCCCTTTGTGTAGTTTACATATAGGAGGAAGCTGAGTGCAGAGATACAGAAACTCTGTGTGCAGTGTAAGTATAAGAGGAGGCTGTGTGTAGAGACAATAGGTCTGTGTGTCATGTATGTATAGGTGGAGTGAAGGATGTGTGTAAAGAGAGTGGAAGCCCTTTGTGTAGTTTACATATAGGAGGAAGCTGAGTGCAGGGATACAGAAACTCTGTGTGCAGTGTAAGTATAAGAGGAGGCTGTGTGTAGAGACAATAGGTCTGTGTGTCGTGTATGTATAGGTGGAGTGAAGGATGTGTGTAAAGAGAGTGGAAGCCCTTTGTGTAGTTTACATATAGGAGGAAGCTGAGTGCAGGGATACAGAAATTCTGTGTGCAGTGTAAGTATAAGAGGAGGCTGTGTGTAGAGACAATAGGTCTGTGTGTCATGTATGTATAGGTGGAGTGAAGGGTGTGTGTAAAGAGAGTGGACGCTCTTTGTGTAGTTTACATATAGGAGGAAGATGAGGGTAGAGATACAGAAACTCTGTGTGCAGTGTAAGTATAAGAGGAGGCTGTGTGTAGAGACAATAGGTCTGTGTGTCATGTATGTATAGGTGGAGTGGAGGATGTGTGTACAGAGAGTGGAAGCCCTTTGTGTAGTTTACATATAGGAGGAAGCTGAGTGCAGAGATACAGAAACTCTGTGTGCAGTGTACGTATAAGAGGAGGCTGTGTGTAGAGACAATAGGTCTGTGTGTCATGTAGGTATAGGTGGAGTGAAGGATGTGTGTAAAGAGAGTGGAAGCCCTTTGTGTAGTTTACATATAGGAGGAAGCTGAGTGCAGGGATACAGAAACTCTGTGTGCAGTGTAAGTATAAGAGGAGGCTGTGTGTAGAGACAATAGGTCTGTGTGTCATGTATGTATAGGTGGAGTGAAGGGTGTGTGTAAAGAGAGTGGAAGCCCTTTGTGTAGTTTACATATAGGAGGAAGCTGAGTGCAGAGATACAGAAACTCTGTGTGCTGTGTAAGTATAAGAGGAGGCTGTGTGTAAAGACAGTAGGTCGGTGTGTCATGTATGTATAGGTGGAGTGAAGGGTGTGTGTAAAGAGAGTGGAAGCCCTTTGTGTAGTTTACATATAGGAGGAAGCTGAGTGCAGAGATACAGAAACTCTGTGTGCAGTGTAAGTATAATAGGAGGCTGTGTGTAAAGACAATAGGTCTGTGTGTCATGTATGTATAGGTGGAGTGAAGGATGTGTGTAAAGAGAGTGGAAGCTCTTTGTGTAGTTTACATATAGGAGGAAGCTGAGTGCAGGGATACAGACACTCTGTGTGCAGTGTAAGTATAAGAGGAGGCTGTGTGTAAAGACAGTAGGTCTGTGTGTCATGTATGTATAGGTGGAGTGAAGGGTGTGTGTAAAGAGAGTGGAAGCCCTTTGTGTAGTTTACATATAGGAGGAAGCTGAGTGCAAAGATACAGAAACTCTGTGTGCAGTGTAAGTATAATAGGAGGCTGTGTGTAAAGACAATAGGTCTGTGTGTCATGTATGTATAGGTGGAGTGAAGGGTGTGTGTAAAGAGAGTGGAAGCCCTTTGTGTAGTTTACATATAGGAGGAAGCTGAGTGTAGAGATACAGGAACTCTGTGTGCAGTGTAAGTATAAGAGGAGGCTGTGTGTAGAGAAGGTCTGTGTGTCGTGTATGTATAGGTGGAGTGAAGGAGGTGTGTAAAGAGAGTGGAAGCCCTTTGTGTAGTTTACATGTAGGAGGAAGCTGAGTGTAGAGATACAGGAACTCTGTGTGCAGTGTAAGTATACGAGGAGGCTGTGTGTAGAGACAATAGGTCTGTGTGTCATGTATGTATAGGTGGAATGAAGGATGGGTGTAAAGAGAGTGGAAGCTCTTTGTGTAGTTTACATTTAGGAGGAAGCTGAGTGCAGGGATACAGACACTCTGTGTGCAGTGTAAGTATAAGAGGAGGCTGTGTGTAGAGAAGGTCTGTGTGTCATGTAGGTATAGGTGGAGTGAAGGATGTGTGTAAAGAGAGTGGAAGCCCTTTGTGTAGTTTACATATAGGAGGAAGATGAGGGTAGAGATACAGAAACTCTGTGTGCAGTGTAAGTATAAGAGGAGGCTGTGTGTAGAGACAGTAGGTCTGTGTGTCGTTTATGTATAGGTGGAGTGAAGGATGTGTGTAAAGAGAGTGGAAGCCCTTTGTGTAGTTTACATATAGGAGGAAGATGAGTGTAGGGATACAGAAACTCTGTGTGCAGTATAAGTATAAGAGGAGGCTGTGTGTAGAGACAGTAGGTCTGTGTGTCGTTTATGTGTAGGTGGAGTGAAGGATGTGTGTACAGAGAGTGGAAGCCCGTTGTGTAGGTTACATATAGGAGGAAGCTGAGTGCAGAGATACAGAAACTCTGTGTGCAGTGTAAGTATAAGAGGAGGCTGTGTGTAGAGACAATAGGTCTGTGTGTCATGTATGTATAGGTGGAGTGAAGGGTGTGTGTAAAGAGAGTGGAAGCTCTTTGTGTAGTTTACATATAGGAGGAAGATGAGGGCAGAGATACAGAAACTCTGTGTGCAGTGTAAGTATAAGAGGAGGCTGTGTGTAGAGACAGTAGGTCAGTGTGTCATGTATGTATAGGTGGAGTGGAGGATGTGTGTACAGAGAGTGGAAGCCCTTTGTGTAGTTTACATATAGGAGGAAGCTGAGTGCAGAGATACAGACACTCTGTGTGCAGTGTAAGTATAAGAGGAGGCTGTGTGTAGAGGCAATAGGTCTGTGTGTCATGTATGTATAGGTGGAGTGAAGGGTGTGTGTAAAGAGAGTGGAAGCCCTTTGTGTGGTTTACATATAGGAGAAAGCTGAGTGTAGAGATACAGACACTCTGTGTGCAGTGTAAGTATAAGAGGAGGCTGTGTGTAGAGAGAGTAGGTCGGTGTGTCATGTATCTATAGGTGGAGTCAAGGGTGTGTGTAAAGAGAGTGGAAGCCCTTTGTGTAGGTTACATATAGGAGGAAGCTGAGTGTAGAGATACAGAAACTCTGTGTGCAGTGTAAGTATAAGAGGAGGCTGTGTGTAGAGACAATAGGTCTGTGTGTCATGTAGGTATAGGTGGAGTGAAGGATGTGTGTAAAGAGAGTGGAAGCCCTTTGTGTAGTTTACATATAGGAGGAAGCTGAGTGCAGAGATACAGAAACTCTGTGTGCAGTGTAAGTATAAGAGGAGGCTGTGTGTAGAGACAATAGGTCTGTGTGTCATGTATGTATAGGTGGAGTGAAGGGTGGGTGTAAAGAGAGTGGAAGCCCTTTGTGTAGTTTACATGTAGGAGGAAGCTGAGTGTAGGGATACAGACACTCTGTGTGCAGTGTAAGTATAAGAGGAGGCTGTGTGTAGAGACAATAGGTCTGTGTGTCATGTAGGTATAGGTGGAGTGAAGGATGTGTGTAAAGAGAGTGGAAGCCCTTTGTGTAGTTTACATTTAGGAGGAAGCTGAGTGCAGGGATACAGACACTCTGTGTGCAGTGTAAGTATAAGAGGAGGCTGTGTGTAGAGACAATAGGTCTGTGTGTCATGTATGTATAGGTGGAGTGAAGGGTGTGTGTAAAGAGAGTGGAAGCTCTTTGTGTAGTTTACATATAGGAGGAAGATGAGGGTAAAGATACAGAAACTCTGTGTGCAGTGTAAGTATAAGAGGAGGCTGTGTGTAGAGACAATAGGTCTGTGTGTCATGTATGTATAGGTGGAGTGAAGGATGGGTGTACAGAGAGTGGAAGCCCTTTGTGTAGTTTACATATAGGAGGAAGCTGAGTGCAGAGATTTAGAAACTCTGTGTGCAGTGTAAGTATAATAGGAGGCTGTGTGTAGAGACAATAGGTCTGTGTGTCATGTATGTATAGGTGGAGTGAAGGGTGTGTGTAAAGAGAGTTGAAGCCCGTTGTGTAGTTTACATATAGGAGGAAGCTGAGTGCAGAGATACCGAAACTCTGTGTGCAGTGTAAGTATAAGAGGAGGCTGTGTGTAGAGACAATAGGTCTGTGTGTCATGTATGTATAGGTGGAGTGAAGGGTGTGTGTAAAGAGAGTGGAAGCTCTTTGTGTAGTTTACATATAGGAGGAAGCTGAGTGCAGAGATACAGAAACTCTGTGTGCTGTGTAAGTATAAGAGGAGGCTGTGTGTAGAGACAATAGGTCTGTGTGTCATGTATGTATAGGTGGAGTGAAGGATGTGTGTAAAGAGAGTGGAAGCCCTTTGTGTAGTTTACATATAGGAGGAAGCTGAGTGCAGAGATACAGAAACTCTGTGTGCAGTGTAAGTATAAGAGGAGGCTGTGTGTAGAGACAATAGGTCTGTGTGTCATGTATGTATAGGTGGAGTGAAGGGTGTGTGTAAAGAGAGTGGAAGCTCTTTGTGTAGTTTACATATAGGAGGAAGATGAGGGCAGAGATACAGAAACTCTGTGTGCAGTGTAAGTATAAGAGGAGGCTGTGTGTAGAGACAGTAGGTCAGTGTGTCATGTATGTATAGGTGGAGTGGAGGATGTGTGTACAGAGAGTGGAAGCCCTTTGTGTAGTTTACATATAGGAGGAAGCTGAGTGCAGACATACAGAAACTCTGTGTGCAGTGTAAGTATAATAGGAGGCAGTGTGTAAAGACAATAGGTCTGTGTGTCATGTATGTATAGGTGGAGTGAAGGATGTGTGTACAGAGAGTGGAAGCCCGTTGTGTAGTTTATATATAGGAGGAAGCTGAGTGCAGAGATACAGAAACTCTGTGTGCTGTGTAAGTATAAGAGGAGGCTGTGTGTAGAGACAATAGGTCTGTGTGTCATGTATGTATAGGTGGAGTGAAGGATGTGTGTAAAGAGAGTGGAAGCCCTTTGTGTAGTTTACATATAGGAGGAAGATGAGGGTAGAGATACAGAAACTCTGTGTGCAGTGTAAGTATAAGAGGAGGCTGTGTGTAAAGACAGTAGGTCTGTGTGTCGTTTATGTATAGGTGGAGTGAAGGATGTGTGTAAAGAGAGTGGAAGCTCTTTGTGTAGTTTACATATAGGAGGAAGCTGAGTGCAGAGATACAGAAACTCTGTGTGCAGTGTAAGTATAAGAGGAGGCTGTGTGTAGAGACAATAGGTCTGTGTGTCGTGTATGTATAGGTGGAGTGAAGGATGTGTGTAAAGAGAGTGGAAGCCCTTTGTGTAGTTTACATAGAGGAGGAAGCTGAGTGCAGAGATACAGAAACTCTGTGTGCAGTGTAAGTATAAGAGGAGGCTGTGTGTAGAGACAATAGGTCTGTGTGCCATGTATGTATAGGTGGAGTGAAGGATGTGTGTAAAGAGAGTGGAAGCCCTTTGTGTAGTTTACATATAGGAGGAGGCTGAGTGTAGGGATACAGACACTCTGTGTGCAGTGTAAGTATAAGAGGAGGCTGTGTGTAGAGACAGTAGGTCTGTGTGTCATGTATGTATAGGTGGAGTGAAGGATGTGTGTACAGAGAGTGGAAGCCCTTTGTGTAGTTTACATAGAGGAGGAAGCTGAGTGCAGAGATACAGAAACTCTGTGTGCTGTGTAAGTATAAGAGGAGGCTGTGTGTAGAGACAATAGGTCTTGTGTCGTGTATGTATAGGTGGAGTGAAGGGTGGGTGTAAAGAGAGTGGAAGCCCTTTGTGTAGTTTACATGTAGGAGGAAGCTGAGTGTAGGGATACAGACACTCTGTGTGCAGTGTAAGTATAAGAGGAGGCTGTGTGTAGAGACAATAGGTCTGTGTGTCATGTATGTATAGGTGGAGTGAAGGGTGTGTGTAAAGAGAGTGGAAGCCCTTTGTGTAGTTTACATATAGGAGGAAGCTGAGTGTAGAGATACAGGAACTCTGTGTGCAGTGTAAGTATAAGAGGAGGCTGTGTGTAGAGTAGGTCTGTGTGTCGTGTATGTATAGGTGGAGTGAAGGAGGTGTGTAAAGAGAGTGGAAGCTCTTTGTGTAGTTTACATGTAGGAGGAAGCTGAGTGTAGAGATACAGGAACTCTGTGTGCAGTGTAAGTATAAGAGGAGGCTGTGTGTAGAGACAATAGGTCTGTGTGTCATGTATGTATAGGTGGAGTGAAGGATGGGTGTAAAGAGAGTGGAAGCTCTTTGTGTAGTTTACATTTAGGAGGAAGCTGAGTGCAGGGATACAGACACTCTGTGTGCAGTGTAAGTATAAGAGGAGGCTGTGTGTAGAGACAATAGGTCTGTGTGTCATGTATGTATAGGTGGAGTTAAGGGTGTGTCTAAAGAGAGTGGAAGCTCTTTGTGTAGTTTACATATAGGAGGAAGATGAGGGTAGAGATACAGAAACTCTGTGTGCAGTGTAAGTATAAGAGGAGGCTGTGTGTAGAGACAGTAGGTCTGTGTGTCGTTTATGTATAGGTGGAGTGAAGGATGTGTGTAAAGAGAGTGGAAGCCCTTTGTGTAGTTTACATATAGGAGGAAGATGAGTGTAGGGATACAGAAACTCTGTGTGCAGTATAAGTATAAGAGGAGGCTGTGTGTAGAGACAGTAGGTCTGTGTGTCGTTTATGTGTAGGTGGAGTGAAGGATGTGTGTACAGAGAGTGGAAGCCCGTTGTGTAGGTTACATATAGGAGGAAGCTGAGTGCAGAGATACAGAAACTCTGTGTGCAGTGTAAGTATAAGAGGAGGCTGTGTGTAGAGACAATAGGTCTGTGTGTCATGTATGTACAGGTGGAGTGAAGGATGGGTGTAAAGAGAGTGGAAGCTCTTTGTGTAGTTTACATATAGGAGGAAGATGAGGGTAAAGATACAGAAACTCTGTGTGCAGTGTAAGTATAAGAGGAGGCTGTGTGTAGAGACAATAGGTCTGTGTGTCATGTATGTATAGGTGGAGTGAAGGATGGGTGTACAGAGAGTGGAAGCCCTTTGTGTAGTTTACATATAGGAGGAAGCTGGGTGCAGGGATACAGAAACTCTGTGTGCAGTGTAAGTATAAGAGGAGGCTGTGTGTAGAGACAATAGGTCTGTGTGTCATGTATGTATAGGTGGAGTGAAGGGTGTGTGTAAAGAGAGTTGAAGCTCTTTGTGTAGTTTACATATAGGAGGAAGATGAGGGTAGAGATACCGAAGCTCTGTGTGCAGTGTAAGTATAAGAGGAGGCTGTGTGTAGAGACAATAGGTCTGTGTGTCATGTATGTATAGGTGGAGTGAAGGGTGTGTGTAAAGAGAGTGGAAGCTCTTTGTGTAGTTTACATATAGGAGGAAGCTGAGTGCAGAGATACAGAAACTCTGTGTGCAGTGTAAGTATAAGAGGAGGCTGTGTGTAGAGACAATAGGTCTGTGTGTCATGTATGTATAGGTGGAGTGAAGGATGTGTGTAAAGAGAGTGGAAGCCCTTTGTGTAGTTTACATATAGGAGGAAGCTGAGTGCAGGGATACAGAAACTCTGTGTGCAGTGTAAGTATAAGAGGAGGCTGTGTGTAGAGACAATAGGTCTGTGTGTCGTGTATGTATAGGTGGAGTGAAGGATGTGTGTAAAGAGAGTGGAAGCCCTTTGTGTAGTTTACATATAGGAGGAAGCTGAGTGCAGGGATACAGAAATTCTGTGTGCAGTGTAAGTATAAGAGGAGGCTGTGTGTAGAGACAATAGGTCTGTGTGTCATGTATGTATAGGTGGAGTGAAGGGTGTGTGTAAAGAGAGTGGACGCTCTTTGTGTAGTTTACATATAGGAGGAAGATGAGGGTAGAGATACAGAAACTCTGTGTGCAGTGTAAGTATAAGAGGAGGCTGTGTGTAGAGACAATAGGTCTGTGTGTCATGTATGTATAGGTGGAGTGAAGGATGTGTGTAAAGAGAGTGGAAGCCCTTTGTGTAGTTTACATGTAGGAGGAAGCTGAGTGCAGAAATACAGAAACTCTGTGTGCAGTGTACGTATAAGAGGAGGCTGTGTGTAGAGACAGTAGGTCAGTGTGTCATGTATGTATAGGTGGAGTGGAGGATGTGTGTAAAGAGAGTGGAAGCCCTTTTTGTAGTTTACATATAGGAGGAGGCTGAGTGTAGGGATACAGAAACTCTGTGTGCAGTATAAGTATAAGAGGAGGCTGTGTGTAGAGACAGTAGGTCTGTGTGTCATGTATGTATAGGTGGAGTGAAGGATGTGTGTAAAGAGAGTGGAAGCCCTTTGTGTAGTTTACATATAGGAGGAAGCTGAGTGCAGAGATACAGAAACTCTGTGTGCAGTGTAAGTATAAGAGGAGGCTGTGTGTAGAGACAATAGGTCTGTGTGTCATGTATGTATAGGTGGAGTGAAGGATGTGTGTAAAGAGAGTGGAAGCCCTTTGTGTAGTTTACATATAGGAGGAAGCTGAGTGCAGGGATACAGAAACTCTGTGTGCAGTGTAAGTATAAGAGGAGGCTGTGTGTAGAGACAATAGGTCTGTGTGTCGTGTATGTATAGGTGGAGTGAAGGATGTGTGTAAAGAGAGTGGAAGCCCTTTGTGTAGTTTACATATAGGAGGAAGCTGAGTGCAGGGATACAGAAATTCTGTGTACAGTGTAAGTATAAGAGGAGGCTGTGTGTAGAGACAATAGGTCTGTGTGTCATGTATGTATAGGTGGAGTGAAGGGTGTGTGTAAAGAGAGTGGACGCTCTTTGTGTAGTTTACATATAGGAGGAAGATGAGGGTAGAGATACAGAAACTCTGTGTGCAGTGTAAGTATAAGAGGAGGCTGTGTGTAGAGACAATAGGTCTGTGTGTCATGTATGTATAGGTGGAGTGGAGGATGTGTGTACAGAGAGTGGAAGCCCTTTGTGTAGTTTACATATAGGAGGAAGCTGAGTGCAGAGATACAGAAACTCTGTGTGCAGTGTACGTATAAGAGGAGGCTGTGTGTAGAGACAATAGGTCTGTGTGTCATGTAGGTATAGGTGGAGTGAAGGATGTGTGTAAAGAGAGTGGAAGCCCTTTGTGTAGTTTACATATAGGAGGAAGCTGAGTGCAGGGATACAGAAACTCTGTGTGCAGTGTAAGTATAAGAGGAGGCTGTGTGTAGAGACAATAGGTCTGTGTGTCATGTATGTATAGGTGGAGTGAAGGGTGTGTGTAAAGAGAGTGGAAGCCCTTTGTGTAGTTTACATATAGGAGGAAGCTGAGTGCAGAGATACAGAAACTCTGTGTGCTGTGTAAGTATAAGAGGAGGCTGTGTGTAAAGACAGTAGGTCGGTGTGTCATGTATGTATAGGTGGAGTGAAGGGTGTGTGTAAAGAGAGTGGAAGCCCTTTGTGTAGTTTACATATAGGAGGAAGCTGAGTGCAGAGATACAGAAACTCTGTGTGCAGTGTAAGTATAATAGGAGGCTGTGTGTAAAGACAATAGGTCTGTGTGTCATGTATGTATAGGTGGAGTGAAGGATGTGTGTAAAGAGAGTGGAAGCCCTTTGTGTAGTTTACATATAGGAGGAAGCTGAGTGCAAAGATACAGAAACTCTGTGTGCAGTGTAAGTATAATAGGAGGCTGTGTGTAAAGACAATAGGTCTGTGTGTCATGTATGTATAGGTGGAGTGAAGGGTGTGTGTAAAGAGAGTGGACGCTCTTTGTGTAGTTTACATATAGGAGGAAGATGAGGGTAGAGATACAGAAACTCTGTGTGCAGTGTAAGTATAATAGGAGGCTGTGTGTAAAGACAATAGGTCTGTGTGTCATGTATGTATAGGTGGAGTGAAGGGTGTGTGTAAAGAGAGTGGAAGCCCTTTGTGTAGTTTACATATAGGAGGAAGCTGAGTGTAGAGATACAGGAACTCTGTGTGCAGTGTAAGTATACGAGGAGGCTGTGTGTAGAGACAATAGGTCTGTGTGTCATGTATGTATAGGTGGAATGAAGGATGGGTGTAAAGAGAGTGGAAGCTCTTTGTGTAGTTTACATTTAGGAGGAAGCTGAGTGCAGGGATACAGACACTCTGTGTGCAGTGTAAGTATAAGAGGAGGCTGTGTGTAGAGAAGGTCTGTGTGTCATGTATGTATAGGTGGAGTTAAGGGTGTGTCTAAAGAGAGTGGAAGCTCTTTGTGTAGTTTACATATAGGAGGAAGATGAGGGTAGAGATACAGAAACTCTGTGTGCAGTGTAAGTATAAGAGGAGGCTGTGTGTAGAGACAGTAGGTCTGTGTGTCGTTTATGTATAGGTGGAGTGAAGGATGTGTGTAAAGAGAGTGGAAGCCCTTTGTGTAGTTTACATATAGGAGGAAGATGAGTGTAGGGATACAGAAACTCTGTGTGCAGTATAAGTATAAGAGGAGGCTGTGTGTAGAGACAGTAGGTCTGTGTGTCGTTTATGTGTAGGTGGAGTGAAGGATGTGTGTACAGAGAGTGGAAGCCCGTTGTGTAGGTTACATATAGGAGGAAGCTGAGTGCAGAGATACAGAAACTCTGTGTGCAGTGTAAGTATAAGAGGAGGCTGTGTGTAGAGACAATAGGTCTGTGTGTCATGTATGTACAGGTGGAGTGAAGGATGGGTGTAAAGAGAGTGGAAGCTCTTTGTGTAGTTTACATATAGGAGGAAGATGAGGGTAAAGATACAGAAACTCTGTGTGCAGTGTAAGTATAAGAGGAGGCTGTGTGTAGAGACAATAGGTCTGTGTGTCATGTATGTATAGGTGGAGTGAAGGATGGGTGTACAGAGAGTGGAAGCCCTTTGTGTAGTTTACATATAGGAGGAAGCTGGGTGCAGGGATACAGAAACTCTGTGTGCAGTGTAAGTATAAGAGGAGGCTGTGTGTAGAGACAATAGGTCTGTGTGTCATGTATGTATAGGTGGAGTGAAGGGTGTGTGTAAAGAGAGTGGAAGCTCTTTGTGTAGTTTACATATAGGAGGAAGATGAGGGTAGAGATACCGAAACTCTGTGTGCAGTGTAAGTATAAGAGGAGGCTGTGTGTAGAGACAATAGGTCTGTGTGTCATGTATGTATAGGTGGAGTGAAGGGTGTGTGTAAAGAGAGTGGAAGCTCTTTGTGTAGTTTACATATAGGAGGAAGCTGAGTGCAGAGATACAGAAACTCTGTGTGCAGTGTAAGTATAAGAGGAGGCTGTGTGTAGAGACAATAGGTCTGTGTGTCATGTATGTATAGGTGGAGTGAAGGATGTGTGTAAAGAGAGTGGAAGCCCTTTGTGTAGTTTACATATAGGAGGAAGCTGAGTGCAGGGATACAGAAACTCTGTGTGCAGTGTAAGTATAAGAGGAGGCTGTGTGTAGAGACAATAGGTCTGTGTGTCGTGTATGTATAGATGGAGTGAAGGATGTGTGTAAAGAGAGTGGAAGCCCTTTGTGTAGTTTACATATAGGAGGAAGCTGAGTGCAGGGATACAGAAATTCTGTGTGCAGTGTAAGTATAAGAGGAGGCTGTGTGTAGAGACAATAGGTCTGTGTGTCATGTATGTATAGGTGGAGTGAAGGGTGTGTGTAAAGAGAGTGGACGCTCTTTGTGTAGTTTACATATAGGAGGAAGATGAGGGTAGAGATACAGAAACTCTGTGTGCAGTGTAAGTATAAGAGGAGGCTGTGTGTAGAGACAATAGGTCTGTGTGTCATGTATGTATAGGTGGAGTGAAGGATGTGTGTAAAGAGAGTGGAAGCCCTTTGTGTAGTTTACATGTAGGAGGAAGCTGAGTGCAGAAATACAGAAACTCTGTGTGCAGTGTACGTATAAGAGGAGGCTGTGTGTAGAGACAGTAGGTCAGTGTGTCATGTATGTATAGGTGGAGTGGAGGATGTGTGTAAAGAGAGTGGAAGCCCTTTTTGTAGTTTACATATAGGAGGAGGCTGAGTGTAGGGATACAGAAACTCTGTGTGCAGTATAAGTATAAGAGGAGGCTGTGTGTAGAGACAGTAGGTCTGTGTGTCATGTATGTATAGGTGGAGTGGAGGATGTGTGTACAGAGAGTGGAAGCCCTTTGTGTAGTTTACATATAGGAGGAAGCTGAGTGCAGAGATACAGAAACTCTGTGTGCAGTGTAAGTATAAGAGGAGGCTGCGTGTAGAGACAATAGGTCTGTGTGCCATGTATGTATAGGTGGAGTGAAGGAGGTGTGTAAAGAGAGTGGAAGCCCTTTGTGTAGTTTACATATAGGAGGAAGTTGAGTGTAGAGATACAGACACTCTGTGTGCAGTGTAAGTATAAGAGGAGGCTGTGTGTAGAGACAGTAGGTCAGTGTGTCATGTATGTATAGGTGGAGTGGAGGGTGTGTGTAAAGAGAGTGGAAGCCCTTTGTGTAGTTTACATATAGGAGGAGGCTGAGTGTAGGGATACAGAAACTCTGTGTGCAGTATAAGTATAAGAGGAGGCTGTGTGTAGAGACAGTAGGTCTGTGTGTCATGTATGTATAGGTGGAGTGGAGGATGTGTGTACAGAGAGTGGAAGCCCTTTGTGTAGTTTACATATAGGAGGAAGCTGAGTGCAGAGATACAGAAACTCTGTGTGCAGTGTACGTATAAGAGGAGGCTGTGTGTAGAGACAATAGGTCTGTGTGTCATGTAGGTATAGGTGGAGTGAAGGATGTGTGTAAAGAGAAAGGAAGCCCTTTGTGTAGTTTACATATAGGAGGAAGCTGAGTGCAGGGATACAGAAACTCTGTGTGCAGTGTAAGTATAAGAGGAGGCTGTGTGTAGAGACAATAGGTCTGTGTGTCATGTATGTATAGGTGGAGTGAAGGGTGTGTGTAAAGAGAGTGGAAGCCCTTTGTGTAGTTTACATATAGGAGGAAGCTGAGTGCAGAGATACAGAAACTCTGTGTGCTGTGTAAGTATAAGAGGAGGCTGTGTGTAAAGACAGTAGGTCGGTGTGTCATGTATGTATAGGTGGAGTGAAGGGTGTGTGTAAAGAGAGTGGAAGCCCTTTGTGTAGTTTACATATAGGAGGAAGCTGAGTGCAGAGATACAGAAACTCTGTGTGCAGTGTAAGTATAATAGGAGGCTGTGTGTAAAGACAATAGGTCTGTGTGTCATGTATGTATAGGTGGAGTGAAGGATGTGTGTAAAGAGAGTGGAAGCCCTTTGTGTAGTTTACATATAGGAGGAAGCTGAGTGCAAAGATACAGAAACTCTGTGTGCAGTGTAAGTATAATAGGAGGCTGTGTGTAAAGACAATAGGTCTGTGTGTCATGTATGTATAGGTGGAGTGAAGGATGTGTGTAAAGAGAGTGGAAGCCCTTTGTGTAGTTTACATATAGGAGGAAGCTGAGTGCAGAGATACAGACACTCTGTGTGCAGTGTAAGCATAATAGGAGGCTGTGTGTAAAGACAATAGGTCTGTGTGTCGTTTATGCACCAGTGGAGTGAAGGATGTGTGTAAAGAGAGTGGAAGCCCTTTGTGTAGTTTACATATAGGAGGAAGCTGAGTGCAGAGATACAGAAACTCTGTGTGCAGTGTAAGTATAATAGGAGGCTGTGTGTAAAGACAATAGGTCTGTGTGTCATGTATGTATAGGTGGAGTGAAGGATGTGTGTAAAGAGAGTGGAAGCCCTTTGTGTAGTTTACATATAGGAGGAAGCTGAGTGCAGAGATACAGAGACTCTGTGTGCAGTGTAAGTATAATAGGAGGCTGTGTGTAAAGACAATAGGTCTGTGTGTCATGTATGTATAGGTGGAGTGAAGGATGTGTGTAAAGAGAGTGGAAGCCCTTTGTGTAGTTTACATATAGGAGGAAGCTGAGTGCAGAGATACAGAGACTCTGTGTGCAGTGTAAGTATAATAGGAGGCTGTGTGTAAAGACAATAGGTCTGTGTGTCATGTATGTATAGGTGGAGTGAAGGATGTGTGTAAAGAGAGTGGAAGCCCTTTGTGTAGTTTACATATAGGAGGAAGCTGGGTGCAGGGATACAGAAACTCTGTGTGCAGTGTAAGTATAAGAGGAGGCTGTGTGTAGAGACAGTAGGTCTGTGTGTCATGTATGTATAGGTGGAGTGAAGGAGGTGTGTAAAGAGAGTGGAAGCCCTTTGTGTAGTTTACATATAGGAGGAAGTTGAGTGTAGAGATACAGACACTCTGTGTGCAGTGTAAGTATAAGAGGAGGCTGTGTGTAGAGACAGTAGGTCAGTGTGTCATGTATGTATAGGTGGAGTGAAGGGTGTGTGTAAAGAGAGTGGAAGCCCTTTGTGTAGTTTACATATAGGAGGAAGCTGAGTGCAGAGATACAGAAACTCTGTGTGCAGTGTAAGTATAAGAGGAGGCTGTGTGTAGAGACAATAGGTCTGTGTGCCATGTATGTATAGGTGGAGTGAAGGATGTGTGTAAAGATAGTGGAAGCCCTTTGTGTAGGTTACATATAGGAGGAAGCTGGGTGCAGGGATACAGAAACTCTGTGTGCAGTGTAAGGTTAAGAGGAGGCTGTGTGTAGAGACAATAGGTCTGTGTGTCATGTATGTATAGGTGGAGTGAAGGGTGTGTGTAAAGAGAGTGGAAGCTCTTTGTGTAGTTTACATATAGGAGGAAGCTGAGTGCAGAGATACAGAAACTCTGTGTGCAGTGTAAGTATAAGAGGAGGCTGTGTGTAGAGACAGTAGGTCTGTGTGTCGTGTATGTATAGGTGGAGTGAAGGATGGGTGTACAGAGAGTGGAAGCCCTTTGTGTAGTTTACATATAGGAGGAAGCTGAGTGCAGGGATACAGACACTCTGTGTGCAGTGTAAGTATAAGAGGAGGCTGTGTGTAGAGAAGGTCTGTGTGTCATGTATGTATAGGTGGAGTGAAGGATGTGTGTAAAGAGAGTGGAAGCCCTTTGTGTAGTTTACATATAGGAGGAAGCTGAGTGCAGAGATACAGAAACTCTGTGTGCAGTGTAAGTATAAGAGGAGGCTGTGTGTAGAGACAATAGGTCTGTGTGTCATGTATGTATAGGTGGAGTGAAGGGTGTGTGTAAAGAGAGTGGAAGCCCTTTGTGTAGTTTACATATAGGAGGAAGCTGAGTGCAGAGATACAGAAACTCTGTGTGCAGTGTAAGTATAAGAGGAGGCTGTGTGTAGAGACAATAGGTCTGTGTGTCATGTATGTATAGGTGGAGTGAAGGGTGTGTGTAAAGAGAGTGGAAGCCCTTTGTGTAGTTTACATATAGGAGGAAGCTGAGTGCAGAGATACAGAAACTCTGTGTGCAGTGTACGTATAAGAGGAGGCTGTGTGTAGAGACAATAGGTCTGTGTGTCATGTAGGTATAGGTGGAGTGAAGGATGTGTGTAAAGAGAAAGGAAGCCCTTTGTGTAGTTTACATATAGGAGGAAGCTGAGTGCAGGGATACAGAAACTCTGTGTGCAGTGTAAGTATAAGAGGAGGCTGTGTGTAGAGACAATAGGTCTGTGTGTCATGTATGTATAGGTGGAGTGAAGGGTGTGTGTAAAGAGAGTGGAAGCCCTTTGTGTAGTTTACATATAGGAGGAAGCTGAGTGCAGAGATACAGAAACTCTGTGTGCTGTGTAAGTATAAGAGGAGGCTGTGTGTAAAGACAGTAGGTCGGTGTGTCATGTATGTATAGGTGGAGTGAAGGGTGTGTGTAAAGAGAGTGGAAGCCCTTTGTGTAGTTTACATATAGGAGGAAGCTGAGTGCAGAGATACAGAAACTCTGTGTGCAGTGTAAGTATAATAGGAGGCTGTGTGTAAAGACAATAGGTCTGTGTGTCATGTATGTATAGGTGGAGTGAAGGATGTGTGTAAAGAGAGTGGAAGCCCTTTGTGTAGTTTACATATAGGAGGAAGCTGAGTGCAAAGATACAGAAACTCTGTGTGCAGTGTAAGTATAATAGGAGGCTGTGTGTAAAGACAATAGGTCTGTGTGTCATGTATGTATAGGTGGAGTGAAGGATGTGTGTAAAGAGAGTGGAAGCCCTTTGTGTAGTTTACATATAGGAGGAAGCTGAGTGCAGAGATACAGACACTCTGTGTGCAGTGTAAGCATAATAGGAGGCTGTGTGTAAAGACAATAGGTCTGTGTGTCGTTTATGCACCAGTGGAGTGAAGGATGTGTGTAAAGAGAGTGGAAGCCCTTTGTGTAGTTTACATATAGGAGGAAGCTGAGTGCAGAGATACAGAAACTCTGTGTGCAGTGTAAGTATAATAGGAGGCTGTGTGTAAAGACAATAGGTCTGTGTGTCATGTATGTATAGGTGGAGTGAAGGATGTGTGTAAAGAGAGTGGAAGCCCTTTGTGTAGTTTACATATAGGAGGAAGCTGAGTGCAGAGATACAGAGACTCTGTGTGCAGTGTAAGTATAATAGGAGGCTGTGTGGAAAGACAATAGGTCTGTGTGTCATGTATGTATAGGTGGAGTGAAGGATGTGTGTAAAGAGAGTGGAAGCCCTTTGTATAGTTTACATATAGGAGGAAGCTGAGTGCAGAGATACAGAGACTCTGTGTGCAGTGTAAGTATAATAGGAGGCTGTGTGTAAAGACAATAGGTCTGTGTGTCATGTATGTATAGGTGGAGTGAAGGATGTGTGTAAAGAGAGTGGAAGCCCTTTGTGTAGTTTACATATAGGAGGAAGCTGGGTGCAGGGATACAGAAACTCTGTGTGCAGTGTAAGTATAAGAGGAGGCTGTGTGTAGAGACAGTAGGTCTGTGTGTCATGTATGTATAGGTGGAGTGAAGGAGGTGTGTAAAGAGAGTGGAAGCCCTTTGTGAGGTTTACATATAGGAGGAAGTTGAGTGTAGAGATACAGACACTCTGTGTGCAGTGTAAGTATAAGAGGAGGCTGTGTGTAGAGACAGTAGGTCAGTGTGTCATGTATGTATAGGTGGAGTGAAGGGTGTGTGTAAAGAGAGTGGAAGCCCTTTGTGTAGTTTACATATAGGAGGAAGCTGAGTGCAGAGATACAGAAACTCTGTGTGCAGTGTAAGTATAAGAGGAGGCTGTGTGTAGAGACAATAGGTCTGTGTGCCATGTATGTATAGGTGGAGTGAAGGATGTGTGTAAAGATAGTGGAAGCCCTTTGTGTAGGTTACATATAGGAGGAAGCTGGGTGCAGGGATACAGAAACTCTGTGTGCAGTGTAAGGTTAAGAGGAGGCTGTGTGTAGAGACAATAGGTCTGTGTGTCATGTATGTATAGGTGGAGTGAAGGGTGTGTGTAAAGAGAGTGGAAGCTCTTTGTGTAGTTTACATATAGGAGGAAGCTGAGTGCAGAGATACAGAAACTCTGTGTGCAGTGTAAGTATAAGAGGAGGCTGTGTGTAGAGACAATAGGTCTGTGTGTCATGTATGTATAGGTGGAGTGAAGGATGTGTGTAAAGAGAGTGGAAGCCCTTTGTGTAGTTTACATATAGGAGGAAGCTGGGTGCAGGGATACAGAAACTCTGTGTGCAGTGTAAGTATAAGAGGAGGCTGTGTGTAGAGACAGTAGGTCTGTGTGTGGTTTATGTATAGGTGGAGTGAAGGATGTGTGTAAAAAGAGTGGAAGCCCTTTGTGTAGTTTACATATAGGAGGAAGATGAGGGTAGAGATACAGAAACTCTGTGTGCAGTGTAAGTATAAGAGGAGGCTGTGTGTAGAGACAGTAGGTCTGTGTGTCGTGTATGTATAGGTGGAGTGAAGGATGGGTGTACAGAGAGTGGAAGCCCTTTGCGTAGTTTACATATAGGAGGAAGCTGAGTGCAGGGATACAGACACTCTGTGTGCAGTGTAAGTATAAGAGGAGGCTGTGTGTAGAGAAGGTCTGTGTGTCATGTATGTATAGGTGGAGTGAAGGGTGTGTGTAAAGAGAGTGGAAGCCCTTTGTGTAGTTTACATATAGGAGGAAGCTGAGTGCAGAGATACAGAAACTCTGTGTGCAGTGTAAGTATAAGAGGAGGCTGTGTGTAAAGACAGTAGGTCTGTGTGTCATGTATGTATAGGTGGAGTGAAGGATGTGTGTAAAGAGAGTGGAAGCCCTTTGTGTAGTTTACATATAGGAGGAAGCTGAGTGCAGAGATACAGAAACTCTGTGTGCAGTGTAAGTATAAGAGGAGGCTGTGTGTAGAGACAGTAGGTCTGTGTGTCGTGTATGTATAGGTGGAGTGAAGGATGGGTGTACAGAGAGTGGAAGCCCTTTGTGTAGTTTACATATAGGAGGAAGCTGAGTGCAGGGATACAGACACTCTGTGTGCAGTGTAAGTATAAGAGGAGGCTGTGTGTAGAGAAGGTCTGTGTGTCATGTATGTATAGGTGGAGTGAAGGGTGTGTGTAAAGAGAGTGGAAGCCCTTTGTGTAGTTTACATATAGGAGGAAGCTGAGTGCAGAGATACAGAAACTCTGTGTGCAGTGTAAGTATAAGAGGAGGCTGTGTGTAGAGAAGGTCTGTGTGTCATGTATGTATAGGTGGAGTGAAGGGTGTGTGTAAAGAGAGTGGAAGCCCTTTGTGTAGTTTACATATAGGAGGAAGCTGAGTGCAGAGATACAGAAACTCTGTGTGCAGTGTAAGTATAAGAGGAGGCTGTGTGTAGAGACAATAGGTCTGTGTGTCATGTATGTATAGGTGGAGTGAAGGGTGTGTGTAAAGAGAGTGGAAGCCCTTTGTGTAGTTTACATATAGGAGGAAGATGAGTGTAGGGATACAGAAACTCGGTGTGCAGTATAAGTATAAGAGGAGGCTGTGTGTAGAGACAGTAGGTCTGTGTGTCATGTATGTATAGGTGGAGTGGAGGATGTGTGTACAGAGAGTGGAAGCCCTTTGTGTAGTTTACATATAGGAGGAAGCTGAGTGCAGAAATACAGAAACTCTGTGTGCAGTGTAAGTATAATAGGAGGCTGTGTGTAGAGACAATAGGTCTGTGTGTCATGTATGTATAGGTGGAGTGAAGGATGTGTGTACAGAGAGTGGAAGCCCGTTGTGTAGTTTACATATAGGAGGAAGCTGAGTGCAGAGATACAGAAACTCTGTGTGCTGTGTAAGTATAAGAGGAGGCTGTGTGTAGAGACAATAGGTCTGTGTGTCATGTATGTATAGGTGGAGTGAAGGATGTGTGTAAAGAGAGTGGAAGCCCTTTGTGTAGTTTACATATAGGAGGAAGATGAGTGTAGGGATACAGAAACTCTGTGTGCAGTATAAGTATAAGAGGAGGCTGTGTGTAGAGACAGTAGGTCTGTGTGTCATGTATGTATAGGTGGAGTGGAGGATGTGTGTACAGAGAGTGGAAGCCCTTTGTGTAGTTTACATATAGGAGGAAGCTGAGTGCAGAAATACAGAAACTCTGTGTGCAGTGTAAGTATAATAGGAGGCTGTGTGTAGAGACAATAGGTCTGTGTGTCATGTATGTATAGGTGGAGTGAAGGATGTGTGTACAGAGAGTGGAAGCCCGTTGTGTAGTTTACATATAGGAGGAAGCTGAGTGCAGAGATACAGAAACTCTGTGTGCTGTGTAAGTATAAGAGGAGGCTGTGTGTAAAGACAGTAGGTCTGTGTGTCGTTTATGTATAGGTGGAGTGAAGGATGGGTGTAAAGAGAGTGGAAGCCCTTTGTGTAGTTTACATAGAGGAGGAAGCTGAGTGCAGAGATACAGAAACTCTGTGTGCAGTGTAAGTATAAGAGGAGGCTGTGTGTAGAGACAGTAGGTCTGTGTGTCATGTATGTATAGGTGGAGTGAAGGATGTGTGTAAAGAGAGTGGAAGCCCTTTGTGTAGTTTACATATAGGAGGAAGATGAGTGTAGGGATACAGAAACTCTGTGTGCAGTGTAAGTATAAGAGGAGGCTGTGTGTAGAGACAGTAGGTCTGTGTGTCATGTATGTATAGGTGGAGTGAAGGATGTGTGTACAGAGAGTGGAAGCCCTTTGTGTAGTTTACATACAGGAGGAAGCTGAGTGCAGAAATACAGAAACTCTGTGTGCAGTGTAAGTATAATAGGAGGCTGTGTGTAGAGACAATAGGTCTGTGTGTCATGTATGTATAGGTGGAGTGAAGGATGTGTGTACAGAGAGTGGAAGCCCGTTGTGTAGTTTACATATAGGAGGAAGCTGAGTGCAGAGATACAGAAACTCTGTGTGCAGTGTAAGTATAAGAGGAGGCTGTGTGTAGAGACAGTAGGTCTGTGTGGCGTTTATGTATAGGTGGAGTGAAGGATGTGTGTAAAGAGAGTGGAAGCCCTTTGTGTAGTTTACATATAGGAGGAAGATGAGTGTAGGGATACAGAAACTCTGTGTGCAGTATAAGTATAAGAGGAGGCTGTGTGTAGAGACAGTAGGTCTGTGTGTCATGTATGTATAGGTGGAGTGGAGGATGTGTGTACAGAGAGTGGAAGCCCTTTGTGTAGTTTACATATAGGAGGAAGCTGAGTGCAGAAATACAGAAACTCTGTGTGCAGTGTAAGTATAATAGGAGGCTGTGTGTAGAGACAATAGGTCTGTGTGTCATGTATGTATAGGTGGAGTGAAGGATGTGTGTACAGAGAGTGGAAGCCCGTTGTGTAGTTTACATATAGGAGGAAGCTGAGTGCAGAGATACAGAAACTCTGTGTGCAGTGTAAGTATAAGAGGAGGCTGTGTGTAGAGACAGTAGGTCTGTGTGGCGTTTATGTATAGGTGGAGTGAAGGATGTGTGTAAAGAGAGTGGAAGCCCTTTGTGTAGGTTACATATAGGAGGAAGATGAGGGCAGAGATACAGGAACTCTGTGTGCAGTGTAAGTATAAGAGGAGGCTGTGTGTAGAGACAATAGGTCTGTGTGTCATGTATGTATAGGTGGAGGGAAGGATGGGTGTAAAGAGAGTGGAAGCCCTTTGTGTAGTTTACATAGAGGAGGAAGCTGAGTGCAGAGATACAGAAACTCTGTGTGCAGTGTAAGTATAAGAGGAGGCTGTGTGTAGAGACAATAGGTCTGTGTGTCATGTAGGTATAGGTGGAGTGAAGGATGTGTGTAAAGAGAGTGGAAGCCCTTTGTGTAGTTTACATATAGGAGGAAGCTGGGTGCGGGGATACAGAAACTCTGTGTGCAGTGTAAGTATAAGAGGAGGCTGTGTGTAGAGACAATAGGTCTGTGTGTCATGTATGTATAGGTGGAGTGAACGGTGTGTGTACAGAGAGTGGAAGCCCTTTGTGTAGTTTACATATATGAGGAAGCTGAGTGCAGAGATACAGAAACTCTGTGTGCAGTGTAAGTATGAG
Source organism: Lissotriton helveticus (assembly GCF_964261635.1). Lineage (NCBI taxonomy): Eukaryota > Metazoa > Chordata > Amphibia > Caudata > Salamandridae > Lissotriton > Lissotriton helveticus. The sequence continues at coordinate 29,731,544 of NC_136072.1, forward strand.
AGGAGGCTGTGTGTAAAGACAATAGGTCTGTGTGACGTGTATGTATAGGTGGAGTGAAGGGTGGGTGTAAAGAGAGTGGAAGCCCTTTGTGTAGTTTACATGTAGGAGGAAGCTGAGTGTAGGGATACAGACACTCTGTGTGCAGTGTAAGTATAAGAGGAGGCTGTGTGTAGAGACAATAGGTCTGTGTGTCATGTATGTATAGGTGGAGTGAAGGATGTGTGTAAAGAGAGTGGAAGCCCTTTGTGTAGTTTACATATAGGAGGAAGCTGAGTGCAGAGATACAGACACTCTGTGTGCAGTGTAAGCATAATAGGAGGCTGTGTGTAAAGACAATAGGTCTGTGTGTCATGTATGTATAGGTGGAGTGGAGGATGTGTGTAAAGAGAGTGGAAGCCCTTTGTGTAGTTTACATATAGGAGGAAGCTGAGTGCAGAGATACAGAAACTCTGTGTGCAGTGTAAGTATAAGAGGAGGCTGTGTGTAGAGAAGGTCTGTGTGTCATGTATGTATAGGTGGAGTGAAGGAGGTGTGTAAAGAGAGTGGAAGCCCTTTGTGTAGTTTACATGTAGGAGGAAGCTGAGTGTAGGGATACAGACACTCTGTGTGCAGTGTAAGTATAAGAGGAGGCTGTGTGTAGAGACAATAGGTCTGTGTGTCATGTATGTATAGGTGGAGTGAAGGGTGTGTGTAAAGAGAGTGGAAGCCCTTTGTGTAGTTTACATATAGGAGGAAGCTGAGTGTAGAGATACAGGAACTCTGTGTGCAGTGTAAGTATAAGAGGAGGCTGTGTGTAGAGACAATAGGTCTGTGTGTCATGTATGTATAGGTGGAGTGAAGGATGGGTGTAAAGAGAGTGGAAGCTCTTTGTGTAGTTTACATTTAGGAGGAAGCTGAGTGCAGGGATACAGACACTCTGTGTGCAGTGTAAGTATAAGAGGAGGCTGTGTGTAGAGAAGGTCTGTGTGTCATGTATGTATAGGTGGAGTCAAGGGTGTGTGTAAAGAGAGTGGAAGCTCTTTGTGTAGTTTACATATAGGAGGAAGCTGAGTGCAGGGATACAGACACTCTGTGTGCAGTGTAAGTATAAGAGGAGGCTGTGTGTAGAGACAGTAGGTCTGTGTGTCGTTTATGTATAGGTGGAGTGAAGGATGTGTGTACAGAGAGTGGAAGCCCGTTGTGTAGGTTACATATAGGAGGAAGCTGAGTGCAGAGATACAGAAACTCTGTGTGCAGTGTAAGTATAAGAGGAGGCTGTGTGTAGAGACAAAAGGTCTGTGTGTCATGTATGTACAGGTGGAGTGAAGGATGGGTGTAAAGAGAGTGGAAGCTCTTTGTGTAGTTTACATATAGGAGGAAGATGAGTGTAGGGATACAGAAACTCTGTGTGCAGTATAAGTATAAGAGGAGGCTGTGTGTAGAGACAGTAGGTCTGTGTGTCATGTATGTATAGGTGGAGTGGAGGATGTGTGTACAGAGAGTGGAAGCCCTTTGTGTAGTTTACATATAGGAGGAAGCTGAGTGCAGAAATACAGAAACTCTGTGTGCAGTGTAAGTATAATAGGAGGCTGTGTGTAGAGACAATAGGTCTGTGTGTCATGTATGTATAGGTGGAGTGAAGGATGTGTGTACAGAGAGTGGAAGCCCGTTGTGTAGTTTACATATAGGAGGAAGCTGAGTGCAGAGACACAGAAACTCTGTGTGCTGTGTAAGTATAAGAGGAGGCTGTGTGTAAAGACAGTAGGTCTGTGTGTCGTTTATGTATAGGTGGAGTGAAGGATGGGTGTAAAGAGAGTGGAAGCCCTTTGTGTAGTTTACATAGAGGAGGAAGCTGAGTGCAGAGATACAGAAACTCTGTGTGCAGTGTAAGTATAAGAGGAGGCTGTGTGTAGAGACAGTAGGTCTGTGTGTCGTTTATGTATAGGTGGAGTGAAGGATGTGTGTAAAGAGAGTGGAAGCCCTTTGTGTAGTTTACATATAGGAGGAAGATGAGGGCAGAGATACAGGAACTCTGTGTGCAGTGTAAGTATAAGAGGAGGCTGTGTGTAGAGACAATAGGTCTGTGTGTCATGTATGTATAGGTGGAGGGAAGGATGGGTGTAAAGAGAGTGGAAGCCCTTTGTGTAGTTTACATAGAGGAGGAAGCTGAGTGCAGAGATACAGAAACTCTGTGTGCAGTGTAAGTATAAGAGGAGGCTGTGTGTAGAGACAATAGGTCTGTGTGTCATGTAGGTATAGGTGGAGTGAAGGATGTGTGTAAAGAGAGTGGAAGCCCTTTGTGTAGTTTACATATAGGAGGAAGCTGGGTGCAGGGATACAGAAACTCTGTGTGCAGTGTAAGTATAAGAGGGGGCTGTGTGTAGAGACAATAGGTCTGTGTGTCATGTATGTATAGGTGGAGTGAAGGGTGTGTGTAAAGAGAGTGGAAGCTCTTTGTGTAGTTTACATATAGGAGGAAGATGAGGGTAGAGATACAGAAACTCTGTGTGCAGTGTAAGTATAAGAGGAGGCTGTGTGTAGAGACAATAGGTCTGTGTGTCATGTATGTATAGGTGGAGTGAAGGGTGTGTGTAAAGAGAGTGGAAGCTCTTTGTGTAGTTTACATATAGGAGGAAGCTGAGTGCAGAGATACAGAAACTCTGTGTGCAGTGTAAGTATAAGAGGAGGCTGTGTGTAGAGACAATAGGTCTGTGTGTCATGTATGTATAGGTGGAGTGAAGGATGTGTGTAAAGAGAGTGGAAGCCCTTTGTGTAGTTTACATATAGGAGGAAGCTGAGTGCAGGGATACAGAAACTCTGTGTGCAGTGTAAGTATAAGAGGAGGCTGTGTGTAGAGACAATAGGTCTGTGTGTCGTGTATATATAGGTGGAGTGAAGGATGTGTGTAAAGAGAGTGGAAGCCCTTTGTGTAGTTTACATATAGGAGGAAGCTGAGTGCAGGGATACAGAAACTCTGTGTGCAGTGTAAGTATAAGAGGAGGCTGTGTGTAGAGACAATAGGTCTGTGTGTCATGTATGTATAGGTGGAGTGAAGGGTGTGTGTAAAGAGAGTGGAAGCTCTTTGTGTAGTTTACATATAGGAGGAAGATGAGGGTAGAGATACAGAAACTCTGTGTGCAGTGTAAGTATAAGAGGAGGCTGTGTGTAGAGACAGTAGGTCTGTGTGTCGTTTATGTATAGGTGGAGTGAAGGATGTGTGTACAGAGAGTGGAAGACCGTTGTGTAGGTTACATATAGGAGGAAGCTGAGTGCAGAGATACAGAAACTCTGTGTGCAGTGTAAGTATAAGAGAAGGCTGTGTGTAAAGACAATATTTCTGTGTGTCGTGTAGGTATAGGTGGAGTGAAGGATGTGTGTAAAGAGAGTGGAAGCTCTTTGTGTAGTTTACATGTAGGAGGAAGCTGAGTGCAGAGATACAGAAACTCTGTGTGCAGTGTAAGTATAAGAGGAGGCTGTGTGTAGAGACAATAGGTCTGTGTGTCGTGTATATATAGGTGGAGTGAAGGATGTGTGTAAAGAGAGTGGAAGCCCTTTGTGTAGTTTACATATAGGAGGAAGCTGAGTGCAGGGATACAGAAACTCTGTGTGCAGTGTAAGTATAAGAGGAGGCTGTGTGTAGAGACAATAGGTCTGTGTGTCATGTATGTATAGGTGGAGTGAAGGGTGTGTGTAAAGAGAGTGGAAGCTCTTTGTGTAGTTTACATAGAGGAGGAAGATGAGGGTAGAGATACAGAAACTCTGTGTGCAGTGTAAGTATAAGAGGAGGCTGTGTGTAGAGACAGTAGGTCTGTGTGTCGTTTATGTATAGGTGGAGTGAAGGATGTGTGTAAAGAGAGTGGAAGCCCTTTGTGTAGTTTACATGTAGGAGGAAGCTGAGTGCAGAGATACAGAAACTCTGTGTGCAGTGTAAGTATAAGAGGAGGCTGTGTGTAGAGACAGTAGGTCTGTGTGTCGTTTATGTATAGGTGGAGTGAAGGATGTGTGTAAAGAGAGTGGAAGCCCTTTGTGTAGTTTACATGTAGGAGGAAGCTGAGTGCAGAGATACAGAAACTCTGTGTGCAGTGTAAGTATAAGAGGAGGCTGTGTGTAGAGACAGTAGGTCAGTGTGTCATGTATGTATAGGTGGAGTGGAGGATGTGTGTAAAGAGAGTGGAAGCCCTTTGTGTGGTTTACATATAGGAGGATGCTGAGTGTAGGGATACAGAAACTCTGTGTTCAGTATAAGTATAAGAGGAGGCTGTGTGTAGAGACAGTAGGTCTGTGTGTCATGTATGTATAGGTGGAGTGGAGGATGTGTGTACAGAGAGTGGAAGCCCTTTGTGTAGTTTACATATAGGAGGAAGCTGAGTGCAGAGATACAGAAACTCTGTGTGCAGTGTAAGTATAAGAGGAGGCTGTGTGTAGAGACAATAGGTCTGTGTGTCATGTATGTATAGGTGGAGTGAAGGAGGTGTGTAAAGAGAGTGGAAGCCCTTTGTGTAGTTTACATATAGGAGGAAGTTGAGTGTAGAGATACAGACACTCTGTGTGCAGTGTAAGTATAAGAGGAGGCTGTGTGTAGAGACAGTAGGTCAGTGTGTCATGTATGTATAGGTGGAGTGGAGGGTGTGTGTAAAGAGAGTGGAAGCCCTTTGTGTAGTTTACATATAGGAGGAGGCTGAGTGTAGGGATACAGAAACTCTGTGTGCAGTGTAAGTATAAGAGGAGGCTGTGTGTAGAGACAGTAGGTCTGTGTGTCATGTATGTATAGGTGGAGTGGAGGATGTGTGTACAGAGAGTGGAAGCCCTTTGTGTAGGTTACATATAGGAGGAAGCTGGGTGCAGGGATACAGAAACTCTGTGTGCAGTGTAAGGTTAAGAGGAGGCTGTGTGTAGAGACAATAGGTCTGTGTGTCATGTATGTATAGGTGGAGTGAAGGGTGTGTGTAAAGAGAGTGGAAGCTCTTTGTGTAGTTTACATATAGGAGGAAGCTGAGTGCAGAGATACAGAAACTCTGTGTGCAGTGTAAGTATAAGAGGAGGCTGTGTGTAGAGACAATAGGTCTGTGTGCCATGTATGTATAGGTGGAGTGAAGGAGGTGTGTAAAGAGAGTGGAAGCCCTTTGTGTAGTTTACATATAGGAGGAAGCTGGGTGCAGAGATACAGAAACTCTGTGTGCAGTGTAAGTATAAGAGGAGGCTGTGTGTAGAGACAGTAGGTCTGTGTGTCGTTTATGTATAGGTGGAGTGAAGGATGTGTGTACAGAGAGTGGAAGCCCGTTGTGTAGGTTACATATAGGAGGAAGCTGAGTGCAGAGATACAGAAACTCTGTGTGCAGTGTAAGTATAAGAGGAGGCTGTGTGTAGAGACAAAAGGTCTGTGTGTCATGTATGTACAGGTGGAGTGAAGGATGGGTGTAAAGAGAGTGGAAGCTCTTTGTGTAGTTTACATATAGGAGGAAGATGAGGGTAAAGATACAGAAACTCTGTGTGCAGTGTAAGTATAAGAGGAGGCTGTGTGTAGAGACAATAGGTCTGTGTGTCATGTATGTATAGGTGGAGTGAAGGATGGGTGTACAGAGAGTGGAAGCCCGTTGTGTAGGTTACATATAGGAGGAAGCTGAGTGCAGAGATACAGAAACTCTGTGTGCAGTGTAAGTATAAGAGGAGGCTGTGTGTAGAGACAGTAGGTCTGTGTGTCGTTTATGTATAGGTGGAGTGAAGGATGTGTGTACAGAGAGTGGAAGCCCGTTGTGTAGGTTACATATAGGAGGAAGCTGAGTGCAGAGATACAGAAACTCTGTGTGCAGTGTAAGTATAAGAGGAGGCTGTGTGTAGAGACAAAAGGTCTGTGTGTCATGTATGTACAGGTGGAGTGAAGGATGGGTGTAAAGAGAGTGGAAGCTCTTTGTGTAGTTTACATATAGGAGGAAGATGAGGGTAAAGATACAGAAACTCTGTGTGCAGTGTAAGTATAAGAGGAGGCTGTGTGTAGAGACAATAGGTCTGTGTGTCATGTATGTATAGGTGGAGTGAAGGATGGGTGTACAGAGAGTGGAAGCCCTTTGTGTAGTTTACATATAGGAGGAAGCTGGGTGCAGGGATACAGAAACTCTGTGTGCAGTGTAAGTATAAGAGGGGGCTGTGTGTAGAGACAATAGGTCTGTGTGTCATGTATGTATAGGTGGAGTGAAGGGTGTGTGTAAAGAGAGTGGAAGCTCTTTGTGTAGTTTACATATAGGAGGAAGATGAGGGTAGAGATACAGAAACTCTGTGTGCAGTGTAAGTATAAGAGGAGGCTGTGTGTAGAGACAATAGGTCTGTGTGTCATGTATGTATAGGTGGAGTGAAGGGTGTGTGTAAAGAGAGTGGAAGCTCTTTGTGTAGTTTACATATAGGAGGAAGCTGAGTGCAGAGATACAGAAACTCTGTGTGCAGTGTAAGTATAAGAGGAGGCTGTGTGTAGAGACAATAGGTCTGTGTGTCATGTATGTATAGGTGGAGTGAAGGATGTGTGTAAAGAGAGTGGAAGCCCTTTGTGTAGTTTACATATAGGAGGAAGCTGAGTGCAGAGATACAGAAACTCTGTGTGCAGTGTAAGTATAAGAGGAGGCTGTGTGTAGAGACAATAGGTCTGTGTGTCGTGTATATATAGGTGGAGTGAAGGATGTGTGTAAAGAGAGTGGAAGCCCTTTGTGTAGTTTACATATAGGAGGAAGCTGAGTGCAGGGATACAGAAACTCTGTGTGCAGTGTAAGTATAAGAGGAGGCTGTGTGTAGAGACAATAGGTCTGTGTGTCATGTATGTATAGGTGGAGTGAAGGGTGTGTGTAAAGAGAGTGGAAGCTCTTTGTGTAGTTTACATATAGGAGGAAGATGAGGGTAGAGATACAGAAACTCTGTGTGCAGTGTAAGTATAAGAGGAGGCTGTGTGTAGAGACAGTAGGTCTGTGTGTCGTTTATGTATAGGTGGAGTGAAGGATGTGTGTACAGAGAGTGGAAGACCGTTGTGTAGGTTACATATAGGAGGAAGCTGAGTGCAGAGATACAGAAACTCTGTGTGCAGTGTAAGTATAAGAGAAGGCTGTGTGTAAAGACAATATTTCTGTGTGTCGTGTAGGTATAGGTGGAGTGAAGGATGTGTGTAAAGAGAGTGGAAGCCCTTTGTGTAGTTTACATGTAGGAGGAAGCTGAGTGCAGAGATACAGAAACTCTGTGTGCAGTGTAAGTATAAGAGGAGGCTGTGTGTAGAGACAATAGGTCTGTGTGTCGTGTATATATAGGTGGAGTGAAGGATGTGTGTAAAGAGAGTGGAAGCCCTTTGTGTAGTTTACATATAGGAGGAAGCTGAGTGCAGGGATACAGAAACTCTGTGTGCAGTGTAAGTATAAGAGGAGGCTGTGTGTAGAGACAATAGGTCTGTGTGTCATGTATGTACAGGTGGAGTGAAGGGTGTGTGTAAAGAGAGTGGAAGCTCTTTGTGTAGTTTACATATAGGAGGAAGATGAGGGTAGAGATACAGAAACTCTGTGTGCAGTGTAAGTATAAGAGGAGGCTGTGTGTAGAGACAGTAGGTCTGTGTGTCGTTTATGTATAGGTGGAGTGAAGGATGGGTGTAAAGAGAGTGGAAGCCCTTTGTGTAGGTTACATATAGGAGGAAGCTGAGTGCAGAGATACAGAAACTCTGTGTGCAGTGTACGTATAAGAGGAGGCTGTGTGTAGAGACAGTAGGTCAGTGTGTCATGTATGTATAGGTGGAGTGGAGGATGTGTGTAAAGAGAGTGGAAGCCCTTTGTGTAGTTTACATAGAGGAGGAGGCTGAGTGCAGAGATACAGAAACTCTGTGTTCAGTATAAGTATAAGAGGAGGCTGTGTGTAGAGACAGTAGGTCTGTGTGTCATGTATGTATAGGTGGAGTGAAGGATGTGTGTACAGAGAGTGGAAGCCCTTTGTGTAGTTTACATATAGGAGGAGGCTGAGTGTAGGGATACAGAAACTCTGTGTGCAGTATAAGTATAAGAGGAGGCTGTGTGTAGAGACAGTAGGTCTGTGTGTCATGTATCTATAGGTGGAGTGGAGGATGTGTGTACAGAGAGTGGAAGCCCTTTGTGTAGTTTACATATAGGAGGAAGCTGAGTGCAGAAATACAGAAACTCTGTGTGCAGTGTAAGTATAATAGGAGGCTGTGTGTAGAGACAATAGGTCTGTGTGTCATGTATGTATAGGTGGAGTGAAGGATGTGTGTACAGAGAGTGGAAGCCCGTTGTGTAGTTTACATATAGGAGGAAGCTGAGTGCAGAGATACAGAAACTCTGTGTGCTGTGTAAGTATAAGAGGAGGCTGTGTGTAGAGACAATAGGTCTGTGTGTCATGTATGTATAGGTGGAGTGAAGGATGTGTGTAAAGAGAGTGGAAGCCCTTTGTGTAGTTTACATATAGGAGGAAGATGAGTGTAGGGATACAGAAACTCTGTGTGCAGTATAAGTATAAGAGGAGGCTGTGTGTAGAGACAGTAGGTCTGTGTGTCATGTATGTATAGGTGGAGTGGAGGATGTGTGTACAGAGAGTGGAAGCCCTTTGTGTAGTTTACATATAGGAGGAAGCTGAGTGCAGAAATACAGAAACTCTGTGTGCAGTGTAAGTATAATAGGAGGCTGTGTGTAGAGACAATAGGTCTGTGTGTCATGTATGTATAGGTGGAGTGAAGGATGTGTGTACAGAGAGTGGAAGCCCGTTGTGTAGTTTACATATAGGAGGAAGCTGAGTGCAGAGATACAGAAACTCTGTGTGCTGTGTAAGTATAAGAGGAGGCTGTGTGTAAAGACAGTAGGTCTGTGTGTCGTTTATGTATAGGTGGAGTGAAGGATGGGTGTAAAGAGAGTGGAAGCCCTTTGTGTAGTTTACATAGAGGAGGAAGCTGAGTGCAGAGATACAGAAACTCTGTGTGCAGTATAAGTATAAGAGGAGGCTGTGTGTAGAGACAGTAGGTCTGTGTGTCATGTATGTATAGGTGGAGTGAAGGATGTGTGTAAAGAGAGTGGAAGCCCTTTGTGTAGTTTACATATAGGAGGAAGATGAGTGCAGGGATACAGAAACTCTGTGTGCAGTATAAGTATAAGAGGAGGCTGTGTGTAGAGACAGTAGGTCTGTGTGTCATGTATGTATAGGTGGAGTGGAGGATGTGTGTACAGAGAGTGGAAGCCCTTTGTGTAGTTTACATATAGGAGGAAGCTGAGTGCAGAAATACAGAAACTCTGTGTGCAGTGTAAGTATAATAAGAGGCTGTGTGTAGAGACAATTGGTCTGTGTGTCATGTATGTATAGGTGGAGTGAAGGATGTGTGTACAGAGAGTGGAAGCCCGTTGTGTAGTTTACATATAGGAGGAAGCTGAGTGCAGAGATACAGAAACTCTGTGTGCTGTGTAAGTATAAGAGGAGGCTGTGTGTAAAGACAGTAGGTCTGTGTGTCGTTTATGTATAGGTGGAGTGAAGGATGGGTGTAAAGAGAGTGGAAGCCCTTTGTGTAGTTTACATAGAGGAGGAAGCTGAGTGCAGAGATACAGAAACTCTGTGTGCAGTATAAGTATAAGAGGAGGCTGTGTGTAGAGACAGTAGGTCTGTGTGTCATGTATGTATAGGTGGAGTGAAGGATGTGTGTAAAGAGAGTGGAAGCCCTTTGTGTAGTTTACATATAGGAGGAAGATGAGTGTAGGGATACAGAAACTCTGTGTGCAGTATAAGTATAAGAGGAGGCTGTGTGTAGAGACAGTAGGTCTGTGTGTCATGTATGTATAGGTGGAGTGGAGGATGTGTGTACAGAGAGTGGAAGCCCTTTGTGTAGTTTACATATAGGAGGAAGCTGAGTGCAGAAATACAGAAACTCTGTGTGCAGTGTAAGTATAATAGGAGGCTGTGTGTAGAGACAATTGGTCTGTGTGTCATGTATGTATAGGTGGAGTGAAGGATGTGTGTACAGAGAGTGGAAGCCCGTTGTGTAGTTTACATATAGGAGGAAGCTGAGTGCAGAGATACAGAAACTCTGTGTGCTGTGTAAGTATAAGAGGAGGCTGTGTGTAAAGACAGTAGGTCTGTGTGTCGTTTATGTATAGGTGGAGTGAAGGATGGGTGTAAAGAGAGTGGAAGCCCTTTGTGTAGTTTACATAGAGGAGGAAGCTGAGTGCAGAGATACAGAAACTCTGTGTGCAGTGTAAGTATAAGAGGAGGCTGTGTGTAGAGACAGTAGGTCTGTGTGTCGTTTATGTATAGGTGGAGTGAAGGATGTGTGTAAAGAGAGTGGAAGCCCTTTGTGTAGTTTACATATAGGAGGAAGATGAGGGCAGAGATACAGGAACTCTGTGTGCAGTGTAAGTATAAGAGGAGGCTGTGTGTAGAGACAATAGGTCTGTGTGTCATGTATGTATAGGTGGAGGGAAGGATGGGTGTAAAGAGAGTGGAAGCCCTTTGTGTAGTTTACATAGAGGAGGAAGCTGAGTGCAGAGATACAGAAACTCTGTGTGCAGTGTAAGTATAAGAGGAGGCTGTGTGTAGAGACAATAGGTCTGTGTGTCATGTAGGTATAGGTGGAGTGAAGCATGTGTGTAAAGAGAGTGGAAGCCCTTTGTGTAGTTTACATATAGGAGGAAGCTGGGTGCAGGGATACAGAAACTCTGTGTGCAGTGTAAGTATAAGAGGAGGCTGTGTGTAGAGACAATAGGTCTGTGTGTCATGTATGTATAGGTGGAGTGAACGGTGTGTGTACAGAGAGTGGAAGCCCTTTGTGTAGTTTACATATATGAGGAAGCTGAGTGCAGAGATACAGAAACTCTGTGTGCAGTGTAAGTATAAGAGGAGGCTGTGTGTAGAGACAGTAGGTCTGTGTGTCATGTATGTATAGGTGGAGTGGAGGATGTGTGTACAGAGAGTGGAAGCCCTTTGTGTAGTTTACATATAGGAGGAAGCTGAGTGCAGAGATACAGAAACTCTGTGTGCAGTGTAAGTATAAGAGGAGGCTGTGTGTAGAGACAATAGGTCTGTGTGTCATGTAGGTATAGGTGGAGTGAAGGATGTGTGTAAAGAGAGTGGAAGCCCTTTGTGTAGTTTACATATAGGAGGAAGCTGAGTGCAGGGATACAGAAACTCTGTGTGCAGTGTAAGTATAAGAGGAGGCTGTGTATAGAGACAATAGGTCTGTGTGTCATGTATGTATAGGTGGAGTGAAGGGTGTGTGTAAAGAGAGTGGAAGCCCTTTGTGTAGTTTACATATAGGAGGAAGCTGAGTGCAGAGATACAGACACTCTGTGTGCTGTGTAAGTATAAGAGGAGGCTGTGTGTAAAGACAGTAGGTCGGTGTGTCATGTATGTATAGGTGGAGTGAAGGGTGTGTGTAAAGAGAGTGGAAGCCCTTTGTGTAGTTTACATTTAGGAGGAAGCTGAGTGCAGAGATACAGAAACTCTGTGTGCAGTGTAAGTATAAGAGGAGGCTGTGTGTAGAGACAATAGGTCTGTGTGTCATGTATGTATAGGTGGAGTGAAGGGTGTGTGTAAAGAGAGTGGAAGCTCTTTGTGTAGTTTACATATAGGAGGAAGATGAGGGCAGAGATACAGAAACTCTGTGTGCAGTGTAAGTATAAGAGGAGGCTGTGTGTAGAGACAGTAGGTCAGTGTGTCATGTATGTATAGGTGGAGTGGAGGATGTTTGTACAGAGAGTGGAAGCCCTTTGTGTAGTTTACATATAGGAGGAAGCTGAGTGCAGAAATACAGAAACTCTGTGTGCAGTGTAAGTATAATAGGAGGCTGTGTGTAGAGACAATAGGTCTGTGTGTCATGTATGTATAGGTGGAGTGAAGGATGTGTGTACAGAGAGTGGAAGCCCGTTGTGTAGTTTACATATAGGAGGAAGCTGAGTGCAGAGATACAGAAACTCTGTGTGCTGTGTAAGTATAAGAGGAGGCTGTGTGTAGAGACAATAGGTCTGTGTGTCATGTATGTATAGGTGGAGTGAAGGATGTGTGTAAAGAGAGTGGAAGCCCTTTGTGTAGTTTACATATAGGAGGAAGATGAGTGTAGGGATACAGAAACTCTGTGTGCTGTATAAGTATAAGAGGAGGCTGTGTGTAGAGACAGTAGGTCTGTGTGTCATGTATGTATAGGTGGAGTGGAGGATGTGTGTACAGAGAGTGGAAGCCCTTTGTGTAGTTTACATATAGGAGGAAGCTGAGTGCAGAAATACAGAAACTCTGTGTGCAGTGTAAGTATAATAGGAGGCTGTGTGTAGAGACAATAGGTCTGTGTGTCATGTATGTATAGGTGGAGTGAAGGATGTGTGTACAGAGAGTGGAAGCCCGTTGTGTAGTTTACATATAGGAGGAAGCTGAGTGCAGAGATACAGAAACTCTGTGTGCTGTGTAAGTATAAGAGGAGGCTGTGTGTAAAGACAGTAGGTCTGTGTGTCGTTTATGTATAGGTGGAGTGAAGGATGGGTGTAAAGAGAGTGGAAGCCCTTTGTGTAGTTTACATAGAGGAGGAAGCTGAGTGCAGAGATACAGAAACTCTGTGTGCAGTGTAAGTATAAGAGGAGGCTGTGTGTAGAGACAGTAGGTCTGTGTGTCATGTATGTATAGGTGGAGTGAAGGATGTGTGTAAAGAGAGTGGAAGCCCTTTGTGTAGTTTACATATAGGAGGAAGATGAGTGTAGGGATACAGAAACTCTGTGTGCAGTATAAGTATAAGAGGAGGCTGTGTGTAGAGACAGTAGGTCTGTGTGTCATGTATGTATAGGTGGAGTGGAGGATGTGTGTACAGAGAGTGGAAGCCCTTTGTGTAGTTTACATATAGGAGGAAGCTGAGTGCAGAAATACAGAAACTCTGTGTGCAGTGTAAGTATAATAGGAGGCTGTGTGTAGAGACAATAGGTCTGTGTTTCATGTATGTATAGGTGGAGTGAAGGATGTGTGTACAGAGAGTGGAAGCCCGTTGTGTAGTTTACATATAGGAGGAAGCTGAGTGCAGAGATACAGAAACTCTGTGTGCTGTGTAAGTATAAGAGGAGGCTGTGTGTAAAGACAGTAGGTCTGTGTGTCGTTTATGTATAGGTGGAGTGAAGGATGGGTGTAAAGAGAGTGGAAGCCCTTTGTGTAGTTTACATAGAGGAGGAAGCTGAGTGCAGAGATACAGAAACTCTGTGTGCAGTGTAAGTATAAGAGGAGGCTGTGTGTAGAGACAGTAGGTCTGTGTGTCGTTTATGTATAGGTGGAGTGAAGGATGTGTGTAAAGAGAGTGGAAGCCCTTTGTGTAGTTTACATATAGGAGGAAGATGAGGGCAGAGATACAGGAACTCTGTGTGCAGTGTAAGTATAAGAGGAGGCTGTGTGTAGAGACAATAGGTCTGTGTGTCATGTATGTATAGGTGGAGGGAAGGATGGGTGTAAAGAGAGTGGAAGCCCTTTGTGTAGTTTACATAGAGGAGGAAGCTGAGTGCAGAGATACAGAAACTCTGTGTGCAGTGTAAGTATAAGAGGAGGCTGTGTGTAGAGACAATAGGTCTGTGTGTCATGTAGGTATAGGTGGAGTGAAGGATGTGTGTAAAGAGAGTGGAAGCCCTTTGTGTAGTTTACATAGAGGAGGAAGCTGAGTGCAGAGATACAGAAACTCTGTGTGCAGTGTAAGTATAAGAGGAGGCTGTGTGTAGAGACAGTAGGTCAGTGTGTCATGTATGTATAGGTGGAGTGAAGGATGTGTGTAAAGAGAGTGGAAGCCCTTTGTGTAGTTTACATATAGGAGGAAGCTGAGTGCAAAGATACAGAAACTCTGTGTGCAGTGTAAGTATAATAGGAGGCTGTGTGTAAAGACAATAGGTCTGTGTGTCATGTATGTATAGGTGGAGTGAAGGAGGTGTGTAAAGAGAGTGGAAGCCCTTTGTGTAGTTTACATATAGGAGGAAGCTGAGTGCAGAGATACAGAAACTCTGTGTGCAGTGTAAGTATAAGAGGAGGCTGTGTGTAGAGACAGTAGGTCTGTGTGTCATGTATGTATAGGTGGAGTGAAGGAGGTGTGTAAAGAGAGTGGAAGCCCTTTGTGTAGTTTACATATAGGAGGAAGCTGAGTGCAGAGATACAGAAACTCTGTGTGCAGTGTAAGTATAAGAGGAGGCTGTGTGTAGAGACAGTAGGTCAGTGTGTCATGTATGTATAGGTGGAGTGAAGGATGTGTGTAAAGAGAGTGGAAGCCCTTTGTGTAGTTTACATATAGGAGGAAGTTGAGTGTAGAGATACAGACACTCTGTGTGCAGTGTAAGTATAAGAGGAGGCTGTGTGTAGAGACAATAGGTCTGTGTGTCATGTATGTATAGGTGGAGTGAAGGATGTGTGTAAAGAGAGTGGAAGCCCTTTGTGTAGTTTACATAGAGGAGGAAGCTGAGTGCAGAGATACAGAAACTCTGTGTGCAGTGTAAGTATAAGAGGAGGCTGTGTGTAGAGACAATAGGTCTGTGTGTCATGTAGGTATAGGTGGAGTGAAGCATGTGTGTAAAGAGAGTGGAAGCCCTTTGTGTAGTTTACATATAGGAGGAAGCTGGGTGCAGGGATACAGAAACTCTGTGTGCAGTGTAAGTATAAGAGGAGGCTGTGTGTAGAGACAATAGGTCTGTGTGTCATGTAGGTATAGGTGGAGTGAACGGTGTGTGTACAGAGAGTGGAAGCCCTTTGTGTAGTTTACATATAGGAGGAAGCTGAGTGCAGAGATACAGAAACTCTGTGTGCAGTGTAAGTATAAGAGGAGGCTGTGTGTAGAGACAGTAGGTCTGTGTGACGTGTATGTATAGGTGGAGTGAAGGGTGGGTGTAAAGAGAGTGGAAGCTCTTTGTGTAGTTTACATTTAGGAGGAAGCTGAGTGCAGGGATACAGACACTCTGTGTGCAGTGTAAGTATAAGAGGAGGCTGTGTGTAGAGACAGTAGGTCTGTGTGTCATGTATGTATAGGTGGAGTGAAGGAGGTGTGTAAAAAGAGTGGAAGCTCTTTGTGTAGTTTACATATAGGAGGAAGATGAGGGTAAAGATACAGAAACTCTGTGTGCAGTGTAAGTATAAGAGGAGGCTGTGTGTAGAGACAATAGGTCTGTGTGTCATGTATGTATAGGTGGAGTGAAGGATGGGTGTAAAGAGAGTGGAAGCTCTTTGTGTAGTTTACATTTAGGAGGAAGCTGAGTGCAGGGATACAGACACTCTGTGTGCAGTGTAAGTATAAGAGGAGGCTGTGTGTAGAGAAGGTCTGTGTGTCATGTATGTATAGGTGGAGTCAAGGGTGTGTGTAAAGAGAGTGGAAGCTCTTTGTGTAGTTTACATATAGGAGGAAGATGAGGGTAGAGATACAGAAACTCTGTGTGCAGTGTAAGTATAAGAGGAGGCTGTGTGTAGAGACAGTAGGTCGGTGTGTCATGTATGTATAGGTGGAGTGAAGGAGGTGTGTAAAGAGAGTGGAAGCCCTTTGTGTAGTTTACATGTAGGAGGAAGCTGAGTGTAGAGATACAGGAACTCTGTGTGCAGTGTAAGTATAAGAGGAGGCTGTGTGTAGAGACAATAGGTCTGTGTGTCATGTATGTATAGGTGGAGTGAAGGGTGTGTGTAAAGAGAGTGGAAGCTCTTTGTGTAGTTTACATATAGGAGGAAGATGAGGGTAGAGATACAGAAACTCTGTGTGCAGTGTAAGTATAAGAGGAGGCTGTGTGTAGAGACAGTAGGTCGGTGTGTCATGTATGTATAGGTGGAGTGAAGGAGGTGTGTAAAGAGAGTGGAAGCCCTTTGTGTAGTTTACATGTAGGAGGAAGCTGAGTGTAGAGATACAGGAACTCTGTGTGCAGTGTAAGTATAAGAGGAGGCTGTGTGTAGAGACAATAGGTCTGTGTGTCATGTATGTATAGGTGGAGTGAAGGGTGTGTGTAAAGAGAGTGGAAGCTCTTTGTGTAGTTTACATTTAGGAGGAAGCTGAGTGCAGGGATACAGACACTCTGTGTGCAGTGTAAGTATAAGAGGAGGCTGTGTGTAGAGACAGTAGGTCTGTGTGTCGTTTATGTATAGGTGGAGTGAAGGATGTGTGTAAAGAGAGTGGAAGCTCTTTGTGTAGTTTACATATAGGAGGAAGATGAGGGTAAAGATACAGAAACTCTGTGTGCAGTGTAAGTATAAGAGGAGGCTGTGTGTAGAGACAATAGGTCTGTGTGTCATGTATGTATAGGTGGAGTGAAGGATGTGTGTACAGAGAGTGGAAGCCCTTTGTGTAGTTTACATATAGGAGGAAGCTGGGTGCAGGGATACAGAAACTCTGTGTGCAGTGTAAGTATAAGAGGGGGCTGTGTGTAGAGACAATAGGTCTGTGTGTCATGTATGTATAGGTGGAGTGAAGGGTGTGTGTAAAGAGAGTGGAAGCTCTTTGTGTAGTTTACATATAGGAGGAAGATGAGGGTAGAGATACAGAAACTCTGTGTGCAGTGTAAGTATAAGAGGAGGCTGTGTGTAGAGACAAAAGGTCTGTGTGTCATGTATGTACAGGTGGAGTGAAGGATGGGTGTAAAGAGAGTGGAAGCTCTTTGTGTAGTTTACATATAGGAGGAAGATGAGGGTAAAGATACAGAAACTCTGTGTGCAGTGTAAGTATAAGAGGAGGCTGTGTGTAGAGACAATAGGTCTGTGTGTCATGTATGTATAGGTGGAGTGAAGGATGTGTGTACAGAGAGTGGAAGCCCTTTGTGTAGTTTACATATAGGAGGAAGCTGGGTGCAGGGATACAGAAACTCTGTGTGCAGTGTAAGTATAAGAGGGGGCTGTGTGTAGAGACAATAGGTCTGTGTGTCATGTATGTATAGGTGGAGTGAAGGGTGTGTGTAAAGAGAGTGGAAGCTCTTTGTGTAGTTTACATATAGGAGGAAGATGAGGGTAGAGATACATAAACTCTGTGTGCAGTGTAAGTATAAGAGGAGGCTGTGTGTAGAGACAATAGGTCTGTGTGTCATGTATGTATAGGTGGAGTGAAGGGTGTGTGTAAAGAGAGTGGAAGCTCTTTGTGTAGTTTACATATAGGAGGAAGCTGAGTGCAGAGATACAGAAACTCTGTGTGCAGTGTAAGTATAAGAGGAGGCTGTGTGTAGAGACAATAGGTCTGTGTGTCATGTATGTATAGGTGGAGTGAAGGATGTGTGTAAAGAGAGTGGAAGCCCTTTGTGTAGTTTACATATAGGAGGAAGCTGAGTGCAGGGATACAGAAACTCTGTGTGCAGTGTAAGTATAAGAGGAGGCTGTGTGTAGAGACAATAGGTCTGTGTGTCGTGTATATATAGGTGGAGTGAAGGATGTGTGTAAAGAGAGTGGAAGCCCTTTGTGTAGTTTACATATAGGAGGAAGCTGAGTGCAGGGATACAGAAACTCTGTGTGCAGTGTAAGTATAAGAGGAGGCTGTGTGTAGAGACAATAGGTCTGTGTGTCATGTATGTATAGGTGGAGTGAAGGGTGTGTGTAAAGAGAGTGGAAGCTCTTTGTGTAGTTTACATATAGGAGGAAGATGAGGGTAGAGATACAGAAACTCTGTGTGCAGTGTAAGTATAAGAGGAGGCTGTGTGTAGAGACAGTAGGTCTGTGTGTCGTTTATGTATAGGTGGAGTGAAGGATGTGTGTACAGAGAGTGGAAGACCGTTGTGTAGGTTACATATAGGAGGAAGCTGAGTGCAGAGATACAGAAACTCTGTGTGCAGTGTAAGTATAAGAGAAGGCTGTGTGTAAAGACAATATTTCTGTGTGTCGTGTAGGTATAGGTGGAGTGAAGGATGTGTGTAAAGAGAGTGGAAGCCCTTTGTGTAGTTTACATGTAGGAGGAAGCTGAGTGCAGAGATACAGAAACTCTGTGTGCAGTGTAAGTATAAGAGGAGGCTGTGTGTAGAGACAATAGGTCTGTGTGTCGTGTATATATAGGTGGAGTGAAGGATGTGTGTAAAGAGAGTGGAAGCCCTTTGTGTAGTTTACATATAGGAGGAAGCTGAGTGCAGAGATACAGAAACTCTGTGTGCAGTGTAAGTATAAGAGGAGGCTGTGTGTAGAGACAATAGGTCTGTGTGTCATGTATGTATAGGTGGAGTGAAGGAGGTGTGTAAAGAGAGTGGAAGCCCTTTGTGTAGTTTACATATAGGAGGAAGTTGAGTGTAGAGATACAGACACTCTGTGTGCAGTGTAAGTATAAGAGGAGGCTGTGTGTAGAGACAGTAGGTCAGTGTGTCGTTTATGTATAGGTGGAGTGGAGGGTGTGTGTAAAGAGAGTGGAAGCCCTTTGTGTAGTTTACATATAGGAGGAGGCTGAGTGTAGGGATACAGAAACTCTGTGTGCAGTGTAAGTATAAGAGGAGGCTGTGTGTAGAGACAGTAGGTCTGTGTGTCATGTATGTATAGGTGGAGTGGAGGATGTGTGTACAGAGAGTGGAAGCCCTTTGTGTAGGTTACATATAGGAGGAAGCTGGGTGCAGGGATACAGAAACTCTGTGTGCAGTGTAAGGTTAAGAGGAGGCTGTGTGTAGAGACAATAGGTCTGTGTGTCATGTATGTATAGGTGGAGTGAAGGGTGTGTGTAAAGAGAGTGGAAGCTCTTTGTGTAGTTTACATATAGGAGGAAGCTGAGTGCAGAGATACAGAAACTCTGTGTGCAGTGTAAGTATAAGAGGAGGCTGTGTGTAGAGACAATAGGTCTGTGTGCCATGTATGTATAGGTGGAGTGAAGGAGGTGTGTAAAGAGAGTGGAAGCCCTTTGTGTAGTTTACATATAGGAGGAAGCTGGGTGCAGGGATACAGAAACTCTGTGTGCAGTGTAAGTATAAGAGGAGGCTGTGTGTAGAGACAGTAGGTCTGTGTGTGGTTTATGTATAGGTGGAGTGAAGGATGTGTGTAAAAAGAGTGGAAGCCCTTTGTGTAGTTTACATATAGGAGGAAGATGAGGGTAGAGATACAGAAACTCTGTGTGCAGTGTAAGTATAAGAGGAGGCTGTGTGTAGAGACAGTAGGTCTGTGTGTCGTGTATGTATAGGTGGAGTGAAGGATGGGTGTACAGAGAGTGGAAGCCCTTTGTGTAGTTTACATATAGGAGGAAGCTGAGTGCAGGGATACAGACACTCTGTGTGCAGTGTAAGTATAAGAGGAGGCTGTGTGTAGAGAAGGTCTGTGTGTCATGTATGTATAGGTGGAGTGAAGGGTGTGTGTAAAGAGAGTGGAAGCCCTTTGTGTAGTTTACATATAGGAGGAAGATGAGTGTAGGGATACAGAAACTCTGTGTGCAGTATAAGTATAAGAGGAGGCTGTGTGTAGAGACAGTAGGTCTGTGTGTCATGTATGTATAGGTGGAGTGGAGGATGTGTGTACAGAGAGTGGAAGCCCTTTGTGTAGTTTACATATAGGAGGAAGCTGAGTGCAGAAATACAGAAACTCTGTGTGCAGTGTAAGTATAATAGGAGGCTGTGTGTAGAGACAATAGGTCTGTGTGTCATGTATGTATAGGTGGAGTGAAGGGTGTGTGTAAAGAGAGTGGAAGCTCTTTGTGTAGTTTACATATAGGAGGAAGATGAGGGCAGAGATACAGAAACTCTGTGTGCAGTGTAAGTATAAGAGGAGGCTGTGTGTAGAGACAGTAGGTCTGTGTGTCATGTATCTATAGGTGGAGTGGAGGATGTGTGTACAGAGAGTGGAAGCCCTTTGTGTAGTTTACATATAGGAGGAAGCTGAGTGCAGAAATACAGAAACTCTGTGTGCAGTGTAAGTATAATAGGAGGCTGTGTGTAGAGACAATAGGTCTGTGTGTCATGTATGTATAGGTGGAGTGAAGGATGTGTGTACAGAGAGTGGAAGCCCGTTGTGTAGTTTACATATAGGAGGAAGCTGAGTGCAGAGATACAGAAACTCTGTGTGCTGTGTAAGTATAAGAGGAGGCTGTGTGTAGAGACAATAGGTCTGTGTGTCATGTATGTATAGGTGGAGTGAAGGATGTGTGTAAAGAGAGTGGAAGCCCTTTGTGTAGTTTACATATAGGAGGAAGATGAGTGTAGGGATACAGAAACTCTGTGTGCAGTATAAGTATAAGAGGAGGCTGTGTGTAGAGACAGTAGGTCTGTGTGTCATGTATGTATAGGTGGAGTGGAGGATGTGTGTACAGAGAGTGGAAGCCCTTTGTGTAGTTTACATATAGGAGGAAGCTGAGTGCAGAAATACAGAAACTCTGTGTGCAGTGTAAGTATAATAGGAGGCTGTGTGTAGAGACAATAGGTCTGTGTGTCATGTATGTATAGGTGGAGTGAAGGATGTGTGTACAGAGAGTGGAAGCCCGTTGTGTAGTTTACATATAGGAGGAAGCTGAGTGCAGAGATACAGAAACTCTGTGTGCTGTGTAAGTATAAGAGGAGGCTGTGTGTAAAGACAGTAGGTCTGTGTGTCGTTTATGTATAGGTGGAGTGAAGGATGGGTGTAAAGAGAGTGGAAGCCCTTTGTGTAGTTTACATAGAGGAGGAAGCTGAGTGCAGAGATACAGAAACTCTGTGTGCAGTGTAAGTATAAGAGGAGGCTGTGTGTAGAGACAGTAGGTCTGTGTGTCGTTTATGTATAGGTGGAGTGAAGGATGTGTGTAAAGAGAGTGGAAGCCCTTTGTGTAGTTTACATATAGGAGGAAGATGAGGGCAGAGATACAGGAACTCTGTGTGCAGTGTAAGTATAAGAGGAGGCTGTGTGTAGAGACAATAGGTCTGTGTGTCATGTATGTATAGGTGGAGTGAAGGGTGTGTGTAAAGAGAGTGGAAGCCCTTTGTGTAGTTTACATATAGGAGGAAGCTGGGTGCAGAGATACAGAAACTCTGTGTGCAGTGTAAGTATAAGAGGAGGCTGTGTGTAGAGACAATAGGTCTGTGTGTCATGTATGTATAGGTGGAGTGAACGGTGTGTGTACAGAGAGTGGAAGCCCTTTGTGTAGTTTACATATATGAGGAAGCTGAGTGTAGGGATACAGACACTCTGTGTGCAGTGTAAGTATAAGAGGAGGCTGTGTGTAGAGACAATAGGTCTGTGTGTCATGTATGTATAGGTGGAGTGAAGGATGTGTGTAAAGAGAGTGGAAGCCCTTTGTGTAGTTTACATATAGGAGGAAGCTGAGTGCAGAGATACAGACACTCTGTGTGCAGTGTAAGCATAATAGGAGGCTGTGTGTAAAGACAATAGGTCTGTGTGTCATGTATGTATAGGTGGAGTGGAGGATGTGTGTAAAGAGAGTGGAAGCCCTTTGTGTAGTTTACATATAGGAGGAAGCTGAGTGCAGAGATACAGAAACTCTGTGTGCAGTGTAAGTATAAGAGGAGGCTGTGTGTAGAGACAATAGGTCTGTGTGTCATGTATGTATAGGTGGAGTGAAGGATGGGTGTACAGAAAGTGGAAGCCCTTTGTGTAGTTTACATTTAGGAGGAAGCTGAGTGCAGGGATACAGACACTCTGTGTGCAGTGTAAGTATAAGAGGAGGCTGTGTGTAGAGAAGGTCTGTGTGTCATGTATGTATAGGTGGAGTCAAGGGTGTGTGTAAAGAGAGTGGAAGCTCTTTGTGTAGTTTACATATAGGAGGAAGATGAGGGTAGAGATACAGAAACTCTGTGTGCAGTGTAAGTATAAGAGGAGGCTGTGTGTAGAGACAGTAGGTCTGTGTGTCGTTTATGTATAGGTGGAGTGAAGGATGTGTGTAAAGAGAGTGGAAGCTCTTTGTGTAGTTTACATTTAGGAGGAAGCTGAGTGCAGAGATACAGACACTCTGTGTGCAGTGTAAGCATAATAGGAGGCTGTGTGTAGAGACAGTAGGTCTGTGTGTCGTTTATGTATAGGTGGAGTGAAGGATGTGTGTACAGAGAGTGGAAGCCCGTTGTGTAGGTTACATATAGGAGGAAGCTGAGTGCAGAGATACAGAAACTCTGTGTGCAGTGTAAGTATAAGAGGAGGCTGTGTGTAGAGACAGTAGGTCTGTGTGTCGTTTATGTATAGGTGGAGTGAAGGATGTGTGTACAGAGAGTGGAAGCCCGTTGTGTAGGTTACATATAGGAGGAAGCTGAGTGCAGAGATACAGAAACTCTGTGTGCAGTGTAAGTATAAGAGGAGGCTGTGTGTAGAGACAAAAGGTCTGTGTGTCATGTATGTACAGGTGGAGTGAAGGATGGGTGTAAAGAGAGTGGAAGCTCTTTGTGTAGTTTACATATAGGAGGAAGATGAGGGTAAAGATACAGAAACTCTGTGTGCAGTGTAAGTATAAGAGGAGGCTGTGTGTAGAGACAATAGGTCTGTGTGTCATGTATGTATAGGTGGAGTGAAGGATGGGTGTACAGAGAGTGGAAGCCCTTTGTGTAGTTTACATATAGGAGGAAGCTGGGTGCAGGGATACAGAAACTCTGTGTGCAGTGTAAGTATAAGAGGGGGCTGTGTGTAGAGACAATAGGTCTGTGTGTCATGTATGTATAGGTGGAGTGAAGGGTGTGTGTAAAGAGAGTGGAAGCTCTTTGTGTAGTTTACATATAGGAGGAAGATGAGGGTAGAGATACAGAAACTCTGTGTGCAGTGTAAGTATAAGAGGAGGCTGTGTGTAGAGACAATAGGTCTGTGTGTCATGTATGTATAGGTGGAGTGAAGGGTGTGTGTAAAGAGAGTGGAAGCTCTTTGTGTAGTTTACATATAGGAGGAAGCTGAGTGCAGAGATACAGAAACTCTGTGTGCAGTGTAAGTATAAGAGGAGGCTGTGTGTAGAGACAATAGGTCTGTGTGTCATGTATGTATAGGTGGAGTGAAGGATGTGTGTAAAGAGAGTGGAAGCCCTTTGTGTAGTTTACATATAGGAGGAAGCTGAGTGCAGGGATACAGAAACTCTGTGTGCAGTGTAAGTATAAGAGGAGGCTGTGTGTAGAGACAATAGGTCTGTGTGTCGTGTATATATAGGTGGAGTGAAGGATGTGTGTAAAGAGAGTGGAAGCCCTTTGTGTAGTTTACATATAGGAGGAAGCTGAGTGCAGGGATACAGAAACTCTGTGTGCAGTGTAAGTATAAGAGGAGGCTGTGTGTAGAGACAATAGGTCTGTGTGTCATGTATGTATAGGTGGAGTGAAGGGTGTGTGTACAGAGAGTGGAAGCTCTTTGTGTAGTTTACATATAGGAGGAAGATGAGGGTAGAGATACAGAAACTCTGTGTGCAGTGTAAGTATAAGAGGAGGCTGTGTGTAGAGACAGTAGGTCTGTGTGTCGTTTATGTATAGGTGGAGTGAAGGATGTGTGTACAGAGAGTGGAAGACCGTTGTGTAGGTTACATATAGGAGGAAGCTGAGTGCAGAGATACAGAAACTCTGTGTGCAGTGTAAGTATAAGAGAAGGCTGTGTGTAAAGACAATATTTCTGTGTGTCGTGTAGGTATAGGTGGAGTGAAGGATGTGTGTAAAGAGAGTGGAAGCCCTTTGTGTAGTTTACATGTAGGAGGAAGCTGAGTGCAGAGATACAGAAACTCTGTGTGCAGTGTAAGTATAAGAGGAGGCTGTGTGTAGAGACAATAGGTCTGTGTGTCGTGTATATATAGGTGGAGTGAAGGATGTGTGTAAAGAGAGTGGAAGCCCTTTGTGTAGTTTACATGTAGGAGGAAGCTGAGTGCAGAGATACAGAAACTCTGTGTGCAGTGTAAGTATAAGAGGAGGCTGTGTGTAGAGACAGTAGGTCAGTGTGTCATGTATGTATAGGTGGAGTGGAGGATGTGTGTAAAGAGAGTGGAAGCCCTTTGTGTAGTTTACATATAGGAGGATGCTGAGTGTAGGGATACAGAAACTCTGTGTTCAGTATAAGTATAAGAGGAGGCTGTGTGTAGAGACAATAGGTCTGTGTGTCATGTATGTATAGGTGGAGTGAAGGAGGTGTGTAAAGAGAGTGGAAGCCCTTTGTGTAGTTTACATATAGGAGGAAGTTGAGTGTAGAGATACAGACACTCTGTGTGCAGTGTAAGTATAAGAGGAGGCTGTGTGTAGAGACAATAGGTCTGTGTGTCGTGTATGTATAGGTGGAGTGGAGGGTGTGTGTAAAGAGAGTGGAAGCCCTTTGTGTAGTTTACATATAGGAGGAGGCTGAGTGTAGGGATACAGAAACTCTGTGTGCAGTGTAAGTATAAGAGGAGGCTGTGTGTAGAGACAGTAGGTCTGTGTGTCATGTATGTATAGGTGGAGTGGAGGATGTGTGTACAGAGAGTGGAAGCCCTTTGTGTAGTTTACATATAGGAGGAAGCTGAGTGCATAGATACAGAAACTCTGTGTGCAGTGTAAGTATAAGAGGAGGCTGTGTGTAGAGACAATAGGTCTGTGTGTCATGTAGGTATAGGTGGAGTGAAGGATGTGTGTAAAGAGAGTGGAAGCCCTTTGTGTAGTTTACATATAGGAGGAAGCTGAGTGCAGAGATACAGAAACTCTGTGTGCAGTGTAAGTATAAGAGGAGGCTGTGTATAGAGACAATAGGTCTGTGTGTCATGTATGTATAGGTGGAGTGAAGGGTGTGTGTAAAGAGAGTGGAAGCCCTTTGTGTAGTTTACATATAGGAGGAAGCTGAGTGCAGAGATATAGACACTCTGTGTGCTGTGTAAGTATAAGAGGAGGCTGTGTGTAAAGACAGTAGGTCGGTGTGTCATGTATGTATAGGTGGAGTGAAGGGTGTGTGTAAAGAGAGTGGAAGCCCTTTGTGTAGTTTACATATAGGAGGAAGCTGAGTGCAGAGATACAGAAACTCTGTGTGCAGTGTAAGTATAAGAGGAGGCTGTGTGTAGAGACAGTAGGTCTGTGTGTCGTTTATGTATAGGTGGAGTGGAGGGTGTGTGTAAAGAGAGTGGAAGCCCTTTGTGTAGTTTACATATAGGAGGAAGCTGAGTGCAGGGATACAGAAACTCTGTGTGCAGTGTAAGTATAAGAGGAGGCTGTGTGTAGAGAAGGTCTGTGTGTCGTGTATGTATAGGTGGAGTGAAGGAGGTGTGTACAGAGAGTGGAAGCCCTTTGTGTAGGTTACATATAGGAGGAAGCTGAGTGCAGAGATACAGAAACTCTGTGTGCAGTGTAAGTATAAGAGGAGGCTGTGTGTAAAGACAGTAGGTCTGTGTGTCATGTATGTACAGGTGGAGTGAAGGATGTGTGTAAAGAGAGTGGAAGCCCTTTGTGTAGTTTACATGTAGGAGGAAGCTGAGTGCAGAGATACAGAAACTCTGTGTGCAGTGTAAGTATAAGAGGAGGCTGTGTGTAGAGACAGTAGGTCAGTGTGTCATGTATGTATAGGTGGAGTGGAGGATGTGTGTAAAGAGAGTGGAAGCCCTTTGTGTAGTTTACATATAGGAGGATGCTGAGTGTAGGGATACAGAAACTCTGTGTTCAGTATAAGTATAAGAGGAGGCTGTGTGTAGAGACAATAGGTCTGTGTGTCATGTATGTATAGGTGGAGTGAAGGAGGTGTGTAAAGAGAGTGGAAGCCCTTTGTGTAGTTTACATATAGGAGGAAGTTGAGTGTAGAGATACAGACACTCTGTGTGCAGTGTAAGTATAAGAGGAGGCTGTGTGTAGAGACAATAGGTCTGTGTGTCGTGTATGTATAGGTGGAGTGGAGGGTGTGTGTAAAGAGAGTGGAAGCCCTTTGTGTAGTTTACATATAGGAGGAGGCTGAGTGTAGGGATACAGAAACTCTGTGTGCAGTGTAAGTATAAGAGGAGGCTGTGTGTAGAGACAGTAGGTCTGTGTGTCATGTATGTATAGGTGGAGTGGAGGATGTGTGTACAGAGAGTGGAAGCCCTTTGTGTAGTTTACATATAGGAGGAAGCTGAGTGCAGAGATACAGAAACTCTGTGTGCAGTGTAAGTATAAGAGGAGGCTGTGTGTAGAGACAATAGGTCTGTGTGTCATGTAGGTATAGGTGGAGTGAAGGATGTGTGTAAAGAGAGTGGAAGCCCTTTGTGTAGTTTACATATAGGAGGAAGCTGAGTGCAGAGATACAGAAACTCTGTGTGCAGTGTAAGTATAAGAGGAGGCTGTGTATAGAGACAATAGGTCTGTGTGTCATGTATGTATAGGTGGAGTGAAGGGTGTGTGTAAAGAGAGTGGAAGCCCTTTGTGTAGTTTACATATAGGAGGAAGCTGAGTGCAGAGATATAGACACTCTGTGTGCTGTGTAAGTATAAGAGGAGGCTGTGTGTAAAGACAGTAGGTCGGTGTGTCATGTATGTATAGGTGGAGTGAAGGGTGTGTGTAAAGAGAGTGGAAGCCCTTTGTGTAGTTTACATATAGGAGGAAGCTGAGTGCAGAGATACAGAAACTCTGTGTGCAGTGTAAGTATAATAGGAGGCTGTGTGTAAAGACAATAGGTCTGTGTGTCATGTATGTATAGGTGGAGTGAAGGATGTGTGTAAAGAGAGTGGAAGCCCTTTGTGTAGTTTACATATAGGAGGAAGCTGAGTGCAGAGATACAGACACTCTGTGTGCAGTGTAAGCATAATAGGAGGCTGTGTGTAAAGACAATAGGTCTGTGTGTCGTTTATGCACCAGTGGAGTGAAGGATGTGTGTAAAGAGAGTGGAAGCCCTTTGTGTAGGTTACATATAGGAGGAAGCTGGGTGCAGGGATACAGAAACTCTGTGTGCAGTGTAAGGTTAAGAGGAGGCTGTGTGTAGAGACAATAGGTCTGTGTGTCATGTATGTATAGGTGGAGTGAAGGGTGTGTGTAAAGAGAGTGGAAGCTCTTTGTGTAGTTTACATATAGGAGGAAGATGAGGGTAGAGATACAGAAACTCTGTGTGCAGTATAAGTATAAGAGGAGGCTGTGTGTAGAGACAGTAGGTCTGTGTGTCGTTTATGTATAGGTGGAGTGAAGGATGTGTGTAAAGAGAGTGGAAGCCCTTTGTGTAGTTTACATATAGGAGGAAGATGAGGGTAGAGATACAGAAACTCTGTGTGCAGTGTAAGTATAAGAGGAGGCTGTGTGTAGAGACAGTAGGTCTGTGTGTCGTGTATGTATAGGTGGAGTGAAGGATGGGTGTACAGAGAGTGGAAGCCCTTTGTGTAGTTTACACATAGGAGGAAGCTGAGTGCAGGGATACAGACACTCTGTGTGCAGTGTAAGTATAAGAGGAGGCTGTGTGTAGAGAAGGTCTGTGTGTCATGTATGTATAGGTGGAGTCAAGGGTGTGTGTAAAGAGAGTGGAAGCCCTTTGTGTAGTTTACATAGAGGAGGAAGCTGAGTGCAGAGATACAGAAACTCTGTGTGCAGTGTAAGTATAAGAGGAGGCTGTGTGTAGAGACAGTAGGTCAGTGTGTCATGTATGTATAGGTGGAGTGGAGGGTGTGTGTAAAGAGAGTGGAAGCCCTTTGTGTAGTTTACATATAGGAGGAGGCTGAGTGTAGGGATACAGAAACTCTGTGTGCAGTATAAGTATAAGAGGAGGCTGTGTGTAGAGACAATAGGTCTGTGTGTCATGTATGTATAGGTGGAGTGGAGGGTGTGTGTAAAGAGAGTGGAAGCCCTTTGTGTAGTTTACATATAGGAGGAGGCTGAGTGTAGGGATACAGAAACTCTGTGTGCAGTATAAGTATAAGAGGAGGCTGTGTGTAGAGACAGTAGGTCTGTGTGTCATGTATGTATAGGTGGAGTGAAGGGTGTGTGTAAAGAGAGTGGAAGCCCTTTGTGTAGTTTACATATAGGAGGAGGCTGAGTGTAGGGATACAGAAACTCTGTGTGCAGTATAAGTATAAGAGGAGGCTGTGTGTAGAGACAGTAGGTCTGTGTGTCGTGTATGTATAGGTGGAGTGGAGGATGTGTGTACAGAGAGTGGAAGCCCTTTGTGTAGTTTACATATAGGAGGAAGCTGAGTGCAGAGATACAGAAACTCTGTGTGCAGTGTAAGTATAAGAGGAGGCTGTGTGTAGAGACAATAGGTCTGTGTGTCATGTATGTATAGGTGGAGTGAAGGATGTGTGTAAAGAGAGTGGAAGCCCTTTGTGTAGTTTACATATAGGAGGAAGCTGAGTGCAGGGATACAGAAACTCTGTGTGCAGTGTAAGTATAAGAGGAGGCTGTGTATAGAGACAATAGGTCTGTGTGTCATGTATGTATAGGTGGAGTGAAGGGTGTGTGTAAAGAGAGTGGAAGCCCTTTGTGTAGTTTACATATAGGAGGAAGCTGAGTGCAGAGATACAGAAACTCTGTGTGCAGTGTAAGTATAAGAGGAGGCTGTGTATAGAGACAATAGGTCTGTGTGCCATGTATGTATAGGTGGAGTGAAGGATGTGTGTACAGAGAGTGGAAGCCCTTTGTGTAGTTTACATATAGGAGGAAGCTGAGTGCAGAGATACAGAAACTCTGTGTGCAGTGTAAGTATAATAGGAGGCTGTGTGTAAAGACAATAGGTCTGTGTGTCATGTATGTATAGGTGGAGTGAAGGATGTGTGTAAAGAGAGTGGAAGCCCTTTGTGTAGTTTACATATAGGAGGAAGCTGAGTGCAGAGATACAGACACTCTGTGTGCAGTGTAAGCATAATAGGAGGCTGTGTGTAAAGACAATAGGTCTGTGTGTCGTTTATGCACCAGTGGAGTGAAGGATGTGTGTAAAGAGAGTGGAAGCCCTTTGTGTAGTTTACATATAGGAGGAAGCTGAGTGCAGAGATACAGAAACTCTGTGTGCAGTGTAAGTATAATAGGAGGCTGTGTGTAAAGACAATAGGTCTGTGTGTCATGTATGTATAGGTGGAGTGAAGGATGTGTGTAAAGAGAGTGGAAGCCCTTTGTGTAGTTTACATATAGGAGGAAGCTGAGTGCAGAGATACAGAGACTCTGTGTGCAGTGTAAGTATAATAGGAGGCAGTGTGTAAAGACAATAGGTCTGTGTGTCATGTATGTATAGGTGGAGTGAAGGATGTGTGTAAAGAGAGTGGAAGCCCTTTGTGTAGTTTACATATAGGAGGAAGCTGAGTGCAGAGATACAGAAACTCTGTGTGCAGTGTAAGTATAATAGGAGGCTGTGTGTAAAGACAATAGGTCTGTGTGTCGTTTATGCACCAGTGGAGTGAAGGATGTGTGTAAAGAGAGTGGAAGCCCTTTGTGTAGGTTACATATAGGAGGAAGCTGAGTGCAGGGATACAGAAACTCTGTGTGCAGTGTAAGTATAATAGGAGGCAGTGTGTAAAGACAATAGGTCTGTGTGTCATGTATGTATAGGTGGAGTGAAGGATGTGTGTACAGAGAGTGGAAGCCCTTTGTGTAGTTTACATATAGGAGGAAGCTGAGTGCAGGGATACAGAAACTCTGTGTGCAGTGTAAGGTTAAGAGGAGGCTGTGTGTAGAGACAATAGGTCTGTGTGTCATGTATGTATAGGTGGAGTGAAGGGTGTGTGTAAAGAGAGTGGAAGCTCTTTGTGTAGTTTACATATAGGAGGAAGATGAGGGTAGAGATACAGAAACTCTGTGTGCAGTGTAAGTATAAGAGGAGGCTGTGTGTAGAGACAGTAGGTCTGTGTGTCGTTTATGTATAGGTGGAGTGAAGGATGTGTGTAAAGAGAGTGGAAGCCCTTTGTGTAGTTTACATATAGGAGGAAGATGAGGGTAGAGATACAGAAACTCTGTGTGCAGTGTAAGTATAAGAGGAGGCTGTGTGTAGAGACAGTAGGTCTGTGTGTCATGTATGTATAGGTGGAGGGAAGGATGGGTGTAAAGAGAGTGGAAGCCCTTTGTGTAGTTTACATATAGGAGGAAGCTGAGTGCAGGGATACAGAAACTCTGTGTGCAGTGTAAGTATAAGAGGAGGCTGTGTGTAGAGACAATAGGTCTGTGTGTCATGTATGTATAGGTGGAGTGAAGGGTGTGTGTAAAGAGAGTGGAAGCCCTTTGTGTAGTTTACATATAGGAGGAAGATGAGGGTAGAGATACAGAAACTCTGTGTGCAGTGTAAGTATAAGAGGAGGCTGTGTGTAGAGACAGTAGGTCTGTGTGTGGTTTATGTATAGGTGGAGTGAAGGATGGGTGTACAGAGAGTGGAAGCCCTTTGTGTAGTTTACACATAGGAGGAAGCTGAGTGCAGGGATACAGACACTCTGTGTGCAGTGTAAGTATAAGAGGAGCCTGTGTGTAGAGAAGGTCTGTGTGTCATGTATGTATAGGTGGAGTCAAGGGTGTGTGTAAAGAGAGAGGAAGCCCTTTGTGTAGTTTACATAGAGGAGGAAGCTGAGTGCAGAGATACAGAAACTCTGTGTGCAGTGTAAGTATAAGAGGAGGCTGTGTGTAGAGACAGTAGGTCTGTGTGTCATGTATGTATAGGTGGAGTGAAGGATGGGTGTACAGAGAGTGGAAGCCCTTTGTGTAGTTTACATATAGGAGGAAGCTGAGTGCAGGGATACAGAAACTCTGTGTGCAGTGTAAGTATAAGAGGAGGCTGTGTGTAGAGACAATAGGTCTGTGTGTCATGTATGTATAGGTGGAGTGAAGGGTGTGTGTAAAGAGAGTGGAAGCCCTTTGTGTAGTTTACATATAGGAGGAAGCTGAGTGCAGAGATACAGAAACTCTGTGTGCAGTGTAAGTATAAGAGGAGGCTGTGTGTAGAGACAATAGGTCTGTGTGTCATGTATGTATAGGTGGAGTGAAGGATGTGTGTACAGAGAGTGGAAGCCCGTTGTGTAGTTTACATATAGGAGGAAGCTGAGTGCAGGGATACAGACACTCTGTGTGCAGTGTAGGTATAAGAGGAGGCTGTGTGTAGAGACGGTCTGTGTGTCATGTATGTATAGGTGGAGTGAAGGATGGGTGTACAGAGAGTGGAAGCCCGTTGTGTAGTTTACATATAGGAGGAAGCTGAGTGCAGAGATACAGAAACTCTGTGTGCAGTGTAAGTATAAGAGGAGGCTGTGTGTAGAGACAATAGGTCTGTGTGTCATGTATGTATAGGTGGAGTGAAGGGTGTGTGTAAAGAGAGTGGAAGCCCTTTGTGTAGTTTACATATAGGAGGAAGCTGAGTGCAGAGATACAGAAACTCTGTGTGCAGTGTAAGTATAAGAGGAGGCTGTGTGTAAAGACAGTAGGTCTGTGTGTCATGTATGGATAGGTGGAGTGAAGGATGTGTGTAAAGAGAGTGGAAGCCCTTTGTGTAGTTTACATATAGGAGGAAGCTGAGTGCAGAGATACAGAAACTCTGTGTGCAGTGTAAGTATAAGAGGAGGCTGTGTGTAGAGACAATAGGTCTGTGTGTCATGTATGTATAGGTGGAGTGAAGGGTGTGTGTAAAGAGAGTGGAAGCTCTTTGTGTAGTTTACATATAGGAGGAAGATGAGGGTAGAGATACAGAAACTCTGTGTGCAGTGTAAGTATAATAGGAGGCTGTGTGTAGAGACAATAGGTCCGTGTGTCATGTATGTATAGGTGGAGTGAAGGATGGGTGTACAGAGAGTGGAAGCCCTTTGTGTAGTTTACATATAGGAGGAAGCTGGGTGCAGAGATACAGAAACTCTGTGTGCAGTGTAAGTATAAGAGGAGGCTGTGTGTAGAGACAATAGGTCTGTGTGTCATGTGTGTATAGGTGGAGTGAAGGGTGTGTGTAAAGAGAGTGGAAGCCCTTTGTGTAGTTTGCATATAGGAGGAAGATGAGGGTAGAGATACAGAAACTCTGTGTGCAGTGTAAGTATAAGAGGAGGCTGTGTGTAGAGACAGTAGGTCTGTGTGTCGTTTATGTATAGGTGGAGTCAAGGGTGTGTGTAAAGAGAGTGGAAGCCCTTTGTGTAGGTTACATATAGAAGGAAGCTGAGTGCAGAGATACAGAAACTCTATGTGCAGTGTAAGTATAAGAGGAGGCTGTGTGTAAAGACAATAGGTCTGTGTGTCATGTATGTATAGGTGGAGTGAAGGGTGTGTGTAAAGAGAGTGGAAGCCCTTTGTGTAGTTTACATGTAGGAGGAAGCTGAGTGTAGAGATACAGGAACTCTGTGTGCAGTGTAAGTATAAGAGGAGGCTGTGTGTAAAGACAATAGGTATGTGTGTCGTGTATGTATAGGTGGAGTGAAGGGTGTGTGTAAAGAGAGTGGAAGCTCTTTGTGTAGTTTACATATAGGAGGAAGCTGAGTGCAGGGATACAGAAACTCTGTGTGCAGTGTAAGTATAAGAGGAGGCTGTGTGTAGAGACAATAGGTCTGTGTGTCATGTATGTATAGGTGGAGTGAAGGGTGTGTGTACAGAGAGTGGAAGCCCGTTGTGTAGTTTACATATAGGAGGAAGCTGAGTGCAGAGATACAGAAAATCTGTGTGCTGTGTAAGTATAAGAGGAGGCTGTGTGTAAAGACAGTAGGTCTGTGTGTCGTTTATGTATAGGTGGAGTGAAGGGTGTGTGTAAAGAGAGTGGAAGCCCTTTGTGTAGTTTACATAGAGGAGGAAGCTGAGTGCAGAGATACAGAAACTCTGTGTGCAGTGTAAGTATAAGAGGAGGCTGTGTGTAGAGACAGTAGGTCTGTGTGTCATGTATGTATAGGTGGAGTGAAGGATGTGTGTAAAGAGAGTGGAAGCCCTTTGTGTAGTTTACATATAGGAGGAAGATGAGTGTAGGGATACAGAAACTCTGTGTGCAGTATAAGTATAAGAGGAGGCTGTGTGTAGAGACAGTAGGTCTGTGTGTCATGTATGTATAGGTGGAGTGGAGGATGTGTGTACAGAGAGTGGAAGCCCTTTGTGTAGTTTACATATAGGAGGAAGCTGAGTGCAGAAATACAGAAACTCTGTGTGCAGTGTAAGTATAAGAGGAGGCTGTGTGTAGAGACAATAGGTCTGTGTGTCATGTATGTATAGGTGGAGTGAAGGATGTGTGTACAGAGAGTGGAAGCCCGTTGTGTAGTTTACATATAGGAGGAAGCTGAGTGCAGAGATACAGAAACTCTGTGTGCTGTGTAAGTATAAGAGGAGGCTGTGTGTAAAGACAGTAGGTCTGTGTGTCGTTTATGTATAGGTGGAGTGAAGGATGGGTGTAAAGAAAGTGGAAGCCCTTTGTGTAGTTTACATAGAGGAGGAAGCTGAGTGCAGAGATACAGAAACTCTGTGTGCAGTGTAAGTATAAGAGGAGGCTGTGTGTAGAGACAGTAGGTCTGTGTGTCGTTTATGTATAGGTGGAGTGAAGGATGTGTGTAAAGAGAGTGGAAGCCCTTTGTGTAGTTTACATATAGGAGGAAGATGAGGGCAGAGATACAGGAACTCTGTGTGCAGTGTAAGTATAAGAGGAGGCTGTGTGTAGAGACAATAGGTCTGTGTGTCATGTATGTATAGGTGGAGGGAAGGATGGGTGTAAAGAGAGTGGAAGCCCTTTGTGTAGTTTACATAGAGGAGGAAGCTGAGTGCAGAGATACAGAAACTCTGTGTGCAGTGTAAGTATAAGAGGAGGCTGTGTGTAGAGACAATAGGTCTGTGTGTCATGTAGGTATAGGTGGAGTGAAGGATGTGTGTAAAGAGAGTGGAAGCCCTTTGTGTAGTTTACATATAGGAGGAAGCTGGGTGCAGGGATACAGAAACTCTGTGTGCAGTGTAAGTATAAGAGGAGGCTGTGTGTAGAGACAATAGGTCTGTGTGTCATGTATGTATAGGTGGAGTGAAGGATGTGTGTAAAGAGAGTGGAAGCCCTTTGTGTAGTTTACATATAGGAGGAAGCTGAGTGCAGAGATACAGACACTCTGTGTGCAGTGTAAGCATAATAGGAGGCTGTGTGTAAAGACAATAGGTCTGTGTGTCATGTATGTATAGGTGGAGTGGAGGATGTGTGTAAAGAGAGTGGAAGCCCTTTGTGTAGTTTACATATAGGAGGAAGCTGAGTGCAGAGATACAGAAACTCTGTGTGTAGTGTAAGTATAAGAGGAGGCTGTGTGTAGAGAAGGTCTGTGTGTCATGTATGTATAGGTGGAGTCAAGGGTGTGTGTAAAGAGAGTGGAAGCTCTTTGTGTAGTTTACATATAGGAGGAAGATGAGGGTAGAGATACAGAAACTCTGTGTGCAGTGTAAGTATAAGAGGAGGCTGTGTGTAGAGACAGTAGGTCTGTGTGTCGTTTATGTATAGGTGGAGTGAAGGATGTGTGTACAGAGAGTGGAAGCCCGTTGTGTAGGTTACATATAGGAGGAAGCTGAGTGCAGAGATACAGAAACTCTGTGTGCAGTGTAAGTATAAGAGGAGGCTGTGTGTAGAGACAGTAGGTCTGTGTGTCGTTTATGTATAGGTGGAGTGAAGGATGTGTGTACAGAGAGTGGAAGCCCGTTGTGTAGGTTACATATAGGAGGAAGCTGAGTGCAGAGATACAGAAACTCTGTGTGCAGTGTAAGTATAAGAGGAGGCTGTGTGTAGAGACAAAAGGTCTGTGTGTCATGTATGTACAGGTGGAGTGAAGGATGGGTGTAAAGAGAGTGGAAGCTCTTTGTGTAGTTTACATATAGGAGGAAGATGAGGGTAAAGATACAGAAACTCTGTGTGCAGTGTAAGTATAAGAGGAGGCTGTGTGTAGAGACAATAGGTCTGTGTGTCGTTTATGCATAGGTGGAGTGAAGGATGTGTGTAAAGAGAGTGGAAGCCCTTTGTGTAGTTTACATATAGGAGGAAGCTGGGTGCAGGGATACAGAAACTCTGTGTGCAGTGTAAGTATAAGAGAAGGCTGTGTGTAAAGACAATAGGTCTGTGTGTCATGTATGTATAGGTGGAGTGAAGGGTGTGTGTAAAGAGAGTGGAAGCCCTTTGTGTAGTTTACATATAGGAGGAAGCTGGGTGCAGGGATACAGAAACTCTGTGTGCAGTGTAAGTATAAGAGAAGGCTGTGTGTAAAGACAATAGGTCTGTGTGTCATGTATGTATAGGTGGAGTGAAGGGTGTGTGTAAAGAGAGTGGAAGCTCTTTGTGTAGTTTACATATAGGAGGAAGATGAGGGTAGAGATACAGAAACTCTGTGTGCAGTGTAAGTATAAGAGGAGGCTGTGGGTAGAGACAATAGGTCTGTGTGTCATGTATGTATAGGTGGAGTGAAGGGTGTGTGTAAAGAGAGTGGAAGCTCTTTGTGTAGTTTACATATAGGAGGAAGCTGAGTGCAGAGATACAGAAACTCTGTGTGCAGTGTAAGTATAAGAGGAGGCTGTGTGTAGAGACAATAGGTCTGTGTGTCATGTATGTATAGGTGGAGTGAAGGATGTGTGTAAAGAGAGTGGAAGCCCTTTGTGTAGTTTACATATAGGAGGAAGCTGAGTGCAGAGATACAGAAACTCTGTGTGCAGTGTAAGTATAAGAGGAGGCTGTGTGTAGAGACAATAGGTCTGTGTGTCGTGTATATATAGGTGGAGTGAAGGATGTGTGTAAAGAGAGTGGAAGCCCTTTGTGTAGTTTACATATAGGAGGAAGCTGAGTGCAGGGATACAGAAACTCTGTGTGCAGTGTAAGTATAAGAGGAGGCTGTGTGTAGAGACAATAGGTCTGTGTGTCATGTATGTATAGGTGGAGTGAAGGGTGTGTGTAAAGAGAGTGGAAGCTCTTTGTGTAGTTTACATATAGGAGGAAGATGAGGGTAGAGATACAGAAACTCTGTGTGCAGTGTAAGTATAAGAGGAGGCTGTGTGTAGAGACAGTAGGTCTGTGTGTCGTTTATGTATAGGTGGAGTGAAGGGTGTGTGTACAGAGAGTGGAAGACCGTTGTGTAGGTTACATATAGGAGGAAGCTGAGTGCAGAGATACAGAAACTCTGTGTGCAGTCTAAGTATAAGAGAAGGCTGTGTGTAAAGACAATATTTCTGTGTGTCGTGTAGGTATAGGTGGAGTGAAGGATGTGTGTAAAGAGAGTGGAAGCCCTTTGTGTAGTTTACATGTAGGAAGAAGCTGAGTGCAGAGATACAGAAACTCTGTGTGCAGTGTAAGTATAAGAGGAGGCTGTGTGTAGAGACAATAGGTCTGTGTGTCATGTATGTACAGGTGGAGTGAAGGATGGGTGTAAAGAGAGTGGAAGCTCTTTGTGTAGTTTACATATAGGAGGAAGATGAGGGTAAAGATACAGAAACTCTGTGTGCAGTGTAAGTATAAGAGGAGGCTGTGTGTAGAGACAATAGGTCTGTGTGTCATGTATGTATAGGTGGAGTGAAGGATGGGTGTACAGAGAGTGGAAGCCCTTTGTGTAGTTTACATATAGGAGGAAGCTGGGTGCAGGGATACAGAAACTATGTGTGCAGTGTAAGTATAAGAGGAGGCTGTGTGTAGAGACAATAGGTCTGTGTGTCATGTATGTATAGGTGGAGTGAAGGGTGTGTGTAAAGAGAGTGGAAGCTCTTTGTGTAGTTTACATATAGGAGGAAGATGAGGGTAGAGATACAGAAACTCTGTGTGCAGTGTAAGTATAAGAGGAGGCTGTGTGTAGAGGCAATAGGTCTGTGTGTCATGTATGTATAGGTGGAGTGAAGGGTGTGTGTAAAGAGAGTGGAAGCTCTGTGTAGTTTACATATAGGAGGAAGCTGAGTGCAGAGATACAGAAACTCTGTGTGCAGTGTAAGTATAAGAGGAGGCTGTGTGTAGAGACAATAGGTCTGTGTGTCATGTATGTATAGGTGGAGTGAAGGATGTGTGTAAAGAGAGTGGCAGCCCTTTGTGTAGTTTACATATAGGAGGAAGCTGAGTGCAGGGATACAGAAACTCTGTGTGCAGTGTAAGTATAAGAGGAGGCTGTGTGTAGAGACAATAGGTCTGTGTGTCGTGTATATATAGGTGGAGTGAAGGATGTGTGTAAAGAGAGTGGAAGCCCTTTGTGTAGTTTACATATAGGAGGAAGCTGAGTGCAGGGATACAGAAACTCTGTGTGCAGTGTAAGTATAAGAGGAGGCTGTGTGTAGAGACAATAGGTCTGTGTGTCATGTATGTATAGGTGGAGTGAAGGGTGTGTGTAAAGAGAGTGGAAGCTCTTTGTGTAGTTTACATATAGGAGGAAGCTGAGTGCAGAGATACAGAAACTCTGTGTGCAGTGTAAGTATAAGAGGAGGCTGTGTGTAGAGACAGTAGGTCAGTGTGTCATGTATGTATAGGTGGAGTGGAGGATGTGTGTAAAGAGAGTGGAAGCCCTTTGTGTAGTTTACATATAGGAGGATGCTGAGTGTAGGGATACAGAAACTCTGTGTTCAGTATAAGTATAAGAGGAGGCTGTGTGTAGAGACAGTAGGTCTGTGTGTCATGTATGTATAGGTGGAGTGGAGGATGTGTGTACAGAGAGTGGAAGCCCTTTGTGTAGTTTACATATAGGAGGAAGCTGAGTGCAGAGATACAGAAACTCTGTGTGCAGTGTAAGTATAAGAGGAGGCTGTGTGTAGAGACAATAGGTCTGTGTGTCATGTATGTATAGGTGGAGTGAAGGAGGCGTGTAAAGAGAGTGGAAGCCCTTTGTGTAGTTTACATATAGGAGGAAGTTGAGTGTAGAGATACAGACACTCTGTGTGCAGTGTAAGTATAAGAGGAGGCTGTGTGTAGAGACAGTAGGTCAGTGTGTCATGTATGTATAGGTGGAGTGGAGGGTGTGTGTAAAGAGAGTGGAAGCCCTTTGTGTAGTTTACATATAGGAGGAGGCTGAGTGTAGGGATACAGAAACTCTGTGTGCTGTGTAAGTATAAGAGGAGGCTGTGTGTAGAGACAGTAGGTCTGTGTGTCATGTATGTATAGGTGGAGTGCAGGGTGTGTGTAAAGAGAGTGGAAGCCCTTTGTGTAGTTTACATATAGGAGGAGGCTGAGTGTAGGGATACAGAAACTCTGTGTGCAGTATAAGTATAAGAGGAGGCTGTGTGTAGAGACAGTAGGTCTGTGTGTCATGTATGTATAGGTGGAGTGGAGGATGTGTGTACAGAGAGTGGAAGCCCTTTGTGTAGTTTACATATAGGAGGAAGCTGAGTGCAGAGACACAGAAACTCTGTGTGCAGTGTAAGTATAAGAGGAGGCTGTGTATAGAGACAATAGGTCTGTGTGTCATGTATGTATAGGTGGAGTGAAGGGTGTGTGTAAAGAGAGTGGAAGCCCTTTGTGTAGTTTACATATAGGAGGAAGCTGAGTGCAGAGATACAGACACTCTGTGTGCTGTGTAAGTATAAGAGGAGGCTGTGTGTAAAGACAGTAGGTCGGTGTGTCATGTATGTATAGGTGGAGTGAAGGGTGTGTGTAAAGAGAGTGGAAGCCCTTTGTGTAGTTTACATATAGGAGGAAGCTGAGTGCAGAGATACAGAAACTCTGTGTGCAGTGTAAGTATAATAGGAGGCTGTGTGTAAAGACAATAGGTCTGTGTGTCATGTATGTATAGGTGGAGTGAAGGATGTGTGTAAAGAGAGTGGAAGCCCTTTGTGTAGTTTACATATAGGAGGAAGCTGAGTGCAGAGATACAGAAACTCTGTGTGCAGTGTAAGTATAATAGGAGGCTGTGTGTAAAGACAATAGGTCTGTGTGTCATGTATGTATAGGTGGAGTGAAGGATGTGTGTAAAGAGAGTGGAAGCCCTTTGTGTAGTTTACATATAGGAGGAAGCTGAGTGCAGAGATACAGACACTCTGTGTGCAGTGTAAGCATAATAGGAGGCTGTGTGTAAAGACAATAGGTCTGTGTGTCGTTTATGCACCAGTGGAGTGAAGGATGTGTGTAAAGAGAGTGGAAGCCCTTTGTGTAGTTTACATATAGGAGGAAGCTGAGTGCAGAGATACAGAAACTCTGTGTGCAGTGTAAGTATAATAGGAGGCTGTGTGTAAAGACAATAGGTCTGTGTGTCATGTATGTATAGGTGGAGTGAAGGATGTGTGTAAAGAGAGTGGAAGCCCTTTGTGTAGTTTACATATAGGAGGAAGCTGAGTGCAGAGATACAGAGACTCTGTGTGCAGTGTAAGTATAATAGGAGGCTGTGTGTAAAGACAATAGGTCTGTGTGTCATGTATGTATAGGTGGAGTGAAGGATGTGTGTAAAGAGAGTGGAAGCCCTTTGTGTAGTTTACATATAGGAGGAAGCTGAGTGCAGAGATACAGAGACTCTGTGTGCAGTGTAAGTATAATAGGAGGCTGTGTGTAAAGACAATAGGTCTGTGTGTCGTTTATGCACCAGTGGAGTGAAGGATGTGTGTAAAGAGAGTGGAAGCCCTTTGTGTAGGTTACATATAGGAGGAAGCTGGGTGCAGGGATACAGAAACTCTGTGTGCAGTGTAAGGTTAAGAGGAGGCTGTGTGTAGAGACAATAGGTCTGTGTGTCATGTATGTATAGGTGGAGTGAAGGGTGTGTGTAAAGAGAGTGGAAGCTCTTTGTGTAGTTTACATATAGGAGGAAGATGAGGGTAGAGATACAGAAACTCTGTGTGCAGTGTAAGTATAAGAGGAGGCTGTGTGTAGAGACAGTAGGTCTGTGTGTCGTTTATGTATAGGTGGAGTGAAGGATGTGTGTAAAGAGAGTGGAAGCCCTTTGTGTAGTTTACATATAGGAGGAAGATGAGGGTAGAGATACAGAAACTCTGTGTGCAGTGTAAGTATAAGAGGAGGCTGTGTGTAGAGACAGTAGGTCTGTGTGTCGTGTATGTATAGGTGGAGTGAAGGATGGGTGTACAGAGAGTGGAAGCCCTTTGTGTAGTTTACACATAGGAGGAAGCTGAGTGCAGGGATACAGACACTCTGTGTGCAGTGTAAGTATAAGAGGAGGCTGTGTGTAGAGAAGGTCTGTGTGTCATGTATGTATAGGTGGAGTGAAGGATGTGTGTAAAGAGAGTGGAAGCCCTTTGTGTAGTTTACATAGAGGAGGAAGCTGAGTGCAGAGATACAGAAACTCTGTGTGCAGTGTAAGTATAAGAGGAGGCTGTGTGTAGAGACAGTAGGTCAGTGTGTCATGTATGTATAGGTGGAGTGGAGGGTGTGTGTAAAGAGAGTGGAAGCCCTTTGTGTAGTTTACATATAGGAGGAGGCTGAGTGTAGGGATACAGAAACTCTGTGTGCTGTGTAAGTATAAGAGGAGGCTGTGTGTAGAGACAGTAGGTCTGTGTGTCGTGTATGTATAGGTGGAGTGGAGGATGTGTGTACAGAGAGTGGAAGCCCTTTGTGTAGTTTACATATAGGAGGAAGCTGAGTGCAGAGATACAGAAACTCTGTGTGCAGTGTAAGTATAAGAGGAGGCTGTGTATAGAGACAATAGGTCTGTGTGTCATGTATGTATAGGTGGAGTGAAGGGTGTGTGTAAAGAGAGTGGAAGCCCTTTGTGTAGTTTACATATAGGAGGAAGCTGAGTGCAGAGATACAGAAACTCTGTGTGCTGTGTAAGTATAAGAGGAGGCTGTGTGTAAAGACAGTAGGTCGGTGTGTCATGTATGTATAGGTGGAGTGAAGGGTGTGTGTAAAGAGAGTGGAAGCCCTTTGTGTAGTTTACATATAGGAGGAAGCTGAGTGCAGAGATACAGAAACTCTGTGTGCAGTGTAAGTATAATAGGAGGCTGTGTGTAAAGACAATAGGTCTGTGTGTCATGTATGTATAGGTGGAGTGAAGGATGTGTGTAAAGAGAGTGGAAGCCCTTTGTGTAGTTTACATATAGGAGGAAGCTGAGTGCAGAGATACAGAAACTCTGTGTGCAGTGTAAGTATAATAGGAGGCTGTGTGTAAAGACAATAGGTCTGTGTGTCATGTATGTATAGGTGGAGTGAAGGATGTGTGTAAAGAGAGTGGAAGCCCTTTGTGTAGTTTACATATAGGAGGAAGCTGAGTGCAGAGATACAGACACTCTGTGTGCAGTGTAAGTATGAGAGGAGGCTGTGTGTAAAGACAATAGGTCTGTGTGTCATGTATGTATAGGTGGAGTGAAGGATGTGTGTACAGAGAGTGGAAGCCCTTTGTGTAGTTTACATATAGGAGGAAGCTGAGTGCAGAGATACAGAAACTCTGTGTGCAGTGTAAGTATAATAGGAGGCTGTGTGTAAAGACAATAGGTCTGTGTGTCGTTTATGCACCAGTGGAGTGAAGGATGTGTGTAAAGAGAGTGGAAGCCCTTTGTGTAGGTTACATATAGGAGGAAGCTGAGTGCAGAGATACAGAAACTCTGTGTGCAGTGTAAGTATAAGAGGGGGCTGTGTGTAGAGACAATAGGTCTGTGTGTCGTGTATGTATAGGTGGAGTGAAGGATGTGTGTAAAGAGAGTGGAAGCCCTTTGTGTAGTTTACATATAGGAGGAAGCTGAGTGCAGAGATACAGATTCTCTGTGTGCAGTGTAAGTATAAGAGGAGGCTGTGTGTAGAGACAATAGGTCTGTGTGTCATGTATGTATAGGTGGAGTGAAGGATGTGTGTAAAGAGAGTGGAAGCCCTTTGTGTAGTTTACATATAGGAGGAAGCTGAGTATAGAGATACAGAAACTCTGTGTGCAGTGTAAGTATAAGAGGAGGCTGTGTGTAGAGACAATAGGTCTGTGTGTCATGTATGGATAGGTGGAGTGAAGGATGTGTGTAAAGAGAGTGGAAGCCCTTTGTGTAGTTTACATATAGGAGGAAGCTGAGTGCAGAGATACAGAAACTCTGTGTGCAGTGTAAGTATAAGAGGAGGCTGTGTGTAAAGACAGTAGGTCTGTGTGTCATGTATGGATAGGTGGAGTGAAGGATGTGTGTAAAGAGAGTGGAAGCCCTTTGTGTAGTTTACATATAGGAGGAAGCTGAGTGCAGAGATACAGAAACTCTGTGTGCAGTGTAAGTATAAGAGGAGGCTGTGTGTAGAGACAATAGGTCTGTGTGTCATGTATGTATAGGTGGAGTGAAGGGTGTGTGTAAAGAGAGTGGAAGCTCTTTGTGTAGTTTACATATAGGAGGAAGATGAGGGTAGAGATACAGAAACTCTGTGTGCAGTGTAAGTATAAGAGGAGGCTGTGTGTAGAGACAATAGGTCCGTGTGTCATGTATGTATAGGTGGAGTGAAGGATGTGTGTACAGAGAGTGGAAGCCCGTTGTGTAGTTTACATATAGGAGGAAGCTGAGTGCAGAGATACAGAAACTCTGTGTGCAGTGTAAGTATAAGAGGAGGCTGTGTGTAGAGACAATAGGTCTGTGTGTCGTGTATGTATAGGTGGAGTGAAGGATGGGTGTACAGAGAGTGGAAGCCCTTTGTGTAGTTTACATATAGGAGGAAGCTGAGTGCAGGGATACAGACACTCTGTGTGCAGTGTAAGTATAAGAGGAGGCTGTGTGTAAAGACAGTAGGTCTGTGTGTCATGTATGTATAGGTGGAGTGAAGGATGTGTGTACAGAGAGTGGAAGCCCGTTGTGTAGTTTACATATAGGAGGAAGCTGAGTGCAGAGATACAGAAACTCTGTGTGCAGTGTAAGTATAAGAGGAGGCTGTGTGTAGAGACAATAGGTCTGTGTGTCATGTATGTATAGGTGGAGTGAAGGGTGTGTGTAAAGAGAGTGGAAGCCCTTTGTGTAGTTTACATATAGGAGGAAGCTGAGTGCAGAGATACAGAAACTCTGTGTGCAGTGTAAGTATAAGAGGAGGCTGTGTGTAGAGACAATAGGTCTGTGTGTCGTGTATGTATAGGTGGAGTGAAGGATGGGTGTACAGAGAGTGGAAGCCCTTTGTGTAGTTTACATATAGGAGGAAGCTGAGTGCAGGGATACAGACACTCTGTGTGCAGTGTAAGTATAAGAGGAGGCTGTGTGTAAAGACAGTAGGTCTGTGTGTCATGTATGGATAGGTGGAGTGAAGGATGTGTGTAAAGAGAGTGGAAGCCCTTTGTGTAGTTTACATATAGGAGGAAGCTGAGTGCAGAGATACAGAAACTCTGTGTGCAGTGTAAGTATAAGAGGAGGCTGTGTGTAAAGACAGTAGGTCTGTGTGTCATGTATGGATAGGTGGAGTGAAGGATGTGTGTAAAGAGAGTGGAAGCCCTTTGTGTAGTTTACATATAGGAGGAAGCTGAGTGCAGAGATACAGAAACTCTGTGTGCAGTGTAAGTATAAGAGGAGGCTGTGTGTAGAGACAATAGGTCTGTGTGTCATGTATGTATAGGTGGAGTGAAGGGTGTGTGTAAAGAGAGTGGAAGCTCTTTGTGTAGTTTACATATAGGAGGAAGATGAGGGTAGAGATACAGAAACTCTGTGTGCAGTGTAAGTATAAGAGGAGGCTGTGTGTAGAGACAATAGGTCCGTGTGTCATGTATGTATAGGTGGAGTGAAGGATGGGTGTACAGAGAGTGGAAGCCCTTTGTGTAGTTTACATATAGGAGGAAGATGAGGGTAAAGATACAGAAACTCTGTGTGCAGTATAAGTATAAGAGGAGGCTGTGTGTAGAGACAGTAGGTCTGTGTGTCGTGTATGTATAGGTGGAGTGAAGGGTGTGTGTAAAGAGAGTGGAAGCCCTTTGTGTAGTTTACATATAGGAGGAAGCTGAGTGCAGGGATACAGAAACTCTGTGTGCAGTGTAAGTATAAGAGGAGGCTGTGTGTAGAGAAGGTCTGTGTGTCGTGTATGTATAGGTGGAGTGAAGGAGGTGTGTAAAGAGAGTGGAAGCCCTTTGTGTAGGTTACATATAGGAGGAAGCTGGGTGCAGGGATACAGAAACTCTGTGTGCAGTGTAAGGTTAAGAGGAGGCTGTGTGTAGAGACAATAGGTCTGTGTGTCATGTATGTATAGGTGGAGGGAAGGATGGGTGTAAAGAGAGTGGAAGCCCTTTGTGTAGTTTACATATAGGAGGAAGCTGAGTGCAGAGATACAGACACTCTGTGTGCAGTGTAAGCATAATAGGAGGCTGTGTGTAAAGACAATAGGTCTGTGTGTCGTTTATGCACCAGTGGAGTGAAGGATGTGTGTAAAGAGAGTGGAAGCCCTTTGTGTAGTTTACATATAGGAGGAAGCTGAGTGCAGAGATACAGAAACTCTGTGTGCAGTGTAAGTATAATAGGAGGCTGTGTGTAAAGACAATAGGTCTGTGTGTCATGTATGTATAGGTGGAGTGAAGGATGTGTGTAAAGAGAGTGGAAGCCCTTTGTGTAGTTTACATATAGGAGGAAGCTGAGTGCAGAGATACAGACACTCTGTGTGCAGTGTAAGCATAATAGGAGGCTGTTTGTAAAGACAATAGGTCTGTGTGTCGTTTATGCACCAGTGGAGTGAAGGATGTGCGTAAAGAGAGTGGAAGCCCTTTGTGTAGTTTACATATAGGAGGAAGCTGAGTGCAGAGATACAGAAACTCTGTGTGCAG
The DNA here is from genome assembly GCF_964261635.1 of Lissotriton helveticus. Classification (NCBI taxonomy): domain Eukaryota; kingdom Metazoa; phylum Chordata; class Amphibia; order Caudata; family Salamandridae; genus Lissotriton; species Lissotriton helveticus. The sequence continues at coordinate 29,775,756 of NC_136072.1, forward strand.
TGTAAGTATAATAGGAGGCTGTGTGTAAAGACAATAGGTCTGTGTGTCATGTATGTATAGGTGGAGTGAAGGATGTGTGTAAAGAGAGTGGAAGCCCTTTGTGTAGTTTACATATAGGAGGAAGCTGAGTGCAGAGATACAGAGACTCTGTGTGCAGTGTAAGTATAATAGGAGGCTGTGTGTAAAGACAATAGGTCTGTGTGTCATGTATGTATAGGTGGAGTGAAGGATGTGTGTAAAGAGAGTGGAAGCCCTTTGTGTAGTTTACATATAGGAGGAAGCTGAGTGCAGAGATACAGAGACTCTGTGTGCAGTGTAAGTATAAGAGGAGGCTGTGTGTAGAGACAATAGGTCTGTGTGTCATGTAGGTATAGGTGGAGTGAAGGATGTGTGTAAAGAGAGTGGAAGCCCTTTGTGTAGTTTACATATAGGAGGAAGCTGAGTGCAGAGATACAGAAACTCTGTGTGCAGTGTAAGTATAATAGGAGGCTGTGTGTAAAGACAATAGGTCTGTGTGTCGTTTATGCACCAGTGGAGTGAAGGATGTGTGTAAAGAGAGTGGAAGCCCTTTGTGTAGGTTACATATAGGAGGAAGCTGAGTGCAGAGATACAGAAACTCTGTGTGCAGTGTAAGTATGAGAGGAGGCTGTGTGTAAAGACAATAGGTCTGTGTGTCGTGTATGTATAGGTGGAGTGAAGGATGTGTGTAAAGAGAGTGGAAGCCCTTTGTGTAGGTTACATATAGGAGGAGGCTGAGTGTAGGGATACAGAAACTCTGTGTGCAGTGTAAGTATGAGAGGAGGCTGTGTGTAAAGACAATAGGTCTGTGTGTCATGTATGTATAGGTGGAGTGAAGGATGTGTGTAAAGAGAGTGGAAGCCCTTTGTGTAATTTACATATAGGAGGAAGCTGAGTGCAGAGATACAGAAACTCTGTGTGCAGTGTAAGTATAAGAGGAGGCTGTGTGTAGAGACAATAGGTCTGTGTGTCATGTATGTATAGGTGGAGTGAAGGATGTGTGTACAGAGAGTGGAAGCCCGTTGTGTAGTTTACATATAGGAGGAAGCTGAGTGCAGGGATACAGACACTCTGTGTGCAGTGTAAGTATAAGAGGAGGCTGTGTGTAAAGACAGTAGGTCTGTGTGTCATGTATGGATAGGTGGAGTGAAGGATGTGTGTAAAGAGAGTGGAAGCCCTTTGTGTAGTTTACATATAGGAGGAAGCTGAGTGCAGAGATACAGAAACTCTGTGTGCAGTGTAAGTATAAGAGGAGGCTGTGTGTAGAGACAATAGGTCCGTGTGTCATGTATGTATAGGTGGAGTGAAGGATGGGTGTACAGAGAGTGGAAGCCCTTTGTGTAGTTTACATATAGGAGGAAGATGAGGGTAAAGATACAGAAACTCTGTGTGCAGTATAAGTATAAGAGGAGGCTGTGTGTAGAGACAGTAGGTCTGTGTGTCATGTATGTATAGGTGGAGTGAAGGATGTGTGTAAAGAGAGTGGAAGCCCTTTGTGTAGTTTACATATAGGAGGAAGCTGAGTGCAGAGATACAGAAACTCTGTGTGCAGTATAAGTATAAGAGGAGGCTGTGTGTAGAGACAGTAGGTCTGTGTGTCATGTATGGATAGGTGGAGTGAAGGATGTGTGTAAAGAGAGTGGAAGCCCTTTGTGTAGTTTACATATAGGAGGAAGCTGAGTGCAGAGATACAGAAACTCTGTGTGCAGTGTAAGTATAATAGGAGGCTGTGTGTAAAGACAATAGGTCTGTGTGTCATGTATGTATAGGTGGAGTGAAGGATGTGTGTAAAGAGAGTGGAAGCCCTTTGTGTAGTTTACATATAGGAGGAAGCTGAGTGCAGAGATACAGAGACTCTGTGTGCAGTGTAAGTATAATAGGAGGCTGTGTGTAAAGACAATAGGTCTGTGTGTCATGTATGTATAGGTGGAGTGAAGGATGTGTGTAAAGAGAGTGGAAGCCCTTTGTGTAGTTTACATATAGGAGGAAGCTGAGTGCAGAGATACAGAGACTCTGTGTGCAGTGTAAGTATAATAGGAGGCTGTGTGTAAAGACAATAGGTCTGTGTGTCGTTTATGCACCAGTGGAGTGAAGGATGTGTGTAAAGAGAGTGGAAGCCCTTTGTGTAGGTTACATATAGGAGGAAGCTGGGTGCAGGGATACAGAAACTCTGTGTGCAGTGTAAGGTTAAGAGGAGGCTGTGTGTAGAGACAATAGGTCTGTGTGTCATGTATGTATAGGTGGAGTGAAGGGTGTGTGTAAAGAGAGTGGAAGCTCTTTGTGTAGTTTACATATAGGAGGAAGATGAGGGTAGAGATACAGAAACTCTGTGTGCAGTGTAAGTATAAGAGGAGGCTGTGTGTAGAGACAGTAGGTCTGTGTGTCGTGTATGTATAGGTGGAGTGAAGGATGGGTGTACAGAGAGTGGAAGCCCTTTGTGTAGTTTACACATAGGAGGAAGCTGAGTGCAGAGATACAGAAACTCTGTGTGCAGTGTACGTATAAGAGGAGGCTGTGTGTAGAGACAATAGGTCTGTGTGTCATGTAGGTATAGGTGGAGTGAAGGATGTGTGTAAAGAGAGTGGAAGCCCTTTGTGTAGTTTACATATAGGAGGAAGCTGAGTGCAGAGATACAGAAACTCTGTGTGCAGTGTAAGTATAAGAGGAGGCTGTGTATAGAGACAATAGGTCTGTGTGTCATGTATGTATAGGTGGAGTGAAGGGTGTGTGTAAAGAGAGTGGAAGCCCTTTGTGTAGTTTACATATAGGAGGAAGCTGAGTGCAGAGATACAGAAACTCTGTGTGCTGTGTAAGTATAAGAGGAGGCTGTGTGTAAAGACAGTAGGTCGGTGTGTTATGTATGTATAGGTGGAGTGAAGGGTGTGTGTAAAGAGAGTGGAAGCCCTTTGTGTAGTTTACATATAGGAGGAAGCTGAGTGCAGAGATACAGAAACTCTGTGTGCAGTGTAAGTATAATAGGAGGCTGTGTGTAAAGACAATAGGTCTGTGTGTCATGTATGTATAGGTGGAGTGAAGGATGTGTGTAAAGAGAGTGGAAGCCCTTTGTGTAGTTTACATATAGGAGGAAGCTGAGTGCAGAGATACAGAAACTCTGTGTGCAGTGTAAGTATAATAGGAGGCTGTGTGTAAAGACAATAGGTCTGTGTGTCATGTATGTATAGGTGGAGTGAAGGATGTGTGTAAAGAGAGTGGAAGCCCTTTGTGTAGTTTACATATAGGAGGAAGCTGAGTGCAGAGATACAGACACTCTGTGTGCAGTGTAAGCATAATAGGAGGCTGTGTGTAAAGACAATAGGTCTGTGTGTCGTTTATGCACCAGTGGAGTGAAGGATGTGCGTAAAGAGAGTGGAAGCCCTTTGTGTAGTTTACATATAGGAGGAAGCTGAGTGCAGGGATACAGAAACTCTGTGTGCAGTGTAAGTATAATAGGAGGCTGTGTGTAAAGACAATAGGTCTGTGTGTCATGTATGTATAGGTGGAGTGAAGGATGTGTGTAAAGAGAGTGGAAGCCCTTTGTGTAGTTTACATATAGGAGGAAGCTGAGTGCAGAGATACAGAGACTCTGTGTGCAGTGTAAGTATAATAGGAGGCTGTGTGTAAAGACAATAGGTCTGTGTGTCATGTATGTATAGGTGGAGTGAAGGATGTGTGTAAAGAGAGTGGAAGCCCTTTGTGTAGTTTACATATAGGAGGAAGCTGAGTGCAGAGATACAGAGACTCTGTGTGCAGTGTAAGTATAAGAGGAGGCTGTGTGTAGAGACAGTAGGTCTGTGTGTCATGTAGGTATAGGTGGAGTGAAGGATGTGTGTAAAGAGAGTGGAAGCCCTTTGTGTAGTTTACATATAGGAGGAAGCTGAGTGCAGAGATACAGAAACTCTGTGTGCAGTGTAAGTATAATAGGAGGCTGTGTGTAAAGACAATAGGTCTGTGTGTCGTTTATGCACCAGTGGAGTGAAGGATGTGTGTAAAGAGAGTGGAAGCCCTTTGTGTAGGTTACATATAGGAGGAAGCTGAGTGCAGAGATACAGAAACTCTGTGTGCAGTGTAAGTATAAGAGGAGGCTGTGTGTAGAGACAGTAGGTCAGTGTGTCATGTATGTATAGGTGGAGTGAAGGATGTGTGTAAAGAGAGTGGAAGCCCTTTGTGTAGTTTACATATAGGAGGAAGCTGAGTGCAGGGATACAGAAACTCTGTGTGCTGTGTAAGTATAAGAGGAGGCTGTGTGTAAAGACAATAGGTCTGTGTGTCATGTATGTATAGGTGGAGTGAAGGATGGGTGTAAAGAGAGTGGAAGCCCTTTGTGTAGTTTACATATAGGGGGAAGCTGAGTGCAGAGATACAGAAACTCTGTGTGCAGTGTAAGTATAAGAGGAGGCTGTGTGTAGAGACAATAGGTCTGTGTGTCATGTATGTATAGGTGGAGTGAAGGATGTGTGTAAAGAGAGTGGAAGCTCTTTGTGTAGTTTACATATAGGAGGAAGCTGAGTGCAGAGATACAGAAACTCTGTGTGCAGTGTAAGTATAAGAGGAGGCTGTGTGTAGAGACAATAGGTCTGTGTGTCATGTATGTATAGGTGGAGTGAAGGATGTGTGTACAGAGAGTGGAAGCCCGTTGTGTAGTTTACATATAGGAGGAAGCTGAGTGCAGGGATACAGAAACTCTGTGTGCAGTGTAGGTATAAGAGGAGGCTGTGTGTAGAGAAGGTCTGTGTGTCATGTATGTATAGGTGGAGTGAAGGATGGGTGTACAGAGAGTGGAAGCCCGTTGTGTAGTTTACATATAGGAGGAAGCTGAGTGCAGAGATACAGAAACTCTGTGTGCAGTGTAAGTATAAGAGGAGGCTGTGTGTAGAGACAATAGGTCTGTGTGTCATGTATGTATAGGTGGAGTGAAGGGTGTGTGTAAAGAGAGTGGAAGCCCTTTGTGTAGTTTACATATAGGAGGAAGCTGAGTGCAGAGATACAGAAACTCTGTGTGCAGTGTAAGTATAAGAGGAGGCTGTGTGTAAAGACAGTAGGTCTGTGTGTCATGTATGTATAGGTGGAGTGAAGGATGTGTGTAAAGAGAGTGGAAGCCCTTTGTGTAGTTTACATATAGGAGGAAGCTGAGTGCAGAGATACAGAAACTCTGTGTGCAGTATAAGTATAAGAGGAGGCTGTGTGTAGAGACAGTAGGTCTGTGTGTCATGTATGGATAGGTGGAGTGAAGGATGTGTGTAAAGAGAGTGGAAGCCCTTTGTGTAGTTTACATATAGGAGGAAGCTGAGTGCAGAGATACAGAAACTCTGTGTGCAGTGTAAGTATAATAGGAGGCTGTGTGTAAAGACAATAGGTCTGTGTGTCATGTATGTATAGGTGGAGTGAAGGATGTGTGTAAAGAGAGTGGAAGCCCTTTGTGTAGTTTACATATAGGAGGAAGCTGAGTGCAGAGATACAGAGACTCTGTGTGCAGTGTAAGTATAATAGGAGGCTGTGTGTAAAGACAATAGGTCTGTGTGTCATGTATGTATAGGTGGAGTGAAGGATGTGTGTAAAGAGAGTGGAAGCCCTTTGTGTAGTTTACATATAGGAGGAAGCTGAGTGCAGAGATACAGAGACTCTGTGTGCAGTGTAAGTATAATAGGAGGCTGTGTGTAAAGACAATAGGTCTGTGTGTCGTTTATGCACCAGTGGAGTGAAGGATGTGTGTAAAGAGAGTGGAAGCCCTTTGTGTAGGTTACATATAGGAGGAAGCTGGGTGCAGGGATACAGAAACTCTGTGTGCAGTGTAAGGTTAAGAGGAGGCTGTGTGTAGAGACAATAGGTCTGTGTGTCATGTATGTATAGGTGGAGTGAAGGGTGTGTGTAAAGAGAGTGGAAGCTCTTTGTGTAGTTTACATATAGGAGGAAGATGAGGGTAGAGATACAGAAACTCTGTGTGCAGTGTAAGTATAAGAGGAGGCTGTGTGTAGAGACAGTAGGTCTGTGTGTCGTGTATGTATAGGTGGAGTGAAGGATGGGTGTACAGAGAGTGGAAGCCCTTTGTGTAGTTTACACATAGGAGGAAGCTGAGTGCAGAGATACAGAAACTCTGTGTGCAGTGTACGTATAAGAGGAGGCTGTGTGTAGAGACAATAGGTCTGTGTGTCATGTAGGTATAGGTGGAGTGAAGGATGTGTGTAAAGAGAGTGGAAGCCCTTTGTGTAGTTTACATATAGGAGGAAGCTGAGTGCAGAGATACAGAAACTCTGTGTGCAGTGTAAGTATAAGAGGAGGCTGTGTATAGAGACAATAGGTCTGTGTGTCATGTATGTATAGGTGGAGTGAAGGGTGTGTGTAAAGAGAGTGGAAGCCCTTTGTGTAGTTTACATATAGGAGGAAGCTGAGTGCAGAGATACAGAAACTCTGTGTGCTGTGTAAGTATAAGAGGAGGCTGTGTGTAAAGACAGTAGGTCGGTGTGTTATGTATGTATAGGTGGAGTGAAGGGTGTGTGTAAAGAGAGTGGAAGCCCTTTGTGTAGTTTACATATAGGAGGAAGCTGAGTGCAGAGATACAGAAACTCTGTGTGCAGTGTAAGTATAATAGGAGGCTGTGTGTAAAGACAATAGGTCTGTGTGTCATGTATGTATAGGTGGAGTGAAGGATGTGTGTAAAGAGAGTGGAAGCCCTTTGTGTAGTTTACATATAGGAGGAAGCTGAGTGCAGAGATACAGAAACTCTGTGTGCAGTGTAAGTATAATAGGAGGCTGTGTGTAAAGACAATAGGTCTGTGTGTCATGTATGTATAGGTGGAGTGAAGGATGTGTGTAAAGAGAGTGGAAGCCCTTTGTGTAGTTTACATATAGGAGGAAGCTGAGTGCAGAGATACAGACACTCTGTGTGCAGTGTAAGCATAATAGGAGGCTGTGTGTAAAGACAATAGGTCTGTGTGTCGTTTATGCACCAGTGGAGTGAAGGATGTGCGTAAAGAGAGTGGAAGCCCTTTGTGTAGTTTACATATAGGAGGAAGCTGAGTGCAGGGATACAGAAACTCTGTGTGCAGTGTAAGTATAATAGGAGGCTGTGTGTAAAGACAATAGGTCTGTGTGTCATGTATGTATAGGTGGAGTGAAGGATGTGTGTAAAGAGAGTGGAAGCCCTTTGTGTAGTTTACATATAGGAGGAAGCTGAGTGCAGAGATACAGAGACTCTGTGTGCAGTGTAAGTATAATAGGAGGCTGTGTGTAAAGACAATAGGTCTGTGTGTCATGTATGTATAGGTGGAGTGAAGGATGTGTGTAAAGAGAGTGGAAGCCCTTTGTGTAGTTTACATATAGGAGGAAGCTGAGTGCAGAGATACAGAGACTCTGTGTGCAGTGTAAGTATAAGAGGAGGCTGTGTGTAGAGACAGTAGGTCTGTGTGTCATGTAGGTATAGGTGGAGTGAAGGATGTGTGTAAAGAGAGTGGAAGCCCTTTGTGTAGTTTACATATAGGAGGAAGCTGAGTGCAGAGATACAGAAACTCTGTGTGCAGTGTAAGTATAATAGGAGGCTGTGTGTAAAGACAATAGGTCTGTGTGTCGTTTATGCACCAGTGGAGTGAAGGATGTGTGTAAAGAGAGTGGAAGCCCTTTGTGTAGGTTACATATAGGAGGAAGCTGAGTGCAGAGATACAGAAACTCTGTGTGCAGTGTAAGTATAAGAGGAGGCTGTGTGTAGAGACAGTAGGTCAGTGTGTCATGTATGTATAGGTGGAGTGAAGGATGTGTGTAAAGAGAGTGGAAGCCCTTTGTGTAGTTTACATATAGGAGGAAGCTGAGTGCAGGGATACAGAAACTCTGTGTGCTGTGTAAGTATAAGAGGAGGCTGTGTGTAAAGACAATAGGTCTGTGTGTCATGTATGTATAGGTGGAGTGAAGGATGGGTGTAAAGAGAGTGGAAGCCCTTTGTGTAGTTTACATATAGGGGGAAGCTGAGTGCAGAGATACAGAAACTCTGTGTGCAGTGTAAGTATAAGAGGAGGCTGTGTGTAGAGACAATAGGTCTGTGTGTCATGTATGTATAGGTGGAGTGAAGGATGTGTGTAAAGAGAGTGGAAGCTCTTTGTGTAGTTTACATATAGGAGGAAGCTGAGTGCAGAGATACAGAAACTCTGTGTGCAGTGTAAGTATAAGAGGAGGCTGTGTGTAGAGACAATAGGTCTGTGTGTCATGTATGTATAGGTGGAGTGAAGGATGTGTGTACAGAGAGTGGAAGCCCGTTGTGTAGTTTACATATAGGAGGAAGCTGAGTGCAGGGATACAGAAACTCTGTGTGCAGTGTAGGTATAAGAGGAGGCTGTGTGTAGAGAAGGTCTGTGTGTCATGTATGTATAGGTGGAGTGAAGGATGGGTGTACAGAGAGTGGAAGCCCGTTGTGTAGTTTACATATAGGAGGAAGCTGAGTGCAGAGATACAGAAACTCTGTGTGCAGTGTAAGTATAAGAGGAGGCTGTGTGTAGAGACAATAGGTCTGTGTGTCATGTATGTATAGGTGGAGTGAAGGGTGTGTGTAAAGAGAGTGGAAGCCCTTTGTGTAGTTTACATATAGGAGGAAGCTGAGTGCAGAGATACAGAAACTCTGTGTGCAGTGTAAGTATAAGAGGAGGCTGTGTGTAAAGACAGTAGGTCTGTGTGTCATGTATGGATAGGTGGAGTGAAGGATGTGTGTAAAGAGAGTGGAAGCCCTTTGTGTACTTTACATATAGGAGGAAGCTGAGTGCAGAGATACAGAAACTCTGTGTGCAGTGTAAGTATAAGAGGAGGCTGTGTGTAGAGACAATAGGTCTGTGTGTCATGTATGTATAGGTGGAGTGAAGGGTGTGTGTAAAGAGAGTGGAAGCTCTTTGTGTAGTTTACATATAGGAGGAAGATGAGGGTAGAGATACAGAAACTCTGTGTGCAGTGTAAGTATAAGAGGAGGCTGTGTGTAGAGACAATAGGTCCGTGTGTCATGTATGTATAGGTGGAGTGAAGGATGGGTGTACAGAGAGTGGAAGCCCTTTGTGTAGTTTACATATAGGAGGAAGATGAGGGTAAAGATACAGAAACTCTGTGTGCAGTATAAGTATAAGAGGAGGCTGTGTGTAGAGACAGTAGGTCTGTGTGTCATGTATGTATAGGTGGAGTGAAGGATGTGTGTAAAGAGAGTGGAAGCCCTTTGTGTAGTTTACATATAGGAGGAAGCTGGGTGCAGGGATACAGAAACTCTGTGTGCAGTGTAAGTATAAGAGGAGGCTGTGTGTAGAGACAATAGGTCTGTGTGTCATGTGTGTATAGGTGGAGTGAAGGGTGTGTGTAAAGAGAGTGGAAGCCCTTTGTGTAGTTTGCATATAGGAGGAAGATGAGGGTAGAGATACAGAAACTCTGTGTGCAGTGTAAGTATAAGAGGAGGCTGTGTGTAGAGACAGTAGGTCTTAGTGTCGTTTATGTATAGGTGGAGTCAAGGGTGTGTGTAAAGAGAGTGGAAGCCCTTTGTGTAGGTTACATATAGGAGGAAGCTGAGTGCAGAGATACAGAAACTCTGTGTGCAGTGTAAGTATAAGAGGAGGCTGTGTGTAAAGACAATAGGTCTGTGTGTCATGTATGTATAGGTGGAGTGAAGGGTGTGTGTAAAGAGAGTGGAAGCCCTTTGTGTAGTTTACATATAGGAGGAAACTGAGTGCAGAGATACAGAAACTCTGTGTGCAGTGTAAGTATAATAGGAGGCTGTGTGTAGAGACAATAGGTCTGTGTGTCATGTATGTATAGGTGGAGTGAAGGATGTGTGTACAGAGAGTGGAAGCCCTTTGTGTAGTTTACATATAGGAGGAAGCTGGGTGCAGGGATACAGAAACTCTGTGTGCAGTGTAAGTATAAGAGGAGGCTGTGTGTAGAGACAATAGGTCTGTGTGTCATGTATGTATAGGTGGAGTGAAGGGTGTGTGTAAAGAGAGTGGGACCCCTTTGTGTAGTTTACATATAGGAGGAAGCTGAGTGCAGAGATACAGACACTATGTGTGCAGTGTAAGTATAAGAGGAGGCTGTGTGTAGAGACAATAGGTCTGTGTGTCATGTATGTATAGGTGGAGTGAAGGGTGTGTGTAAAGAGAGTGGAAGCCCTTTGTGTAGTTTACATATAGGAGGAAGCTGAGTGTAGAGATACAGAAACTCTGTGTGCAGTGTAAGTATAATATGAGGCTGTGTGTAATAACAATAGGTCTGAGTGTTGTTTATGCATAGGTGGAGTGAAGGATGTGTGTAAAGAGAGTGGAAGCCCTTTGTGTAGTTTACATATAGGAGGAAGCTGAGTGCAGAGATACAGAAACTCTGTGTGCAGTGTAAGTTTAAGAGGAGGCTGTGTGTAGAGACAGTAGGTCTGTGTGTCATGTATGTATAGGTGGAGTGAAGGATGTGTGTAAAGAGAGTGGAAGCCCTTTGTGTAGTTTACATATAGGAGGAAGCTGAGTGCAGGGATACAGAAACTCTGTGTGCAGTGTAAGTATAAGAGGAGGCTGTGTGTAGAGACAATAGGTCTGTGTGTCATGTATGTATAGGTGGAGTGAAGGGTGTGTGTAAAGAGAGTGGAAGCTCTTTGTGTAGTTTACATATAGGAGGAAGATGAGGGTAGAGATACAGAAACTCTGTGTGCAGTGTAAGTATAAGAGGAGGCTGTGTGTAGAGACAGTAGGTCTGTGTGTCATGTATGTATAGGTGGAGTGAAGGAGGTGTGTAAAGAGAGTGGAAGCCCTTTGTGTAGTTTACATATAGGAGGAAGCTGAGTGCAGAGATACAGAAACTCTGTGTGCAGTGTAAGTATAAGAGGAGGCTGTGTGTAGAGACAGTAGGTCAGTGTGTCATGTATGTATAGGTGGAGTGAAGGATGTGTGTAAAGAGAGTGGAAGCCCTTTGTGTAGTTTACATATAGGAGGAAGCTGAGTGTAGGGATACAGACACTCTGTGTGCAGTATAAGTATAAGAGGAGGCTGTGTGTAGAGACAGTAGGTCTGTGTGTCATGTATCTATAGGTGGAGTGGAGGATGTGTGTACAGAGAGTGGAAGCCCTTTGTGTAGTTTACATATAGGAGGAAGCTGAGTGCAGAGATACAGAAACTCTGTGTGCAGTGTAAGTATAAGAGGAGGCTGTGTGTAGAGACAGTAGGTCTGTGTGTCATGTATGTATAGGTGGAGTGAAGGAGGTGTGTAAAGAGAGTGGAAGCCCTTTGTGTAGTTTACATATAGGAGGAAGCTGAGTGTAGAGATACAGGAACTCTGTGTGCAGTGTAAGTATAAGAGGAGGCTGTGTGTAAAGACAATAGGTCTGTGTGTCGTGTATGTATAGGTGGAGTGAAGGATGTGTGTAAAGAGAGTGGAAGCCCTTTGTGTAGTTTACATGTAGGAGGAAGCTGAGTGTAGAGATACAGAAACTCTGTGTGCAGTGTAAGTATAAGAGGAGGCTGTGTGTAGAGACAATAGGTCTGTGTGTCATGTATGTATAGGTGGAGTGAAGGGTGTGTGTAAAGAGAGTGGAAGCTCTTTGTGTAGTTTACATATAGGAGGAAGATGAGGGTAGAGATACAGAAACTCTGTGTGCAGTGTAAATATAAGAGGAGGCTGTGTGTAGAGACAGTAGGTCTGTGTGTCGTGTATGTATAGGTGGAGTGAAGGATGGGTGTACAGAGAGTGGAAGCCCTTTGTGTAGGTTACATATAGGAGGAAGCTGAGTGCAGAGATACAGAAACTCTGTGTGCAGTGTAAGTTTAAGAGGAGGCTGTGTGTAGAGACAGTAGGTCTGTGTGTCATGTATGTATAGGTGGAGTGAAGGATGTGTGTAAAGAGAGTGGAAGCCCTTTGTGTAGTTTACATATAGGAGGAAGCTGAGTGCAGGGATACAGAAACTCTGTGTGCAGTGTAAGTATAAGAGGAGGCTGTGTGTAGAGACAATAGGTCTGTGTGTCATGTATGTATAGGTGGAGTGAAGGGTGTGTGTAAAGAGAGTGGAAGCTCTTTGTGTAGTTTACATATAGGAGGAAGATGAGGGTAGAGATACAGAAACTCTGTGTGCAGTGTAAGTATAAGAGGAGGCTGTGTGTAGAGACAGTAGGTCTGTGTGTCATGTATGTATAGGTGGAGTGAAGGATGGGTGTACAGAGAGTGGAAGCCCGTTGTGTAGTTTACATATAGGAGGAAGCTGAGTGCAGAGATACAGAAACTCTGTGTGCTGTGTAAGTATAAGAGGAGGCTGTGTGTAAAGACAGTAGGTCTGTGTGTCGTTTATGTATAGGTGGAGTGAAGGATGGGTGTAAAGAAAGTGGAAGCCCTTTGTGTAGTTTACATATAGGAGGAAGCTGAGTGCAGGGATACAGACACTCTGTGTGCAGTGTAAGTATAAGAGGAGGCTGTGTGTAGAGACAGTAGGTCTGTGTGTCATGTATGTATAGGTGGAGTGAAGGAGGTGTGTAAAGAGAGTGGAAGCCCTTTGTGTAGTTTACATATAGGAGGAAGCTGAGTGCAGGGATACAGACACTCTGTGTGCAGTGTAAGTATAAGAGGAGGCTGTGTGTAGAGACAATAGGTCTGTGTGTCGTGTATGTATAGGTGGAGTGAAGGAGGTGTGTAAAGAGAGTGGAAGCCCTTTGTGTAGTTTACATATAGGAGGAAGCTGAGTGCAGGGATACAGACACTCTGTGTGCAGTGTAAGTATAAGAGGAGGCTGTGTGTAGAGACAGTAGGTCTGTGTGTCATGTATGTATAGGTGGAGTGAAGGAGGTGTGTAAAGAGAGTGGAAGCCCTTTGTGTAGTTTACATATAGGAGGAAGCTGAGTGTAGAGATACAGGAACTCTGTGTGCAGTGTAAGTATAAGAGGAGGCTGTGTGTAAAGACAATAGGTCTGTGTGTCGTGTATGTATAGGTGGAGTGAAGGATGTGTGTAAAGAGAGTGGAAGCCCTTTGTGTAGTTTACATGTAGGAGGAAGCTGAGTGTAGAGATACAGAAACTCTGTGTGCTGTGTAAGTATAAGAGGAGGCTGTGTGTAGAGACAGTAGGTCTGTGTGTCGTTTATGTATAGGTGGAGTGGAGGATGTGTGTACAGAGAGTGGAAGCTCTTTGTGTAGTTTACATATAGGAGGAAGCTGAGTGTAGAGATACAGAAACTCTGTGTGCAGTGTAAGTATAAGAGGAGGCTGTGTGTAGAGACAATAGGTCTGTGTGTCATGTATGTATAGGTGGAGTGAAGGATGTGTGTAAAGAGAGTGGAAGCCCTTTGTGTAGTTTACATGTAGGAGGAAGCTGAGTGTAGAGATACAGAAACTCTGTGTGCAGTGTAAGTATAAGAGGAGGCTGTGTGTAGAGACAATAGGTCTGTGTGTCGTTTATGTATAGGTGGAGTGGAGGATGTGTGTACAGAGAGTGGAAGCTCTTTGTGTAGTTTACATATAGGAGGAAGCTGGGTGCAGGGATACAGAAACTCTGTGTGCAGTGTAAGTATAAGAGGAGGCTGTGTGTAGAGACAATAGGTCTGTGTGTCATGTATGTATAGGTGGAGTGAAGGATGGGTGTACAGAGAGTGGAAGCCCTTTGTGTAGGTTACATATAGGAGGAAGCTGAGTGCAGAGATACAGAAACTCTGTGTGCAGTGTAAGTATAAGAGAAGGCTGTGTGTAAAGACAATAGGTCTGTGTGTCGTGTATGTATAGGTGGAGTGAAGGATGTGTGTAAAGAGAGTGGAAGCCCTTTGTGTAGTTTACATATAGGAGGAAGCTGAGTGCAGAGATACAGAAACTCTGTGTGCAGTGTAAGTATAAGAGGAGGCTGTGTGTAGAGAAGGTCTGTGTGTCGTGTATGTATAGGTGGAGTGAAGGGTGTGTGTAAAGAGAGTGGAAGCTCTTTGTGTAGTTTACATATAGGAGGAAGATGAGGGTAGAGATACAGAAACTCTGTGTGCAGTGTAAATATAAGAGGAGGCTGTGTGTAGAGACAGTAGGTCTGTGTGTCGTGTATGTATAGGTGGAGTGAAGGATGGGTGTACAGAGAGTGGAAGCCCTTTGTGTAGGTTACATATAGGAGGAAGCTGAGTGCAGAGATACAGAAACTCTGTGTGCAGTGTAAGTATAAGAGAAGGCTGTGTGTAAAGACAATAGGTCTGTGTGTCGTGTATGTATAGGTGGAGTGAAGGATGTGTGTAAAGAGAGTGGAAGCCCTTTGTGTAGTTTACATATAGGAGGAAGCTGAGTGCAGAGATACAGAAACTCTGTGTGCAGTGTAAGTATAAGAGGAGGCTGTGTGTAGAGACAATAGGTCTGTGTGTCGTGTATGTATAGGTGGAGTGAAGGATGTGTGTAAAGAGAGTGGAAGCCCTTTGTGTAGTTTACATATAGGAGGAAGCTGAGTGCAGAGATACAGAAACTCTGTGTGCAGTGTAAGTATGAGAGGAGGCTGTGTGTAGAGACAGTAGGTCTGTGTGTCGTGTATGTATAGGTGGAGTGAAGGAGGTGTGTAAAGAGAGTGGAAGCCCTTTGTGTAGTTTACATGTAGGAGGAAGCTGAGTGTAGAGATACAGGAACTCTGTGTGCAGTGTAAGTATAAGAGGAGGCTGTGTGTAGAGACAATAGGTCTGTGTGTCATGTATGTATAGGTGGAGTGAAGGGTGTGTGTAAAGAGAGTGGAAGCTCTTTGTGTAGTTTACATATAGGAGGAAGATGAGGGTAGAGATACAGAAACTCTGTGTGCAGTGTAAATATAAGAGGAGGCTGTGTGTAGAGACAGTAGGTCTGTGTGTCGTGTATGTATAGGTGGAGTGAAGGATGGGTGTACAGAGAGTGGAAGCCCTTTGTGTAGGTTACATATAGGAGGAAGCTGAGTGCAGAGATACAGAAACTCTGTGTGCAGTGTAAGTATAAGAGAAGGCTGTGTGTAAAGACAATAGGTCTGTGTGTCGTGTATGTATAGGTGGAGTGAAGGATGTGTGTAAAGAGAGTGGAAGCCCTTTGTGTAGTTTACATATAGGAGGAAGCTGAGTGCAGAGATACAGAAACTCTGTGTGCAGTGTAAGTATAAGAGGAGGCTGTGTGTAGAGACAATAGGTCTGTGTGTCGTGTATGTATAGGTGGAGTGAAGGATGTGTGTAAAGAGAGTGGAAGCCCTTTGTGTAGTTTACATATAGGAGGAAGCTGAGTGCAGAGATACAGAAACTCTGTGTGCAGTGTAAGTATGAGAGGAGGCTGTGTGTAGAGACAGTAGGTCTGTGTGTCGTGTATGTATAGGTGGAGTGAAGGAGGTGTGTAAAGAGAGTGGAAGCCCTTTGTGTAGTTTACATGTAGGAGGAAGCTGAGTGTAGAGATACAGGAACTCTGTGTGCAGTGTAAGTATAAGAGGAGGCTGTGTGTAGAGACAATAGGTCTGTGTGTCGTGTATGTATAGGTGGAGTGAAGGGTGTGTGTAAAGAGAGTGGAAGCTCTTTGTGTAGTTTACATATAGGAGGAAGCTGAGTGCAGGGATACAGAAACTCTGTGTGCAGTGTAAGTATGAGAGGAGGCTGTGTGTAAAGACAATGGGCCTCATTTATGAAAAGTGACGCATCGCTGCGTGAAAACAGCGATGCGTCACTTTTCACTGCGCCCTCCTTGCGATACTAATGATGCGTCATATTTACAGTATGACGCATCATGGCGCAAGGAGTTACAGGTACGTCAGTATTTCTGACGTATCTGTATGGCGCAAAAGTGACGCATTGCTGGAGTGTGTCACAAAAGTGACACAATTCCAGCAATGTGTCCTTTCACATGGGGCAAGCCCTATGTGAAAGGGCCTGCGTCAGTCTTACGCCTGCTGTGACGCAGGCATAAGAAATTGACGCATTTGTGTCCTAGGAGTGGCGCAGTGAAATCTTATAGATTTCACTGCGTCACTTCTATGACCCTTTCTTGCGTCAGAACGCCCCCCTGCATACATTACACCTGGCGCAGGTATAATGTAGCGCAGGGGTTTACAAAGTGACGCATCTACCTAGATGCGTCACTTTGTAAATATGGTGCAACGAGGCACATTTTTTACGCTGCTGGTGCGTCACAAAAAGTGACGCACCGGCGGCGCAAAAGTGACGCACGGCCTCATAAATGAGACCCAATAGGTCTGTGTGTCATGTATGTGTAGCTGGAGTGGGGCATGTGTTGTCAGAGAAAGAAAGAGACAACGCAACACAGCTGGGAGGTCAGCCAACTCCCTTGAACTGGAAACTGACCTCGAACTACAACATACCAGGCAGTGTCTTATAAAGTCTCAAACCCCAATGTGTCACACATGCCGTTAGCATATTAAATTTTAAAGCACATGGTTATCTCTTCTGATTTCAGCAAGAAGCAATAGTTTCTGTAAAAAATCTTCTCATATGCTACAGAATGCGCCTCAAGTGCACATGTTACTGATACATTTTCACACTCCCTGCACTTCCGGTGTCCTTGACTGTGTCCTGCTTTACGCCTGGCAATGCTCTCTTCCCTTCGCGTCCACTGTTCTGCAGAAGCACCTGCTTATCTTGTTCCTGTGTCGACTTTTATCTACATGTTTTCTCAGAGACGTGTCCTTCCGCCGCTGCCCGTGGTGCACCCTGGGACTTTCCACTTGTGCTGTGTTTACGAATTACATGTCTCTGTCTCTATAACCTGTGCCTGCTTCTCCCCGGGGCCCCACTCTATTCTTGCTCTCTCTTCTGACAGTGTGAACAGCTTTGGCCTCTCCTTTTACTTTACCACGAACATGTCTACACCTCTTTAGGCTGAAGCTTGCATTAGCACGGGCAGGCCATCACCCTTTGTACATTCTCTGTAACAGATGAAAGTAAACAGAGTGGAAGGTATTTGTGTAGTGTGAGTATAGGAGGAGGCTGTGTGTAGAGAGAGTACGTCTGTGTGTACTGTGAGTATAGGAGGAGGCTGTGTGTAGAGAGAGCACGTCTGCGTGTACTGTAAGTATAGGAGGAGGCTGTGTGTAGAGAGAGTAGGCCTGTGTGTACTGTGAGTATAGGAGGAGGCTGTGTGTAAAGAGAGTAGGCCTGCGTGTACTGTAAGTATAGGAGGAGGCTGTGTGTAGAGAGAGTAGGCCTGCGTGTACTGTAAGTATAGGAGGAGGCTGTGTGTAGAGAGAGTACGTCTGTGTGTACTGTAAGTATAGGAGGAGGCTGTGTGTAGAGAGAGTACGTCTGTGTGTACTGTAAGTATAGGAGGAGGCTGTGTGTAGAGAGAGTACGTCTGTGTGTACTGTAAGTATAGGAGGAGGCTGTGTGTAGAAAGAGTAGGTCTGTGTGTACTGTGAGTATAGGAGGAGGCTGTGTGTAAAGAGAGTAGGCCTGCGTGTACTGTAAGTATAGGAGGAGGCTGTGTGTAGAGAGAGTAGGCCTGCGTGTACTGTAAGTATAGGAGGAGGCTGTGTGTAGAGAGAGTACGTCTGTGTGTACTGTAAGTATAGGAGGAGGCTGTGTGTAGAGAGAGTACGTCTGTGTGTACTGTAAGTATAGGAGGAGGCTGTGTGTAGAAAGAGTAGGTCTGTGTGTACTGTGAGTATAGGAGGAGGCTGTGTGTAGAGAGAGCACGTCTGTGTGTACTGTGAGTATAGGAGGAGGCTGTGTGTGGAGAGAGTACGTCTGTGTGTACTGTAAGTATAGGAGGAGGCTGTGTGTAGAGAGAGTACGTCTGTGTGTACTGTAAGTATAGGAGGAGGCTGTGTGTAGAGAGAGTACGTCTGTGTGTACTGTAAGTATAGGAGGAGGCTGTGTGTAGAGAGAGTAGGTCTGTGTGTACTGTGAGTATAGGAGGAGGCTGTGTGTAGAGAGAGCACGTCTGTGTGTACTGTGAGTATAGGAGGAGGCTGTGTGTGGAGAGAGTACGTCTGTGTGTACTGTAAGTATAAAAGGAGGCTGTGTGTAAAGAGAGTAGGCCTGTGTTTACTGTGAGTATAGGAGGAGGCTGTGTGTAGAGAGAGCACGTCTGTGTGTACTGTGAGTATAGGAGGAGGCTGTGTGTAGAGAGAGTAGGTCTGTGTGTACTGTGAGTATAGGAGGAGGCTGTGTGTAAAGAGAGTAGGTCTGTGTGTACTGTAAGTATAGGAGGAGGCTGTGTGTAAAGAGAGTAGGTCTGTGTGTACTGTGAGTATAGGAGGAGGCTGTGTGTAGAGAGAGTAGGTCTGTGTGTACTGTGAGTATAGGAGGAGGCTGTGTGTAAAGAGAGTAGGTCTGTGTGTACTGTAAGTATAGGAGGAGGCTGTGTGTAACGAGAGTAGGTCTGTGTGTACTGTGAGTATAGGAGGAGGCTGTGTGTAAAGAGAGTAGGTCTGTGTGTACTGTAAGTATAGGAGGAGGCTGTGTGTAAAGAGAGTAGGTCTGTGTGTACTGTGAGTATAGGAGGAGGCTGTGTGTAGAGAGAGCACGTCTGTGTGTACTGTGAGTATAGGAGGAGGCTGTGTGTGGAGAGAGTACGTCTGTGTGTACTGTAAGTATAAAAGGAGGCTGTGTGTAAAGAGAGTAGGCCTGTGTTTACTGTGAGTATAGGAGGAGGCTGTGTGTAGAGAGAGCACGTCTGTGTGTACTGTGAGTATAGGAGGAGGCTGTGTGTAGAGAGAGTAGGTCTGTGTGTACTGTGAGTATAGGAGGAGGCTGTGTGTAAAGAGAGTAGGTCTGTGTGTACTGTAAGTATAGGAGGAGGCTGTGTGTAAAGAGAGTAGGTCTGTGTGTACTGTGAGTATAGGAGGAGGCTGTGTGTAGAGAGAGTAGGTCTGTGTGTACTGTGAGTATAGGAGGAGGCTGTGTGTAAAGAGAGTAGGTCTGTGTGTACTGTAAGTATAGGAGGAGGCTGTGTGTAACGAGAGTAGGTCTGTGTGTACTGTAAGTATAGGAGGAGGCTGTGTGTAACGAGAGTAGGTCTGTGTGTACTGTAAGTATAGGAGGAGGCTGTGTGTAACGAGAGTAGGTCTGTGTGTACTGTGAGTATAGGAGGAGGCTGTGTGTAAAGAGAGTAGGTCTGTGTGTACTGTAAGTATAGGAGGAGGCTGTGTGTAACGAGAGTAGGTCTGTGTGTACTGTGAGTATAGGAGGAGGCTGTGTGTAGAGAGAGCACGGCTGTGTGTACTGTAAGTATAGGAGGAGGCTGTGTGTAACGAGAGTAGGTCTGTGTGTACTGTAAGTATAGGAGGAGGCTGTGTGTAACGAGAGTAGGTCTGTGTGTACTGTGAGTATAGGAGGAGGCTGTGTGTAAAGAGAGTAGGTCTGTGTGTACTGTAAGTATAGGAGGAGGCTGTGTGTAAAGAGAGTAGGTCTGTGTGTACTGTAAGTATAGGAGGAGGCGGTGTGTAAAGAGAGTAGGTCTGTGTGTACTGTAAGTATAGGAGGAGGTGGTGTGTAAAGAGAGTAGGCCTGTGTGTACTGTAAGTATAGGAGGAGGCGGTGTGTAGAGAGAGTACGTCTGTGTGTACTGTGAGTATAGGAGGAGGCTGTGTGTAGAGAGAGTAGGTCTGTGTGTACTGTAAGTATAGGAGGAGGCGGTGTGTAAAGAGAGTACGTCTGCGTGTACTGTAAGTATAGGAGGAGGCTGTGTGTGGAGAGAGTACGTCTGTGTGTACTGTGAGTATAGGAGGAGGCTGTGTGTAGAGAGAGTAGGTCTGTGTGTACTGTGAGTATAGGAGGAGGCTGTGTGTAGAGAGAGCACGTCTGTGTGTACTGTAATTATAGGAGGAGGCTGTGTGTAGAGAGAGTAGGTCTGTGTGTACTGTAAGTATAGGAGGAGGCTGTGTGTAGAGAGAGTAGGTCTGTGTGTACTGTAAGTATAGGAGGAGGTGGTGTGTAGAGAGAGTACGTCTGCGTGTACTGTGAGTATAGGAGGAGGCTGTGTGTATAGAGAGTAGGTCTGTGTGTACTGTAAGTATAGGAGGAGGCTGTGTGTAGAGAGAGTAGGTCTGTGTGTACTGTAAGTATAGGAGGAGGCTGTGTGTAGAGAGAGTACGTCTGTGTGTACTGTGAGTATAGGAGGAGGCTGTGTGTAGAGAGAGTAGGTCTGTGTGTACTGTAAGTATAGGAGGAGGTGGTGTGTAGAGAGAGTAGGTCTGTGTGTACTGTGAGTATAGGAGGAGGCTGTGTGTAGAGAGAGTAGGTCTGTGTGTACTGTGAGTATAGGAGGAGGCTGTGTGTAACGAGAGTAGGTCTGTGTGTACTGTGAGTATAGGAGGAGGCTGTGTGTAGAGAGAGTACGTCTGTGTGTACTGTGAGTATAGGAGGAGGCTGTGTGTAGAGAGAGTAGGTCTGTGTGTACTGTAAGTATAGGAGGAGGCTGTGTGTAGAGAGAGTACGTCTGTGTGTACTGTGAGTATAGGAGGAGGCTGTGTGTAGAGAGAGTAGGTCTGTGTGTACTGTAAGTATAGGAGGAGGCTGTGTGTAGAGAGAGTACGTCTGTGTGTACTGTGAGTATAGGAGGAGGCTGTGTGTAACGAGAGTAGGTCTGTGTGTACTGTGAGTATAGGAGGAGGCTGTGTGTAGAGAGAGTAGGTCTGTGTGTACTGTGAGTATAGGAGGAGGCTGTGTGTAGAGAGAGTAGGTCTGTGTGTACTGTAAGTATAGGAGGAGGCTGTGTGTAACGAGAGTAGGTCTGTGTGTACTGTGAGTATAGGAGGAGGCTGTGTGTAGAGAGAGTACGTCTGTGTGTACTGTGAGTATAGGAGGAGGCTGTGTGTAGAGAGAGTAGGTCTGTGTGTACTGTAAGTATAGGAGGAGGCGGTGTGTAAAGAGAGTACGTCTGCGTGTACTGTAAGTATAGGAGGAGGCTGTGTGTGGAGAGAGTACGTCTGTGTGTACTGTAAGTATAGGAGGAGGCTGTGTGTAGAGAGAGTAGGTCTGTGTGTACTGTGAGTATAGGAGGAGGCTGTGTGTAGAGAGAGCACGTCTGTGTGTACTGTAAGTATAGGAGGAGGCTGTGTGTAGAGAGAGTAGGTCTGTGTGTACTGTAAGTATAGGAGGAGGCTGTGTGTAGAGAGAGTAGGTCTGTGTGTACTGTAAGTATAGGAGGAGGTGGTGTGTAGAGAGAGTACGTCTGCGTGTACTGTGAGTATAGGAGGAGGCTGTGTGTATAGAGAGTAGGTCTGTGTGTACTGTAAGTATAGGAGGAGGCTGTGTGTAGAGAGAGTAGGTCTGTGTGTACTGTAAGTATAGGAGGAGGCTGTGTGTAGAGAGAGTACGTCTGTGTGTACTGTGAGTATAGGAGGAGGCTGTGTGTAGAGAGAGTAGGTCTGTGTGTACTGTAAGTATAGGAGGAGGTGGTGTGTAGAGAGAGTAGGCCTGTGTGTACTGTGAGTATAGGAGGAGGCTGTGTGTAGAGAGAGTAGGTCTGTGTGTACTGTGAGTATAGGAGGAGGCTGTGTGTAGAGAGAGTACGTCTGTGTGTACTGTGAGTATAGGAGGAGGCTGTGTGTAGAGAGAGCACGTCTGTGTGTACTGTAAGTATAGGAGGAGGCTGTGTGTAGAGAGAGTAGGTCTGTGTGTACTGTAAGTATAGGAGGAGGCTGTGTGTAGAGAGAGTAGGTCTGTGTGTACTGTAAGTATAGGAGGAGGTGGTGTGTAGAGAGAGTACGTCTGCGTGTACTGTGAGTATAGGAGGAGGCTGTGTGTAGAGAGAGCACGTCTGTGTGTACTGTAAGTATAGGAGGAGGCTGTGTGTAGAGAGAGTAGGTCTGTGTGTACTGTAAGTATAGGAGGAGGCTGTGTGTAGAGAGAGTAGGTCTGTGTGTACTGTAAGTATAGGAGGAGGTGGTGTGTAGAGAGAGTAGGCCTGTGTGTACTGTAAGTATAGGAGGAGGCTGTGTGTGGAGAGAGTACGTCTGTGTGTACTGTGAGTATAGGAGGAGGCTGTGTGTAGAGAGAGCACGTCTGTGTGTACTGTAAGTATAGGAGGAGGCTGTGTGTGGAGAGAGTACGTCTGTGTGTACTGTGAGTATAGGAGGAGGCTGTGTGTAGAGAGAGTAGGTCTGTGTGTACTGTAAGTATAGGAGGAGGCTGTGTGTAGAGAGAGTACGTCTGTGTGTACTGTGAGTATAGGAGGAGGCTGTGTGTAGAGAGAGCACGTCTGTGTGTACTGTGAGTATAGGAGGAGGCTGTGTGTAGAGAGAGTAGGTCTGTGTGTACTGTGAGTATAGGAGGAGGCTGTGTGTAGAGAGAGTACGTCTGTGTGTACTGTGAGTATAGGAGGAGGCTGTGTGTAGAGAGAGTAGGTCTGTGTGTACTGTAAGTATAGGAGGAGGCTGTGTGTGGAGAGAGTACGTCTGTGTGTACTGTGAGTATAGGAGGAGGCTGTGTGTAGAGAGAGTAGGTCTGTGTGTACTGTAAGTATAGGAGGAGGCTGTGTGTAGAGAGAGTAGGTCTGTGTGTACTGTAAGTATAGGAGGAGGCTGTGTGTAGAGAGAGTACGTCTGTGTGTACTGTGAGTATAGGAGGAGGCTGTGTGTAGAGAGAGTAGGTCTGTGTGTACTGTGAGTATAGGAGGAGGTGGTGTGTAAAGAGAGTAGGTCTGTGTGTACTGTAAGTATAGGAGGAGGCTGTGTGTAGAGAGAGTAGGTCTGTGTGTACTGTGAGTATAGGAGGAGGCTGTGTGTAGAGAGAGTAGGTCTGTGTGTACTGTAAGTATAGGAGGAGGCTGTGTGTAGAGAGAGTACGTCTGTGTGTACTGTGAGTATAGGAGGAGGCTGTGTGTAGAGAGAGTAGGTCTGTGTGTACTGTAAGTATAGGAGGAGGCTGTGTGTAGAGAGAGTAGGTCTGTGTGTACTGTAAGTATAGGAGGAGGTGGTGTGTAGAGAGGGTAGGCCTGTGTGTACTGTAAGTATAGGAGGAGGCTGTGTGTGGAGAGAGTACGTCTGGTGTACTGTGAGTATAGGAGGAGGCTGTGTGTAGAGAGAGTAGGTCTGTGTGTACTGTGAGTATAGGAAGAGGCTGTGTGTAGAGAGAGTAGGTCTGTGTGTACTGTGAGTATAGGAGGAGGCTGTGTGTAGAGAGAGTACGTCTGTGTGTACTGTGAGTATAGGAGGAGGCTGTGTGTAGAGAGAGTAGGTCTGTGTGTAGTGCAAGTATATGGGGAGGCTGTATGTAGAGAGAGTACGTCTGTGTGTACTGTAAGTATAGGAGGAGGCTGTGTGTAGAGAGAGTACGTCTGTGTGTACTGTAAGTATATGGGGAGGCTGTGTGTAGAGAGAGTACGTCTGTGTGTACTGTAAGTATAGGAGGAGGCTGTGTGTAACGAGAGTACGTCTGTGTGTACTGTGAGTATAGGAGGAGGCTGTGTGTAGAGAGAGCACGTCTGTGTGTACTGTGAGTATAGGAGGAGGCTGTGTGTAAAGAGAGTAGGTCTGTGTGTACTGTAAGTATAGGAGGACGCTGTGTGTAAAGAGAGTAGGCCTATGTGTACTGTAAGTATAGGAGGAGGCTGTGTGTAAAGAGAGTAGGTCTGTGTGTACTGTAAGTATAGGAGGACGCTGTGTGTAAAGAGAGTAGGCCTATGTGTACTGTAAGTATAGGAGGAGGCTGTGTGTAAAGAGAGTAGGTCTGTGTGTACTGTAAGTATAGGAGGAGGCTGTGTGTAAAGAGAGTAGGTCTGTGTGTACTGTGAGTATAGGAGGAGGCTGTGTGTAGAGAGAGTAGGTCTGTGTGTACTGTGAGTATAGGAGGAGGCTGTGTGTAGAGAGAGTAGGTCTGTGTGTACTGTGAGTATAGGAGGAGGCTGTGTGTAGAGAGAGTAGGCCTGTGTGTACTGTAAGTATAGGAGGAGGCTGTGTGTAGAGAGAGTAGGTCTGTGTGTACTGTGAGTATAGGAGGAGGCTGTGTGTAGAGAGAGCACGTCTGCGTGTACTGTGAGTATAGGAGGAGGCTGTGTGTAGAGAGAGTAGGTCTGTGTGTACTGTGAGTATAGGAGGAGGCTGTGTGTAGAGAGAGTAGGTCTGTGTGTACTGTGAGTATAGGAGGAGGCGGTGTGTAGAGAGAGCACGTCTGCGTGTACTGTGAGTATAGGAGGAGGCTGTGTGTAGAGAGAGTACGTCTGTGTGTACTGTGAGTATAGGAGGAAGCTGTGTGTAGAGAGAGTACGTCTGTGTGTACTGTGAGTATAGGAGGAGGTGGTGTGTAAAGAGAGTAGGCCTGTGTGTACTGTAAGTATAGGAGGAGGCGGTGTGTAAAGAGAGTAGGTCTGTGTGTACTGTAAGTATAGGAGGAGGCTGTGTGTAGAGAGAGTAGGTCTGTGTGTACTGTAAGTATATGGGGAGGCTGTGTGTAGAGAGAGTAGGTCTGTGTGTACTGTAAGTATAGGAGGAGGCTGTGTGTAGAGAGAGTAGGCCTGTGTGTACTGTAAGTATAGGAGGAGGCTGTGTGTAGAGAGAGTAGGTCTGTGTGTACTGTAAGTATATGGGGAGGCTGTGTGTAGAGAGAGTACGTCTGTGTGTACTGTGAGTATAGGAGGAGGCTGTGTGTAGAGAGAGTACGTCTGTGTGTACTGTAAGTATAGGAGGAGGCTGTGTGTAGAGAGAGTACGTCTGTGTGTACTGTGAGTATAGGAGGAGGCTGTGTGTAGAGAGAGTACGTCTGTGTGTACTGTGAGTATAGGAGGAGGCTGTGTGTAGAGAGAGTACGTCTGTGTGTACTGTGAGTATAGGAGGAGGCTGTGTGTAGAGAGAGTAGGTCTGTGTGTACTGTAAGTATAGGAGGAGGCTGTGTGTAGAGAGAGTAGGCCTGTGTGTACTGTGAGTATAGGAGGAGGCTGTGTGTAGAGAGAGTACGTCTGTGTGTACTGTGAGTATAGGAGGAGGCTGTGTGTAGAGAGAGTACGTCTGCGTGTACTGTGAGTATAGGAGGAGGCTGTGTGTAGAGAGAGTAGGTCTGTGTGTACTGTGAGTATAGGAGGAGGTGGTGTGTAAAGAGAGTAGGTCTGTGTGTACTGTAAGTATAGGAGGAGGCTGTGTGTAGAGAGAGTACGTCTGTGTGTACTGTGAGTATATGGGGAGGCTGTGTGTAGAGAGAGTAGGTCTGTGTGTACTGTGAGTATAGGAGGAGGCGGTGTGTAAAGAGAGTAGGCCTGTGTTTACTGTAAGTATAGGAGGAGGCTGTATGTAGAGAGAGTACGTCTGTGTGTACTGTAAGTATAGGAGGAGGCTGTGTGTAGAGAGAGTACGTCTGTGTGTACTGTGAGTATAGGAGGAGGCTGTGTGTAGAGAGAGTACGTCTGTGTGTACTGTAAGTATAGGAGGAGGCTGTGTGTACAGAGAGTAGGTCTGTGTGTACTGTAAGTATAGGAGGAGGCTGTATGTAGAGAGAGTACGTCTGTGTGTACTGTGAGCATAGGAGGAGGCTGTGTGTAAAGAGAGTAGGTCTGTGTGTACTGTGAGTATAGGAGGAGGCTGTATGTAGAGAGAGTACGTCTGTGTGTACTGTGAGTATAGGAGGAGGCTGTATGTAGAGAGAGTACGTCTGTGTGTACTGTGAGTATAGGAGGAGGCTG
Organism: Lissotriton helveticus; assembly: GCF_964261635.1. Lineage (NCBI taxonomy): Eukaryota > Metazoa > Chordata > Amphibia > Caudata > Salamandridae > Lissotriton > Lissotriton helveticus. The sequence goes on from NC_136072.1 coordinate 29,801,278, forward strand.
TGTGTGGAGAGAGTACGTCTGTGTGTACTGTGAGTATAGGAGGAGGCTGTGTGTAGAGAGAGTACGTCTGTGTGTACTGTGAGTATAGGAGGAGACTGTGTATAGAGAGTAGGTCTGTGTGTACTGTGAGTATAGGAGGAGGTTGTGTGTGGAGAGAGTACGTCTGTGTGTACTGTGAGTATAGGAGGAGGCTGTGTGTAGAGAGAGTACGTCTGTGTGTACTGTGAGTATAGGAGGAGACTGTGTATAGAGAGTAGGTCTGTGTGTACTGTGAGTATAGGAGGAGGCTGTGTGTAGAGAGAGTACGTCTGTGTGTACTGTGAGTATAGGAGGAGGCTGTGTGTAGAGAGAGTACGTCTGTGTGTACTGTAAGTATAGGAGGAGGCTGTGTGTAGAGAGAGTACGTCTGTGTGTACTGTGAGTATAGGAGGAGGCTGTATGTAGAGAGAGTACGTCTGCGTGTACTGTGAGTATAGGAGGAGGCTGTGTGTAGAGAGAGTACGTCTGTGTGTACTGTGAGTATAGGAGGAGGCTGTATGTAGAGAGAGTACGTCTGTGTGTACTGTGAGTATAGGAGGAGGCTGTGTGTAGAGAGAGTACGTCTGTGTGTACTGTGAGTATAGGAGGAGGCTGTGTGTAGAGAGAGTACGTCTGTGTGTACTGTGAGTATAGAAGGAGGCTGTGTGTAGAGAGAGTACGTCTGTGTGTACTGTGAGTATAGGAGGAGGCTGTGTGTACAGAGAGTAGGTCTGTGTGTACTGTGAGTATAGGAGGAGGCTGTGTGTAGAGAGAGTACGTCTGTGTGTACTGTGAGTATAGGAGGAGGCTGTGTGTAGAGAGAGTAGGTCTGTGTGTACTGTGAGTATAGGAGGAGGTGGTGTGTAAAGAGAGTAGGCCTGTGTGTACTGTAAGTATAGGAGGAGGCGGTGTGTAGAGAGAGTACGTCTGTGTGTACTGTGAGTATAGGAGGAGGCTGTGTGTAACGAGTGTAGGTCTGTGTGTACTGTAAGTATAGGAGGAGGCGGTGTGTAGAGAGAGCACGTCTGTGTGTACTGTGAGTATAGGAGGAGGCTGTGTGTAACGAGAGTAGGTCTGTGTGTACTGTAAGTATAGGAGGAGGCTGTGTGTAAAGAGAGTAGGTCTGTGTGTACTGTGAGTATAGGAGGAGGCTGTGTGTAGAGAGAGTAGGTCTGTGTGTACTGTAAGTATAGGAGGAGGCGGTGTGTAAAGAGAGTACGTCTGCGTGTACTGTAAGTATAGGAGGAGGTGGTGTGTAGAGAGAGTACGTCTGCGTGTACTGTGAGTATAGGAGGAGGCTGTGTGTATAGAGAGTAGGTCTGTGTGTACTGTAAGTATAGGAGGAGGCTGTGTGTAGAGAGAGTAGGTCTGTGTGTACTGTAAGTATAGGAGGAGGCTGTGTGTGGAGAGAGTACGTCTGTGTGTACTGTAAGTATAGGAGGAGGCTGTGTGTAGAGAGAGTAGGTCTGTGTGTACTGTGAGTATAGGAGGAGGCGGTGTGTAAAGAGAGTAGGCCTGTGTGTACTGTAAGTATAGGAGGAGGCGGTGTGTAAAGAGAGTAGGCCTGTGTTTACTGTAAGTATAGGAGGAGGCGGTGTGTAAAGAGAGTACGTCTGTGTGTACTGTAAGTATAGGAGGAGGCTGTGTGTAGAGAGAGTACGTCTGTGTGTACTGTGAGTATATGGGGAGGCTGTGTGTAGAGAGAGTAGGTCTGTGTGTACTGTAAGTATAGGAGGAGGCTGTGTGTAGAGAGAGTACGTCTGTGTGTACTGTGAGTATAGGAGGAGGCTGTATGTAGAGAGAGTACGTCTGTGTGTACTGTGAGTATAGGAGGAGGTGGTGTGTAAAGAGAGTAGGCCTGTGTGTACTGTAAGTATAGGAGGAGGCTGTGTGTAACGAGAGTAGGTCTGTGTGTACTGTGAGTATAGGAGGAGGCTGTGTGTAAAGAGAGTACGTCTGTGTGTACTGTGAGTATAGGAGGAGGCTGTGTGTACAGAGAGTAGGTCTGTGTGTACTGTAAGTATAGGAGGAGGCTGTGTGTAAAGAGAGTAGGCCTGTGTGTACTGTGAGTATAGGAGGAGGCTGTATGTAGAGAGAGTACGTCTGTGTGTACTGTGAGTATAGGAGGAGGCTGTGTGTAGAGAGAGCACGGCTGTGTGTACTGTAAGTATAGGAGGAGGCTGTGTGTAAAGAGAGTACGTCTGTGTGTACTGTAAGTATAGGAGGAGGCGGTGTGTAAAGAGAGTACGTCTGTGTGTACTGTAAGTATAGGAGGAGGCTGTGTGTGGAGAGAGTAGGTCTGTGTGTACTGTGAGTATAGGAGGAGGCTGTGTGTAGAGAGAGCACGTCTGTGTGTACTGTGAGTATAGGAGGAGGTGGTGTGTAAAGAGAGTAGGCCTGTGTGTACTGTAAGTATAGGAGGAGGCTGTGTGTAAAGAGAGTAGGCCTGTGTGTACTGTGAGTATAGGAGGAGGCTGTGTGTGGAGAGAGTAGGTCTGTGTGTACTGTGAGTATAGGAGGAGGCTGTGTGTAGAGAGAGCACGTCTGTGTGTACTGTGAGTATAGGAGGAGGTGGTGTGTAAAGAGAGTACGTCTGTGTGTACTGTAAGTATAGGAGGAGGCTGTGTGTGGAGAGAGTAGGTCTGTGTGTACTGTGAGTGTAGGAGGAGGCTGTGTGTAGAGAGAGCACGTCTGTGTGTACTGTGAGTATAGGAGGAGGTGGTGTGTAAAGAGAGTAGGCCTGTGTGTACTGTAAGTATAGGAGGAGGCTGTGTGTAAAGAGAGTAGGCCTGTGTGTACTGTGAGTATAGGAGGAGGCTGTGTGTAAAGAGAGTACGTCTGTGTGTACTGTAAGTATAGGAGGAGGCTGTGTGTGGAGAGAGTAGGTCTGTGTGTACTGTGAGTATAGGAGGAGGCTGTGTGTAGAGAGAGCACGTCTGTGTGTACTGTGAGTATAGGAGGAGGTGGTGTGTAAAGAGAGTAGGCATGTGTGTACTGTAAGTATAGGAGGAGGCTGTGTGTAAAGAGAGTAGGCCTGTGTGTACTGTGAGTATAGGAGGAGGCTGTGTGTAGAGAGAGTACGTCAGCGTGTACTGTAAGTATAGGAGGAGGCGGTGTGTAAAGAGAGTACGTCTGTGTGTACTGTAAGTATAGGAGGAGGCTGTGTGTGGAGAGAGCACGTCTGTGTGTACTGTGAGTATAGGAGGAGGCTGTGTGTAGAGAGAGCACGTCTGTGTGTACTGTGAGTATAGGAGGAGGCTGTGTGTAGAGAGAGTACGTCTGCGTGTACTGTGAGTATAGGAGGAGGCTGTGTGTAGAGAGAGTAGGTCTGTGTGTACTGTAAGTATAGGAGGAGGCTGTGTGTGGAGAGAGTACGTCTGTGTGTACTGTGAGTATAGGAGGAGGCTGTGTGTAGAGAGAGTACGTCTGTGTGTACTGTGAGTATAGGAGGAGGTGGTGTGTAAAGAGAGTAGGTCTGTGTGTACTGTAAGTATAGGAGGAGGCTGTGTGTAGAGAGAGTACGTCTGTGTGTACTGTGAGTATATGGGGAGGCTGTGTGTAGAGAGAGTAGGTCTGTGTGTACTGTAAGTATATGGGGAGGCTGTGTGTAGAGAGAGTAGGTCTGTGTGTACTGTGAGTATAGGAGGAGACTGTGTGTAGAGAGAGTACGTCTGTGTGTACTTTGAGTATAGGAGGAGGCTGTGTGTAGAGAGAGTAGGTCTGTGTGTACTGTGAGTATAGGAGGAGGTGGTGTGTAAAGAGAGTAGGTCTGTGTGTACTGTGAGTATAGGAGGAGGTGGTGTGTAAAGAGAGTAGGCCTGTGTGTACTGTAAGTATAGGAGGAGGCTGTGTGTAGAGAGAGTACGTCTGTGTGTACTGTGAGTATATGGGGAGGCTGTGTGTAGAGAGAGTAGGTCTGTGTGTACTGTGAGTATAGGAGGAGGCTGTGTGTAGAGAGAGTACGTCTGTGTGTACTGTGAGTATAGGAGGAGGCTGTGTGTAAAGAGAGTAGGTCTGTGTGTACTGTGAGTATAGGAGGAGGTGGTGTGTAAAGAGAGTAGGTCTGTGTGTACTGTAAGTATAGGAGGAGGCTGTGTGTAGAGAGAGTAGGTCTGTGTGTACTGTGAGTATAGGAGGAGGCTGTGTGTAGAGAGAGCACGTCTGTGTGTACTGTGAGTATAGGAGAAGGTGGTGTGTAAAGAGAGTAGGCCTGTGTGTACTGTAAGTATAGGAGGAGGCTGTGTGTAAAGAGAGTAGGCCTGTGTTTACTGTAAGTATAGGAGGAGGCGGTGTGTAAAGAGAGTACGTCTGTGTGTACTGTGAGTATAGGAGGAGGCGGTGTGTAAAGAGAGTAGGCCTGTGTGTACTGTAAGTATAGGAGGAGGCGGTGTGTAAAGAGAGTAGGCCTGTGTGTACTGTAAGTATAGAAGGAGGCTGTGTGTAAAGAGAGTAGGCCTGTGTTTACTGTAAGTATAGGAGGAGGCTGTATGTAGAGAGAGTACGTCTGTGTTTACTGTAAGTATAGGAGGAGGCTGTGTGTAGAGAGAGTAGGTCTGTGTGTACTGTGAGTATAGGAGGAGGCTGTGTGTAGAGAGAGTACGTCTGTGTGTACTGTAAGTATAGGAGGAGGCTGTGTGTAGAGAGAGTAGGTCTGTGTTTACTGTAAGTATAGGAGGAGGCTGTGTGTAACGAGAGTAGGTCTGTGTGTACTGTGAGTATAGGAGGAGGCTGTGTGTAGAGAGAGTACGTCTGCGTGTACTGTGAGTATAGGAGGAGGCTGTGTGTAAAGAGAGTACGTCTGTGTGTACTGTAAGTATAGGAGGAGGCTGTGTGTAAAGAGAGTAGGCCTGTGTTTACTGTAAGTATAGGAGGAGGCGGTGTGTAAAGAGAGTACGTCTGTGTGTACTGTGAGTATAGGAGGAGGCGGTGTGTAAAGAGAGTAGGCCTGTGTGTACTGTAAGTATAGGAGGAGGCGGTGTGTAAAGAGAGTAGGCCTGTGTGTACTGTAAGTATAAAAGGAGGCTGTGTGTAAAGAGAGTAGGCCTGTGTTTACTGTAAGTATAGGAGGAGGCTGTGTGTAGAGAGAGTACGTCTGTGTGTACTGTGAGTATAGGAGGAGGCTGTGTGTAGAGAGAGTAGGTCTGTGTGTACTGTGAGTATAGGAGGAGGTGGTGTGTAAAGAGAGTAGGTCTGTGTGTACTGTAAGTATAGGAGGAGGCTGTGTGTAGAGAGAGTACGTCTGTGTGTACTGTGAGTATATGGGGAGGCTGTGTGTAGAGAGATTAGGTCTGTGTGTACTGTAAGTATATGGGGAGGCTGTGTGTAAGAGAGTAGGTCTGTGTGTACTGTGAGTATAGGAGGAGACTGTGTGTAGAGAGAGTACGTCTGTGTGTACTGTGAGTATAGGAGGAGGCTGTGTGTAGAGAGAGTAGGTCTGTGTGTACTGTGAGTATAGGAGGAGGTGGTGTGTAAAGAGAGTAGGTCTGTGTGTACTGTGAGTATAGGAGGAGGTGGTGTGTAAAGAGAGTAGGCCTGTGTGTACTGTAAGTATAGGAGGAGGCTGTGTGTAGAGAGAGTACGTCTGTGTGTACTGTGAGTATATGGGGAGGCTGTGTGTAGAGAGAGTAGGTCTGTGTGTACTGTGAGTATAGGAGGAGGCTGTGTGTAGAGAGAGTACGTCTGTGTGTACTGTGAGTATAGGAGGAGGCTGTGTGTAAAGAGAGTAGGTCTGTGTGTACTGTGAGTATAGGAGGAGGTGGTGTGTAAAGAGAGTAGGTCTGTGTGTACTGTAAGTATAGGAGGAGGCTGTGTGTAGAGAGAGTAGGTCTGTGTGTACTGTGAGTATAGGAGGAGGCTGTGTGTAGAGAGAGCACGTCTGTGTGTACTGTGAGTATAGGAGGAGGTGGTGTGTAAAGAGAGTAGGCCTGTGTGTACTGTAAGTATAGGAGGAGGCTGTGTGTAAAGAGAGTAGGCCTGTGTTTACTGTAAGTATAGGAGGAGGCGGTGTGTAAAGAGAGTACGTCTGTGTGTACTGTGAGTATAGGAGGAGGCGGTGTGTAAAGAGAGTAGGCCTGTGTGTACTGTAAGTATAGGAGGAGGCGGTGTGTAAAGAGAGTAGGCCTGTGTGTACTGTAAGTATAGAAGGAGGCTGTGTGTAAAGAGAGTAGGCCTGTGTTTACTGTAAGTATAGGAGGAGGCTGTATGTAGAGAGAGTACGTCTGTGTTTACTGTAAGTATAGGAGGAGGCTGTGTGTAGAGAGAGTAGGTCTGTGTGTACTGTGAGTATAGGAGGAGGCTGTGTGTAGAGAGAGTACGTCTGTGTGTACTGTAAGTATAGGAGGAGGCTGTGTGTAGAGAGAGTAGGTCTGTGTGTACTGTAAGTATAGGAGGAGGCTGTGTGTAACGAGAGTAGGTCTGTGTGTACTGTGAGTATAGGAGGAGGCTGTGTGTAGAGAGAGTACGTCTGCGTGTACTGTGAGTATAGGAGGAGGCTGTGTGTAAAGAGAGTACGTCTGTGTGTACTGTAAGTATAGGAGGAGGCTGTGTGTAAAGAGAGTAGGCCTGTGTTTACTGTAAGTATAGGAGGAGGCGGTGTGTAAAGAGAGTACGTCTGTGTGTACTGTGAGTATAGGAGGAGGCGGTGTGTAAAGAGAGTAGGCCTGTGTGTACTGTAAGTATAGGAGGAGGCGGTGTGTAAAGAGAGTAGGCCTGTGTGTACTGTAAGTATAGAAGGAGGCTGTGTGTAAAGAGAGTAGGCCTGTGTTTACTGTAAGTATAGGAGGAGGCTGTGTGTAGAGAGAGTACGTCTGTGTGTACTGTGAGTATAGGAGGAGGCTGTGTGTAGAGAGAGTAGGTCTGTGTGTACTGTGAGTATAGGAGGAGGTGGTGTGTAAAGAGAGTAGGTCTGTGTGTACTGTAAGTATAGGAGGAGGCTGTGTGTAGAGAGAGTAGGTCTGTGTGTACTGTGAGTATAGGAGGAGGCTGTGTGTAGAGAGAGTACGTCTGTGTGTACTGTAAGTATAGGAGGAGGCTGTGTGTAGAGAGAGTAGGTCTGTGTGTACTGTAAGTATAGGAGGAGGCTGTGTGTAACGAGAGTAGGTCTTTGTGTACTGTGAGTATAGGAGGAGGCTGTGTGTAGAGAGAGTACGTCTGCGTGTACTGTGAGTATAGGAGGAGGCTGTGTGTAAAGAGAGTACATCTGTGTGTACTGTGAGTATAGGAGGAGGCTGTATGTAGAGAGAGTACGTCTGTGTGTACTGTGAGTATAGGAGGAGGCTGTGTGTAGAGAGAGTACGTCTGTGTGTACTGTGAGTATAGGAGGAGGCTGTGTGTAGAGAGAGCACGTCTGTGTGTACTGTGAGTATAGGAGGAGGTGGTGTGTAAAGAGAGTAGGCCTGTGTGTACTGTAAGTATAGGAGGAGGCTGTGTGTAAAGAGAGTAGGCCTGTGTGTACTGTAAGTATAGGAGGAGGCGGTGTGTAAAGAGAGTACGTCTGTGTGTACTGTAAGTATAGGAGGAGGCTGTGTGTAGAGAGAGCACGTCTGTGTGTACTGTGAGTATAGGAGGAGGCGGTGTGTAAAGAGAGTAGGCCTGTGTTTACTGTAAGTATAGGAGGAGGCGGTGTGTAAAGAGAGTAGGTCTGTGTGTACTGTAAGTATAGGAGGAGGCTGTGTGTAGAGAGAGTAGGTCTGTGTGTACTGTAAGTATATGGGGAGGCTGTGTGTAGAGAGAGTAGGTCTGTGTGTACTGTGAGTATAGGAGGAGGCTGTGTGTAGAGAGAGTACGTCTGTGTGTACTGTGAGTATAGGAGGAGGCTGTGTGTAGAGAGAGTAGGTCTGTGTGTACTGTGAGTATAGGAGGAGGTGGTGTGTAAAGAGAGTAGGTCTGTGTGTACTGTAAGTATAGGAGGAGGCTGTGTGTAGAGAGAGTACGTCTGTGTGTACTGTGAGTATATGGGGAGGCTGTGTGTAGAGAGAGTAGGTCTGTGTGTACTGTAAGTATATGGGGAGGCTGTGTGTAGAGAGAGTACGTCTGTGTGTACTGTGAGTATAGGAGGAGGCTGTGTGTAGAGAGAGTACGTCTGTGTGTACTGTAAGTATAGGAGGAGGCTGTGTGTAGAGAGAGTACGTCTGTGTGTACTGTGAGTATAGGAGGAGGCTGTGTGTAGAGAGAGTACGTCTGTGTGTACTGTGAGTATAGGAGGAGGCTGTGTGTAGAGAGAGTACGTCTGTGTGTACTGTGAGTATAGGAGGAGGCTGTGTGTATAGAGAGTAGGTCTGTGTGTACTGTGAGTATAGGAGGAGGCTGTGTGTAGAGAGAGTAGGTCTGTGTGTACTGTAAGTATAGGAGGAGGCTGTGTGTAGAGAGAGTACGTCTGTGTGTACTGTGAGTATAGGAGGAGGCTGTGTGTAGAGAGAGTACGTCTGTGTGTACTGTGAGTATAGGAGGAGGCTGTGTGTAGAGAGAGTACGTCTGTGTGTACTGTGAGTATAGGAGGAGGCTGTGTGTAGAGAGAGTACGTCTGTGTGTACTGTGAGTATAGGAGGAGGCTGTGTGTAGAGAGAGTAGGTCTGTGTGTACTGTGAGTATAGGAGGAGGCTGTGTGTAAAGAGAGTAGGTCTGTGTGTACTGTAAGTATAGGAGGAGGCTGTGTGTAAAGAGAGTAGGGCTGTGTGTACTGTAAGTATAGGAGGAGGCGGTGTGTAGACAGCGTGGAAGGTCTGCGCGCAGTCTAAGTATAGGAGGAGACTGTGTGTAGAAACAGAAGGACTGCGAGTGGTGTAAATGTAGGAGAAGGCTGTGTGTATAGACAGTAAGGGGTCATATTACCAACAAATAGCGATATTTATCGCGAAGTAGGGGAAGCGGCAATATTTTTATCGCCGCGCATTACCGGTTTTTATCACTGAGATATCTTGCGATTAGCAAGGTTTATCTCAAAAGCGATAGAAATCAGGCGAAATGCGTGAATATCGCTGAGAAGACAGCGATATTCACGCATTAGCGACGAAATGCTCTTAGCCATGTTATCCACCTCCCATTGGATAACATGGCTAAGAACTGGTCTGAGCAGGCAATGATTTTTGGCGATAGCTGGAATATTTCCATTGCTACGCCTGCCTTGCTAATAGGCGATAGCGATGTTAGCGACTGCTTTCAGTCGCTAACAGGTTGGGTATGCCCACTTTGCATGTCATTAGCGATAAATATTGCTGACATGCAAAGCGGGCCCCAAACCGCTCGCTATCGCCTAAAACCTGTCGCTAACATCAGTTAGCGACAGCTTGCTTATAGAGCGATAGTATTATCGCCGCTAAACCGGCGATAATTGCCTATCGCCACCCTTGGTAATATGTCCCAAGATGTCTTTGTGTAGTGTACGTATAGGAGGAGGCTGTGCGTAGAGAGAGTAGGTTTGTGTGTAGTGTAAGTATACGAGGAGGCTGTGTGTAGAGATTCAGTCTGGGTGTAGAAGCAGTAGGATGCCTTTGTGTAGCTGTAATTACAGGATGTGTGTGTCCATGAGGAGGGTGTGTGCAGAGACAGAAGGTCTGTTTGTGATGAAAGTGTAGGAGGCGGTGTGTGTTTTTATGTGTCAGAGTGTATTGCATAAGTGAACATGAGAGATGGTGTATGTGTGGAAACATTAGTGAGCATGAGTCTGTGGTGGTGTGTATCTGAGTGTATGTGGGGAATTACGGCGTGTACATGCATGTCAGTGCGCGTGTGAGTTTCAGAGTCAGTGAGTGTGGTATATGAGTGTGCTTGGAAGAGAGGGTGTGTGTTTGTGTGGGTGAGTGCACGAGTGCAAATCTGGGGTGCTGTGTGAGTGTGTGGATGTGTTTGCTCTTGTTTGTATGGGAGCGTGTATGGTATATGCAGGGGTGTAGCCATTAATAGACCATCAGGTGATGTGGCACCGGGGTGTGAGGGGCCCTCTGCCCCCAAATTATTGCAGTATGTTTAACATCAAACCAATGGATGTGGGGCTCATTATCCTAGCTTCCATTAGGGCATTTGGCACCCTAGCTGCACCATGTTGTGGGGGGAGGGGGGTTGCTCTCAGGAGTGTGTCTTTGTGAGGGTGCCTGATGGTTCTTGTAGATCCTGTCTTACGGAGATCACTTGAGTAAGCCCGAGTTTTTTAGGTCTTGACTAGACAGCGCTTACGCTGTTTCTTCGAGACATGTTGTTTACAATCTGTGTGCTTCAGCCCGCCCGCAGGTTTACTATTCGTTCACTCCAAGGTCGCTCTCATATCCTTCGTTCCCATTTGTCCATGGCATGCACGCGTCATGCCTGTTCTTGCATTTGCCCCTCCCCCAGAGCATGGACCAAGTACTTGTCTCCATCCACTGCTCCCATTTTAGGAGCTTTTTTTCTCCTTGTCTTTGAGCGCTCGACACGAGCGCTTGTGTTTTCACTCGCTCCGCCTCACCCACCTCCCCCACTTCCTGTTGCTTCTTTCCCTCCCCAGATCATGCTGTAATGTGTGTCTTTCTTTATCCCCTCCTCACCCGCCGCCCCTACCTGTGTTTTTATTCCCCCACTCGCCCTCGTGCCGTTTCTAGGAAACCAAAGGCACAGTTAGTTTCTTGTTTTAATAGCTGCGGATGCTCTTAATTTAAAGGACATCACCGCAGACAAGCTGCTGCTGCCATGGTCTAGCAGGAGGAATGGAATAACAATGGACCCGATTCACAGAACTAACTTAAGACAAAATCCTAAACTTACTACTTTTGGTATTCACAGAAGTTAGGATTTTGTCTTAAGTTTGTCTTAAGACTATCTTAAGTCTGTCTTAAGACAAACTTAAGACAAAATCCTAACTTCTGTGAATACCAAAAGTAGTAAGATTAGAATTTTGTCTTAACTTAGTTCTGTGAATCGGGCCCGTTGTTTCTACCCCTCATGCCAATGCACGTTTGTTTTTAACACGCGTACCTACGCCCCAGCAACTTGTAACTATGCTCTGAAACTGTGTAACTTGTAACTATGTAATTCGTAACTATGCTCTGAAACAATGCTCGTCCTCATGTAAAGTGCTCTAATACCTCCGGGTCTAGCCAGCGCTATATAAAACTTTTCAAATAAATAAACTAAAAAAAATAATAAAAAAAAGAAACATGCTGCCAGAGAGAAGAGCTTCCGAAACACCACTGGTTCGCTGAGTAAATACAGAGGACTCAGTGAGTTGCCTTTAACCACCATGCCTCCTCCCCACTGTGCCCCTTTCCCTCCAGCAGATCTCCTGTTGAAACTTCAAAGCGGTGAGAAATCCAACACTCAAAGCAGGAGTGACCTCAAGCCCCCAGCGCTCCCTGGGAGGCCGAAATAGCTTCTGGATTCCATTCACACTTGTTTTAGCCGGGTCTGGTGGCTCGGTGGACTAATGCGCCTACTGCAGGGGCCTGTGTTAGACCTCATGGTCACACGTTCAAATCCTGGCGGGTCACCTCAGCCTTTCATCCATCTGAGGTCGATAAAATGAGTACCATTGAGTTGGGTAACATCAAACATCTATTATTCTGCGCCAAGATACCCGTAGTGGTGAACGTGAGCTTTACAAATACACATGTTATGTTATTTTTTGTTGGCACTTTCAGGGGGTGAGAGGACAGTAAAGAGAAACAACATTGTCTCGCCTCCAATGAAGGGGCTCCCGCAGCACTGCAGTAGATACTCTGTCTGCAGCAATCTAAGACCAAGATACATCTCTGGACCATATACCCAACCGATGCAGACTGTGCCCCACACTCAGTTGGCCTGTGAAGACAACAAGCATTCAATTCCACATAATTCAAAACAACACCACACAATTAAGTGCCACGCAATTCCACAGCATGCAAATCCACATCGCGTAATTCCACAACACATTTCAGCATCTCATAATTCCATGCCACCCTAATATTCAACTCCACATCATGCCACTTCATGCCACGTAATTATAATCCAACAAATTCAACTCCACATATTTCCACTCTGCTCCATGCCAAATATTTCCCCTTCACACATAGTGCCACTGCACGCAACATAATTCTGCTCCACTCCAAACCACATAAATCTACTCCAAGCAACACAATTAAACTCCAGATAATTTCACTACACCTAATTCCACTCCAACCAACATAATTGCACTTCTCGCCACATTATTGCACTCCGCGTATATCCACTCAGCTCCAAAACACATAATTACACTGCACAAAATTCAACTCCACACCACGTCACCTCATCTAGCTCCACATAATTCAACACAATGCCACACAATTCCACACCACGCAACATAATTACACTTCACATATAGATGAACACCACATATTTCAATTCCACATCATTTCACTCCACTCCATACCACATAATTACATTCCACATGAATCCACTCCACACCACAAAGCAACACTTCAAATAAATTCACTCCACACCATGCCACATAGTTCCACACAGCACACCACAATTCCACACCATACAACACAATTACAATCCACATACCACTCAGCACCACATAATTCAATTCCACATAATTACACTCCACTCCCTACCACATAATTACACTCCACATAAAAACATTCCACACCACATGGCAACACTGCACGTAAATACACTCCACACCATGTCATATAATTCAACTCAACACAATATCACTCAATGCCACAGAATTTAACTCCACACAATTACATTCTACACCACATAATTCCACACCAAACCACATAAATCCACTCCACAACACACTATTCCACTACACACCACATACATCCAATCCACCCCACAGAATTCCACATCATACCACACAGTGCAACACCACGCCACAGAACAGCACTACACTACGTGCCAATCATCGACACAGAACAACTCCACATAATTATGCTCCACAACACACAATCCCACTCCACATAAGTTTAACACACTCAATACCCCATAATTACTATCCACACAATTCCACAAACAATTCCACTTTAACCCATATAATTTCACACCACATAATTGCAATCCACAAATCATTCAGGATTGGATGTATGAAGTTACAAGGCATACTTTTACAACGCATTTTTTACAACGCAACATCCATTACAACACATTCCATTACAACGCATGCCATTACAACACATTTTTAAGAACTACCTTTACAACGCATTCCATTACAACGCATACTACCTTTACAACGCATACCATTACAACGCATAACACTACATTGCATGTATGGTAAGTATTGGATAGCGTAGGGGTAAAAATTACTATTCTAACTCCAGGGGGGTGCAACAGTAGGGTAGGTGTTGGATAGTGTAGGGGTAAAAATTACCATTCTAACTCCAGGGGGGTGCAACAGTAGGGTACGTGTTGGATAGTGTAGGGGTAAAAATTACTATTCTAACTCCAGGGGGTGAAACAGTAGGGTAAGTGTTGGATAGTGTAAGGGTACTATGCGTTTTAATGTTATGCGTTGTAATGTTATGCGTTGTAATGACATGCGTTGTAGTGGTATGCGTTGTAGTGCCATGCATTGTAATGGTTGCGTTGTAATGGCGTGCGATGTAATGGATGTTGCGTTGTAAAAGTTTCGTTGTAATGGTAGTGCGTTGTAAAAGTTGCGTTTTAAAGTTTTTTCCCATCAGGATTTATAAAGCACGGCTAATCACCCGCGATAGTATCTAGGCGCTGAGAATGTTGCAGCTTTGGGGCGGTGTTTAGTTGAACAGCCAGGTCTTGAGAATGTTGATATAATTCAACATCATGCCACATAATTCAACTGCATTTCATGCCACTCCACCCTACACAATGCCACTTCGTGTATATCCACACCATGCCACATAATTACACTCAACATAAATCTACTCCGCAACATGCCACATATTTACACTACACATATTTCAACTCCACACCACATACGTCCACTCCACTCCGTAACACATGGCTATTGACAACGCCAACAGCCCTGGAATCCCCAAGACCTATCAGCTTTGCCAATGCTTGTTTGCTCTTCTTGCCTTCCTCTTCTTCCTCTAGCTTGCTGGGCACGGCTGCTCAAAGTGGTGGCTCGAGGCTCCTAAGGAGGAATGTGAGAAAAGAGCACAATGTCCTTGGCGCTGAAGGTCAGCCGAAGAAACATTTCTCACTGTATCAAGTCAGACGACGTCTGCCTCTGTGTGTCGAGCTGGAACAGGGAAATATCATGGGCATATCTTGCTGTGCTGTGTTCGGCCCATGGGTATATCTCGCTGTGCTGTCTTCGGTGCATGGGTATATCTCGCTGTGCTGTGCATGGTCTGGGACTGCCGGCCACCTCCCCCCTTTAACACCCTGACTGAATTACCTAATTCAACCAGTCAACACATGGGGTCTTTGGAAGTCAGGGGGTACAGGGCCCCCCCCTGGCCGTATTTATTAAAATATAAAAACAAATAAAATTTTTTAATAAAATAAACATTTCTGACAATTAATAAGAATGCACATTTCAGAACATTAGATTGACATCCATTTTTGACATGGTATGATGGGCTAACCTTAACAAATATCTAGTACAGCGTGTTTCCTAACCGAATCTAACATCCTGAAAATTAAACTGCATTCTAATAATAAAGTCGTACGGCAAGGTCGCCAACCGGTGTCAGATCCTTTTACAGCTGCGCTCTCACGTTCGAAATGCGCATGCGCAACCCAGGGCACGTTTCGCCCACGTGCGCTCCCTGAACTCCATTTAACCATAACAGGAGGGCCCAGACACTCGCGCACCTTAGTGACGTCATAGTGTTGTGAGGGGTGGCTACCAGCCTGAGGAAAGCGTAGACTCCCTCCCCCGCACCCTTTAAAATACAGGATATCATATCCTGCCCCTGAAGTTCTGAGAGAGACCAATGGCCCCTCCCGTGGGCGGCCCCTTTCGTGAATGGGCCCGCCCCCCCGTAAGGACCTTAAAATGCTGCTCACCGATTAATGACCTTACCGCCAGACACACATAATAAATACGACATTGCTATACTAAAAGGGAAAAAAGGCCTAAGGAGAAAATTTGTTAATACACAGCAGAGCACCAAACATATACATATACGAATATTCCTGTAAGCGGGAAAAAAGGCCTAAGGAGGAAATTAGTTAAAATATCACAGCAATGCACAAAACATTTACAACTGTTCAAACCTTCCAGTAAACGGGAAAAAGGCCTACTGGAACAAGCATCCTATACCTATAAATCCGGCACCTTGCTAAACATTATACCCACCATTGGCCGGCCCCAAGGTCTGCTAAAAAAGGGATGGAGGGCGGGGAAAATTACACAGCCCCACGGTGGGGCGAGGAGCGAGCCTGGGAGCGCGGGCACAAAGAGGCCGCTTCCCGCGCTCCCCAGGCTCTTAACCCTTTCGCCGCCGTGGCCCCGCCCCCTCACCCCGGAAGTGCACAACTACTTCCGGGGCGAGGGGCGGGGGGCCAGCGACCACGAAAGGAACGGGGTGTGGGAGGGGCCGGGCCCCGCCATGCCTGCGTGGGGGCCGATTGGCCCCCCCTTCTTTCATGGTCTGGGACTGCCGGCCACCTCCCCCCTTTAACACCCTGACTGAATTACCTAATTCAACCAGTCAACACATGGGGTCTTTGGAAGTCAGGGGGTACAGGGCCCCCCCCTGGCCGTATTTACTAAAATATAAAAACAAATCAAAAATTTTAATAAAATAAACATTTCTGACAATTAATAAGAATGCACATTTCAGAACATTAGATTGACATCCGTTTCGACATGGTATGATGGGCTAACCTTAACAAATATCTAGTACAGCGTGTTTCCTAACCGAATCTAACATCCTGAAAATTAAACTGCATTCTAATAATAAAGTCGTACGGCAAGGTCGCCAACCGGTGTCAGATCCTTTTACAGCTGCGCTCTCACGTTTGAAATGCGCATGCGCAACCCAGGGCACGTTTCGCCCACGTGCGCTCCCTGAACTCCATTTAACCATAACAGGAGGGCCCAGACACTCGCGCACCTTAGTGACGTCATAGTGTTGTGAGGGGTGGCTACCAGCCTGAGGAAAGCGTAGACTCCCTCCCCCGCACCCTTTAAAATACGGGATATCATATCCTGCCCCTGAAGTTCTGAGAGAGACCAATGGCCCCTCCCGCGGGCGGCCCCTTTCGTGAATGGGCCCGCCCCCCGTAAGGACCTTAAAATGCTGCTCACCGATTAATGACCTACCCGCCACAGGCCAGGTAGTTGACCGACTATCTGGCCCCCCCCCAGAAAACACCCCTTGTAGAAAATCATACTCTCCCTGCAAAAACTTCCACCCATGCCAGGATATTTCTTATAAAAAGGGCATTCCCCTCCTCTGTTAAGTGGACCCCGTCCCGCAGGTAGAAGTGCTCTCCCCAGATGCAACCATGAGGAATGGTCTGTAAGACCGGAGTTCTAAATAACTTGTCCAGCTTGTTGTTGACCCTCTTTAACGAGTTATTCAACACGCTGACTGAGTCCCCCCCTCTCCATTGCATTCTCGGTATCAGCTGTGACCATACCACTACACTCCCCGGCAACCGTTTCGCTAGCCACCCTGCTGCTGATAGAATCTCTTCCAGGAGGACCCTTCTACCCAAACCTGTCAGATCATTCCCCCCTAGATGAAGGATCACCGCCGAGGGAGGTGTAGTATGTCGTGCTAATAAGTCCGACATATAGTCCCTGAGCTGATTGAGGCGGAGCCCCTCCCTGCCATAGAAGGAGACCGTGCACCCCCTGCTCTCCACCCTCTGTTTACCTGATCCTGCAAGAAAAATAGGATTAGCACATTTGACATACGAATGCCCCACTACCCAAACTACCACTTTCTTCTGTCTGTCCTCCTGGTTCCTCCGTGATGTAGATAAGTTGCCTTGATGATCCGTGGGTAGTTTCCGTCCTGCGTCACAGGCCCGAGAAACTGTAAATAACCAGAAAAACAGCAGGTGTTAGAAATACTCCACATGGCGACAGCTCTCACAACATGTGCAACCGCACGTAACGTTTATAGGCACTTGAGGACCATCTCCCAATCCTTTGCACACTAGTTGTGGTCAAACCCCTGGCCGTTGCTTCCGTGGCTGCCCCTATCCGGAAGGAGTGCGTCCCAAACTCTTTGTGGTTATATCCAGCCCTTGCCATACTCATGGCTAGTACCCTCTGGAACTGAAATCTGGTCAAAGGGGACCCATCCTCATGCATTAGCAGTGACCCCCCACACTCCTGCGCCCGCTGTCTTATCAGTACCTCCACATGAGTCACCGGGCAGCAGGGATTGTTCCTTGCACGATGTAACGCCAGGCTTTGGCCCCTAGCTTCCTGATCAGTTTTGGATTTCCTGATTATAATCCACATAGTGTCGCCCTTTATGCTGACATCCCGCAGCTGAAGGCCGCCTACCTTATCACCTTTATTGGCCGCCACCAGCTCGCCCACCCTAAATGCCCCATAAAAGGCCAACGAGAATGCGGCTTTAAATAGGCCCACCTCGGACGTAGAGCTACATGTGTCCGGTAGCGCGAGGAGAACTGCTGATAAGCGTTCAAAACCTATCGGTTTCCTAGAATCTGTGGACGGGGGCTGCATGCGCCGCCACCCCTTCAACGCCTTCTGAGCCAGGAAGCTGTTCGTAGGGTCCCTTCCCCCTTTTGCACGTGCGAAAAAGGAGATAGCGGCCTTGTGCCTGTTGGCTGTCGCCGCCGTGCGCCCTTCCCTGTGTAAGGCGCCTATGTACCCATTGAAGCTAGCCTCCAGAGTCCACCTACTCTCCCAGCCCTGGCCCAGAAAGTGACAGTAAGACCTGAACGCCCCTTCGTATGCCGTCCTTGTCTTGGGTGCTAGGCTGGCTGCCACGAGGTCATGTAGTTGGGGGCACCAATTTGCCAGAGAGTCGCCGGGAAGTGGGCCGGGGTGGTCTCTGCCTCCGGCAAGTGATCCCTGAAAACCTGCATCTTAAAGCGAGAAAGGGCATCAGCTGCATTGTTTAACACCCCCGGGACATGTTTCGCCCTGAAAAGTATATTCAATGACATGCAACACAGCACAATCTCTTTGATCAGGCGTAGTATGAATGGACACCTTGCAGCCTGTTGGTTGATGCATTCCACCACTGTCATATTATCTGACCAGAAGATTACAGATTGGTTGGCCAAATCCTCCGGCCACACTTTCAGTGCCACCCAGATTGGGAAGAGCTCGAGGAAACCAATGTTCACCGTCAGCCCGCTCTCCTCCCACCAGGCGGGCCACTTCTGTGCCACCCACTTCCTCCCAAGGATTGCACCAAACCCTACACTGCCTGCCGCATCGGTCCACAAACCAAGGTCCTCCGAGGACAGCGTGGGTGCACCCCACAGCACTCTGCCATTGAAGTCCTCCAGGAATTCGATCCATATCCGCATATCCTGGCGAACCTCAGCAGATAGCCGTGTCCGGTGATGTTTCTCCCGAAGACCCCTCATGGCCTGTGCAATTGAGCTTGAAAAGGGGCGTGCCATGGGAATTACTCTTAACGCAAAGTTTAACTGCCCCACTGTCTGCTGCAACATTTGTAGGGTCACTTTCCTAGCTTGTAGACATAGCCTTAATGCATTCTTGAATCTTTGTATCTTTTCTTTAGGTAATCTAAAACAGCCCTCCATTGAATCCAGTTCAATGCCTAAAAATTCCAAGCATGTTACTGGCCCCACTGTCTTCCCCTGTGCCAGTGGTACCCCGAAAGAGCGCATCAGCACGCAAAATTCCTGCAATGCCGATGCACACTCCCGTGAACCCGCCGGACCCAGGAAAAGAAAATCATCCAGGTAGTGCATTACCCACTGGTGACCCGTACATTGTCTTAGTGCCCATTCCAGAAAAGAGCTGAACTGCTCAAAATATGCACATGAAATTGAACAACCCATGGGCATACACTTATCCATGTAGTACTTCCCTTCGAAAGAGAAACCTAGAAGGTGCTGGTCCTCTGGGTGAACAGGGAGCAATCTAAAGGCCGACTCGATGTCTGACTTAGCCATCAGTGTTCCCGCGCCCAAACCCCTCAGCATGTCCGCTGCCTGGTCAAAGGACGCATATTTAACACTGCAAACTGATTCATCGATAGCATCATTCAAGGATATACCCCTAGGTGCAGACAAGTTGTGGATGAGCCTATATTCCCCTTTCTCCTTCTTGGGAACCACCCCCAAAGGGGAGCATACAAAATTCTGCGTGGGAATGACATGAAAAGGTCCCGCTACCCTACCTAAACGCACCTCCTTTCCTATTTTTGTCGCCACCAGCGTGGGATTGGAAAGAACTGACAGCTGGTTTCTGCACTGTGGTGTCCCGACATAACCCCCAGCAGGAATTCGGAAACCATGTGTGAAACCTTCTTGCAACAATCTAGCAGAAGTGTGATTAGGGTACCTATTCAACCAGGGGATCATAGCTGAACACTGGATGGGTGAATGTGCTATGATGGGATGAATCGTATTATTCAGTTTTCTTCCTACCCCTATTACCCGCTCCACTACCTTTATTTCGGCATGTCGTCTCTGGGTGGGAAGGGTGCCCGCATATGTTGCACGCGTGCCTGAATTTACAAGTGCCCGGTGCCCTGTGGCATGTCCGTCTGTTGAAGTCCCAACATACCCCTTTCGCACTTCCATTCCCTCGCTGTTTCTGGCCTGTCTCCCCACCCTGTGCTGATCGAAAGGGCTGCTGGAATGGCTGTTGTGGCCTGGGGGAATAACCTTTGTTCCCGATAGTGCTAGTGCTTGCGCCCTGACCCTTCTCAAATTGCGAATGCCAAGAAATAGAATCCACCTTGTCCCATGTCAAAGACTTATCGAATTCCTTAGACTTTCTGAAAGCTACATCATATTCTTTCCAAACATCCCCCACATGATTCTCATGGTACATCGTTATTCTACTCTGATAGCAATTCATAGCTGGTTGCATTCCCGGAAAGCGTTCGCCAATTACTGCGCCGTACACCGCAAAGGCCCTCACCCAGTTGATGATGTTTTCTTCCACCCTAAATTTGTACAACTTCGCTCTCCATTCACTAGGCAACAACATATCCTTCTGTGATTTAGCATACTCCCATTCCCTGTTATCTACCAGTAATGAAAAAATATTAACATATTTGTCAGCCCATATCATTTCTTTCACACTTTGTGACACATGTTGCGCTAAGCACTCCCCCCTGGAGGGCATTGTGCCCTCGCCCAGCAGTGGCAGGGCAATCTCCTTACCATTGTCATTGGGTCGCGTCGCCTCGCCGCTCTTGGCAGCACCACCATCGTTCGTAGGACCTGTTTGGGGAGAAACTGGTGCGGGTGGCGCGCCGCCCCGACCACTAGCCAACAATATCTGAGTAATCAACATTTGTTGTTCCGCTGTGAGGCTCTTATTGTCCGGCAAAGCTCCCCCACCTAACCAGGGAAGGACAGCTGCCACTTGGGCTGCCAGCTCTGTGGAGACTGGACCCGGCGCGGCCAGGGGATTAGGGGCCGTACTTGGTACCGGCCCCCCTACAGAAACCGGAGTGGGCGGTGGCGCTACTGGCGCCACCGATGCCGCCACTGGAGTGGCCGGCACCACTGGGACTACTAGTGGCACCTGGGGTACTGGTAATGGGACCACCACCGGGCCCTGCGGCGGAAGGGGAGGAGCCGCTGGGGGTTCAGTGGGAATTGGACTCTGCGGACGACCTCCCACCCTCCTATTTTTTGCGCGCTTGGGTGGTGACACAAATACGCCCCTTGGTTTGGGCGGTACTATCGTTCGCTTAGGTCTTCCCGATGGCCCGGCCTGGGCATCTACATTCGCACCCAATTCCGCCCCAGTCTTATCCAGCTTGTCAAACTTACCCAGCCGCTTATCCATTGCAGACATTCTGCGCATCATTTTTGAAAACATTAAACCCACATTCGCATTCCCATGGCCCCCTTCTTGCAGACATAGTTATGAGCACACCGTGCTCCGTACCTGACCCAGATGAAAAAAGGCGCCCGAGCTGTAAACACGGCCCAAATTCCTAGGCTTGTTTACCTGAAAACAGAAAATACGTTAAATTCCAATTGTGACTTGCACAGTAGCAGTTTATTGGGTGCTTGTAAATCAAGACCTTATAACATGAAAATTAATTTAAACGCTTCCTTGTGTGCCTTTCAGTTGCACTAAGTCAAGCCCTTATATGTGAAGTAACAATTAAGTCGTTTGTGGGGTCTGACTAACTCAACCACCTTTGTACTAGACAGAACCAAATTTTTACACTTGTTCACAATCAGTATTAGCGCACTTTGTATTGCACCAGTTGCATTAAATGGGAATACCTCCGTATGAGACAATTAAACAAACTCAGCCTCTAAGTTAAATTACACTTCCTACAATAGACAGGCAGGTAACATTTGCTTTGTTGATAAAATTGGCACGTTGTTATGCACTTCCACATGAGAGAATTAAAAATTCAGCCTCCCAGTAAGAATTACCCCTCCTAAAATAATTGGGGCAAGAGCACATTCCCTTCGCTGATAAAATTCAGCTCCTTGTTATGTACCATTTGCTTTTGTTGCACGAAAGCTCATTGGTCTCCCATCCGCCCTTTGCCCCCGCCGCCCCTGCTTAACCTCACACTGCACGCAGAGAACAAAGCTTTCCACCAAAATTCCCCAACCGGCTCGTCTATACCGGCTCAATAACTCACACGTGCGCGTTGTAATAAGTTGGGGGCACTTTACCTACCGGCATTAACAAACCCCTTGAAACCGGATAACTCGCTGTGCAGCCGCCCACTCGCCCCGCAAAATACCTCGTGCTCCGATGACTCGCTCCGCTAACTACCGGTCGGCTGCGCCCACGCTGGATCTCCTCACTCGATCTCTGGTCCCGACCCGAACTCGTTCGGCGGCGCGCACGCTGGATCTCCTCACTCGATCTCTGGTCCCGACCCGAACTCTCCCCGCTCCGCCTCAGCGATGGTCCTAAGCAAAACACCGCAACTCCGGTCGGCCGCCTGATCACGGTAGATTCTGCCGCTCAGCTACCACTCGTCGGCCTGGAATCAGGAAAACCCCCGCAGTCCTCGTCCGCACACCTGCAAGAAAAAAGGAGAGAAAATGACACAGCCCCACGGTGGGGCGAGGAGCGAGCCTGGGAGCGCGGGCACAAAGAGGCCGCTTCCCGCGCTCCCCAGGCTCTTAACCCTTTCGCCGCCGTGGCCCCGCCCCCTCACCCCGGAAGTGCACAACTACTTCCGGGGCGAGGGGCGGGGGGCCAGCGACCACGAAAGGAACGGAGTGTGGGAGGGGCCGGGCCCCGCCATGCCTGCGTGGGGGCCGATTGGCCCCCCCTTCTCTTTCGGCCCGTGGGTGTATCTCGCTGTGCTGTCTTCAGCCCGTGGGTGTATCTCGCTTTGCTGTCTTCAGCCCGTGGGTATATCTCGCTGTGCTGTGTTTGGCCCGTGGGTGTATCTCGCTGTGCTGTCTTTGGCCAGTGGGTGTATGTCGCTATGCTGTCTTCGGCCCGTGGGTATATCTCGCAGTGCTGTCTTCAGCCCGTGGGTATATCTCGCTGTGCTGTGTTTGGCCCGTGGGTGTATCTCGCTGTGCTGTCTTTGGCCAGTGGGTGTATGTCGCTGTGCTGTCTTCGGCCCGTGGGTGTATCTCGCTGTGCTGTCTTCGGCCCGTGGGTATATCTCGCTGTGCTATCATTGGCCATGTTGTGCATTTCTGCCTGTGCGGGAAATGGGGGTGCAAACATGCAGGGGGGCACAACATCTGCCCCCCTGCACAGAGGCGACAGGGGGCCCTTACCCTGAGTTCCCTCATCGCCACCTTTTCCATGACGGTTCTCACCGTCGTGGATAGGGTCAATGTATGGAAACTCGTAATATGCTTGGTGGTGCCGCATCTGCTCTGCCAGCATATTGCGGCCTCACACCAATGCACCGGTTGCTGCAGTCCTACGGCACTACACTCACAATATGGCGGTCAGACCGCTGACCACCACCACTGGTTTGGCGGTCCAAACTTGTAATCAGGACCTTAGGGCCTCATTACGAGTTTGGCGGTGCGGGAGGGGTGCTGTTCACCAGGTGCGGGCGGTTCACCACCACCCCACTCCCGCACCGCCAAACCCGAACGCTGCCCGCTCGCCAGATTACGATACAAATTAGTGTCTTGCGGGCAGGCAGCGTGGCGGTCCTGCGGTGGTGCAGTAAAAATCCATGCCGTTCTGGAACTTGAGTGGGGTGCTTGCACACAGGGGGGGCACAATATGTGCCCTTCTACACGTACCTATCTCCATGCGGCAAGGGGAGCCCTGTCGGGCCTGATTTATTTCCCCACCGCCACCTTTTACATGGCGGTGCAGTCCGTCATGTAAGGCTGACAGTGGGGAAAACAAAAATATGCATGGCGGTGCTGCGACAGCGCTGCCAGCATAGTCTGAGGCTCTGACCACAGCACCACCACCAGGGAAAACGGTTCCTTGGCAGTTACGATGGTCAAATGGCGGATCAACCGCTAAACGTGTAATATGGCGGTCGGACCGCCGGTGCTGCCATTGCTGCACTGCCACCGCCGCGCCCCCATGAGTCTGGCAGTCCATTGACCGGCAAACTCGTAATAAGGCCCCTAGTGTTTGTGTCACTGCCCGTCATGACCCCTGAGACTCAGGGTAGCAAGGGATTGCAACGATAGGAAAGGACACGCTTATGATTGTAGGTGCTAGCCCTGGCTACATGTACTTGATACGCAGCCCATTTTGCACGTGCACACTGCAATTTTTCACCAGCTACCTAGTGCAAAATGTCATCTTTGCATGCATTGTTACATATGTAGATACAAAGTTGCCCAGCAGAGGTGAAATCTGGACCGATGAGGAGGCTAGCAGGCTGGAACTGGTTGGTTTATACATTTCTAAGTTTGCAAAGTTTCATTTTTTTTAAGTTTAGAAAGCTTTATTGAAAAAGATAAACATAGTAAAGCATCGCAAAAACGTGATTTTAAAATGAAAAATGCAGTGATAATTAAAGTAACATTCAAAGTTTCATTTTTAATCTTAGGATGAGCAACGTTTTTAGTATTTCAAGACAATTCTCACTGCGAGATAATGTCCTGTCTCATTGAGCAAAGCCAAGCTGAAAAATGGATGCAGAATTTTTCTCTAGAAGTTTCGCGTTGGTAAACCATTTTACTGTACAGGGGCATTGATCACTAGAAGGGTTCTAGATGTTTCCTGAAAATTACATCATCTGAGGAGACATTTAATTATTATTATAGTCACAAATGTCTTGCGGAAGGGACAGAGCAAGACTCTTCTCTGCGTTCTTTAACTTGTGACGTTTTCCACAGACCTTTGCAAAGGTTGCCAAAACAATTGTTTGCCCTCACCAGTCAGCAGGCAGCACGCTGGCTGCAGAGCAGACATGGAGTCGGCGTTGCGCCGAGAGCGCCATCAGCCATCAAAGTCAAGAAGTGCTTACACCGCAGCTACGTAAACTTATAAACTGCTGTCTGAAATAATGCAAAGATAATTACAGCATAAGCCCTCCTCTCTTGGGAGGTTTCTGGCTTTGAAACAAGACATTGAAAAGAGAATTCACAGAATAAGTGAGGTGGAAATCCACCCTCCTTAAAAGATTGCCAGGCTTGGCCTCTCTATTCCCTCATTATCTGAGTCTTAACTTCCAAAAACAAAATGGCGGCTGCGCATGGGCGACTGAGGGCTGGTGTGTGCAGCCAAGGGCTGGGGGAGCTTACATTTCATGCTCGGATCAGGGTAAGTGCTTCACCACGGGGGTCTCGGGGATATGTTAGGGCGTGCCCCAGAACTCCAGGTACCCACAAAAGTGAGGCGGTTTTCTCTCGAAGGCTTGTTAGTGCAGGTCTGAGGGATGCCAGGCAGTGCCACACAGGCGGCTTGTCTCTGCCTTCAACACCACCAGCAAGGTGGTGGCAGATTTATAAAGATTTCATGCAACGCAGTGCAGGAGGAAGGCAAGTTGTTGTCGTGAATGGATGGAACAGAGCTGAAAAGTACCATAGGTCACATGCATCAACGAAAATACCGATTGCGACCGGTATTTTTGCATTTGGGATGCATACACCCAAATGCAAAATTGCAATTTAAGTAATCACAAAACTTGAGATTACTTAAATTGGGTATGCATTTAGGGAATCGCAAATTGCAATTCACCTAAATGCAATGCATGATGCAATTTCAAATTGCGAATTTGCACTTAGGGATCGCAAAATACCATCAATTTTAACTTGATGGTAATTTGCATAAAGTTGGAAAAATGCACTAAAGTGCCCTTGGGGCATGTATGTGCGCAACATGTGGTAACATTTCAATTTCAGGGGTACAACAGACTGCCTTTTGGCACCCTTGCACCCTTGAAACTGCATGCGCAATTTGCGAATACCTATTTGGTACTCGCAATTTGCACATGCAATTCCCAATTGATCCTATGGGCCTCTAGGCCCATAGGAATGTATGGGTAGCTATTCCTTAGCTGTGATTCGCAATTTGCGAGTCGCAATTAAGGATTATGTAGGAATCGCAGTTTTTTTTGCGATTCATACATGCATAGCGAGTCCTAAATAGCGATTTCTTAAAATTTTCTATTTAGGATTCCTAAATCCTGACTTTGATACTTGTGGCCCCATATTTATACTAAGATATGGCGCTCTTCAACTTTCCCCCTGCGTTGGCACACTTGAGGCTGCCTAGCGCCAACGCAGGCACCCTTGCACTAGAGGTGGGTGAGCCAACGAATTAACAGAGAGAGCCGAGCCGAGAGCCTGGCTCAACTGTAAGAGCCCGTGCAGGAGCCGAGCCCTGAAAATATTTGACATGTAAGTCATGCAACAAGCATCACCTTAAAATATGATGGTGTCTGAGCAAAATGTTTTAAAAAATTGTATTCTTTAACATGCGTTTGACTTTCAGTACTTAAGATTATATCATTGCACTGAAAAGTATTGATTAAAAGTGATAGTTTTTACAGATTAACAAAAAAGCATTCCTGCACCTCCTTCTCTGCGCTCCTGGCATGCCATTAGAGAACTAACCCCCAGATGCATCAAAGTGATGTTTTGCGAGTCCTTAATAGCGAAATTTAAGGATTCGCTATTAAAGACTCGCAAAATGGAATTCATGTAGGAATCGCAATGTTATTTGTGATTCCTACTGATTCCTTATTTGCGGTTCGCTAATTGCTAATCGCAAATAAGGAATGAATAGGGAGTCATTCCTTATTTGCGATTAGCAATTAACGAATCGCAAATGTGCCGCAATTTCAAGGGTGCCAGGGTGTCCAAAGGACACCCTGAAGCACCCCTGAAATGGTAATGTTCACTGGTGTTGCGCACACACATGTCCCAAGGACATGTGTGTGCGTAATATACAACTTAGAAAAATGCACTAAAGTGCATATTTGTAAGTTTTAGCTATTTACCACGTAGTTTGAATTCGCGGTAAATAGCTACCCCAGATTGCGAATTCGCAATCTTGGAATGGTTCATGCATTGCATTTAAGGAATCGCAAATTGCGATTCCTTAAATGCAATCGCAATTTGAGAACTCGCAATTATTTGCGAATTCTTAAATTGCGAGTGCATGAACCCTTGATGCACCTCAAATGCCATTTTAGCGGGCGCAAACGGCCGATTTTTGCGATTCGCACCGTTTGCGCTCACAAAAATGCTTGATGCATTGATGTAAGAGGCATGTCAACTGTCACGTGTACCCTATACATATGGTGTAGAACAGGTAGAGCAACATTATAGTTTATTAAACAAAAAAAAGTGTTTTTTGTGTAGCTCCCTACCTGAAGTACGTATTTGAAGGCTCTCGCAAATGTGATAATGAAGAAAAAGGATTCTTGGTGAAAAAATGTTTTGCACAGGATCACTCAAGTTCAGCAAGTGGGGAAGCCGGGATTTCTTGTTTAACACTGTGCTATCCGGGCACTAAATGGGTATCTGTTTCTCTCTTGTCCTTTTTACATCAAAGGGGTGTCATCAAAGCTTGTCCTTATGTTTTTGGCGCACTATGGGACCGCCTGAGTGGTAGGCAGCAGCCAAATGAAAGCTCGGGTCGTTATGGGTTCGAGGCGTCACGAGGACCTTGAGCCGAGCCAGGCACCTGGCTCGAGCTTTCAGAGGCCCGCCCACTGCGTCCTTCTCACTCCAAATAACTGACTAATATCCACCACTGAAATTACTTCATATTTCACCATATTAATTCACCACTAATCCTTTATGGGCTTCCTGAATAGCGTGCGTCAACAAGCGCTATATAAATACAAACCTTTGTCCTCCTCTATCCTTCTGCTATCCTTCCAAATCCAAATAACTGACTAACCTATCCACCACTTAAAATGTACTTGCATGTTTCACTATACTGATTCAACACTAATCCTCTATGGGTCCCGGAGTAGCGTGCTACTCGCCGAAAAAGCGGTTTGACGCCTCGTCAGGGGTTGTAAGCGCAATATAAATGCAATTACAATACAATACAATACAGGCAGGATTGTTCTTCTGCAGGAAGGGATACCTTGCAGCACAAAAACAATCTTAAGAGGGAATTTTCTCCACCTCTGTGTGATTCAAATAACAAGGAAATGACAAGGAGAAAATGTTGGTAGGCATATCAATTACACGCAATTCCAGTTTTACAATCTTTAGTAAATCTGGATTGGTGTGAAACCTGCGAGAACGCTCATGTTCCACCCGCGGAACGCTTACCACTAAGAAATGTTACGTAACGCAGCACAAGCTGTTGTATTGCGTTACATTTCTATGCAAAGCCACTCACATCCGCACAAATCAGGCCTTGCGTGCTTTGCACATTCCGGATAAGCCTTTCCATGAAACAGCATCTTTTGTAGTCACCCCCCCCCCCGTAGCAAGCATCCGAGTAATATTTTGTACATTTCCAATCGATAGTTTCAATGCTTGTACTTTCTTGGCTGTAACTGTAGCCCATGAAAAATTGTTTCCCTTTTTGTGATGTGATGATCTTGCTCTTTCTGTCATTATGTCTGAAAATAATATAATAATACAAATAATTAAATGTACGGTGAAGTTGCGGGATTGAGTACAGTAGGGGCTCTGTTCCAAGATGGTGCACTTCTACCCTTTGGCAGGTTGCCGGAGGACGGTGAGCTCCCGGCGGGTCACTTCCTAGCTCATGGCCGCCTGCTAGCCGAAAAACATTGATTGGGACATATCTCTGGCACAGAGGCAGAACGCACCCTCTGACACATGCCCTGCACATCATGGGCAGGGGTTGGTGACTTATCATATGGTTTATTTGTGCCCAGGGAGATACTTGCAGCAAGACAAAGTAAAAAAGAAAGACTGAGGGGAAGATTTATGTTAGCTGGCGCATCCCCAGGGATGCGCCAGTTAACATGCGCCACAGTGCGCCACTGCTCCGCCGCCCATGGTGTGCCGCACTTCTCATGGAGTCTGAGTAGGCATTTTACAGTACGTCAATGTACGTCTGACACCAAATTATGTACTTTTTTGCAGAATCTGTTTCCCAGTCCCTGTCCTGAAGAGAACCTTGAATACTTAGGTTCGAAACGCGTCGACAATACCACCCTGTGGCTACAACAAAGGGTGCCGCTAGGATGTAAATCATACCACCACTCTGTATCCTAGCCTTGCAACCCTATTTAACATTACACCACAGGCTTTCGTTGACAGGCAGGCTTGTTTTTGATCTCAACCCCGCCTGTCACTTGGTTTTTTCAATCTCTAGGACTGGTTCCCGTTTGTTCGCTTATGGATTAATCTCTGCACTGTATATAATTGCAATTTATTTGAATTATTATACATTTGTGATTGTCTTTTGGTGTGTCTAACCAATCTTTTGTTTGATTCTTTGTTGTAAATTTGTAAATGTGTGCATTTGTAGATACTGTATATATGAACCTTTTGAATTGAAAGTGGTTTTGTTTGTGCTTGTGTTTCAAAAAATTGCTGATAAATGTAAAAAAGAAAAATAAACTTGTTTGGAAAATTAAATCCAGTGGTCACACGGTACAGATTGACTGTGTGTCTGGGGAATTGTTTCACGAATAATCCTGTCCAGCCACCCTGTTCTGTTTTTCCTATTGTTGAGATCCGGGTTGGTCAGATGTAGGATCCAATACCTTTACTGTTTCACAGCATTTATGATGCGGCGCACCATGGTGCAAGGCAGTGAAGATGCGTGACGCATCTCTCGGCGCACGGGCGGCGCATTGCAGGAGTCATGTCGCAAGTGCGACATGACTCCTGCAATGCACAGGGGCCACCTGTTCAATGTATGGTGCGTCACCCTTACGCCTGCTTCAAGCAGGCATAGGGAATTGACGGAGAAAGTGACTGAGTGAAATCTCATAGATTTCACTCAGTCACTTTTAGGAGGCGTTCCTGCGCAGGAACCCCCCCCCTGCGCAGGAACGCCTCCTTATGGCGCAGGGGTTTCCAACGTGACGCATCTCCTAGATGCGTCACGTTGTAAATAGGGCGCATTGTTTGCGCCGCCGTTGCATCACATTACGTGACGCAATTGCGGCGCAAGGAGGCGTAAGAGCCTCATAAATCTGCCCCTGAGATTGGCTGAAAGAGTGAGAAACTGCAGAGGGCAGTCTGAATAACAGAACATGACCGATTGAAGCCCTCTGAAGGCAGGCTCGGAGGCATCTGGTAATCCTACTCTGATCACTCAAAACCTGAAGTGTGCCTGAGACACCCCCCTCCTGCCCACCCAACTGGACCCAGCGGTCTCAGGTGCTGCCGGGCCAAGGTACCTTTCACAATCTGCAAAATCAACAACCAAGTAGGTTCACTCTTGGAAATAACTAGGTCTTGTTGCCCAGTCTGCAAAAATAAACCATGATCCGTATTTCGGCGAGTTAAATTAGCCCCTCCCATGCTCGTGACGAGCTCAGCTCGTCATGAGCCACGGTGCTCGTGTGTTCATGACGAGCCGAGCTCGTCATGGCCGTTAGAACGCTCTCATGCGAGGCTAATTCTCCTGCTGTGCTGAGCGTTCTAAGGAAATGGGTGTGGCCGTGAAGAGCTCAGCTTGTCATGAGCACACAAGCACAGTGGCTCATGAGCACCGGGGCGCTGTGCGCGCCCCCGCCCCCAGCACAGCGGGGGAATAACCCCTGCAGCCAAAGGGTTAAAAGACCTTTTTTTATATTTCAAAGTATTTTATTGATATTTAATTAGCAGATACATTAGCATTACTGTTGCAGGGTTAGCCAAACTTAGCATGTATTACGGTGATTACAGGTACATGAGATATAGGTTTAGCTGAACCCCTCTACATGGCTTGCTGTCTCTTTCTTTCTATCTCCCTGTCCTTAAAAGACCTTTCTTAGCTAGAGTTCCACCCCCCTGTGGAGTGCAACCCTTTATTCCACCACTGCCTGGGCAAGTGCAAGCTTTATGTTTGTGATTCCAGCAGTGTACACACGTGTGCCTTCTTATTTATTTTATTTTTATTTTATTTTATTTTATTTTAAGGTTTTATAGAGCGCAAACTTGACCCAAGAAGGTATCAGAGCGCTTTACAGATTCATAGAGTAATACAAAAGGCAGGTCGTCACAGGAGACCTGTACATCAGAGAGCTTACAGGGTCGAGGGGTCATAAGGTAGGCAGGATATCACTCGAGTACTGTACATTGGGGGGTATGAAAAACTATACATCAGGGCTTTTTACAAAGTCAAGAGTCATACAATAGGCAGGATATCACACGAGTACTGTACATTGGGGAGGGGGTGCAGGGTACCAGCAGGGTGGGTGACTACAAGGAAGCATTATAATCATAGATTACAGATGGTAGCCCCCAGGTTTCTTGACGTGGCGAGGTCGCAGGATAAGGCTATAGTCTCTCAGGTGGCAGGGAGCAGCTTTAGCTAAGGAATTTACCCATGAGGAAGGATTTAGCCTCTTTTTTGAAGCGTGCCAGGGAGGGGATTCTTCTGATGTTGGGAGGGAGGGAGTTCCATACTCTTGGTGCAGTCCCGGCGAAAGCCCGATTGTAGGTTTTTATTTTCCTAAAGCGTGCAGGCCGGAGTAGGAGGGCATTGGCCGATCGTGAGTTTCTGCTTCCTCCCGATATCACAAGCTTCTGTGCAAGATACGCAGGGGAGTTAGAGTGTAAGGCCTTGTGCGTGATGCATGCCAGCTTGAGGTGAATCCTAGCCTCGAGGGGAAGCCAGTTCAACGCTTTCAAGTGAGGAGTGATGTGATCGAATTTTCTGGAGCCTGTAAGTAATCTGGCAGCTGCATTGAGGCAGGCTTTTAAGGGTGCCAGAGAGACCTTGGGTAAACCAGAGAGGGTGGAGCAACCATATTCCAGCCGAGAGATAACTGTGATGTGATGTGATGCAACATTTATATAGCGCACTACCACTCCAAGGAGCATCTTGGCGCTTAACTCCATATCTGCCAGCAGATGTATGTGGCTGTGCTGTCCCCACTAAAAGGGAAATCCAACAGATGATAATGTCTAGACTATCCCTACTAGAAGTGAAATTTATATTAGTGCTTTGCATCCTGTGTCTGACAAGGTATAAATCCAAGTTTTTAGAGATTTTCTGAATCTTTGCTCAGTATTGATCTCACGAAGCTGGTGCGGTAGCTTGTTCCAGGCCTTTGCCCCAATCACTGCCAAGGATTTACCTCCCTTTGTCGCCAGCCTGAATTTGGGGACAGTGAGCAAGTTGGCTGTGGTTGACCTAAGTTCCCGAGATGGATGGTATTGCGTAAAATATTTACGCAGATGCAACGGACCCTGATGATGAAAAGCCCTATAGGTAATAGTCAGGACCGTAAACAGAATGCGCTTATGAATCTGGAGCCAGTGCAGGGTGCCCAATACAGCAGAGGCCGACGATTTCCTCGGCCATCTGAGTACCAGTCTGGCGGCAGCGTGCTGGACCATCTGAAGTCTGTGCAGGGCCGATTTATTAGACCCTGGATATAGGCTATTACAGTAGTCTAATCTGGATGTTATAAGCGCAACTGCGACCGTACGTCTGGCGCTCAGAGGAAGCAGGTCAAAGAATTTTCTAAGGCCCTTTATGATGTTAAAACAAGAGCCGGCCACTTCCCTGGCTTGCTGTTTAAAGGACAGGGTATCATAAAATTTGATCCCTAGATTTCGTGCTGTGTTGATTGTGTTGGGCGGGGGCTCTGCCTCCCTTGGCCACCACGACTGTGGGGAGAAATAATTATTTAATCCAAACGGCAAGATTTCCGTTTTGGCGGAGTTGCACTTTAGATGGTTATTAGTCATCCAAGTGAATGTCGCAGATAGGCATTCTTTCAGGGTCTGTTCAGCATTGGCCATGTCACTATCAAGGATAAGTACTAACTGTGTATCATCGGCATAAGCAATCGTGCTGATGCCAAACGAAGAGATCAATTTGATCAGGAGGACCATATATAAATTAAAGAGTGTAGGGCTTAGACTTGAGCCCTGCGGTACCCCTGTCTTCAAGGCCTTCTCCTCTGAACGGAACTGTCCCAACATAATGACCTGGCGCCTATGCGTAATGACTGGACTGCTAGTTTTAGGTCAGGAGCGTCTAGAGAGGGTTTCAGTTTCCATAGGTAGCTCTGGTGGAATCTGGCAGATTTGGCCATTGAGTTGATGTGGTCTCGCATGTTTAGGTTGTAATCCAAGGTAATTCCCAGAGATTTGGCTGAGTCCACAATGGACGGGGGACAGTTTAAGGCTGTGATAGCTTTAATCCGTGTCTGGATCTCAGAGTTGCTCCTGGGCGGGGAGATTAGTAGGAACTCAGTTTTCTTAGATTTGAGTTTGAGTTGGTTGGAGGGGAGCCATCGGACGGTCTGCTTCAGGGGCTCATTCAAGGTGAGGATCCCCGCAAGAGATGAGATTTTTATGTAGATCTGAGTGTCATCAGAGTACATATGGAAGGAGATATTTGCAGTGCGAAGGACTTTGGCAAGGGGTTCTAAATAGAGATTGAAAAGGGTGGGGGACAACGTCGATCCTTAAGAGACTCCCACCGTGACCACGGAGGGAGCAGACAGTTCGCCATTGATTAGGAATCTCTGAGATCGGTTTTGGAGGTAGGAACTAAACCAATCGAGGACTGTGCCATCTAATCCCATCCTCAGTTTGAGGCGTTTGAGTAGCATCTCGTGGTTGACCGTGTCGAAGGCCGAGGATAGATCAAGGAGGATTAGGAGACAGGTTTTGTCTTGGTCAAGGGCTTGAAGAGCGTCATCGACAATGTGGAGCATGGTGGTTTCAGTGTTGTGTCCCGGTCGGAAGCCGGATTGGCAGTCGTCGAGTAGATGGAAGTTGTTGATGTGGTGGCTTAGCTGTATTTGTACACACTTTTCCAGCACTTTGGCCAAGAGAGGAATGTTGGAAATTGATCTAAAGTTGTCTGGGGAGGCTGGGTCCAGCGCCGGCTTTTTCCGACTGGGGAGGACTTGGCCTGCTTTCAGCGAGGCCGGTATTGATCCCTGCAGGAGAGAGGCGCTGATTATCGCAGTCCAGCTAGGAATAATGGATTTGGCAACGGTCGCAAGACAGTTTGAAGGGAGCGGGTCGTTGAAATGGTTGTTCGGGTTCAAGGTGGAAAGGATTTTCGCGACAGCGTCTTCATCGTAGGGTGCGTATTCGGACCAGTGTGCTAGATTCTTAGGTGAGGACCATGGCGGCGGGGGGGGGGGGGGAGGCGGAGGGTCATGGTTCGATGGGGGGAGTGAGGCAGCCTTGAGTTCGATACCTAAGGTTTCGATTTTGTTTGCGAAAAACGAGGAGAAATCATCGAATGAGATGAGAGACTTGGGGGTTTCTTTCGCGGTTTGGACAGTTTGTTCGATTGGAGTTTGACCATCTCAAAGAGTTTGTGTGGTCTGTTCTGAGCATTTCCTAATTCCGCTCTGAAAAACTCTTTTTTTGAGTTGACGATGTTCTTGTTGTGAGTATTTCTGGCCTGGCGAAGAAGTTTTAGGTGATCTGCCGAGGGGTGCTGTCTCCAGATTCTTTCGGTTTGTCGGAGGGATCTCCTCTCATCGTTGAGAGAACAAGTGAACCATGGGTTTCTATCTTTGACTTGAGTTCTTTTTAGTTTAAGAGGGGCTAGGTCATTCAAGATGTTCGACATTGTAGCAGAGTAGTGATCATTGAGGTCACTGACCGAAGAGATGTGGGGGGGGGGTGAGGTCGGATTTGCAGCGGATCTCGAGTTCATTGAGGTCTAGGTTTTTGGTGTCTCTGACCCAGCGTTTTGGGAGCACCGGTTGTGGTGTACTTGTCTTGCGGGTGCCAGGTAGCAGGAAGGCGATGGCATGGTGGTCTGACCAGTCGCAGGGGTCAATCGATATGAGCTTGACGGTTGTCTTCTTGGAGGTGATCCAGTCTAGAATGGCTCCTTTCGAGTGGGTTGGGAGAGGACAAGCTTGGGTCAGGGCTAGATCGGCCAAGAGGTCTTTAATGGCGTTGACATGAGGATCCTTAAGATCGTTCCAGTGCAGGTTGAAGCCACCGAGGAAAATGTCTTTGGTGTTGGGGGAGTTCTTAGCCATGATAATTTCCATGAGGTAGTCAGTGAAGGGTTCATTTGTGCCTGGGGGGTGGTAAAAGATGTGTAGGTTGCATAGTTGGGTGGTGCTACTGCAGACTGAGAGGGCTAGATATTCGCAGGAATCAGTGGTATCCATTAGAAGCTCTGTGACAAGGAGGTTAGAGCGATGGATGCAGGCGATTCCGCCAACTTTCTTGTTATGTGGTCTGTCTAGCCTGGCAATGTTAAAGTTAGGGGGTACTAAGAGGTCGAGGCATGGGGATGAAGCATCATTAAGCCATGATTCTGTTAGAAAGGCTAAGTCGGTGTTGTTCAAATCATCTAAATTAGTGAATGATTCGCAAGAACTATGCGACGATATCGCAGGATTCTTTTATTCTAAAATCGAGGACATTTACAGCTCCCTTAAATCCTCCAATACTACATTAGACACAAACAGTACTCCCCTGCCCTCCCTCCCTTCGCCCGTACTCAGGGAGACTACTGACTCTTTGGATCCCCTGCCAAACCTTTCCAGTTTTCTCCATGTAACCCTTGAGGAACTTAACCACCTTCTTGATGCCACCAAATCCTGCTCCCCTCCTGACCCCTGCCCCCTTAAAATCTTGAAAGCCTGCAGAGTTTCTGTTCTACCTCCTCTTCTGCAAGTCATGAACTTGGCTATTGACGAGGGCTCGTTTCCAACTCCCTGGAAAGCGGCAGTTGTAAAGCCCCTCCTAAAAAAGCCCTCGCTCAATCCGGAAGTCCTAAAAAACTTCTGACCAATATTTCTTCTTCCAGCCCCGGCAAAGATGTTTGAGGCCCACCTCAATTTGCATCTGACTTCCTATCTTGAAAAAACGGATTTCCTTGACATCTCCCAGCATGGGTTCCGTGCTGCTCACAGCACCGAATCCGCCCTTACTGTAGTTGCTAATAACATCCGCACCGAGATGGACAGAGGCCGGACAACAATGCTGGTGCTTCTGGATCTCACAGCAGCTTTCGATTAAGGGTGGGCGGCCAGCTACGCTCCGTGCACGGAGTGCGCGTAGTGCCGTCTCCTACGCATTTTGCGTAGTGGGCGTAGCCAGGCGGCACTACGCGCGCTCCGCAGACGTTGCGTAGCCGGCCGCCACCCGCCTCCCTCCCGCCCGCCCTAAATATGTAAATAAAAGGATAGAAAGGTTTTAAAGACACTTACCTTGTCCGCCACGTCCCCGGGGCTCCCTCTCGCCGTCCCTGGATTCGCGCCGCCATTTCGGATACTAATGCGCATGCGCGGGCGGCCGCGCATGCGCATTTCTCATGAGAAATGCGCATGCGCGGGCACCCGCGCATGCGCATTAGTATCCGAAATGGCGGCGGCGCGAATCCAGGGACGGCAAGAGGGAGCCCCGGGGACGCGGCGGACAAGGTAAGTGTTTTTAAAATCTTTCTATCCTTTTATTTAAATATTTAGGGAGGGCAGGAGGGAGGCGGGCGGTGCGTAGTGGGGCTACGCGGAGTGCGCGGGTGGGCGTAGTTTTGCGCCCACTTCGCGTAGCTCCGCGGAGCCCCACTCCGCACACTACGCCCAGGGTTACTTTCGATACCCTATCCCCTTCAATCCTGGTTGACCGGCTGAAGGGGATAGGGGTGGGAGGAAGCACCCTAAGTCTTCTGTCTTCCTTTCTCTCACAGAGACAACAAAGGGTTCAGCTTGGTAGGTTTCTGTCCTCCTCCAAAGAAGTGCAATGTGGGGTTCCTCAGGGCTCGGCCCAGAGTCCCCTGTTATTCAACATCTACGTAACCCCACTTGCCGAGGTAATAGGATCTTTTGGGTATCAAATATTATCTTATGCAGATGATACCCAAATTATTATCTCCTCCACCTCACCGATCACTGATGCCGCTTTCAGATTTCGATCTTGTATGGAAGCGGTCTCCAAGTGGATGGTGCGCAATTACCTGAAGCTTAACGGTGAGAAGACGGAGGTCCTAGTCTTTGGAGGAAACCCGGACATCTGGTCCAAGGACTGGTGGCCTCCCTCTTTAGGAGACTGTCCCCAACCTACCAACTCGGCCAGGAACCTTGGTGTTCTCTTCGACTCGGCCCTCTCCTTTGAGCTCCAGGTGAACAGAACTGTATCCACCTGCTGTAACACCATCCGCATGCTCAAAAAAATCGCCCCCTATCTGTCATTAGACGCTCGCAAGCAGTCCACCGTTGCCATGGTATCTTACAGGCCTGAATACTGCAATGCGCTATATGTTGGCATAAACAAGAAAGCCCTCCACCGCCTTCAAATGGTCCAGAATTCTGCTGCGAGGATGGTCCTAAACCTTCCAAAGCTATCATCTGCTACTCAGGCCAGAAAGGACCTCCATTGGCTCCACATACATTCCAGAATCCCCATCAAAATTATATGTCTGGCGCACAGAGCCGTTTTTGGCTCTGGCTCAAAAAGGCATAAAGGCCCTGGTCAATCCCTACTCCCCAAGAGAACCCTCCGATCATCCTCAAAAAATCTGTTGTCGGTTCCCAGATTCAAAAAAACAAAACGGGGAGGAAGAGCCTTTTCCACTCTGGCACCGAAATTGTGGAACAACCTTCCCCCTGAGCTTTCTAACCAACCTTCCCTGAATACGTTTCGGAAGCTCTTGAAGACTTGGCTCTTCTCCCAAGCCTATCACTGATTCCTTATTCTGCTGTCCGTTTTCTGTATCTGTAAATTGTCCAGTTATAGTTTATGTTTTAGTCTGCGCCTTGATGCCTTCGGGTTAAGTTTGCCCATTATCAATAATTCTTCTTCTTCTTCTTCTCCTTCAGAATGAGAGCAGCGACATCGGCCGCTTGCTTTACTGCAGAACAGCAGTTGATTAAGAGACCCGTCAGAGCAGGGAGGGGGGTGGTACCGGGAGTCGGGACAGATAGGGGTACGGGTGCGAGGTTGCTTCTGATTACCCTTCTATTACAGAGGGGGGCTGATCTGTAAGGGTCGATAGCGACCGTGCAGATGGGGTGTGCAGCACTCGCGTCTGGTAGACAAGGAGAGGTAGGGGCTGCGTTATGGTCCTTGAGAAAATCCTGGATTTCCTTTTCAGTGAGGTCTAGTGAATTTGTTGTGAGGAGGGAAAAGTTGTAAGAGAGGGCGAGGTCAAGGGTTTCCTCCTCAGATAGACAGCTAGTGTGCTTGCGAGGGTGAATATGCCTTAAGGATGTCGGTAGAGGGCGTTTGGGAAGCTCTGGGATTGTAGGGTAAGGCAGCTGAGGCATGAGGTTTGCGAAGGAGAGTTCGGCGAGGTGGAGGAGGTTTGTTAGATCGAGGATGGAGGAGTGGAAGCTCTGAATTATTTTGGAGGCTCTGGAGTGCAGGGAGTGGATATCTGCGGTGGGGGGGTTGGAGGGTAAGGGTGGACTGTGCTAGGAGTCGTGGAAGGGGTGGCTTGAGTGTTAGCGGGTCTGGCTTGGCCTGCTACAGTAAGAGTCGCTGAGGAGGGGGGGGGCAAAGGGGGGCTGTGTTAGGAGTCATAAAAGGGGTGGCTTGAGTGCTAGCGGGGCTGGCTTGACCTGCCACAGCAAAAGTCGCTGAGGACGTAGTGGTCTTAGAGTCCAAATGGGGAGGATGGAGAGAGGAGACCAAGGGTCCAGGGTTTATTTCGCTCGGGTTGTATTAGGAGGCCTGATGGTGTTAAGGTTTGCTGTGATGGAAGCCGTGGATTCCGAGTGGGGAGCATGGAGGGGGGAATCACGGATCTCTGGTCCATGGCGTTAGGGAGGTTGGTAGGAGTAGTGAGGGGATTAGGGTATTCTATGTTGGGCAGGGGGGTCGGAATAAAGTCAGGCCGGGTGTTGGTCGGCGTCCCAGTGTCATGCACATGGTTTCGGAGAGTGGTAAAAAGATCTGATTTAATTGTTGTAGCCTGTTCTCTTCTCACAACGTTTCCCCGGGAGTGGTCCAACTGTCTGCTTCTGCCACGGTTCTACTTTGGCCGCTGGACTGTGTACTTTTAATTCCAAATGTTCTTATTTAGTGCCTTTTTGAGACACTTCCTTAGGAGGGGTGGGAGATTTATAGTGACCAATAGGAATTCAATGTTGAGTTTTTTAAATTATTTAATGTTTTTGAGGACGACAAGTCATAAATGTGGATCCATAGAGGATGGGCTCTAAGGGGGGGGGCATAGCATGGTATAGGGGGTGGGTTGGCTTGCCCATATGGGAGTTAAGGGTGGAGCAGGGGTGGAATGAGGGTTGTGGTGTTTATTTTTCAGAGCATTTGGCGGGTTATTTTTGAAGAATTGACCTGGTGCAAGGTTGGTCACACTGCAAGTAAATTATGCAGCTTGATCAGAGATAACGTGGGTTTATGGTGATAGCTGGTAAGGGCGGAGGTCCTGGGAAGCAGCTGCATATCTTATCATGGGATATTAATGAGGTCAAGTCGTTACGAAAGCGGAAATTGGTACGGGAGGAACTGAACAATCTTAGACCACAAATCTTGTGTCTTCAAGAGATTCATCTGTCTCAGATGAAGAGAGCTGAATTTGTTAAAAAGAAATTGGGGCATATTATCAAGAATGGCGTTAAAAATGATCGCCGGTTTAACGGCAGAAAATTGCTGCTAAAGCGGCGATAATGGGCTTGATAATATGCCCTCGAGGATTCCAGTAGAACATGGGCTTCGATTGGAATTCTCCAATACTGGATCTTATTAGGAAAACTCCTCTTCAAAGAAATATTGGGGATGTCTATAAGGCAATTTATACTGTTTCACATTTTCAAATCAAAGACGGGTTTTAGTTGCGGGCTAATAAGTGGAGTTCTTGGCTTAGTACGGAAGTTACCGGGGCTGATCTTCGGCGTAGTAATGCGATGGGCCATTCAGTTTTGAACATTTCTCAGATTAAGGTTCATCAGCTTAAATGTATTAATAATTGGTATTTTACTCTGCAGCGTCTTTTTATTATGAAACTGGGGCCGGATGATCAGTGCTTCCGTTGCGGGATGGCGGGACTAACACAGTTCATGTTTTTGCACCCTGTCCTGTGCTTCGACTGGTTTGGCAATTCGTCTTTGGTAAATTAGGGGTATATCTAATACAGCGGTGATTTGAACCTCTTCCGTGCGATGGACGGTCCCTGGCCGTCTGACTTCATGGTGGGCGTGTGCGGAGGACGTCTGGCGGCCGTCTGAACCACTCACACGTGGGATTTCTCAGCACCGGAGAAAAATTATGGCCGCAGCGAAGCGGTTAAGCTCATTATGATGGGGCATTCACCAGCTATTCCCCCTCCCCCTTTTGCGGGTGTTTATTTTTTTTCATCACGCTAGCGACGCTGGTTTTGGCTCAATTCTGGCTCGTTAGTGAGCCACCCGACCCTTGGATCTGGTGGCAGGAATTCTTTTATACGAGTAGGCTAGAGATGGTGCTAATCGACAATGATCCTTGGAGGAAAAGGTTGGGTCAGATATGGGATCCTGTTGGTGGTTGGTTGGCAGAGCCTTCAGTCATAAGAAAAGATAAGTAACAATCTTCTTGGAAGGGGCTGGATGGAAAGATGAAAAGAAGCTTGCGCTCCAATGGCATGATGCTGAGGCAGTCTTCCCCATCACTGAATATGGCCTCTGATTGCTCTGTCATCTGGAAATCGGTTGTGTTTGACCTTTTTCTTAATCCTAACCCTCTGTTTTTATTTTTACTTATTGTCATTTTTGGAATTTTTAGGTATTTGATTATTTTTAAGCAATTACTGTTTATGTGTGGTTATTTAGGTTGTTTAGTGCCCCTGAGCACCTTTGGGCAAAGTTAAAGCTTTAAAAAAAAATTTTTTAAGTTAATACATTAATTAATTGACTCTTTCTCTTCCTTAGACCGCATGTTGCCTGAAAGACCAGAGAAGCTCGACCTGTTTTCATCATAAAACTAGCGACGCCTCAGAATATCCGAGAATTATTTCTGTGAAGCTATGCAAAAGTGTATAGCTTGCCATGTTCGGCAGGACCCCACCCCTGGAGGTAACTCCCCCCTCATGTATCTAAGCTCTCATATGTACACAACGTAGAGTCAGAGCCAATGGGGAGGCTCAGCCATGATACTCTACCCAGAATTAACGGTAGCCACCCTATACCTTGGTGGATCACGTGAAAAGGCCACTGCTCTCCTACAACAACCAGCCACCACCAGGAGTCACTAGTGTTATGGCTGATTATGTGGGCCGCAGCCACGTATGTTAAAAGTCAAGTCAATCAAGTCAAGTCAGAATTTGTATAGCGCACTACTCACCCGGAGGGTCTCAAGGCGCTTGAGGGGGGGGGGGTTCGCTACTTATCAAATAGCCAAGTTTTGAGTTGTTTTCTGAAGGAGAGGTGGTTCTGTGTAAGGCGGAGGTGGGTGGGGAGAGAGTTCCAGGTTTTGGCCGCTAAGTAAGAGAAAGATCTTCCTCCCATGGTGGTTCTTCGGATGCGTAGAATCGCGGCAAGGGCTTGATTGGACGATCGTAGTTGGCGGGTGGGGGTGTAAAAGGTCAGGCGCGTGTTGAGGTATTTGGGTCCTAGGTCGTAGAGGGCTTTGTGTGCGTGGGTGAGGAGACAGAATGTTATTCTCTTGTTGACGGGGAGCCAATGAAGGTCTTTCAGGTGACCGGATATGTGATTGTGGCGGGGTATGTCTAGGATGAGTCTGGCGGAGGAGTTCTGAATGCGTTGGAGTTTTTTCTGTAATTTGGCTGTGGTTCCGGCGTAGAGGGTGTTTCCGTAGTCCAGTCGGCTTGTGACGAGTGCTTGGGTGACCGTCTTTCTAGTTTCGGTGGGGATCCATCGGAAGATCTTTTTGAGCATACGTAAGATGTTAAAGCATGATGATGATATGGCGTTGACTTGTCTGGTCATCGAGAGGGAGGAGTCTAGAATGAATCCCAGGTTGCGAGCATGGTCCGTTGGTTTGGGCGCGCTGCCTAGGGCCGGTGGCCACCATGAGTCGTCCCATGCGGAGGAGGATGATCCTAGGATGAGGACTTCCGTCTTGTCTGAATTCAGTTTTAAGCGGCTGTTCTTCATCCACTCGGCTACGTCTTACATCCCTTCGTGTAGGTTGGTTTTGGCGGTGTTTGGGTCTTTGGTGAGGGAGAGGATCAGCTGTGTGTCGTCAGCATAGGAGATGATGTTGAGGTTGTGTTGGCGTGCGATGGAAGCGAGTGGACTCATGTAGACGTTGAAGAGGGTGAGGCTGAGCGATGATCCTTGTGGTACGCCACAGATGACTTCGGTGGCCTCTGATTTGAAAGGGGGGAGGCGGACTCTCTGGGTTCTTCCGGCGAGGAACGATATGATTCAATCCAGTGTTTTTCCTTGTCTCCCGACGTTGCTGAGGCGTTGTACAAGGGTGCTATGACAGACCGTGTCAAACTCTGCGGAGAGGTCCAAGAGGATGAGGGCAGCTGTTTCCCCATTGTCGAGTAGTGTTCGGATGTCATCTGTGGCTGCGTGTCAGGTTTGCCCCACAAGTCTTACCTTTGCTTGTGGCGCGATTCCGCAGAGGCGACAAGAGCACCCGTCCCTGTACCCACCTGACCCTCGTGGACGATTATACCCAGCAGGGATGAGATGGACGCAGGGATGGGAGCCAGGGTGTAGGGTTAAGGATGGCGTGGAGCTGGTGGGGCGTCCCGGTGTCACTGGAAACCAGAACAAGAAAGATCAGAAAGTGAAGCAGACCCGAAAAGGAACCACCCCACATACACACACACAGGACCAGTTACCCTTGAGGACTCACCAAGGCTCTTGAAACGAAGGGTCCCCGATGAGTGCAGCTCCAGATGTGAATAGCGAGGAAGGCGCTCCTGCGCGATATCGCCAAGTGCAAACTAAAGAAAGCGCTCCTGCGCGTTCACCCAAGCTAAAACAAAATGAAAGCGCTCCTGCGCGGGTAGCTGAAAACCGGAAACCACCACCAAACATGTGGTATCCCTGGTAAGGTGACAGGGTCTGTAGGCAGAGTTATTCCCAATAGCGCTCCTGCGCGGTGGGAAAACTAAAGTATACACCCAAAACACAATCCTAGGTTCAATGTACACCCTTAGGGCGCTCCTGCGCACCAAGGGTCATGAAAACAAAAAATGAGCTTTTTCCTGGAACCCCCAGGTGAAGAATTGCACAAGCGCTCCTGAATGGCGCTTTCTGAGACAAGGTAGCGCTTCAGCGCGGCTTGCCTCCTAGAAGTGTAAGAAACAAAGTATCCCTTCAGCTCGGCTCTCCGGGAAGGCAGCGGAAACAAAGTATCTTTTCAGCGCGGCTCTCCGGGAAGACAGCGGAAACAAAGTATCCCTTCAGCGCGGCTCTCCGGGAAGGCAGCGGAAACAAAGTATCCCTTCAGCGTGGCTCTCCGTGCAGTCAGCAGAAAAGAGCTTGGAAGGGCATGCAGGTCTCGGCAAACGAGTGTTCCAGCAAGGTACTGGAATCCGAAGCACTCAGCCGGCGGGAAACGCGAGGTTTATGCGTTTTCCCCCGGAAGTGCTTCTGAGCCTTGCTGCCTGGTGACTAGACCGGGTACTCGACTTCCGCCGGAAGTGAGTATCCCGGCCTCCCGTGTGTGTTTGCGGAAATGGCCGGCCGCGGCAACGCCGCGAGCCGTGACAGTACCCACCCCCAGAACAGAACCCCTCCAAAGCCACCCCCGAAGTCAGAAAAGAGAGACAGGGCGAGGACACAGGGGATGACGTAGATGGAAAGCACGGACCAGAACAGGAGCATGGCGTACATGGGACAAGGGCTCCCAGGATCGTTCATCTGGACCGTACCCCTTCCAGTCCACTAGGTAGAACAGCTTGCCCTTGGTACGACGGGACCCCAAGATAGCTCTGACTTCATATTCATCATGGCCCTCCACCACCACCGGAGAAGGGGGAGACGGAAGAGAACCGCCAGACTGAACCGCCCGCAACAGGGAGACGTGGAAGACCGGATGGATTTTCATGTGCGGAGGCAGGGACAGCTTCATGGCCACAGGGTTGACTACCTTCTCCACAAGAAAGGGGCCCACATAACGTGGCAACAGTTTTTTGGGCCCATGCACATTCAGGTGCCGAATAGAAAGCCACACGCTATCGCCTTCGCGATACGCGGGTTCTCGTTGTCGATGAGCATCTGCTCGCTCCTTGTAGTTGTCTTTTGCTTTTGCCAACTCGAACCGTGCCTTTTGCCACAGGTCGCGCAGTGTCGCATGGTAAGAACGTACGGAGGGCAAGGGGCAGTCCTGAGGCTCTTCCCATGCCGACGTGCGGGGATGGCGTCCATGGAGGCAGAAGAAAGGGGACATGCCGATGGCCGAATGCTTGCTGTTGTTGTACGCATACTCTGCCATCCATAGCACTTCGGACCATTCCTTCTCGACTGACAGCAGCAGACAACGGAGGTACTGTTCCATGGTGTGGTTTGTCCTTTCGGCCTGTCCGTCGGTCTGGGGGTGGTATGCTGAGGAGAGACGTACGTCCATCTCGAGTATCCTGCATGTCTCCTTCCAAAAACG
Organism: Lissotriton helveticus; assembly: GCF_964261635.1. Classification (NCBI taxonomy): domain Eukaryota; kingdom Metazoa; phylum Chordata; class Amphibia; order Caudata; family Salamandridae; genus Lissotriton; species Lissotriton helveticus. The sequence goes on from NC_136072.1 coordinate 29,845,339, forward strand.
GGACACGAACTGCGATCCCCTATCCGTTATGACCACGGACGGAATGCCATGGAGACGAACCACCTCTTGTACGAATATCAAGGCCAGGTCGGCCGCCGTGGGAAGTTTCGTCAAGGGAACGAAATGTGCCATCTTGGTGAGGTGGTCCACGATTGTGAGAACCGTGGTGTGTCCTGTTTTGGTGAGCGGGAGCTCAACCACAAAGTCCATGGAGATGGTATGCCAGGGAGAAGGAGGCACAGGAATGGGCTGTAAACGACCAACCGATGGTTCGGATCTGTTCTTGCCAAGCAGGCAAACGGCGCAGTTCGTCACATGTGCCTTTGTATCCGTCACCATCGTTGGCCACCAATACTGCCTCCGCACAAGATCGAGCGTTTTGTGGTAACCTGGATGGCCGGAGAGAACATGATTGTGACACGAGTATAGGGCCTTCGTTTGATCGGCTACCCCGGTTAGATGTGTTTGGTTACTTGGCCCTCCTTCTTCGTCCCCTTCCGAGACCACGGGATCGGACCGTGTCGTGTCTGGTTCTGCCTGGCCGCTGGAACGAACAGGAGCGATGATGCCCTGGAAATGTTTCTCCGGTAAGATCAGGCCAGGCTCATGGTCTTCGGCGTTTTCTTCCGTTTCAGCCAGCCGCGACAGTGCATCTGCTTTGGCGTTGTCTTTCCCGGGCCGGAATGTAATCCTAAAGTCGTACTCGTTGAAGAATAAGGTCCATCGGAGCTGTCGGGCTGTGAGGGCACGTGCTGATCGTAGAAACTGCAGGTTTCTGTGGTCTGTATAGATGGTCACTTTATGTTTCGAGTCCTTCAGGAAGTGTCGCCATTCCTCGAATGCGGTCTTGATGGCTAGCAGTTCCCGGTCAGACACGGTGTAGTTGCGCTCGGCGGGTTGGAGTTTCTTAGAGTAAAAGGCCACGGGATGCAGTCGGCCCGTCTCGCAGTTCCGTTGTGAGAGCACACCGCCTATGGCGTCCTTGGAAGCATCAGCCTCTACGATGAAAGGCTGCTCGGTATCAGGGTGCACCAGAACCGGGGCCATGGTAAACCGTCTCTTTAGTTCCTGGAAGGCGTTGTCAGCTTTTTGGTCCCAATCAAAACGTACTCCCATGCGCAGCAAGCGCGTGATGGGAGCCACCATCTCAGAGAAGCCCGTGATAAAACGACGATAATAGTTGGAAAAGCTGAGGAACCGTTGGACGCCCTTCACCGACTCAGGTGTAGGCCAAGACAGGATGGCTTCCACTTTTTTGTTGTCCATTTGAATGCCTGCCGGTGTGATGATGTGCCCCAGGAACTCAACCGATGTGACGTGAAACAGGCTTTTTTCTAACTTCACGTACAGACGGTGTTTCTCCAGTTGCTGTAGGACTGAACGTACATGATGGACGTGCTCTTCGTTGGTTTGTGAATAAATCAGGATGTCGTCGATGTAGACGATACAAAAGACGTCGATGTAGTCCCTCAACACCTCATCAATAAAAAACTGGAATGCGGCGGGGGCGTTGCAGAGTCCGAACGGCATGACCTGGTATTCGAAGAGGCCGAACTTCGTCCGGAAGGCGGTCTTCCATTCGTCACCCTTCCGGACCCTGACAAGATGGTAAGCCCCCCGAAGGTCCAGTTTGGTGTAAATGGTGGCGTTTTTGACCTGGTCCAAGAGGTTGGTTATCAACGGTAGCGGGTACCGTTTTTTAATCGTGATGGTATTCATCGCACGAAAGTCGATGCAGGTCCTCAAATCCCCTTCCTTCTTCGACACGAAGAAAAGAGGAGAGGAAACCGGAGATCTGGAGTGACGTATGAAGCCATTGTCCAGGTATTCGTCCAGATAGGAGCGGAGGTGGATGTTCTCTTTTTCTGTGAGCGAGTAGATCCTGCTGCAGGGCAACGTGGAGCCGGGAATCAGGTCTATGCGGCAGTCAAAGGATCGATGGGGTGGCAAAGTGTTGGCTCCCTTCTTATCGAATACCCCCGCTAGGTCCTGGTATTCTTTCGGTATGGTTCCTTGTGAAACCATTCCCATCCCTACTACAGGTAACGAGTGTGCCTGTATGACCCGAGGACCTGTCAGGTCGATTTCTGCGTAACAGGTGCTATTACAGTACTCTGATTCAAGATGGACGGTTCTGGTCACCCAATCGATGCGGGGATTGTGCTTCACCAACCAAGGCAAACCCAGGATCACCTTGAACTGAGGGGCATCAATGACGTCGAAACATATGGACTCGGTGTGGTTGTTTGAGAAGACCATGGTCAAGGTTTCTGTTCGGTGTCGGATGGGGCCGGAAGTAAGGTCCGTTCCGTCAACGGCCTTGACGGGTTCAGGTTGGGCCTTCGTCACAGTGTCGATACCCAATGCGCGGGAAAACGCTGTATCGATGAAGCAGCCTGTCGCCCCGGAATCCAACATGGCGGTCACCACCCAGGTTCTGCCCGCCAGATTCCGTAAGGACACGTCCATGCCGACGTGATGACTACCGTCGTATACCACCGGGATCGCAGATGTGCATGATGAAGAACCCAGAAGACGGACCCCTGTGTCTACTGGGTTTCCTCGTTTCCCGTCTTGTCTCCCTTGCTGATGGGCAACACGAACGGCCTTCTGCCTCGTGGTCTTGAGGGCTTAGCAGGGCATTCCCGTACGAAGTGGCCGCTTTTGCCACAATACAGGCACTGGTTCTGCTTCCTCCTTTTTTCCCGTTCTTGACTGGTCAGGGGTCCTCTGACGCCTCCGATCTGCATGGGTTCGGACGCTTCTCCCTGGGGAGCAGGTGCTTCTTTGGCCTTCTCGACGCCCTTGTCTCCGATGGGCAAGAGACGGTTGTCGTTCCCTTTTCCCCTGTCGGTCTTTCTTTCCTGTAGGCGGAAGTTCATTTTCACCACCATGTCAATGAAAGGGCCTATAGCTTCGGGCGGATCGGGATACTGCGAGATGAGGTCCTTTAGGTCATCCCGTAACCCCCGATAGAACACAGATACTTTCTTGTCCTCTGGCCAGTGGGCCTCGATGACCAGCCGGTTGAACATGGTGATGTAATGGAGCAAGTCCTGGTTGCCTTGCTTGAGGCCGAGCAACTCGTTGTCTGCAGCCTGCACGAAGGTATGGCGAGCGAACATACGCCGCATAGTTTCCTTAAACGTAGGCAGGTGGTTAAGCATGGGATCGTCGTTCTCTACTAAGGAGATGGACCACTGAGCCGCATCCCCACCCATGTAAGATAGTATGTAGGCGACCTTGGAAGCATCGTCGGGAAAGGCCGCAATTCTAGCCATAAAATGTAGTTGGCATTGATGGATGAATATTCCGTACTTAGTACTATCTCCGTAGAAACGTTCGGGTGGTGCCAACTGCACCGGGTGGGGAGTGATGACCTGGATGGCTGTGTCTTGGTTCGTGGTGGTGGAAGGACCCCCAAAGGTGAACGTTGGTTGTCTCAACAGGCCGTCTGGTCTGGCTCTGGGGCTGGGAGTAGAACCCCAAGGATTAGTGACCCCGGCTGCCATGCCATTTGACCCTGTAGGGCCGTTATGTCCTGGCGGAGGGCGAGGTTCTCTGTTTGCATGGCAGCCAGCATGACTGCGATGTCTTGCAGAGTGACTTCCTGATCGCTCATGTCGTCTGGGCGGAATAGTTTTCGTGGGCTTCGGATTCTGTCAGGTTTGCCCCACAAGTCTTACCTTTGCTTGTGGCGCGATTCCGCAGAGGCGACAAGAGCACCCGTCCCTGTACCCACCTGACCCTCGTGGACGATTATACCCAGCAGGGATGAGATGGACGCAGGGATGGGAGCCAGGGTGTAGGGTTAAGGATGGCGTGGAGCTGGTGGGGCGTCCCGGTGTCACTGGAAACCAGAACAAGAAAGATCAGAAAGTGAAGCAGACCCGAAAAGGAACCACCCCACATACACACACACAGGACCAGTTACCCTTGAGGACTCACCAAGGCTCTTGAAACGAAGGGTCCCCGATGAGTGCAGCTCCAGATGTGAATAGCGAGGAAGGCGCTCCTGCGCGATATCGCCAAGTGCAAACTAAAGAAAGCGCTCCTGCGCGTTCACCCAAGCTAAAACAAAATGAAAGCGCTCCTGCGTGGGTAGCTGAAAACCGGAAACCACCACCAAACATGTGGTATCCCTGGTAAGGTGACAGGGTCTGTAGGCAGAGTTATTCCCAATAGCGCTCCTGCGCGGTGGGAAAAATAAAGTATACACCCAAAACACAATCCTAGGTTCAATGTACACCCTTAGGGCGCTCCTGCGCACCAAGGGTCATGAAAACAAAAAATGAGCTTTTTCCTGGAACCCCCAGGTGAAGAATTGCACAAGCGCTCCTGAATGGCGCTTTCTGAGACAAGGTAGCGCTTCAGCGCGGCTTGCCTCCTAGAAGTGTAAGAAACAAAGTATCCCTTCAGCTCGGCTCTCCGGGAAGGCAGCGGAAACAAAGTATCTTTTCAGCGCGGCTCTCCGGGAAGGCAGCGGAAACAAAGTATCCCTTCAGCGTGGCTCTCCGTGCAGTCAGCAGAAAAGAGCTTGGAAGGGCATGCAGGTCTCGGCAAACGAGTGTTCCAGCAAGGTACTGGAATCCGAAGCACTCAGCCGGCGGGAAACGCGAGGTTTATGCGTTTTCCCCCGGAAGTGCTTCTGAGCCTTGCTGCCTGGTGACTAGACCGGGTACTCGACTTCCGCCGGAAGTGAGTATCCCGGCCTCCCGTGTGTGTTTGCGGAAATGGCCGGCCGCGGCAACGCCGCGAGCCGTGACACTGCGATGAGGGCGGTCTCGGTGCTGTGTTTGGCTCGGAAGCCGGACTGTGAGGGGTCGAGGGAGCCGTTAGACTCGAGGAAGGCGGCGAGCTGACTGTTGACGGCCTTCTCTATGACTTTGGCAGGGAAAGGGAGGAGCGAGATGGGGCGGTAGTTCTTGAGTTCAGTGGGGTCTGCTGTAGGTTTCTTCAGGAGGGCACTGAGTTCGGCATGTTTCCAGCTTTCCGGGAAGGTAGCGGTGTTGAGGGAGTGGTTGATGATATCTCGAAGATGGGGTGCGATGATGGAGTCGGCCTTGTTGAATATGTGGTGGGGGCATGGGTCGGTTGGTGATCCGGAGTGAATGGAGTTCATCAAGCGGATGGTGTCTTCGGTGCTGATCGGGTTCCAGGCACAAAGGGTGGCGGTGGGGTGTTTCAGTTCGGTGGTAAGGGGGGTGGGCTGGTCGCCGAAGCTGTTATGTATGTCAGCGATTTTTCTGTGGAAGAACGAGGCTAGAGAGTCGCAGAGATCTTGAGAGGGAGTGATGTCGTTGGTGTCGGCGCTTGGATTGGTAAGCTCTTTGACGATGCTGAAGAGTTCCTTGCTGTTGTGGGCGTTGTTGTCGAGTCGATCCTTGAATGCTGATTTCTTGGTGGATCGGATCATCTGGTGGTGTTTGCGGGTGACATCCTTGAGGGCGATCATGTTGTTTGTGGTTGGGTTTTTTCGCCAGGCTTTCTCGAGGGTGCGACAGTTCTATTTAGAGTTCTTGAGGTCATCATTGAACCAGGAGGCTTTTTTGCTACCTGGTTTGTTGTGTTGCTTTTTCAAGGGTGCTAATTCGTCAGCGCAGTGGGTGATCCATTGTGCGAGATTGATGGCAGCTTGATTTGGGTCCGATGGTTTGACGGGAGGGTTTTGGTTTAGTGATGTGGTGAGCTGCTCGGTGGTAAGTTTGTTCCAGTTTCTGCGGGGGACTTGTTGTGGGTGATGGTGGGTCATGGTCTTTCTGAAGTTGAAGTGGACGCAGCTGTGGTCCGTCCAGTGGAGTCCTGTGACGTGATTGAAGGAGACGTGTTTGCTGGAGGAGAAGATTGGGTCGAGCGTGTGTCCGGCGTAGTGGGTGGGGGTGTTTACCAGTTGTTTGAGACCGAGGTTGGCGAGGTTGTCCAGAAGGGTGGTGGTGTTGCTGTCGTTGTTCTTTTCCAGGTGGAAGTTGAGGTCCCCTAGGAGAATGTAGTCCTCGGAGGGGAGGGCGTGTGGGCTGATGAAGTCAGTGATGTCTTCGCTGAATTGTGTGCGGGGTCCTGGTGGTCTGTAGATTAGGGTGCCTCTAAGTGTGGTCTTGGGGTCGGTGTGTATCTGGAAGTGGAGGTGTTCGGCGGCTGTGAGGGTGTCGTCGGAGCTGGTCGTGATGCGGATGGTTTTCTTGTGGACGAAGGAGTACCACTTTGGGTGTATCACTGTCCATCGGACACATAGTCTTGCACTCTGCGGATGAGCGACACGCCAGAGTCCAGTAGAGCACGCGAGAAGAGATTCAAGAAATGGGGCTTCTTCTCAACCAAATATACTGACCAGCCAGAGTTTCAAAGTGAGGAACCCGTGGCCACATGGATTGGCTCCTGGACTTTGGACCCTACAGTAAGGGTTAAAAAGTGGACCGTACCGCCATCCGTGAATGCCACACTTTAAGTGTGATATAGAGTCTGACACTAGTGTTGCACAGATTAATAGACCTAGTACAGTCCTCTCAGGACACGGCTTTCACTGGTTATTCTCGCAGGCACTAGTAATTCCATTCCATTGTTTTTTTGCTCACTGCGCAGCTACAGACCAGCCTTATGGACACCATCCTTTGCCCAATTCCACTAGGCACCGTCCAGCCTCGTCTACCACATTACGTCCCCTCTGCACGGGTTTGTCTCTCGGTTCTTGTGACTCTTCTTGAGTCACTCTTGTGATTTTTGTGGTCCAGGAGAGGTCTTCGGCTGGGCAGGGCAAGTGTTTGTCTCTTTTCTGAAGACTCAGCGGAGGACCAACACGGTTATTAATCCTGGGAGCCCTGGTAAGAGCTGTAACTGGGTGGCAGAGATGGGTTCCTTGGTGTAACCTCAGTGCCCATTTTGTAAATAAATACAAATAAGTGCACGAGCACATAGTGTCTAACAGAAGCTGCCGCAGAATGCCACGGTTGTTGAACCCCCAACGCTTGCCTTGATTCCACCTCATGCCTCTCTGTCCCTCCATCCTACGCTTCCTGTCCCTTTATCTTACTCTTGCAGGTTCTTTTCATATGTTTCCTCATTTGTCACTGTTTTCATATCTTTACTCTATGTCTCTCTTTCTCCTTTTCTCATGTTCTCTCTATCTTGCTTGGAGTCAAAGTCTACTGATGAAGCATAAGTGCAGGTCCACAACACATGAGAGTCGGTGCCCAGCACCTGCAACCGCCTACACAAATTAAGCACTGGAAACTTCAGGCTAGATTTACTAACTATTTGCACTGTGTTTGTGTAACTTTTTTAATGCAAACCTGACGCAGAGTGTTATGCTGGGATTTACTATTCAACGCAAATTACGATTTGAGTTAGCTAGTTTCCCAAAGTAACACAAAGTTGCGCTATGCACTGCTTAGCGTTACTTTGCGTCAAGGGCGTGTTTGAAGCGTGGTACATGGGTGTTCCCGTGCATCCACCCCTATGTTTTGATGCAAATCCCTAAGTACAAACATGAATATACAGGGATTTTCTCTAAAATCGTGTTCCTCCTCGAGGCAGGCATAACCAGAAGAAATTTTGAATCTCCCTGTTATTTCTACTTTCCATGCCTACTGCATTTTACAGCACACAGACAAAGTGAGGAAATCCTCAAAGGTGATTTTTGTCCTCCAAGAACACACCCTTCCACTATTGCACAAGGGTTTGTGCATCGGTGCATGGCAGCCTAAAGTGACCCATGCCTGAGAGAGAGAGAAGAAAAGAGCATACCCCCAGATGCATCAAAGTCATGTTTTGCGAGTCCTTAATAGCGAATTTTAAGGATTCGCTATTAAAGACTCGCAAAACGGGATGCATGTAGGAATCGCAATATTATTTGCGATTCCCACTGATTCCTTATTTGCGATTCGCTAATTGCTAATCGCAAATAAGGAATGGCTTTCCCATTCATTCCTATGGGCCTAAAGGCCCATAGGAATGAATGGGAAAGCCATTCCTTATTTGCGATTAGCAATTAGCGAATCGCAAATATGCCGCAATTTCAAGGGTGCCAGGGTGTCCAAAGGACACCCTGTTGCACCCCTGAAATGGTAATGTTCACTGGTGTTGCGCACACACATGTCCCAAGGACATGTGTGTGTGTAACATGCAACTTAGAAAAATGCACTAAAGTGCATATTTGTAAGTTTTAGCTATTTACCACGATGTTTGACTTCGCGGTAAGTAGCGACCCCAGATTGCGAATTCGCAATCTTGGAATGGTTCATGAATTGCATTTAAGGAATCACAAATTGTGATTCCTTAAATGCAATCGCAATTTGAGAACTCGCAATTATTTGCGAATTCTTAAATTGCGAGTGCATGAACCCTTGATGCATCACAAATGCCATTTTTGCGGGCGCAAACGGCCGATTTTTGCGATTCGCACCGTTTGCGCTCACAAAAATGCCCGATGCATCTACCTGATAATGCCTTAGTAAATATGGCGCTGTTCTACTCTCTCCCTCTCACGACCCCACCCTTTGCGCGGCATTGCATGAATTTTTCGTAAATCTAGGTTCTCGTTGGCAAAATGTTGACCAATTGCTTCACAACTTTAAGCCAACCAAAAGAATAGAGTCTGCCTGACATGCAGGCTGGTTTTCTTGCTGAATTGGGGGCAGTTTGCTGGAGTGGAAGGCTTCAACCCTGCGGGCGCCATTTAGTGTGTGCTCTGACGTACGTCAGCCAGGGTGGGAGGTTTACTCCTGCCTGTTTGCATCCAGCCAGCTCACTGCACCACAGGCCCCATGAATGGCTGCCAGTGTTTTATTTGTCTCCTCTCTCTGTGCGAGTGTACACAACCTCCCCCTGCTCTGGGATCACCCTGTTTATGTTTTCATAAGGCCCAGAGCCCTCTGCTCAGCCTCACTTCTCAAACTCTGGATTAGGTGTGTGTGTGGAGCTGAAAGAAGAGGCGAACCCCTATCATTTGGGGCTTTTCAGAGGCTTTGGGAAGATACCTAATTGCAGATGTAATACCAAGGGGACTAGAAAGTATGGGAACCTGGGAGAGAAGATAACCCCGGGCTGTAGGCACATTCTAGGTGTGGGAGCAGGGGGTAGCTTCAGGGGGGGTGTTTGGGGGTGTTGCAACCCCCTAATAAATGTATTCTGTAGTAAACAGTTGAGTACAAGTGCTTTATGTCGGGTATGGTGAGGGGTTTGTTGGATTTCACTTGGAAGTTTTACATAAACATGCAGACAAAAACAAACGCACACTCTTGTCTCTGCTTAAAAGTCTTAAACGTGCTATTTTGCAAAATATTGAGTTGTAAGGACCCCTCACAATCTGCACGCTTCTCCCACTGCTCCTTAAGCCCCCCTCCTGAACTATTTCTTGTATAATGTATTCTAACGGATGTATGACGTTACAACGCATACTTTTATAACGCATACCTTTACAACGCATTTTTTACAACGCAACATCCATTACAACGCATTCCATTACAACGCATGCCATTACAACGGATTTTTAAAAACTACCTTTACAACGCATTCCATTACAACGCATACTACCTTTACAACGCATACCATTACAACGCATAACATTACATTGCATATATGGTAAGTATTGGATAGTGTAGGGGTAAAAATTACTATTCTAACTCCAGGGGGTGCAACAGTAGGGTAAGTGTTGGATAGAGTAAGGGTACTATGCGTGTAATGTTATGCATTGTAATGGTATGCGTTGTAATGACATGCGGTGTAGTGGTATGCGTTGTAGTGTCGTGCGTTGTAATGGCATGCGATGTAATGGATGTTGCGTTCTAAAAGTTTCGTAGTAATGGTAGTGCGTTATAAAAGTTGCGTTGTAAAGGTTGTTTCCCATTCTAACCAGTGTGATTGTTTGGAAATATGAAGCTTACCCCCCACCCAATCTTACTGACCAAGTTACGCCCCTGTGTGAAGAGCACTGTGACCATTTGGGGGAGGGGTGGGGGCTCACAGGGCAAGACTCCACATATCCATCTCCAAAGTAAAGATGCTTTTTACAGACCAGCCCATAGGTGCCCGCTTACAGCAGCCTAGCCCACTGTATGTATAGGTAAAAGCCACGCTTATTTTGTGCCACCTTACAGAAGGGACGGTCTATTGTAATATCTGGCGTCTAAAGGCCTGACCATATCGCATTAAGTGTGTGTCGGTGGCCGGCGCCTCTGTCCAGTCGGACCACGCCACAAGGCCCAAGAGGCGCAATCCACATGTTTAGCATCATTGACATAGCCACTTAGAACTATGAGCATATGTTTACAGCTTCAACGTCACACCTACCAGTTAGCCACAAGGGATGCCCATTAGGAATAAATGGTTTTACTTCCATGCGAATCTCTACTACACATGCATAGAATTACACAGTAGTAAACTTCACACAAGTGGTTGGTAATGGGTGGATCAAAGCGTGGTTTGCAGTGTAAGTTTGGGAACGCCCAGAAACGTGTGAGATTGTGGCCACTCACAAGCTCCTATCTGACTCTTTCCCCCCTGAAACAAATCTGAGTTTTACTCCAGGAAAAGGTTGCAGTTCCTCTCCTTCCAAGGCGTAAAGGGGAATGGCTCACCCCCGAACATAAGGGAGACCTAGAAAAGGGGTTTCTCCATCGAAAAAACAGCTTCTGCCGTCGAATAAAAAAAATGTAAAAACATGCATTTGCACTTCAGGTTGCATTTCAATGACATATAATCAAAAATGATGTACAGTTACGCATGAGGGAAATGATGAGTTGTAAAAATGTCAAATCATGTCCCAAACGTCTGCTCTAGCCTACTGGGAATGTTTTTAAATTGCAAAAAAGTGTAAAACTATGTGAAACTGGAGGTGCAAATCTTAGCATATTTTGTGAATTGGGCCCTGTGGACCAATTCTCTGTCTATTCTCACAGTGGCCCTAGAGGTAACTCCAGGTGGTGGATTTGTGCTCACCGTCCCTCAAGCATCTGTCATTCTTTGAGGTACAAGTATAATGACCCTTGACGGGAGACCACGCGGCCCACACTCAGTTTACAAAATGAACCTACGCAAACCAATATTCATTTGTAACGAAAAACGTGTCTAATCTTCCCAATTCTTATTCAGTTTATCTTTGCATAAGATATTGGTGCCTTTGTTATACTTACCCACCCAGCTTCAGGCAGATAATCTCCATTGTTCCTAATGGCAGTTTTGTTGCACCGCGAATCAGAGCTCCCAAGATTCCCCGGTCCATAACTGTGTACCTCATCCAGTCCAGGTGTTTACCACTGCATTTTGTGATTTCAAGTCCTGTCTCTCCCTTTATATAAATCAGGACTCCAAGTCCCAGAATGCAAAGAAAACTCCTGTAACATATGAGCTTCTAGCATAGGGTGGATCTGAGAACCCCTGGAGTTTTGCACAATATCAGTTGGTCTTACAATGGGTAACACCTTTAGTAATTAATATATGAGAAGCCACTGTGGAGAGGTTCTACTTAAGGAAGATTGTTTGAAAGTTGATGGCAGTGAAGGGACCATGGGCCAGATATACGAAGGTGTTTGTGATGACCAAATAGCGACTTTTTGCGATTCGCTATTTGGTAAACAGTAATGTACAAATGTGTGTTTAACACATTTTGCAATTCCCAGTGTGTCACAAATAGACCTACCATAATATTATTCATGAGGTAGGCCGCGGTTTGCGACCCATTAGGAATTGCAAAAATCACAGGGATGGTGGTCTGCTGGGGTCAGCAGACCTCCAAGCCTGTGATTCGTTTTCAATAAAGCAATGTTTTTTTCTAAATGCAGCCCATTTTCCTTAAAGGAAAACGGGATACATTTCTTTTTTTTTTTTCTTTTCTTTTTTAAATTCAAATCATTTTTATTGAAAGAATAAAAATAAAAATAAAGATAAAGAATAAAGAATAAAGAAGAAGAAGAAAAAAGAACAAAAGTAAAGTACAAAAAGTAAAGCATATGTATACACTGAACCATAAAATGAGCGAAATACATAGTGAATCATAAAATGAATCATAAAATGAGTGAAATACACAGTGAATCATAAAATGAATCATAAAATGAGTGAAATACATAGTGATGCATATCAAAACTTAAGGTGACATCCAAATCAACGGTCGTTACATGAACATGTACTGGTACATATACAATGAGCCCGTCCATATTCCAGAGTTACATTCTTCACACAAGCCCAACAATTCAGGTGACAATTGAGAATAATACCAAGAAAGGTAATTATTACCGTCGAACCCCAACAGAAATTATGGGAAATTAACATTAAGTGTACGATGGCGAATAGACTGCATTTCACCCACCAGTGTTACAATTACATACAATAGCTACACGGGGGATCAAATGAAAAGGAAGAGGCGTCAAGGGATTTCCAAAGTTTCTTATGGGAAGCGCGCCAAGGAGAGGAATGCAGGGCAAGATTGTCCGCTCCTCTTAAAAAGGTTATCCACTCTCGCCACATCTTGAAGGATACCTCGGAAGGGACTCCCGATGCACCTTCCGTAGCAACAGATCACACAAAGCCTTCACTAAACGGGATGCATTTCAAAAAGAAAAATGAATAGTTTTCTATTCATTTTTTAAGAGCAGGCAGCGGTCCGTGGGACCCCTGCCTGCTGTTAAAAAATGTTTTTCCAAACATTCTCTACGGGGAAGGGGTCCCTCCACATTTGCGAATGGGTTACCACCTACTTGAAATAGGTGGCAAGATGGGAATTATTTGCGACTATATCTTGGTCGCAAAACATTCACACGTACCACTGCAATCCAGTATTAGGAAGGGCCCTAAACGTGCCTTTTCTAATACCGAACCGCACACTCAATTTGCAAATTGGGTTTTGGTAAATTAAAAGATATCTTTTTTCATTCGTTAATGTCTAATTCTGCAATTTGGGCCATTTGCCAACGAAAAACAGTTTTGTACATAGGGTCCCACCAATGTCCTTCTAGGAGAGTGACACATTCTCTCTCACGTTACTGCTAGTGGGTGCAGACTATAAATTTCGATACCTAGTACCACATATTCATTATCCGGAATCAGGAAATATGTCACTTCCCTTATTCTGGGGACATCAGAAAGAACAACTGCTCCATTGTCTTAATACGTTACTGCAACACAAATGTGAGCGTGCTGCATCACAGCCAGGAAACAAGGTTTACGCCAGCAAAAAACGGTTTGCAAACTCCCCACTAACAAATACAGAAAAGACGGTGAAACTGCATTTCCAAGCCATGTGTAAAATGCAGTATTTGTGGTTATGGGTGATTTACAGTAAAATTCATGCTCTTTTTGCCTTCTCCAATCACCATTCCCTCCGAATGTATGACGTTACAACGCATACATTTACAATGCATGCCTTTACAACACAGTTTTTACATAGCAACATCCTTCAGAATGCATTCTTTTACACTGCATGCCATTACATCGCATATTCAGAGACTACCTTTACAACGCATTCCATTAAATCGCATTATACCTTTACAACGCATACCATTACAATGCATACCATTACAATGCATACCATTACAACGCATACAATTACAATGCATACCATTACATCACATTTAAGGTAAGTGTTGGATAGTATAGGGGTAATAATTACTATTCTAACTCCAGTGAGTGCAACAGTAGGGTAAGTGTTGGATAGTGTAAGGGCACTATGCGTTGTAATGGTATGCATTGTAATGACTTGCGATGTAATGTCTGCGTTGTAGTGACATGCGTTGTAATGACATGCGTTGTGGTGACATGTAATGTAATGGTTGTGTTGTAATGACATGCTATGTAAAGGATGTTGCGATGTAATGACTGCGTTGTAAAGGTCGTTTCCCTTCCCTCCCACGTCCCTTTGAGTCGTACTATTCCTTCGCCTAGTGTGATCTTGAACAAGAGTAGAGTCTTGGGCGCACAGAATTCACAAGGACAAAGGTGAAGTGATGTGCTGGGCTTACGCACCAGTTTACAGCTAAAATGTGTGGCAGCTGAGGTCACCCCACCCAGCCAATGAGAGGCAGAGTTACACTTCAGCTTTGGGAGTGAATCAACCAATCCCCCAAAAAGTCTTCATCTAACATAGATTTTCAGGGGAAACATCCTTTACAACGAAACTTTTACAACGCAGTGCTTTTACAACGAAAACCATTACAACGCATTGCGCTGGGGGGCGCTCTAGGATAGGGAATAGATTTAATTTACTATTCAACACCTTCCCTAGTGTCCACGGGGACTGAAGTTGGAATAGTAAATTAAACTATTCACTATCCAGCGCCCCAAAGCGCTATGCGGTGTAATGGTATGCGTAGTAAAACCTGCGTTGTAAAAGCATGCGTTGTAATAGTATGCGTTGTAACGTCATACATCCGATTTTCAGACATTGCGATGAGGCATCTGCACTGTCTGAAAATCCATGTTACTGATAGACACCTGATAACACTCTCTGTGAAAACAGAATGACCGCTCCTGCAGTGCTTAATTTGAGCCGGTGTTTACCGGTGGTGGGGACAGCCACTGTTTCTCCTGGCATTTCAGTGCTGCTGCCCTTGTGCCTCTCTAGTGTGGCATGAGTGGGCTGATTGCACAAAGGCTACAATGGAGCAGAGAGAAGCCCTTTGTATTCAGCCCACTGGTCAGAGTGACCCTTAGCAGATCAGCGTGTGGTCTGCAAGAGGAGGACATTGTTGGGAGGAAGGTGGAAGGCACGGCCGGTGCTCACACTCATGATGGAGAAGGTGTGCTCTGTGCCCCTGTTCAAGGTAAACAAAGAAAAAACAAAGGAAATGATGGACGGAGCGTTGACAATACAAGCACTCACCCCCAGTCAACTGATCTGGGTTTAATCCATCACCGTTCTTTAGCCCACTCGGCCACCCCAGTTCAGACATGGCCATATGCAAATCAGTCTGACCCTGTGCCTCATGGGAACAGTCCAGCCCGAACTGCCAAGCCATGTCTTCCCTGGACCGGAGCAAGGGACTCACGTCTGAGCATACCCTGCCAACTTATGGCGAACAAAGATCAAGGTAGGCAGGTCTCAGGGGCAACGCTTCATTAGCAAAAACACATAAGGTCAGGGGGCCGCAGACTTCTGTAGGACCCCTTCACTGGTGGTGCCAAATTTCAGAGTAGCCAAACACTGAGGCTACCCTACACTTCTTGTCTTTTCATCCCATGAGTACCAAGGCTGCCTTATGTGGATTCTACCTCGCGCCTCTTTCTTCCACCACCCTACACTTCCTGACTCTTTCAAATCAAATCAAATCAGCTTTATTCGATTTTGGTAAAGTAAAAATCATATAAGGACAATTGTTTAGAAGATAAAAGCCTTTCACAATATTATTGCATGATTCAGAAACATAAACACAATCCATATTTTCATGATTATATTACATAGTGCAAAGACTAGGAAAACAATCCATATGTAAACACAGAGAAATAGAAAATTAAAAAAAGCTGGTTTTAGCAGAAGCTTTACATTGTGTTCCGGTACCTAATAACAGCCTTTAAAAAGGAAGAAATTACCATAATGATTTGTTCATTTTCCAACAATTGTAACCTTAACCCCTTCGCTGCGGCAGCTATTCTGCCGCAGCGCTAAGGGGGAGGCGGGGCCGCGCGGCGGTCCCGCGCTGGTGACGGAACCGCTCCGTCACGGCCCGCGGGTGAGGTGTGCTTGTGACGGAACGGTTCTGTCACGGCCCCGCCCGCTCTTTAGAACGTCAGCGCAGGCGCGGAATTCGCGCCTCGCAGGCGCGGCGAGCGGGCCGTGACGGAACCTTTCCGCCACCAGCACAGCCCACCCGAGGCTCGTGACGGAACGGTTCCGTCACGAGCATGGGAGGGGTTAAAAAAGCTGTTCTACCTTGTCTTAGGCCCCAGCTTCTGAGGGTAGGCATTAAAAACGTTTTACTCTGTGCCACATAATATTTACAAAACAAAGTGCAGTGCAGAGTTGTTAATAATTGAGGTATCATCAAATGGGCATATGGGCGACTTTTTTGTCCAATCATTGGTTTCAGGGAAAGTGATCAATCTAAAAAAAGACCCGCAATGGAAACGGGCCAAAAGCATACGGCAAAAACTACTCTGTACCAGTGCCAGGTAAGGTTATTAGCCTGCATGGTTGATCATCAAATGGTTGTCCATGACTGACTTCTTCTCTCTCTCTCAATGAGCCAACGCTTATTCTCTAGATCGTTCAGGCAGGAAGCTTTTAAAATGTTTCTAGATACAGGGCTCGATTCACAGAATGAACTTAAGACTCAATCCTAAACTTACTACTATTTTGGCATTCACAGAATGCACTTACTACTTTTGGCATTCACAGAATGCACTTACTACTTTTGGTATTCACAGAATGAATTTACTACTTTTGGTATTCACAGAAGTTAGGATTTTGTCTTAAGACAAACTTAAGACAGACTTAAGACAGACTTAAGTTAGGATTTTGTCTTAAATCTGTCTTAAGTCTGTCTTAAGTTTGTCTTAAGTCTGTCTTAAGTCAGTCTTAAGTCTGTCTTAAGACAAACTTAAGACAAAATCCTAACTTCTGTGAAAGTGGCGGTAGAGCTGGGAACCGCCAGCAAATAGCGGATAAAAGTATTTTCACAGTATTGAATTCGTTCTACTCCGTCAATACCCCAAATGCCCGCTCCATATGTCCCTGTCAAAATGCATTTGGATTTATAAATGGCCAGCAGCTCTGGGACAGGTCTGCCGCCTAATTTCTTGGAGAAGTTAGTGACTGCTGCTATAGCTCTAGAGAAGGTCAATTTTCTAGCCTTCATAGCCACTTTCCAGGTCCCATTTCTGTCACAAATTAGTTCTAGGCAGGAGAACTTATCCGTGCTTTCAATTTTTTTGTTATCAATGAAGATGTCACGTTTCTTACTCCTTTTTGTTCCACAACTTCTTGACTCTTTATCTCATGAATACCAAGGAGACCTAGTCTTGATCCCACCTCACTCCTCTTTCTTCCACCGCCCTACACTTCCTGTCTCTTTCTCTCAGGAATACTGAGGGGGAAACAACCTTTACAACGCAACTTTTACAACGCACTACCATTACAACAAAACTTTTACAACGCAACATCCATTACAGCGCATGCCATTACAACACAACCATTACAACGCATGACACTACAACGCATACCACTACAACGCATGTCATTACAACGCAGTCATTACAACGCATACCATTACAACGCATAGCATTACAACACATAGTACCCTTACACTATCCAACACTTACCCTACTGTTGTATCCCCTGGAGTTAGAATAGTAATTTTTACCCCTACACTATCCAAAACCTACCCTACTATTGCACCCCCTGGAGTTAGAATAGTAATTTTAACGCCTACACTATCCAACACTTACCCTACTATTGCACCCCCCTGGAGTTAGAATAGTAATTTTTACCCCTACACTATCCAATACTTACCTTACATGCAATGTAATGTTATGTGTTGTAATGGAATGCGTTGTAAAGGTAGTTTTTAAAAATTAGTTGTAATGGCATGCGTTGTAATGGAATGCGTTGTAATGGATGCTGCGTTGTAAAAAATGCGTTGTAAAGGTGTGCGTTGTAAAAGTATGCGTTGTAACTTCATACATCCATACTGAAGCTGCCTGGTCTTGATACCACCGCACGCCTCATTTTTCCACCTCCATAAGCACGTCTCTTTCTCTCATAAATATCAGGCTGCCTGGTCCTGATTCCACCTCTTGCCTCTTTCTTCCACCACCCTACACAACAGTGCATGGCATAAATATTTCACAATGTTTATGTCAGACTGTGTTTATGGTATGGATATTGTAATGTACGACAGGTGATGCTGGGTTCCAAGTCAAGCACTTGGGCATAGAGTGTTCAAGGTAAACACAGGATTGCTGCCATCTGAGGTCATCAGACAGGTGAGGGATGTTGGGGTATCCAAACTGGAGGGCCAGTGGATGCAACCAGACCCAGCAGAGTACTGGGGAAATGTGGGGATGCTTAGACCTACTGTAAGGCGTGTGTCACAGTTTTCTCGATCACATGTCTGGAGGCCTGGCCTAGAGCAGTGAGGCCACCTCTGAGGGTCTCAACTGGAGGACAGTGTCCAGCTCTGTCTCACATCTGGAATGTTATCCAGGTTCAGACCTGGAGCCCAGTCAGTTCTGGAGCCTCCCTGGAATGCTGTGTGCAGTTGACAGCATCTGTCATTTTGTGTTCATTTCTCTTTGACAGACCTCAAGTATGGTGTCTGGTTGGAGAGCAACAACCGGAGGACGTCTCCCCTGGGGGACCACGTGCAGGTGAAGATGCAACATCTGGAATAGCGTCCTCATTTTTGGGGGGCTTGACCAAAGTATTGTGTCCAGTTCTGGATGCAAGATCTGCAGTTCTGTGTCAATTCTCGCAGCTTTTATCTTGGATATTGTGAGCGGCTGTGGGTATTGTGTGGAGAAGTGTGGCTCACTGGTTAGAAGCGGCAGACCCTGAAGCAGAGGTCAGGGACCAGGGTTCAATTCCCGTCGCGGCAGGGTCTTGGGTCAATGTCCGCGGACTTGATCATTCTCGCCTAGGTGCCTAAGCTAACCATGGGTCCCACTCTGGGCAATAGCTTGCTTAATCTCCACTACTGCCCCATCAGCGCCGGGGAAGCCTGGCTTCACCTTGGGGGTGCCCAGGAGTGACCATCTCACAGGGAAAGCCAGGACGGGTTCCCCAGCGGTATACAGCGCCAGGACACTCTGCGATGGAGTAACAGTGCGCTTTACAAGTATACATATACATTTCTGAAAGAGACATAGGCCGTGATTACGAGTCGCATAGCACTAGAGGGGCACGAACTCCATGTGCACAATAAACGTTACAGTGTAGTAACACTCTGCCAATACCGTGCAAGTATGAGTTAAATCCGCGGGAATGGTGAATAACCGTGTGGGGCGAATTTACTTGTCAGAAAATTAGCCAGAATGTTCAATCCTATGGGGAGTAATGCATACATGAACCCCCTGCTCTCAGCAGGGGGTAAATGTTCCCTGCATCCTCTGTTTAGTGGGGTGGAGGGATGGAGTGTGGGGAGCAGGGGGCTCAAGTTAAAGCTAGTTTCTGATAGAGGAAGCACTGTTTGCCCCCGTTACCAGAAATAAAAATGAGAAAGGAGGCTCGGCTGTTGCTGCACCCAAAGCTTCTTGCAGTTTTTCCAAGTGGGTTACTGCCAGGTGAAAGTGAGTCCGGTGCTCCAAAACCTGAGAAAACTGAGGGGCATATTAGCAAGGAAGTGGCGGAGAGAGGCGTTAGCCTTCCTGGCTTAAAGCCTCTCTCCGCCACTTCGGAAATGCAAGGTTGCACCATATTATCAAGGATATGGTGCAGTCTCGCGTTTCCCCCTTCGATGGTGCAAAGACTCACGACTTAACGCCAACGCAGGCACCCTTGCACCAGAGTGCAAGCATGTCGGTGAGCAAGGAGGTTTGTTTATGTGCAGGAAGGTGCCCGTTCCTGCACATAGACAATCCTAAAATACCAATTTGTAACTTATGTGTGTGCTGCTTCATGCAGCACACATGTAGGTTATTAAATGCCATTTTTAAAAAAGGTTTGTTTATGTACAGGAAGGGACACCTTCCTGTACATAAACAATCCTAGGCATTTTGCTTTTTCCATGTGCGCTGCTCAGGGCAGCACACATGGAAAAAGCAAAAAAGAGGACAAATCAAGCATTTCTCTTCGTTTCGCACCTTAAGACCAGGATTTTTCTGGTCTTATGTCTGGCGCTGCCACCTATTATCGCCGCCCTTGATAATAGGTGGCAGCGTCTAATTCAATGGGTGTTGCGGTGGAACACCCACTGCACGCCCCCTTTCACGCTACGTTTAGCGTGAAAGGGGCCCTATTATCAAGGAAGCGTTAAGCCACTTAGCGTGGCTTTAAACCACGTTAAGTGACTTAACATTGCCCTGATAATAGGAAGCTGACCCTATCGCCACCACAACGTCACAAAAAGTGACGTTGTGGTGGCGATAGGGGCTTGATAATATGCCCCTGGGTGTGGGAACACCGACCCGTTAAGAATCAGGCGGAGTGGAATTCTAAGGGTAACCCCACTCCACTTGACTCTTAACGAGTGCAATAGGGAGTTATGTGTCTAGTTCTGAAAGAGAACTTCTAGTTCAGGGTGAGACCTTCCAGAAGAGACATCTGCTGCTCTGGCAATGAGTTTGGGTGTGAGAGGTCAGGCTTTGTGTGCTATTCTGGGGGAGCATTTGGGAATGTTGTATCTACTTCAGGAACAGATAGAATTAGCTTTATTGCTATTTGTGCAAGAGGCATGTGAGGTACATTGCTCAGTTTTGAGGAGACCTGCTGAGTTTTGTGTCTCATACTGGGCAAAGCTTTGCTTACTGTTATTGTCAGATTGTATTTGTAGAGCCCTCTGTCTGCCTTTGGCTGGGCCTCGTGGTGCTAAGAGCTGTTTCATAAGGCGTGTGTGTGTCTTGCCGGGGGAATGGAGGGGCCTTGACAGTGACCTTGCACTTGTGTCCCTGCCAGTGGTACTTATTTGTTTTCTCTGCCTCCAAGGATCTGTGCCACGGGGTCTGTACTCCAGTGGGTTTCGTCGAGTTTTTCGTGGTGCCTATGCTCCCTGCAAATATCCCAGTGTCTGTGTCCTGTGCAAATATACAATTGTCTGTGCCACCGTACAAATATGACAGTGCCTGTGCCCTTTGCAAATATTCCAGTGCATGTGCCCCAGTGCAAATATCTCAGTGTCTGTGTCCTGTGCAAATATCCCAGTGTCTGTGCCACCGTGCAAATATGACAGTGTCTGTGTCCTGTGCAAATATCCCAGTGTCTGTGTCCTGTGCAAATATCCCAGTGTCTGAGCCACCGTGCAAATATTCCAGTGCGTGTGCCCTAGTGCAAATATGACAGTGTCTGTGTCCTGTGCAAATATTCCTGTGTATGTGTCCTGTGTAAATATCCCAGTGTCTGAGCCACCGTGCAAATATTCCAGTGCCTGTGCCCCAGTGCAAATATCCCAGTGTCTGTGTCCTGTGCAAATATTCCAGTGCATGTGCCCCAGTGCAAATATGACAGTGTCTATGTCCTGTGCAAATATTCCTGTGTATGTGCCCCAGTGCAAATATCCCAGTGTCTGAGCCACCGTGCAAATATTCCAGTGCCTGTGCCCCAGTGCAAATATCCCAGTGTCTGTGTCCTGTGCAAATATTCCAGTGCATGTGCCCCAGTGCAAATATGACAGTGTCTATGTCCTGTGCAAATATTCCTGTGTATGTGCCCCAGTGCAAATATCCCAGTGTCTGAGCCACCGTGCAAATATTCCAGTGCCTGTGCCACCGTGCAAATATCCCAGTGTCTGTGTCCTGTGCAAATATCCCAGTGTCTGTGTCCTGTGCAAATATCCCAGTGTCTGAGCCACCGTGCAAATATTCCAGTGCCTGTGCCCTGTGCAAATATACCAGTGTCGGTGCCAGCGTGCAAATATTCCAGTGCCTCTGTCCCAGTGCAAATATCCCAGTGCCTGTGTCCTGTGCAAATATCCCAGTGTTTGAGCCACCGTGCAAATATGACAGTGTCTGTGCCCCCGTGCAAATATCCCAGTGTCTGTGTCCTGTGCAAATATACCAGTGTCGGTGCCAGCGTGCAAATATTCCAATGCCTCTGTCCCAGTGCAAATATACCAGTGTCTGTGCCACCATGCAACTATTCCAGTGCAAATATCTCATCGTCTGTGCCCCCATGCAGATATCCCAGTGTCTGTGTCTTGTGCAAATAACCCATTGTCTGTGGCACCGTGCAAATATTCATGTGTATGTGCCCCAGTGCAAATATCCCAGTGCCTGTGCCACCGTGCAAATATTTCCAGTGCATGTGCCCCAGTGCAATTATCTGAGTGTCTGTGCCACCATGAAAATATTCCAGTGCCTGTGCCCCAGTGCAAATATCATTGTCCGTGCCACCGTGCAGATATCCCAGTGTCTCTGTCTTGTGCAAATATCCCATTGTCTGTGCCACTGTGCAAATATTCCAGTGCCTGTGCCTCAGTGCAAATATCCCAGTGTCTGTGCCACCATGAAAATATTCCAGTGCCTGTGCCCCAGTGCAAATATTTTACTGTCCGTGCCACCGTGCAGATATGCCAGTGTCTGTGTCTTGTGCAAATATCCCATTGTGTGAACCACCATGCAAATATTCCAGTGCATGTGGCCCAGTGCAAATATCTCAGTGTCTATGCCACCATGCAAATATCCCAGTGTCTGCATGCTGTGCAAATATCCCAGTGTCTGTGCCACCGTACAAATATTCCAGTGCCTGTGTCCCAGTGCAGATATCTCATTGTCCATGCCACCATACAGATATCCCAGTGTCTGTGCCCCACTGCAAATATCCCAGTGCCTGTGTCCTGTGCAAATATGACAGTGTCTGTGTCCCAGTGCAAATATCTCAGTGTCTGTGTCCTGTGCAAATATCCCAGTGTCTGTGCCACCGTGCAGATATCCCAGTGTCTGTGTCTTGTGCAAATATCCCATTGTCTGTGCCACCGTACAGATATCCCAGTGCCTGTGTCCTGTGCAGATATCCCAGCGCCTGTGACACCATGCAAATATTCCAGTGATTGTGCCCCAGTGTAAATATCCCAGTGTTATCCCAAGAGATCTGGGTTTAATCCATTGTTATTTTGCTCACCATGCCATCCCAGTTTAGACCAAGGCATATGCAAATTAGTCCTGACCCTGGGCATCATGGGAACAGTCCAGACCGAACTGCAAGCCAGGTCCTCCCTGGACTGGAAACAAGCACCCTGGGACCGGTTTCAGGGCATCACTCCATATCAGCCAGGCTAGCTTGAAGTCAGGGGCAAAGTGAGCAAGGGACCCACGTCCGGTCATACCCGGCCCACTTAGGGCTAGAAATCAAAAGACACAAATGATGGAAGGAATGCAGAACAAATCAAACATTGACCCCGGTCAAGAGATCTGGGTTAAATCCATCATTTTCTTACTCACCAAGCCACCCCAGTTTAGACCCAGCCATATGCAAATCAGTCTTGCCCCTGTGCCTCATGGGAACAGTGGAGCCCGAACTGCCACATCTGCAGAAATGTACAGTCTGCACCCACATCTGCACAAATATAAAGAGATCTTGCAGTAACTGGGCTTTCAGACTGATAAATGAGTTAAACTTCAAGTCCCATAAATATGTAGGCTCAGACAGCTATGTGCTGTGGGAAGGGATATTGAACAGATATTGACACTTTAAAAGAAACAAAGAAATAACAGACAGAGGCCCTTTTCAGCAGCAGATTTACTCCCACAGCTACAGGTTACAAGACAGACTGGCAGGGCGCTAACGAGTAACATCAGAAATCATATTTTCATTGCTGGAACTATATCCAGTAGAAAGGGAGAGACACGGGAAGGACATAGTGTTGGGTAACCAGGTACTAAGCACACTCTGTGCTGGGCTCATTCAGAGATTCTAATGGGGCCACCCAGTGAGAGGAAAACAGCTGGTCTTCTTACCCAATATTACATCAACATCAGCCACCAACCATTGGTTCATACAAGGTGCAACCCTTTCCCAATTGTTCTAACGGAAGAGCAAGTGTGCAGTAACTTGCTATTCACAGGCAACTGCCGTGGTGGTTAAAAGATGGTGGAAGGAAGGAAGTGTGTTGAAAGAAGTTTCTGGAATCCTCTTGCATGGGGCCCACACCAGTGACTTAGCACACTTCTCTAACTTGTGATCTCAGGCACATTAGGGTCCATTCTCACTTCACAGGACGCGTGGTTTGCGCGCAAACGTGGTAAGCACAGAGACGCTGCACGTGGATCCATACGCAGACATATACTGAGGGGTGAGAAGTTTTATGAGCCATGGAGTAAATGTATGGGGGGCCTCTGACAGGACCATGCTTACTTTATACCACTGTATATGAGTGTTCAAAATCACCCACTCCCTCCTGGAGTAAACTTTGACTGCCCAGTCCAGCTACCCTTGAAGAGTCAATGGTACAAAGAGAATAACTGGGCATCCAAGTGGAAGAAATGGTAGTCTCTTTTCCTAAATATTTCTGAAACACCTAACTTCATCAATGAATTGGACTTTTAATAAATATGAAAAATAATCTTTGAATGACTATTTCAGCTATTTACTGTCAAAAGTTGCAGATTAAGGTTTTTAGTCTGTATGTTTACAATTTCTGGGATCCAGCTACCACCCTGCCAGTGAAGAGAGCTTTTGGGGTCTAGTTACTGCCAACTTTAACTTCACTCATGTTCCACGTTTAAATAGCAAGTACCCTATCTTCTGGTTGACAAGATGTACTTAGGAGTGACATTAATATTTAAAAGCATGTTTCCCCACTTGTGGAATATGGTTATTTAGACAGGTTTGTCAGCAGGTTTTTTGGCTGCTGAAGGCAGTATACACATGATAGGCCTCAAGCTATATGTGTATATACATATACAAGCTATTGATTGATAGGAAAGGTATATATGTCAACCATTAGTAAGCTAGTTTAACAGTGGTGGCTCCTACGCTAAGGTGGAGGAGCGTCGCCCCACTCCTCTTAAAGCTGTGAAAAAGAGAAAAATAAAATGAAAATAACAACATTATTATCATTTTATTTTTCGTTACTCCGGGCTAGATTAGGGCGGGGCGGGACTGGTGGCTCAGGAAGAAGGAGTGCTTTGTGCACACTTAAATGCGCATGACTGCTTGGTCGGCTGTCTTAACCCGGTCAAACAGTCCTGCGCACTTTGCACATTCCCCATCAGGCTGTAATGCACGATGCGCTCGATGGCGCTCAGACAATCACAACTCTGCATTGCAGCATTGTGATTGGCTCAGGAGAGCCTGTGTGCCCGGGTGCTTCCTGCAGCCTCTTCCGGACTGGAGTCAGGAAGAGAAGAGAAGCAGAGATGGAGGAAAGGCGGCAGAAAAAGCATGTTTTTTTTAAATATATTTATCAAACCCCGTCTCCCTGCCTGCCACCCCCCCGTTCCCTACCAGCCGCCACTCCAATTTAACCATCTTTAAAGATGGAACACATGCACTTTATTGCTGTTTAACAGGTGTAAAGTGCACAGAGTTTACAAAAACAACACAAATCGAATCTAGAAAAAGGTAAAAATCTGGGGTGTCCATGCAGAAAAGGTGGATTATCTCCAAATACTATACTAAAAATCTGGGCAGGGTTTCTAACATTATGGCATTTCCTACGGAACAAAGCAAAACCAAAGGAAATGATGGACGGAGCGTTGACAATACAAGTACTCACCCCGGGCAACTGATCTGGGTTTAATCCATCACCGTTCTTTAGCCCACTCTGCCACCCCAGTTTGGACCCAGCCATATGCAAATCAGTCTGACCCTGTGCCTCATGGGGATGTCCAGCCCGAACTGCCAAGCCATGTCTTCCCTGGACCGGAAACAAGCTTCCGAGGACCGGTTTCTGGCATTTCAGCCGTCTTCAGCCAGGATAGCTTGAATCCATCGGAAGTACCCCGCTACACCCATCATAGAGTAGACACATTGGAAATTATGGCACTGGGAGTCGTCACGTGTGACCAAACTGCATGCTCTTGGACAACCACTTTTATTAAACATATTCCTCATCTCCCAGTTAAAGAGTTCTTGTGCTTAGGCTTAAAGCTGCTCGTAAATGTTTGATAAGAAATTAACTGGAACCCAACCAACAACTGGGGGAGAGAGCTTCCAATCTACACACCAAACTGTGGCGTAGAGGCAAGGTTAAGGGCCTTGAAGCAAGGAGTCATGGATGACAGTCTTGGCTCACCTACTCCCTCAAACTGATCTTGGGCAAGTCATGCTCTTCCTGTGCCTCTGCCCCTTCTGTGAAATTAGTGGCCACATTTATCAACACTTTGCGCCGGTGCAAAGTCACAAAAAGTGATGCACACTGGTGAAGGTGTTGATTTATTATTTATTTGCCCGCATGAAACTTCCTGGCAAGTAGTCTTAAGTTAATACACTTTGCTCTGCTTTGCTTTACTTTGCGTCAAGGGGGCATCTTACACACGACACAGCAGAGACCTCGGACCCTTAAACACCTCTGCTGCGATGTGGTACGGGAATAGCTTCCTACTGGACCATCTCAAAGCGCCTCGGGGCCTCATGGTAGGTAAGAGGCGCTATTCAAATGCTACAGTGCAATACAACAAAGGGTGCTGCATGGCAGTGATGCAAAAGAACAGCATCTTCAGCAGGCATGGAGCTGCTGGGCAATACCCCCAGCGGTAAACATCTGGATAAGAGAACTAGCGCTTAATTTGAGAAGGGGATTTCCGGGCAATACCCCCAGCGGTAAACATCTGGATAAGAGAACTAGCGCTTAATTTGAGAAGGGGATTTCCGGGCAATACCCCCAGCGGTAAACATCTGGATAAGAGAACTAGCGCTTAATTTGAGAAGGGGATTTCCGGGCAATACCCCCAGCGGTAAACATCTGGATAAGAGAACTAGCGCTTAATTTGAGAAGGGGATTTCCGGGCAATACCCCCAGTGGTAAACATCTGGATAAGAGAACTAGCGCTTAATTTGAGCTGGGGGTTTCCGGGCAATACCCCCAGCGGTAAACATCTGGATAAGAGAACTAGCGCTTAATTTGAGAAGGGGATTTCCGGGCAATACCCCCAGTGGTAAACATCTGGATAAGAGAACTAGCGCTTAGTTTGAGCTGGGGTTTTCCGGGCGGCAATACCCCCAGTGGTAAACATCTGGATAAGAGAACCAGCGCTTAATTTGAGCCGGAGGTTTCCGGGCAATACCCCCAGTGGTAAACATTTCATATAAGAGAACTAGCGCTTAATTTGAGCCGGAGGTTTCCGGGCAATACCCCCAGTGGTAAACATTTTGGATAAGAGAACTAGCGCTTAATTTGAGCTGGGGGTTTCCAGGCAATACCCCCAGTGGTAAACATTTTGGATAAGAGAACCAGCGCTTAATTTGAGCCAGAGGTTTCCGGGCAATACCCCCAGTGGTAAACATTTTGGATAAGAGAACTAGCGCTTAATTTGAGCTGGGGGTTTCCAGGCAATAGCCCCAGTGGTAAACATTTTGGATAAGAGAACCAGCGCTTAATTTGAGCCAGAGGTTTCCGGGCAATACCCCCAGTGGTAAACATCTGGATAAGAGAACTAGCGCTTAATTTGAGAAGGGGGTTTCCGGGCAATACCCCCAGTGGTAAACATCTGGATAAGAGAACCAGCGCTTAATTTGAGCCGGAGGTTTCCGGGCAATACCCCCAGTGGTAAACTTTTCATATAAGAGAACCAGTGCTTAATTTGAGCCAACGGTTTCCGGGCAATACCCCCAGTGGTAAACATTTCATATAAGAGAACCAGCGCTTAATTTGAGATGGGGGTTTCCGGGCAATACCCCCAGTGGTAAACATCTGGATAAGAGAACTAGCGCTTAATTTGAGCTGGGGGTTTCCGGGCAATACCCCCATTGGTAAACATCTGGATAAGAGAACCAGCGCTTAATTTGAGCCGGAGGTTTCCGGGCAATACCCCCAGTGGTAAACATTTTGGATAAGAGAACCAGCGCTTAATTTGAGCTGGGGTTTTCCGGGCGGCAATACCCCCAGTGGTAAACATCTGGATAAGAGAACCAGCGCTTAATTTGAGCCGGAGGTTTCCGGGCAATACCCCCAGTGGTAAACATTTTGGATAAGAGAACCAGCGCTTAATTTGAGCTGGGGGTTTCCAGGCAATACCCCCAGTGGTAAACATTTTGGATAAGAGAACCAGCGCTTAATTTGAGCCAGAGGTTTCCGGGCAATACCCCCAGTGGTAAACATCTGGATAAGAGAACTAGCGCTTAATTTGAGAAGGGGGTTTCCGGGCAATACCCCCAGTGGTAAACATCTGGATAAGAGAACCAGCGCTTAATTTGAGCCGGAGGTTTCCGGGCAATACCCCCAGTGGTAAACTTTTCATATAAGAGAACCAGTGCTTAATTTGAGCCAACGGTTTCCGGGCAATACCCCCAGTGGTAAACATTTTGGATAAGAGAACCAGCGCTTAATTTGAGCTGGGGGTTTAAGGGCAATACCCCAGTGGTAAACATTTCAAATAAGAGAACCAGCGCTTAATTTGAGATGGGGGTTTCCGGGCAATACCCCCAGTGGTAAACATCTGGATAAGAGAACTAGCGCTTAATTTGAGCTGGGGGTTTCCGGGCAATACCCCCAGTGGTAAACATCTGGATAAGAGAACCAGCGCTTAATTTGAGCCGGAGGTTTCCGGGCAATACCCCCAGTGGTAAACATTTTGGATAAGAGAACCAGCGCTTAATTTGAGCCGGAGGTTTCCAGGCAATACCCCCAGTGGTAAACATTTTGGATAAGAGAACCAGTGCTTAATTTGAGCTGGGGGTTTCCGGGCGGCAATACCCCCAGTGGTAAACATCTGGATAAGAGAACCAGCGCTTAATTTGAGCCGGAGGTTTCCGGGCAATACCCCCAGTGGTAAACATTTTGGATAAGAGAACCAGCGCTTAATTTGAGCTGGGGGTTTCCAGGCAATACCCCCAGTGATAAACATTTTGGATAAGAGAACCAGCGCTTAATTTGAGCTGGGGGTTTCCAGGCAATACCCCCAGTGGTAAACATTTTGGATAAGAGAACCAGCGCTTAATTTGAGCCGGAGGTTTCCGGGCAATACCCCCAGTGGTAAACATCTGGATAAGAGAACCAGCGCTTAATTTGAGCCGGATGTTTCCGGGTAATACCCCCAGTGGTAAACTTTTCATATAAGAGAACCAGTGCTTAATTTGAGCCAACGGTTTCCGGGCAATACCCCCAGTGGTAAACATTTTGGATAAGAGAAACAGCGCTTAATTTGAGCCGGAGGTTTCCGGGCAATACCCCCAGTGGTAAACATCTGGATAAGAGAACCAGCGCTTAATTTGAGCCGGAGGTTTCCGGGCAATACCCCCAGTGGTAAATTTTTCATATAAGAGAACCAGTGCTTAATTTGAGCCAACGATTTCCGGGCAATACCCCCAGTGGTAAACATTTTGGATAAGAGAACCAGCGCTTAATTTGAGCCAGCGGTTTCCGGGCAATACCCCCAGTGGTAAACTTTTCATATAAGAGAACCAGTGCTTAATTTGAGCCAACGGTTTCCGGGCAATACCCCCAGTGGTAAACATTTCATATAAGAGAACCAGCGCTTAATTTGAGATGGGGGTTTCCGGGCAATACCCCCAGTGGTAAACATCTGGATAAGAGAACTAGCGCTTAATTTGAGCTGGGGGTTTCCGGGCAATACCCCCAGTGGTAAACATCTGGATAAGAGAACCAGCACTTAATTTGAGCCGGAGGTTTCCGGGCAATACCCCCAGTGGTAAACATTTTGGATAAGAGAACCAGCGCTTAATTTGAGCCGGAGGTTTCCAGGCAATACCCCCAGTGGTAAACATTTTGGATAAGAGAACCAGCGCTTAATTTGAGCTGGGGGTTTCCAGGCGGCAATACCCCCAGTGGTAAACATCTGGATAAGAGAACCAGCGCTTAATTTGAGCCGGAGGTTTCCGGGCAATACCCCCAGTGGTAAACATTTTGGATAAGAGAACCAGCGCTTAATTTGAGCTGGGGGTTTCCAGGCAATACCCCCAGTGGTAAACATTTTGGATAAGAGAACCAGCGCTTAATTTGAGCCGGAGGTTTCCGGGCAATACCCCCAGTGGTAAACATCTGGATAAGAGAACCAGCGCTTAATTTGAGCCGGAGGTTTCCGGGCAATACCCCCAGTGGTAAACTTTTCATATAAGAGAACCAGTGCTTAATTTGAGCCAACGGTTTCCGGGCAATACCCCCAGTGGTAAACATTTTGGATAAGAGAACCAGCGCTTAATTTGAGCCAGCGGTTTCCGGGCAATACCCCCAGTGGTAAACTTTTCATATAAGAGAACCAGTGCTTAATTTGAGCCAACGGTTTCCGGGCAATACCCCCAGTGGTAAACATTTTGGATAAGAGAACCAGCGCTTAATTTGAGCTGGGGGTTTCCAGGCAATACCCCCAGTGGTAAACATTTTGGATAAGAGAACCAGCGCTTAATTTGAGCCGGAGGTTTCCGGGCAATACCCCCAGTAAAACATCTGGATAAGAGAACCAGCGCTTAATTTGAGCCGGAGGTTTCTGGGCAATACCCCCAGTGGTAAACATTTTGGATAAGAGAACCAGCGCTTAATTTGAGCTGGTGGTTCCGGTGTTCGGCACCAGCACTTAATTGTCAACACAGTCTGCCACAAGGTGGCGCTTTTCCAGGCAATACCCCCAGTGGTAAACATCTGGATAAGAGAACCAGCGCTTAATTTGAGCTGGGGGTTTAAGGGCAATACCCCCAGTGGTAAACATCTGGATAAGAGAACCAGTGCTTAATTTGAGCCGGAGGTTTCCGGGCAATACCCCCAGTGGTAAACATCTGGATAAGAGAACCAGCGCTTAATTTGAGCTGGGGGTTTCCGGGCAATACCCCCAGTGGTAAACATCTGGATAAGAGAACCAGCGCTTAATTTGAGCCGGAGGTTTCCGGGCAATACCCCCAGTGGTAAACATTTTGGATAAGAGAACCAGCGCTTAATTTGAGCTGGGGGTTTCCGGCACCAGTGCTTAAATTGAGCTGGGTGGTTCCGGTGTTCGGCACCAGCACTTAATTGTCAACACAGTCTGGCTCGTTTAGAGACGGCCTCAACAACTGTTAATCATTAATCCAATATACATTAAAAATGACCATTACCGATTGCCCAATTCATTCTTGTAGTTTTGCGGGGCCTGCAACAGCCTTAATTGTCAGAGTTGTAGGAGTGTGATATTTAGTTGTTGTGTTGTTAAAATCACTGGCAGCACTGTCAGGGGCAGTGTGTGATGCAAGCTGCAGTGCCATCCTGACCAGAGCCCTGGAACTTAGGGGCATATTATCAAGGAACGGTGTTAAAATTATTGCCTCTTTATCGGCAGGAAACTGCCGCGAAATCAGCGATAATGGGCTTGATAATACGCCCTTGTGAATTCCCATAGACGCCCAGGTTACCAGAACCTGGGCTTCTATGGGAATTCACAAGGGCATATTATCAAGCCCATTTTCGCCACTTTAGCGGCAGTTTTCTGCCGATAAAGCAGCGATAATTTTAACACCCTTCTTGATAATACGGTCCTTAGTTTTTTACAAATTAACCTCTGCTGAAGAACTCCTGGGGGACACACTGTGGGTGTAGAGACAACCTCGGTGGGAAGCTTTGTGTGAAACTTCTGAGTGAGAGAAAGCCTGAGGGAGAGACATATTGAGAGGGAATATCTTGAAAGGGCAAAGAGCTGTCAGTCCAAGACAATATTACACAGGTGGTGGTGGCTTTAATGGCCGTCCAGGCAAATCCGTGAATGGCTGCCCAGGTGACGTCACCACTACAACATGGCGTCTGGAGAAGGGGTCACTGGGTGTTTATCTATAGGCTACAGTGATGCACCTACCAGCTCATCGCTTACATACCACACAGGGATGCCAGCCAGAGGCCTGGGTACCCATGGGCAGCAGTGTGTGCCCACCCTGCACCCAAGCTCTCTACCAGCTCTCTCGGGTGCCTGGGCGCATCCAGACAGTAGCAGAGAGGGCATGAAAGGGAAAGCAGCCAGGCAGGAAAGAAAGAGGCCTGCATGGGTGCCAGGGGTGTCGAACAGCCATCCTTACCCACACGTCTGCACATGGCGCGGCTGCTGCCATTATATACCTTGGCATAAGTGCTCTGGAGTCTTAAAAAAGCACATGCTGCTGAAATATATGACTTTTTCCCAAGTTTAACACATGTTCAAGTCCAAGCGTGCCACCCACGTGCCCACCGAGGAGGGTGCCCCTCTGGGTAGCATCAGGGAAGAAGTCTCCTATTATGACTTCTTGGCGCTTTTCTCAACTTTGCTGCCCAAGATCAACCTTGCAGTAAGTGTGGTCTGGGGGGGGGCGGGGCTTCTGCTCAGATATCTGCAGGGCGCAGCAAAGGAGCCTTTCTGTGCACCCTCTGAGGGTTGTTTCAGCTGGGAGTGGGTGGAGGGGCGGACGCTGTGGCTTGTACAGGAAGGGCGCGTGGCTGGGAGGAGGCTTTCCGTTCACCTCTGCAAGAAGGGGGGCTCAGTGTGGGCCCCGGCTTTGAAAACCCTGCAGACCCATCTGGCGCTTTTTTTAATATATAATGGAACAAAACCTCATGAGTAGACGCTTGCATTTTAAAGGTCAGAGTCAAGTTTCTAGTCAAAGCAAAAAACAGCTTCCAAGTCTTTCGGTACTATATTACCCACAGCCAGTGCTTAATTTGCAGAAAAATTAGGTGCCGGGGCTCTCGTCGGGAGGCCACCTGCAGCTCGCGCCACCCATTGCCCCTGCTGTGCTGCCAATGATACCGGTCCCAGGATGCTTGTTTCCGGTCCAGGGAGGTCCTGGCCTGGCAGTCCGGGCTGGACTGTTCCCATTGGGCGCAGGGTCAAGACTGATTTGCATATGGCTGGGTTCAAACTGGAATGGCATGGTGAGCAAAAAAACGATGGATTTAGGCCCAAATCTCTGTACTGGGGTGAATGTTTGACATTGTTCTGCATTCTGTCCATCAACTGTTGTTTTTGCATTTGTCACCCCGAGTGAGACGGGTGTGCCCAGACGTGGGTCCCGGGCTCACTGTGCCACTGGAGTCAAGCTATCCTGGCTGAAGACGGCTGGAATGCCAGAAACCGGTCCTAGGATGCTTGATTCTGGTCCAGGGAAGACCTGGCTTGGCAGTCCGGGCTGGACTGTTCCCATTGGGCGCAGGGTCAAGACTGATTTGCATATGGCTGGATTCAAACTGGAATGGCATGGTGAACAAAAATACATGGATTTAGGCCCAGATCTCTGTACTGGGGTGAATGTTTGACATTGTTCTGCATTCTGACCTGGCTTTGCAGTTCCGGCTGGACTGTTCCCATGAGGCACAGGGGTCAGACTGATTTGCGTATGGTTGGGTCCAAACTGGAATGGCATGGGAGCAAAAGAATGATGGATTGATTTACCCGGATCCTTGGCCGGTAATAGTGTACATTGAATTAATAATTAACTGTTGTTGTAGTCAGCTGCCCAGAGTGCATTTTAAGGTAAACAAAGCTGCAAAGCGCTCACTGGGCGTGTCATAAAACCCTTTTGCATACCTAAGACTTATTTGGTGAGCACAAAAATGACATCTTAGACTGGGATGACCAGACCCCTCATTTAGCGCCACTATGGACACTGCTTCTGGTCCTGCGCCTACAATAATACTAAGACCCCGAGACAGAGCGGTCAGCAGAAAATTGCAACTTAACTTATAGCTCTTAAGTTCACATCATTCATATCTGCGATGAGGGTTGTCCATCACCAGATGAACGGGAACGGAACAACTGAAGCGATCTGTCAGACATTGCTGAACCATTCTGAGGACTTCAATATAGTCCACAACGGCAGGTCTCAAATACACGTAATCATATCAACAAAATGACCAGGTCCTTCTCAGCCTGTTCTTGTTTCAAAATGTGCACATCTTGTCAGAATCAATCTGTTATTCTATCTCCCCACACTTAGTATTTATAGGGGTAGAGGGTACACTATTTCCAGGCCAACTTTAAAAACAACACAATCCCTTAATGACAGTCAGAAAAGCACAACAATCGGTGCCTCAAAAAAATGTGAGAAAGGCAAGATGACCCCTCACGGGCGCACCACCAACGGGAGTCACTGGTTGGTACTCACCAGTGTAGCCCTATTATCATCATCGGCGGTCATCAAGCCATGAAAAGAAAAGTGTCCAAACAAAAATGTAATATAAGTGCAATTGAGTGCAGTGAAAAAGAGAAAACCAAATCAAAAAAATAAAAATATTATAAAGTTAGAGATGCACGTCCTTAATCACTTTATTCTTTAGACATTGTGCAGTCTAACTACTTAAAAGATGGAAAAGGTATAGGTTGCTAATCATGCAGCCCTAAACCCACCAGCCAAAAACAAACACACATACACAACGGCTGCTTCTTTACATCTCAAAAGCTCATGCAGATATGGGATGATAATAAAAATGTCTGTCCCAGCAGATCCCTCCTCTTCTCTCTGCCTCCAACCACGCTAGCTCAGGACCACAACGATACACAACATCTCAGATCGGACACCCATAACACTAAGGGTCAGATGTATATAGCCCTCATTTTGCTGTTCCCTAATTGCGAATCACATAGATTCGCAATCATGAAATAGCAAAATGCAATGTATGAACGTGTATAGTACACCTTCCGCGATTCCTAAGGGGTCGCAAATGACCTGCTTCATGAATATTAATGAGGAAGGTCGCAAGTTGCGACCCCCTAGGAATCGCAAAAATCACGGGGATGGTGGCTTCCTGAGATCGGCAGACCACCATGTCCATGATTGCCTTTCAATAAAACAATCTTTTTTTTTTTATAAAGAAGCCCATTTTCCTTAAAGGAAAACGAGATGCTTTACAAAACGAAAATTGAAAAAGTTTCTTTTCATTTTTTAAGAGCCGGCAGTGGTCCGTGGGACCACTGCCTGCTCTTAAAAATTAATTTTAGAAACATTCACAAGGTTACCACCTGCTTGAAGTAAGTGGTAATATGGGAAAGTAGTGCTGCGCATGTCCATTGGCCGACGCGGCCCCACCCGCGCAGTAGAACGCCCGCACAGGATTTTACGCCGCAGTTAACGGGTTTTAAAGGATTTCCCTATCCCAACAACGCTCACCTGGCATGACGTCATGCCATAACTTTTCAGCTAGTGCGAAGTGAGCATGCGCAAACTAGTGAGAAGTGAGCAGTGTGAGCAGCGCACGTTGATGTGCCTGCTGTCACTTCAATCCGGGAAAAAACGGACCGCCTGTGCCAGGGCACAAAACAGAGCTCGAAAGAGGCCCGTTTCGAGGCCCCCTTTAAAAAACTGCTGGCGTTCAGCCTCAGACCCGGTGAGACCCGGTCCACTTAAAGCCCTAGCGTAGTAGATGTCTTGCATTTTTATTTTATCATTTAAAACAACCTTTTGCTTTGTTTAAGCGCCTTCTATTTCCTTTGTTGTTTCTTCACAGTTTAAGCTGGATCTCCAATTAATGTCACCACTCGAGTCCTTTCTCTATGTTGACTGCACTTGCTACTTGCACAACCCTCTCCCTGCCGCCGCGGGAAGTCCCGTTAGAGAGGAGGGAGTCAGGGTATTCAGAGCCGCCCACGAGCACAGCCGCCATATTGGGACGGCTCGGGACGCGCTCTAGCCTCTGACAATCAGAACGAGAGGCAGCTATTTAGGCGGAGCGAGGCTGGGTGCATTTGATTAACATTTTGGACCCATGCACATCGCGCTTACACTGTAGACCAGATCTTTCCTGATTGCTAGGAGACACACACCACCGCTGCTAGAATTTTAAATATACTGTTGCTGCTATAAATCATTGTTGCTGCTAAAATCCATTTTTAACGTGACTTATTACGTGTTGCTAAGAGTATTTTTAAAACGTGATTGATACGTGTTTTTTTTTTAACTTGGCTAACTCACTGTGCTCATTGTCTGGTGTTCGTGACTGCACTTGCTACTTGCACAACCCTCTCCCTGCCGCCGCGGGAAGTCCCGTTAGAGAGGAGGGAGTCAGGGTATTCAGAGCCGCCCACGAGCACAGCCGCCATATTGGGACGGCTCGGGACGCGCTCTAGCCTCTGACAATCAGAACGAGAGACAGCTATTTAGGCGGAGCGAGGCTGGGTGCATTTGATTAACATTTTGGACCCATGCACATCGCGCTTACACTGTAGACCAGATCTTTCCTGATTGCTAGGAGACACACACCACTGCTGCTAGAATTTTAAATATACTGTTGCTGCTATAAATCATTGTTGCTGCTAAAATCCATTTTTAACGTGACTTATTACGTGTTGCTAAGAGTATTTTTAAAACGTGATTGATACGTGTTTTTTTTAAACTTGGCTCACTCACTGTGCTCATTGTCTGGTGTTCGTGACTGCACTTGCTACTTGCACAACCCTCTAACTGCCGCCGCGGGAAGTCCCGTTAGAGAGGAGGGAGTCAGGGTATTCAGAGCCGCCCACGAGCACAGCCGCCATATTGGGACGGCTCGGGACGCGCTCTAGCCTCTGACAATCAGAACGAGAGGCAGCTATTTAGCCCTCGCTCGTAAGGATGCGCAGCGGACGTGCGCAGCGGGCGCGCGCCGAAGACGCGCCTAAGAACAGCCCGTCTGCGCCCGTCCGCGCCTGGCCCGGGCCTAGGGCCACCCCCCTTGGCACTATTCCTTCTTATGCCACCGACCGTCCCTTACGTTATTCGCCCTCCCAATTGAGGGATCTGAATCCTGGTACCATCAGTTGGCGATGTAAACGCAGGCCCCTTTCCACTAACATAAACTATACCCCTGATATATGTCCTGGGTGCACCTACCAACTGCCACGCCCCAGCCTTGCTCAGAACGTTGCCCTCGGCATATCAGGTAAACCTCCCTGCCACAGATCGGAACTGCCATATAAATTTACATATCGGGCAGCACTCATTAATGTACGTTCCCTCCCTTGCCACAGTCTACACATCAGGGAATGCATCCTCGGCCAGGACTTAGACATACTTTTTGTCACGGAAACCTGGGGGGACGATGCTTCAGGTCCCGATTTTTGTCAGGCAATCCCGGAAGGATATAGTGTGGCCAGGCAGGACAGAACAACTGGAAGAGGGGGCGGTATAGCCATTATTCATAAGGACACATACCGCTCCAGACTTGACCTCATCCAGAGCCTAGATTGCGAATCTGCAACATTCGCTATTAATCTCAACCACAAGCAAACCCTTAAAGGGATTCTCCTGTATAGACCCCCAGGCACACGGAACAAATTTCTAGCCACTCTCTCCGATTTTAATGTTCATATTATAGGATCCCCAGACTATTTAATCCTGGGTGATTTTAATTTTCCCCTTGAAGATCAGGAGAACAACGATACTGCGCAGCTCATTGATGATCTACAAACCTTGGGACTGCAGCAACTAGTGAAGGGCCCAACACATCAAGCCGGACATACGTTGGATGGTTTGTTTACCAACAACCCCGACATCATGATGGTGGATGTTCTGCCATTAGCATGGTCTGACCACAAAGCTATCATCTTCACCATAAAATCACGTGCCCCCAACCCCCCTCAACGTAGACCAAGAGGTAGGATAGGAATTAGGCCATGGAAAAGCGCAGATATCCCGCGGTTCATGGATATTCTGACCTCCTCCCCACTCACATGTTCCAATAGCCCGGATGTATTAACAGCCCAGTTCCAAGACTGGATCCAGAATGCGGCTAATCAGGTGGCCCCGGAGAAATTTATTTTCTCTAACAGAACTTCTCCTTCTGCAAAATGGTTTACTGAGGAGCTTAGGCTACATCGACAACATTGTAGGAACTTGGAGAGGCGGTGGCGCAAGCAGTATTGCCCCGTAGCAAAGCAATCCTATAAAGATGCGCTTGCAATCTATAAAAAGGCCATCGCTGCTCAAAAAAGTGTTTTCTTCTCTACTCAAATTGAGACCGCTCATAATTCAGCCAGAGAGCTATTTTCGGTGGTAAACACTTTGTCCAACCCCCCTTCAGGACCTGGAATTGAACCCTCACAAACATTATGTGACTCTTTGGCTATGTTCTTTTCCACTAAGGTTGCGGACATTTATTCATCCTTTACCGTAAACCCTAGAGGGGAGAACAGGGAGACAAGCCATCAAGCTAACAGTGGATATGCCACCTTCCCCTCCTTTCATCCAGTTACTATTGACAAGGTTAGCAGGCTCATTGCCACCACCAAGGCAGGCTCCCCTCTTGACCCCTGCCCCCCGATGGTGATGAACGCTATAAATGAGGCAATTTCTTCCCCTCTCACGGATATATGCAATGCCATGTTCCAAACTGGCATATATCCAGATGGCTGGAAGAATGCGGTTATAAAACCTCTGCTAAAAAAAACATCTTTGGACCCTGCAGTCTCGGCCAACTATAGACCAATTGCGGGTCTTCCTTTCCCGGCAAAAATCTGTGAAGCTTTAATGAACCGTCAGCTCTCTGAGTTCGTCGACTCTCACAATCTTTTAGACGATACTCAGTTTGGGTTCAGAAAGGGCCATGGGACTGAGACTGCACTTATAAAAGCATGTGATGAAATCAGATCCATCATGGACCAAGGAGGAGCAGCAGTCCTTATTCTTTTGGACCTGTCCGTGGCCTTCGACACGGTCGATCATGTAATCTTGATCGACCGTGTCACAGCCCTAGGGATTGTTGACTTGGCGAGAGACCTTATTTCATCTTTTCTGAACAATCGCACGCAGACAGTGAGGTTGGGTAATTTTTACTCTCCTGTCTCCGCAATCCCATGTGGGGTCCCCCAGGGCTCCTCGCTAAGTCCGACGCTGTTTAATATCTATGTAGCGGACTTAGCGAGGGTAATAAAAACTCATGGGTTGCGTCTGACGTCTTACGCAGACGACACCCAATTAGTCCTGGCAGTGCATAAAGATGGTCCAGTTGTGGCAGCAAAATTTCAAGAAGCAATGCTGGTCGTTTGCGCTTGGATGTCAACAAATTGTCTGAAACTTAATTCAGATAAGACCGAGGTCATGACCTTTGGCAACCTATCCCCGGAATGGTCACCCATTTGGTGGCCCAGCCAGATGGGTCCCCCGCCTGTTCCAGTTGCCAAGGTCAGAAACCTGGGAGTCAATTTTGACAGTAAACTGGTTTTTAACCATCACGTAAACAAGGTAGTATCATCTGCCTTTTATGTCCTGAAGAAAATAAGGAAACTCATGCCCTATCTCCCAGCATCAGCAGGGAAAACCCTCATTACAACTTTGGTATTCTCGAAGATGGACTACGGGAATGCCCTCTTTCTGAATACTCAAAAACAAGTCCTAATGAAACTTCAGTCTATACAGAATGCGGCAGCCAGAATTCTGCTTGGTATTCCCCGATGCCATCCGACAACCACAGCAATTCGACAGCTTCATTGGCTAAAAGTGGAAAACCGCATCAAATTCAAGGCATTATGTATTGCCTATAAAGCCATACATAATATAGGACCCAGGTTTCTGAGAGAGGCCTTTAAACTGTACACCCCAAAAAGACAGCTCAGATCCGCAAATATTTGCATGCTCCCAGTCCCCCGAACCAAAACAGTGACCTGGGGAGACAGGCGCTTCATGGTAGCTACACCCAAGCTATGGAACACCATCCCTCTCATCATTAAAACCGCCCCCAACTTGGTAGGTTTCCGCAAGCTCCTTAAAACATGGTTATTCGACCAGTAAGCCGGTGGGTATTTGGTCCTTATCTGATTAACACATGCGCCGAGACACCCACGGGTAATTGTCGCGCAATAAAAATCTCAAATAAATAAATAAATAAATAAATGTTTACTACTCCCTGCCTAGGTCTTCCTTATGCCAGAGCCTCAGTTTACCCGAGCACGGAGCTGCACGCGCCTGGGGCACGTGCTCCGCGCATGCTTGAGGCCTGCAATGGGCCTTGCTGGGGCGTGCATGGGTCCCAGGGCTGTGCCAGTCCGGGTCCTCCATTGCATCATGGGGGGGGGGTCAGTTCTCTCTTCCCCCAGCCCTCACTGCTGAACCCAGGCACTGCGCTTGCCCGAGGCCACGCAGTGGCCATCAGGAGGGCGGGCTCCTAGTCACGGAGGGCTGCCCCCGCCCACCTTGTGGCCAGCCACTCCTCGCCTGGGCAGGTATCGCCCAGTCAGAGGCAGGCGGGCCGCTGACGCACGTCCGGGGCAGCTAGGAGGAGCCTCAGGGGGTATATGACCCCAGTGCACCATTTTGGAGGCCTCTTTGCCGCTCCGGACGTCGCGCGACAGCGTCGGGACACTCTTTCGCCGAGGACACCCTAACGGTGAGTGAGGCCTATGGGCCTTACCCCCCCTCCGCCTACTCCCTCCCTGTGGAGGTGCGAGTCATGGCTAGGCGGCCCGCTTAGCGTTGGGCCGCTGTGGAGGCGGGGGTCGCAATGCGACACAGATTCTCCCCCGTTCCGCCCCTTGCTTCGGGGTGCGGGTTATGTTGTCTGCCCACGTGCATGGTGGAGCTGCACAGGGTGTTCGTGTCCCGTTCGGCCGCTATACGGCAAAGAGTTATTCCCGCCCGCGCCTTTCTTTAGGTGCGGGCGACAACATTGATTACACGGTCACTGGTCACGGCGTGTTAGGCCCTCGTCCTGTGCCCACGCGTGGGAAATGTTGGTTTCGGAGCGGTTTCGGGTGGTGAGGTCCGGATGTGAGAATGCTTTGCCTGGCCCCACATACCTTTCTGGCTCGATCCCGGAGTTTGACAATGTGCTTTTCTTGTCACTGTACCTTTGGTTTTGATGTTTTAGTAACGTTTGTGTGCTTATCA
The DNA here is from genome assembly GCF_964261635.1 of Lissotriton helveticus. Lineage (NCBI taxonomy): Eukaryota > Metazoa > Chordata > Amphibia > Caudata > Salamandridae > Lissotriton > Lissotriton helveticus. The sequence continues at coordinate 29,885,810 of NC_136072.1, forward strand.
AGTGACTCATCGTTGTGCGAGCTAGCTCGCGGAAGCCCGTGGTGCGGCTTCGAGAGTTCGGACCAGGCCCGGGCCCTGAGTGAACGTGTGTTTCCTTCGTTCACTCAGGCGGGTTGTGACCGAGATGTTCAGTCTGCGGTTTCTGCCGCGGGGCTGCTCGTATGCTGCCCCCCCCCGTCTGTATCGAGTACCAAATGTTTAACCATGCCTTGTCGCTGGTATCAGTGGGGTAGGGGAATCTAATCCTTAACGGTGTGGCCGGGCATTCATTGAGAGCGCCTGGTACTTCCCGCTTCATATGTTGCCTTTTGGTGTCGGGGGCCGGCTAAACCAAAAAGGTCCTCATATAACTTTCGTGCAATTTACTGTGTGGAGGGGGGTATCATGTGTTGCGCCCGCCCCCGGGCATATCGTTTCTTTTAGCTTATTCATCTGCTGTTGGGTATGGCATTTTGAGTCAGTATTCAAATCTACATGCAGATATGTTTGTTGTCCTTCTGCTGCTGGGTTTTATTATCTCATGGTAGCAGTTTAAGGTTGCTTTCAGGGGCGGGCCGCAGTGTAGTATGCCCATTTTGCTTACATTCAGCAGAAGTTGCCGAAGATCCTCCGGGATTTCGGCCCCTGCGCCATTGCCGTGTGGTGCGGGATGTCGCCATCTTGTGGATGCCGCCATGTTGGGGGGGCATGCCGGCGGGGGCCCCATGTTGGGTCGGCATGCCGTTCTAGCACTTTTCAATTTAGGGAGAGGGTTAGCCTGACACGTGGCCCACAGCAACGGTGTTCGCCGGAGATCCGACGGTAAGGCGAGGCTCCGACGTTTTAATCGCGGGGCCTCGCAGGAGCGCAACCACAGCGGGATCTCTAGTGAAGTGGTCCGCCGAGGCTGGGAGTAGGTCAGCAGTCTTTTGGGTGGTCTGGGATCAGCAGGTTGCCGAGTCCCGGCTTGGGCCAATAATCACGCCTCCATTCTTCCTCGTGTGCTTACTTGGGTGGTGTGTACGCAGTCCTTGATGACTGGCAGCCGGTTGTTTGCACTTTCGGAGTATACGGAGCCCCATTCATCAACGGTTTTTTCTCATTACTAACGGCGTAATTTTCTTCCAGTGCAGGCTTGAATCGCATCCCCAGCCCCGTGCAGGCCCGGGTCGCATCAACTTTTTTCTCCCCCCGTGCCACGTGGTCCTTGCAGCTTCAGCTACTTTTGCGAGGTATGTATCTGAGGCGCGGGGGCTTGTTCGGGAGGAAACGTGTAGATGGTATCGTGCGGTGAGCGCAAGGCATCGCTTTTGCTGTGACATTGTTTCAAAGTAGCCATACTGGCAGCTGCCGGCACGTATCTTTCACTAGTCGCGCCCCTGCTGCAAGGCGGGTGGCGCGTGCACTTGTATCCGTTTTACCGATAGTAGTGGTGATATTGTTGTCAATACTCATTCTTTATGGTGCCATGCCTTCCGCTGCTGTGGGCCTCACGCAGTTGTAGCAGCCTGTGTGGTAGCAGTATTAATTGTGTTCTTTCTTCCCGGTTACAGACTGCGTTCGCATCACTTTGCCAAATCGCGCACGTCCGGCGCCGCGCGGATTCACGCTACGTCAACACCCCTGTGGGGGAGGTATGCATATTGGTGAAGCGGGGGAGCCATGTTTCGAGGGAGCCCTGTTGGCGCTTGTAGTGAGCAGCGGTGTGGGCAAATCAGGGTGCAGGACAGATTCTCCGTCCCCTCTTTAATGCAAGCCACAGTCTGATTACTTCACCTACTCATGCTAGCGTCTCTTATGATTGTTTTAAATTCAGTCGTGTGGGTTAGTGCTCAACCTGATTGTCATACTATGTCTCTTGTAGTGGGCGTCTTCCATTAGATAGCGACGTGTCTATAATAGTGTGGTTGCATGATCACGTGTAGGTGGTCTGTACTGCATGCTCTTCGTCCACTTTGGTCTTTGGCTCACGGTAATTTTTCTTTCAGGAGAAGAGCCAAAAGATATCATGGATGGTCAGGGGTCCCCCCCGCTTTTCACACAGACGTCTCAGGTTGATGACTCAGGGATAGGTCCCTCCCAGGATGCCCAGATGAAGGCGCTATTGGACATGATCAAGGCTAACGGGGTGGCGTGGGCCACTGAACTTTTGTCGGCCAACCCCCCAAAGACCCCGGGGTTGCCCCTGCCCCCAGTGCCCCAGAAATAGACATTGTGGAGGATTCTGGCACAGGGAGGCCCAAGCGTGTGAGGAAACCGACAGTGAAAGACTTCCCAGTGGAGCCCCCTCCCAAGACCAGGGCGGCCGAACCTTTTAGAAATGTTATTGTGCATGCCCCACCCCCTCGCCCGGTGGCTGCAGCGGTGGAATTTGCCACCCGGGAGGATTTGGGTAAGCTCACGGACACTCTAGCTGTTTTTATGTCTGAGGTTAGAGCGGGTTTGCTGGCCGCTCCCTCGCGGTATACGCCTCCGGTGGCCCCCCGGGTGGCGGAGCCTGCGGTTGTCGTCCCCCTCCTTTTGCCAGAGGCGGCAGCTGTTTCTCGGGTGTGGGGTGGGTCCACTGTCCCAGGTGGGGACAGCTGTGCAGCGCCTGCTGGCCCCCTTGTTATGGTGGCTTTCCAGACGGATATTGCGCTTCCTTCCTCCGCTACCATTCCTACCCCAGCCCACGCGCTGCTCCACACCTCACCAGCGTATGTAGCTGCGCTCACGCCTGTTTCTACACTTGCCCCTGTTGCGCCCCCTTTGTCGCCTGCGCCCTTAGCGGTACCTGCGCTCCCAGCTGTTATGGCACCGGTCATAGGAGTGGCCCCCACGCCACCAGCAGTGCTTATGACCATGGCTCCCTTATTGTCTGGCAAATGCTCCCTCGCTTGGCAGATACCACAAGCAGCGAAGGAAGGTATTTGGCGCAGATAATTTATAGACATCTTTTCTCTCCTGATGGTGGGGGCCTATGGTGTTGACATTAGGAAAATGGGTTCTAAAGATGAGGAAAAGAAAGCTCGTTTCCAGTCTTGGCCTGAGAAAACGATCAAGAACTGGAGACAGGCTTTCTCTATTTTGGCTGCAGTTATCACAGAGCGTTTCCCAGAGCAGGCACAGGGTTTGTTCCAATACGCCAGTGTCATTACTGATGAAGCAGAATCCTCTACTGGCATGGGGTGGTACTTGTATGACTGTGAATTTCGCAAGAAAATGTCAGTGTGTCCAGAGCTGGACTGGGACCAGGTAGAGGTGAGACTCTGGATGCAGCATATGGGGAAAGGGAAATCCGAAGCTGTGGCCAAAGCCAGTCCCCAAGTTAAAGCGGAAACAAGTAAAGGGTCTTCAGAGAAAAAAGGTAACTTCAGACAGTCCTTTCGTGGGGGCAGAGGTGGAGGGGGGTTCAGTAGACAGGTCTACAGGAAGGGCTTCAATGCAACATGCAGATTGTTCAATGCGGGTAATTGCACCTGGGGTAAGGCATGCAGGTTTGCACACTCCTGCAGTAAATGTGGTGCGGCCCATCCAGGATCAAATTGTGACAAACGTGAGGCTGCAAGCAGCGCCTCTGGCAAAGACAAATAAGATCCCTTACAGAGTACTGCCGCCTAGCGACCCTTCTCTCACGTTCACCCCACTCCAGCATCCTCACCTGCCTGCCCACTCTGATCACATTGCTTCGGTTGTCTCCGGCGGAGACTCCACCCTCCTTCATGCTAAGGGCCCGTCTCCTGTCATCATCCCAAACTTGCTGGACTTGCTGCGATCCTACCCCAATGAAAAAGACAGGAATGTGTTCACTGTAGGTTTTTTAGAGGGTTTCAGGATCCCTTACCAGGGTCCCAGGGTCAGTAGAGATGCAGAGAATCAGAAGTCTGTTAGGGAACTCCCTGAGATCGTAGACAAGACAATCTGCAAGGAAGTGTCTTTGGGGAGAGTGGCGGGCCCGTTTGAGTCCCCCCCCTTGCCTGATTTTGTGGTGTCCCCGCTGGGTGTGGTCCCCAAAAAGGAGCCGGGGGCTTTCAGGTTAATTCACAATCTTTCCTTCCCGGAGGGCAATTCTGTGAATTCTTGGATACCAGAGGGGGCCTGTTCTGTCTCTTACTGTTCCCTGGACATGGCTATTGACCTAGTAAGGAGAGCGGGGGATGGGGCCTGGCTTGCAAAGGCAGACATTGAGGCAGCATTCCGCTTATTGCCTGTGCACCCGGACAGCCAGCATCTGCTGGGATTCAAGTGGAATGGGGAGTACTATGTGGACAAGTGCATGCCAATGGGGTGCGCCATTTCATGCGCTTTCTTTGAGGCTTTCAGCACCTTCATACAATGGGCCCTCTCTGCGAAGTACGGTGTCACGGCGGTGTCCCATTACCTCGATGACTTCCTTTTCATTGGAAGGGAGGGCACGCAGGAATGTCAGGAGGGTTTGAATTGTTTCATTGATTTGGCGGGCCATTTGGGGGTGCCTTTGGCGCCTGGTAAGACTGAGGGTCCGGCACAGGTATTGACTTTCCTGGGCATAGAGTTGGACACACTTACAGGTGTGTCTCGACTCCCGGCCGATAAGGTTCGGGGGCTGAAACACGACATTCAAGAATTGCTGGGAAGGGACAAAGCACCGCTGGGGGTCGTACAAAGTCTCCTAGGCAAACTGAATTTTGCTGCTAGAGTCATCCCAGTTGGTCGCGTGTTTGCAAGGCGGTTAGCAAGGGCCACTGCCAAAGTCACTAAACGCCACCACTTTGTAAAACTGTCTTCAGGCCTAAAGAAAGACTTATTGATGTGGGATGAATTTTTGTCAGACTTCAACGGGACGGTTATCTGGAGGTCCCCGTGGGTGGAGAGTCCCGAAATCAGTATGTTCACCGATGCCTCAGGGCGGGAGGGTTTCGGGGCAATTCTGGGGGAGCTGTGGTGCGCGCAGGAATGGCCTAATGCCTGGCGCAAGCGTGGGATCACTTCCAACATAACGATCCTTGAACTCTTCCCTATTGTGGTCTCCTTGCATCTCTGGCCGGACACTTTGTCCAACAGGAAGGTCCTGTTCTGGTCGGACAATATGGCGGTGGTCCAAGCCGCCATCAATGGTCTAACAGCTAGTTGCCCCCTTGTACTTTGCTTACTTCCAGAATTGGCCAGCAGGTGCCTGCGCTGCAATGTGGAATTTAGGGCTAGGCACATTGCGGCGGTCAAAAATGTAGCGGCTGACGCTCTTTCTCGTTTGCAGTGGGACCGTTTCCGGGCGGCCTGCCCACAGGCGAGAGAGGAGATGACCCCCTTCGCACCAGGTCTGTGGCGCATCTTGCAGTGGAACAGGAACTGAGAGAGCTAGGCGAGAAGTCTTTAGCACCAGGAACTAGGAAGCGTTATTCTAGCCACCGGGCCACTTTCCTCAAAGCTACTGCGGATTTAGGTGTGGTGGCCCTTCCACTGGAAGATAGAGTTCGGGCCTTCGTAGTCTGGGCCAAGAGACAGAACAAATCTCACTCCTGGGTCTGTGGTCACCTGGCAGCCATCAGTCACGAAGCTAGGTTGTCCGGGGTGGGTGATCCAGCTAAGTCTTTTGCAATCAGGGCAGCTCTGAAGGGCTGGGCGCGGGAAGAACCTAAGACTCCTGATAACAGGTCCCCTATTGAGTTCCCCACGTTACAGGCCATGTTAGGGGTCCTTGAGTCTGTGGTGCATTCTCCCTACGAGGCTTCCCTTTTTTCGGCGGCTTTCATCTTGGCATTTTTTGGGGCATTCAGGAGCAGTGAGTTAGTTGCACGCTCCAAGGCAGACCAGTCTGGGGACGCCCTCGGGGTGGCGGACGTGCGCCTCTCGAGTGAACTGTCTATCACGCTCAGACGGTCCAAGACTGACCAGGCTGGAAAAGGGACAGTCATCCGCTTGGCCCCCCTCAGTGATCCCCGCTTCTGCCCCGTGTCCGCCTTACAATCCTACCTGGCGCAACGTCCTGTGGTACTGGGTTACCTTTTTATCCACCTGGATCACAGCCCCCTGACCAAATACCAGATGGATAAAATTATGTTAGCCTGCCTGGATCGGGCTGGTCTGTTGAAGCAGGGTAAAAGGTTCTCCAGTCATTCCTTCCGTATAGGAGCGGCAACATCTGCCTTCAAAGCTGGTTTGCAGCCAGACAAGGTGCAATTGGTAGGGCGTTGGGAGTCCCCCTGTTATAAACGTTACATTCGCCCTTGAACAGGATATTCTGGCAGGTCCATGTTCTTGTATATTTGCTTGCTGTGCTCCTTTTGGAGGTGTTGCCCAATTTTGCTGTGGTGTGCAATTTTCAATAAACAGTCTTGAACATATTGCGTCTTTTTCTTGACAGGGTCAAGAGTGTGGGTCTTGGGGCATTCCACAGTCGCCAGGTTGGGACGGTGGGCAGCAATCAGGAACTGGACCCAGGGCTTCAAGAGCTTGGATTGTGTGTGGCTGGGCTTTCCTGGGATGCGATGGAACAGCTTGCTGCACAGGTTACAGGAAGAGCTTGCCTCTGTGGGGCCTCCCCCTCAGCATTTGGTAATTCATTTGGGGGGCAATGACTTGACCAATTTGGGGAGATCGACCTTGCTGCAAAAAATGCAAACGGACCTGGGGGTCATCTGCGGGCTCTTGCGGGAGTGCGAGATTTGGTGGTCAGAAATTGTCCCTAGGCGAATTTGGAGGGGCGCTAAGTCTAGTGAGGGAATTGAGAGGTCCAGGAAAAGGGCCAACTGCGCCATGAGAAGATTCACCCAACGGAGGGGCCTGGGTTTCATCAAACACGAGATGATTCAGGACAAGGTCAAGGGTTACTTTGAGGAGGATGGTGTTCATCTCACACCTGTGGGCTTAGACCTGTTCCTCCTAGACCTTAAAGAAGCACTTTTGAGCAAAGGTTGCAGGTAATGAGTAGTAGCAGTGGTGGGGGGCCCGTGCGGCAGCGGGTACCACCGCACGGGCTGTGTCGGAGTTACTGGGCGATCCGGAAGAAGAGAGGTGCAAACACTGTACTTCATCGGGCACATAGGGGTGCCAGAGCCTAACCTGTCACCTCATGGGAGGTGCAGGAACTCGTGTCGGCGCCCCAGTAGTCCTTCGGGCGGTTGTGGGCCTGTGCAGCCGGGGGTTTGCCTAGTCACGCCCTGCAAGGGGCGTGTGTAGTATAATTATAATAATTGTGCAGCAGTTGGGTGGTTCGCCACTATGCTGATTGGCTCAACAGGCGGGCAGGTGGCGAGAATGCGGCCTGCCCTTGGATCGTCCGTAAGATAACCCACCATCATTACATATGTTGTATGTAATAAACCTGCAGCAAATTTTTCCCAAACTTAACACTTGTGTCTGTGTGTTATTTGCGGGTTTGGGCATCACGGGGGCGGGGGGTTCTGTGGCCCTGATGTGATTATGACCACTTCCTTCTCCCTAGACCCCCCTGTGCCAAGGAGCTGCAGGGAAACTCCCCTTTCACAATTATTTGATGAAATTGGCAAATGTTTAAAATTGTCTAAACATATTTAAGCATTGCAGTTAAGTTCAATAACCCTTTTTAAAAATTCAATCGAATAATTGCTGCTTGCCAGACATACTATTCTGGTCAAAGCCCTGATATCAGCAGGTGGCTTCTCTCGGCCATGGCATGGCGCCCGCCAGGGGGCAATCAAGGTCCCCCGGGAGGGCCGCCTCCCAGTCCGAGGCCCCCTGGCTTACATCCAGTGTTTGGGCCGAGCCGAGGCGCACAGAGGCCCCGTGGGGCGGGAGGTTGGCGCTTTACCAGTAGCATCAGCCAGTCAGTCCGGTCTTTGCAGTTTTGGGCTGCGACCGCCTCTGGCTCCCCTGCTTTCTGGGGGCACCGCGGGGAGGATCGGCAGAAGCGGGGGGGCCCTCCGACTTGACCCCTCCAGCTTCCTGCCACATGGCTGAAGTAGGGTTTGTGTGTAGGGGGGGCAGGACTTTCTAGGCCCCCAGGGGGACACCTGCCCTGGCACCCCTCCAGCTGGACAGCCACTGAGCGCTCTTACACCCCCCACCCCCTCCCTGCCCAGGGCCGCCATGAACCTAGAGCCGCCCCTGATCACCCAGCTGCTTCTAGGCACTAACAGTGAGCGTGGAGAGCCAGGGGAGAGCTCACTGACTAACACCCAGCGGCTTCTAGGCACTAACAGTGAGCGTGGAGAGCCAGGGGAGAGCTCACTGACTAACCACCCAGCGGCTTCTAGGCGCTAACAGTGAGCGTGGAGAGCCAGGGGAGAGCTCACTGACTAACACCCAGCTGCTTCTAGGCGCTAACAGTGAGCGTGGGGCATGGAGGGCCAGGGGAGAGCTCACTGACCATCACCCAGAAGCTGCTAGTCGCTAACAGTGAGTGTGGAGAGCCAGGGGAGAGCTCACTGGCTAACACCCAGCGGCTTCTAGGCACTAACGGTGAGCGTGGGGCATGGAGAGCCAGGGGAGAGCTCACTGACTAACACCCAGCTGCTTCTAGGCACTAACAGTGAGCGTGGAGAGCCAGGGGAGAGCTCACTGACTAACACCCAGCTGCTTCTAGGCACTAACAGTGAGCGCGGAGAGCCAGGGGAGAGCTCACTGACTAACACCCAGCTGCTTCTAGGCACTAACAGTGAGCGTGGAGAGCCAGGGGAGAGCTCACTGACTAACACCCAGCTGCTTCTAGGCACTAACAGTGAGCTTGGAGAGCCAGGGGAGAGCTCACTGACGAACACCCAGAAGCTGCTAGGCGCTAACAGTGAGCGTGGGACGTGGAGAGCCACGGGAGAGCTCACTGACCATCACCCAGAAGCTGCTAGGCGCTAACAGTGAGCGTGGAGAGCCAGGGGAGAGCTCACTGGCTAACACCCAGCGGCTTCTAGGCACTAACAGTGAGCGTGGAGAGCCAGGGGAGAGCTCACTGACTAACCACCCAGCGGCTTCTAGGCGCTAACAGTGAGCGTGGAGAGCCAGGGGAGAGCTCACTGACTAACACCCAGCTGCTTCTAGGCGCTAACAGTGAGCGTGGGGCATGGAGGGCCAGGGGAGAGCTCACTGACCATCACCCAGAAGCTGCTAGTCGCTAACAGTGAGTGTGGAGAGCCAGGGGAGAGCTCACTGACTAACACCCAGCTGCTTCTAGGCACTAACAGTGAGCGTGGGGCGTGGAGAGCCAGGGGAGAGCTCACTGACTAGCACCCAGCTGCTTCTAGGCGCTAACGGTGAGCGTGGGGCATGGAGAGCCAGGGGAGAGCTCACTGACTAACACCCAGCTGCTTCTAGGCACTAACAGTGAGCGTGGAGAGCCAGGGGAGAGCTCACTGACTAACACCCAGCTGCTTCTAGGCACTAACAGTGAGCGTGGAGAGCCAGGGGAGAGCTCACTGACTAACACCCAGCTGCTTCTAGGCACTAACAGTGAGCGTGGAGAGCCAGGGGAGAGCTCACTGACTAACACCCAGCTGCTTCTAGGCACTAACAGTGAGCTTGGAGAGCCAGGGGAGAGCTCACTGACGAACACCCAGAAGCTGCTAGGCGCTAACAGTGAGCGTGGGACGTGGAGAGCCACGGGAGAGCTCACTGACCATCACCCAGAAGCTGCTAGGCGCTAACAGTGAGCGTGGAGAGCCAGGGGAGAGCTCACTGGCTAACACCCAGCGGCTTCTAGGCACTAACGGTGAGCGTGGGGCATGGAGAGCCAGGGGAGAGCTCACTGACTAACACCCAGCTGCTTCTAGGCACTAACAGTGAGCGTGGAGAGCCAGGGGAGAGCTCACTGACTAACACCCAGCTGCTTCTAGGCACTAACAGTGAGCGCGGAGAGCCAGGGGAGAGCTCACTGACTAACACCCAGCTGCTTCTAGGCACTAACAGTGAGCGTGGAGAGCCAGGGGAGAGCTCACTGACTAACACCCAGCTGCTTCTAGGCACTAACAGTGAGCTTGGAGAGCCAGGGGAGAGCTCACTGACGAACACCCAGAAGCTGCTAGGCGCTAACAGTGAGCGTGGGACGTGGAGAGCCACGGGAGAGCTCACTGACCATCACCCAGAAGCTGCTAGGCGCTAACAGTGAGCGTGGAGAGCCAGGGGAGAGCTCACTGGCTAACACCCAGCGGCTTCTAGGCACTAACAGTGAGCGTGGAGAGCCAGGGGAGAGCTCACTGACTAACCACCCAGCGGCTTCTAGGCGCTAACAGTGAGCGTGGAGAGCCAGGGGAGAGCTCACTGACTAACACCCAGCTGCTTCTAGGCGCTAACAGTGAGCGTGGGGCATGGAGGGCCAGGGGAGAGCTCACTGACCATCACCCAGAAGCTGCTAGTCGCTAACAGTGAGTGTGGAGAGCCAGGGGAGAGCTCACTGACTAACACCCAGCTGCTTCTAGGCACTAACAGTGAGCGTGGGGCGTGGAGAGCCAGGGGAGAGCTCACTGACTAGCACCCAGCTGCTTCTAGGCGCTAACGGTGAGCGTGGGGCATGGAGAGCCAGGGGAGAGCTCACTGACTAACACCCAGCTGCTTCTAGACACTAACAGTGAGCGTGGAGAGCCAGGGGAGAGCTCACTGACTAACACCCAGCTGCTTCTAGGCACTAACAGTGAGCGTGGAGAGCCAGGGGAGAGCTCACTGACTAACACCCAGCTGCTTCTAGGCACTAACAGTGAGCGTGGAGAGCCAGGGGAGAGCTCACTGACTAACACCCAGCTGCTTCTAGGCACTAACAGTGAGCTTGGAGAGCCAGGGGAGAGCTCACTGACGAACACCCAGAAGCTGCTAGGCGCTAACAGTGAGCGTGGGACGTGGAGAGCCACGGGAGAGCTCACTGACCATCACCCAGAAGCTGCTAGGCGCTAACAGTGAGCGTGGAGAGCCAGGGGAGAGCTCACTGGCTAACACCCAGCGGCTTCTAGGCACTAACAGTGAGCGTGGAGAGCCAGGGGAGAGCTCACTGACTAACACCCAGCGGCTTCTAGGCGCTAACAGTGAGCGTGGAGAGCCAGGGGAGAGCTCACTGACTAACACCCAGCTGCTTCTAGGCGCTAACAGTGAGCGTGGGGCATGGAGGGCCAGGGGAGAGCTCACTGACCATCACCCAGAAGCTTCTAGGCGCTAACAGTGAGCGTGGAGAGCCAGGGGAGAGCTCACTGACTAAATCCCAGCGGCTTCTAGGCGCTAACAGTGAGCGTGGAGAGCCAGGGAAGAGCTCACTGACTAACACCCAGCGGCTTCTAGGCGCTAACAGTGAGCGTGGAGAGCCAGGGGAGAGCTCACTGACCATCACCCAGAAGCTGCTAGTCGCTAACAGTGAGTGTGGAGAGCCAGGGGAGAGCTCACTGACTAACACCCAGCTGCTTCTAGGCACTAACAGTGAGCGTGGGGCGTGGAGAGCCAGGGGAGAGCTCACTGACTAGCACCCAGCTGCTTCTAGGCGCTAACGGTGAGCGTGGGGCATGGAGAGCCAGGGGAGAGCTCACTGACTAACACCCAGCTGCTTCTAGACACTAACAGTGAGCGTGGAGAGCCAGGGGAGAGCTCACTGACTAACACCCAGCTGCTTCTAGGCACTAACAGTGAGCGTGGAGAGCCAGGGGAGAGCTCACTGACTAACACCCAGCTGCTTCTAGGCACTAACAGTGAGCGTGGAGAGCCAGGGGAGAGCTCACTGACTAACACCCAGCTGCTTCTAGGCACTAACAGTGAGCTTGGAGAGCCAGGGGAGAGCTCACTGACGAACACCCAGAAGCTGCTAGGCGCTAACAGTGAGCGTGGGACGTGGAGAGCCACGGGAGAGCTCACTGACCATCACCCAGAAGCTGCTAGGCGCTAACAGTGAGCGTGGAGAGCCAGGGGAGAGCTCACTGGCTAACACCCAGCGGCTTCTAGGCACTAACAGTGAGCGTGGAGAGCCAGGGGAGAGCTCACTGACTAACACCCAGCGGCTTCTAGGCGCTAACAGTGAGCGTGGAGAGCCAGGGGAGAGCTCACTGACTAACACCCAGCTGCTTCTAGGCGCTAACAGTGAGCGTGGGGCATGGAGGGCCAGGGGAGAGCTCACTGACCATCACCCAGAAGCTTCTAGGCGCTAACAGTGAGCGTGGAGAGCCAGGGGAGAGCTCACTGACTAAATCCCAGCGGCTTCTAGGCGCTAACAGTGAGCGTGGAGAGCCAGGGAAGAGCTCACTGACTAACACCCAGCGGCTTCTAGGCGCTAACAGTGAGCGTGGAGAGCCAGGGGAGAGCTCACTGACCATCACCCAGAAGCTGCTAGTCGCTAACAGTGAGTGTGGAGAGCCAGGGGAGAGCTCACTGACTAACACCCAGCTGCTTCTAGGCACTAACAGTGAGCGTGGGGCGTGGAGAGCCAGGGGAGAGCTGAGCTCACTGACTAGCACCCAGCTGCTTCTAGGCGCTAACGGTGAGCGTGGGGCATGGAGAGCCAGGGGAGAGCTCACTGACTAACACCCAGCTGCTTCTAGGCACTAACAGTGAGCGTGGAGAGCCAGGGGAGAGCTCACTGACTAAACACCCAGCTGCTTCTAGGCACTAACAGTGAGCTTGGAGAGCCAGGGGAGAGCTCACTGACGAACACCCAGAAGCTTCTAGGCACTAACAGTGAGGGTGGGGCGTGGAGAGGCAGGGGAGAGCTCACTGACTAACGCCCAGCTGCTTCTAGGCACTAACAGTGAGCGTAGGCCGTGGAGAGCCACGGGAGAGCTCACTGACCATCACCCAGAAGCTTCTAGGCGCTAACAGTGAGGGTGGGGCGTGGAGAGGCAGGGGAGAGCTCACTGACTAACGCCCAGCTGCTTCTAGGCACTAACAGTGAGCGTGGGCCGTGGAGAGCCACGGGAGAGCTCACTGACCATCACCCAGAAGCTTCTAGGCGCTAACAGTGAGGGTGGGGTGTGGAGAGGCAGGGTAGATACAAAAGGGGATGATGGACGGAGCATTTGAACAAATCAAACACTCACCCCCAGTCAACGGATCTGGGTTTAATCCATCACCATTCTTTAGTTCACTCAGCCACCCCAGTTCAGACATGGCTATATGCAAATCAGTCTGACCCTGTGCCTTGTGGGAACAGTCCAGCCCGAACTGCCAAGCCATGTCTTCCCTGGACCGGAAACAAGCATCCTGGGACCGGTTTCGGATTCATAATCCTCATCAGCCAGGCTATCTTGAATCCAGTGGCCAAGTGAACAAGGGACTCACGTCTGAGCATACCCTGCCATACTTAGGGCGAACAAAGTGATACAAAAGGGGATGATGGACGGAGCATTTGAACAAATCAAACACTCACCCCCAGTCAACGGATCTGGGTTTAATCCATCACCATTCTTTAGTTCACTCAGCCACCCCAGTTCAGACATGGCTATATGCAAATCAGTCTGACCCTGTGCCTTGTGGGAACAGTCCAGCCCGAACTGCCAAGCCATGTCTTCCCTGGACCGGAAACAAGCATCCTGGGACCGGTTTCGGATTCATAATCCTCATCAGCCAGGCTATCTTGAATCCAGTGGCCAAGTGAACAAGGGACTCACGTCTGAGCATACCCTGCCACACTTAGGGCGAACAAAGCGATACAAAAGGGGATGATGGACGGAGCGTTTGAACAAATCAAACACTCACCCCTAGTCAACGGATCTGGGTTTAATCCATCACCATTCTTTAGTTCACTCAGCCACCCCAGTTCAGACATGGCTATATGCAAATCAGTCTGACCATGTGCCTTGTGGGAACAGTCCAGCCCGAACTGCCAAGCCATGTCTTCCATGGACCGGAAACAAGCATCCTGGGACCGGTTTCGGATTCATAATCCTCATCAGCCAGGCTATCTTGAATCCAGTGGCCAAGTGAACAAGGGACTCACGTCTGAGTATACCCTGCCACACTTAGGGCGAACAAAGCGATACAAAGAGAGGCAGGGTAGAGCCACTGCCAGTGACTGAACCAACACAACTACAAGCCATCAGACTCTTACAAGTGTGACAACTCAGACTATTCCAGGCGCCCAAAGCTATACAAATGCCTCAGGCAACAGGTATTGTTTTTAATGTATACTGAATTAATAAGCAATTGCTATTCTGCTCATCTCTAACTTATATAGACAGCGCCACCATGTAGCAGCTGTTATAACTCCTGATTTTTACAATTAAGTGCGGGTGCTGATCACCGGAAACCACGGGCTCAAATTAAACACTCGCTTCAGCCGCAATTGTGGCCTTAATCCTGGTTGTAAAAGTTTCTGCCCAAATCAGTAATTGGAGCCCCAGGGTGACCAGGTCAAACCAGGAGGAAACAGGCCCACGAAAAGCTCGTCATTTGGGAATGTCAAGTGGCAGCTGTTGCAGTAACCCTGACTTCCACGTTATTCCCCATTCCCTTGGCCACACCGTGATTAGTAGTAAGCCCCATTAGGACTGTAAATGTGGAATAGGACAGCAGCTGTAAGTGGGGGAGGGGGGTCACTTTGGGGCATTATCAAGGAGCTGTTTTGCATTGGCACACACTCCGGCTTTCGTGCCAACCTGCGTACAGTTCCCTACCCTTAGAGTAGTGATGCATTGTTTCCTCGTAGGAGTGTTCTATTTGCAAGAAGCGTGTTTAATGAGTAGCCAGCTGTTCCTGGTTCTGATGTTTGCTGCTGTACCAGCTGTTGCCACCCCCTTGAAGAGGTCCTGCCCACTGTTCCACACCCATTTTGCTGACTTCTTTTATCTGGTTCCTCTTTCCCTCTGGGTGAGACACAGCTTCCCCTGGGGTGGGATCCCTACCCAACCCTCGGCTGGAGGGGCCTACTACCCCCCAGATGTCTAAGAGCTCAGGCTCCACCCCTTCCTTGGTGAGACACCCTCACCTGACCACCCACCACCACCCCAGAGTGGAAGCTTCTGCCCCCCACATCTCTCACGAGGAAGCTCCACCTGAGTTTACACTCAGAGAATTCTAAACATTATTCCAAATATAAACAATAAGAGAAACTGTCCCTTTCCATCTACAGCGCACCTACTTTTTTGACCCATATGCCCACCCCAAATATCCCAACATAATATTCCACTGTGCCCTACAAGGCACTGAGCGCTCAGTACACTACTTGTGGTAGCAAAGTTGCTCTCTGACTGGGCTAGGGGAAATGCCTGGATTTCCCTACATTTTAACAAGTTATTGTTTGGGTGGGCGCTTTCTGATGACGTCACGTTCCCTAGTTACCTTTTCAAATGTCCCACAGCGCAGGAAGATTCTGTGACCACTCTTTAACGACAGAAATATGATTTTACTGCACTTGCCACAGATGCCAGAAGCATAACTGGCACAGTTGACCTAATAAAGTGTCTAGCTTGAATTAAACTAAAGTAAATAAAAATAAGGTGGAAAACTTTGCAAAAAATAGTCACCTTTCATCGCCTAAACTCTGTGGAGACACATAAATCCAATTGTTTAAGATGTCTACAAATTGATATCCAACGCGCATTGAAGTGTCCCACTTTATTGATTCACCTTGCTATATCTCACTACGGACTTAATACTTGATAGAATTCTCCAACAACCGCCCAGTTATCCAACAGTCCAGGGCCCTGTCGGGTCGGAAGTATCACAGACGGAGCGACTCTCCCTACGACACTTCGTTTTTCTATAGCCCTGAGGAGTCGCGGGAAGATTGTCCCATACGCGACGAAACACGTGTCGGCTGGTTCTCTTGAACATTAAAGACACCATTTTCCAACGACTGATTCCAAGAAAACTAATTATTTATGTTGCAAATGAAAGGGTTTGTCTCCATTATCTCAAATGTCTACACTGACATTTCTGCTTATTAATTAGAGTGTGCATGGGTTTTCTGTTATTTAGGAGATAACTTTGCCCAGATCGTGTACACATCCCTAATTAATGGACTGACAGAAAAGCTTTTCATTGTAGTAGGCAACATAAATCTTACATACTTATATTTAATTCATATGGAGGATAAAATTACTCCCTAGTTGTCAGAAAACTGTTTTGCTGGACTATTCTTCCACATCCATATGAACTCACAGACTCACTAAGCAACAGTTGTTTCAAAATGGAATTTGGAGTTCAGCCCAGGAGAATTCCACCATGTTGCATCTTTCTAAGGTCCAGTGTCTTAAATCCTAAAGTGCCGCAGAGACAGCACATAATAAATGTGTTATGAACAACTCTGATCTGTCCTGGGGTTTTCTCGTGGCAAATGGGCTTGTAGACGCCATGTTGTGTGAAAAAAACAGAAACGTAATGTGTGTGTTTGTATTTATATAGTGCACTTCTACCCAGAGGTCTCGTAGTGCTGTATTCATACCGCTGTGGAACACATCCTGGCTTTCCTGTGAAATGTCCACTCCTGGGCACTCCCAAGGTGAAGCCAGGCATCCCAGCGCTGTTGGGGCCGTTGTGGAGATTAAGCCAGCTATTGCCCAGAGTTGCAGAGTGGGACCCATGATTAGAATAGACACCGAGGCGAGAATTATCAGGTCCGAGGAAATTGAGCCCAAGACCCGCCGAGGCGGGAATTGAACCCTGGTCCCGGGCCAGACCTCTGTATCAGGGTCTGCCGCTCTAACCATTGAGCCACGCTTCTCCGCAAATGAAGATACGTTTTAGAAATAACTGGGAAGCAGCAGTGAACACAGCTACATCTTTGATGTATAAAGTGCAAACATGTATGCATCATCCCTGCCAAATTCAACATTGCATGCTTGCACAAACTGTTTCACTATTGCACGGTAGCAAGAGCAGTGTTACTAAAATGGCATTTCTGTGTATTCGTTCAAGACAGATCAATGATTGGTGGTGAGTAACATATATATGTTCTGCTGAATGTGTTTAATCTCATTTCCTTTCAGATCTGTACATTTTTATACCACTGGTGCCCCTTTTCTTAATGTAATCCCCCATAGCTGTATTATTGCAGACCTTACATGAATCTAAGCTCTGGCCTTAGCACCTGCGGGCATATGTACAAAGATTTTCCAACTGCAAAAATGATTTTTCACACATACAAACCTCAAATTGCAATTCTGTAGCACATTACAGAATCGCAATTAGCATTTTCGATTCGCTATTTGGAAGACGTGTGTTCAGAGTGTCCCTTTCAAATGCAGAATCACAGTGGTTTGCATGGGTGTTTTGCGACAAAATTATGTTTGCAAAAGATTCATTTTTTTACCAGTACATCAAGGGAGGTGGTAACCCCTTCGCAAATGGGACAGATCCCCAAGGGACCGCGCCCTCTTTGAGAATGTTGAAACAATTTTTTTTAAGAACAGGCAGTGACCACACTGACCACTGCTTACTCTTAAAAAATAATGAAACTTAAATGTTTCATTTTACTTTTTGAAATGCATCTCGTTTCCGTTAGGGAAGACGGGCTGCCTCTTTAAAAAAATGCTTTATTAAAAAACAGTTTTAGACATGGCGGTCTGCTGAGTCCAGCGGGCCACGATCACTGTGATGGCTGTAACTCCTAATGGGTCGCAAACTGTGATCTACCTCATACATATTAATGAGGTAGGTCGATTAGGGACTCACTATTAATCGTTATCAAAGAGGTCTACATTTTTATGTATTAGTATTTGCAATTTCCTGATAGTGATTCGGTAAGAACCGCAATTAGGAAATTGCAATCCCTAAATTTTGCAGATGGGGCCCTAGTTCCAGGCCCTCTGCTGACTTTGATCAGAGAGCACATGAATCCCTCCCCAGCATGCAACGTCAACATGGCTTGAAAATGTAACCCTGGATCAGTGCTTAATTTGAGGCGGTGGTTTCCGGTGCTCGGCACTGAATTGTCAACAGTGGCGCTCGTGACAGTCTGCCACAAGGTGGAGCTGTCTGGCTAATTGAGAGATGACCACAACAACTGTTAATTATTAATGCAATATATATTAGAATGACTAATACCTCCTGCCCAAGCCATTCTTACAGCTTTGGGGGGCTGGAATAGTCCAACTTGTCACACCTGTAGGAGTGTGATGGTTAGTAGTTGTGTTGTTACTATCACTGGCAGCACGACAGGGTCATTGCATGGTGCAATCTGCAGTGGATTCCTGACGAGAGCCCTGGCACTTATATTTTTACAAATTAAGCACTGCCCCGGATCCCATCCCAGTACCCTGCCCACGTCTCCTTCCCCACTCCTAATTCCACATAGGGGCAGTGAGCACCAGTACTCCATGTTGACCCTTGACCCCACTTGAGCCATCCAATCTGGGGTTGTCCCGTGCTAGGAGATGTCAGTTGGTCCAATCATATTTCTTCATTAGCAAGAGATCTCCACTGGTTGGCTACCTATTGGGAACTTCTAAGGGAGCCAGTTTTTCTTACAGGTCTCACACTTTGGCCCTCTTATGTGATTGGCTGGTCGCCTGGTCCCTTTTAGAAAGTCAAGACACCCGCAATCTCTTCTCTTACAGAATCCGAGGCAGTGGGATGAGACTAACCCCTACCAAGCCTTCAGAGGGCGCTTTTTTGTAGGTAATCCAATACAATAAATTAGTACTCAACTGCCAGGGCTGAAGGAATTACTTGAACTTTATTGCAATATTACTTTGTACCTTCTTCTGGCATCATTCCTACTTTACACATTGAAAGAAAGGAAGCCAGACTCTTCTAGTGGGGAGTTTATATTGTCTGTAAATGGGTTCAGAGGCCGCCACGGTCAATTCTTTGCCTTTTGAAATGCTTTGGAAATGTTTGGACTGCTAGTAAATAAAGCCATCTTGTTTATCTCTGCCCCTGGCTTACTCTTCCACACATTGCTACATGCTTAGTAGCTCTTTCTGGAAGCCTACAAGCCCTGCCCAGCAGGATTGCCAACTTTTATTAGTCACCACCTTGGCTTGGAGGTTTGTGGTTTTCATTGGAAAATCCCTGAAGCAATAGCTTCTCTTTGCCTCATACAAGGAGCAAGCTTCCTCTTTGATGACATCCCTGATGTGTGTGCAGCCGCTGTCCTTCCACAGTCCCCAGTTCTGCCTCTTCCTCCTTGTTTCTGTTTACAGTCTGTTGTTCTATGTCCCTCTAGTTAGTCATTGTTTGTCTTTGGTGTGTGTTTTTACTCTCCTTTCGTATCCTGCTAGGTGAAAGACAGATTTTTATTATCTGCCATATTTCATCTTGTTGGTGTTCTACCTCAGTATTGAGTTTTAAATACCGCCCTACCAAAATATTGCATCCAGGACCTCAACTTGCGCAATATTAGGAAGATAAGTATTTATAGGTAGGTATAGATTTACTATTCTTAACTCCGTACATGCGTACGTCTTGTATGGCCAGCTCTCAGGGCTGTCAGCAATGTTCTGACCTTCAGGAGTTGTTGGGGGTGTCCTGTGGGCATCGAACATCAGTTTACAAATCACAGCTCACATTTGCCACTTAAGCTCTTTCCCACCGGGTCTTGGCCAGAGGAGGTCTTAAGACTTCTCGGCCACACAGGAGAGTTGGGGAATGGCGCTGTCAGATAGTACAAGGCGGAGTTTAACTGGAGGAGTCCTACCACACAACGTGGAGTCCAGAGGATAAATGCCCAGTTTTGCCATTCTTTGGCTAGTGGAAGTGTTTCTGTGGCACTGTGGATTGTTCTGAGATGTGTAATTGTAATTGTAATCCACATTTATAGAGCACATTATCACCGTCAGGTCTCTAAGCGCTGTCAGAGAGAGGCACGCCCTGGCCTAAGGTGGGGGTGCTTATTGGTTTAGGGAAGACCCCAGGCTTTCGCAAAAAAAGACTGTTTTTAACTTCTTCCTAAAAGGGAGGAGGGCGTGCCCCTTGCGTAGTGTAGTTAACTCAGTGTTCCATGGGGTCACTCTTGAATGCACACTTGTGTTTCTTCTTTATTCTCAAAGATCATTTTGTTTCTTTTGTCTTTGAATGATTAGAGAGCACACACTGCTTCTCCTTTCAAGGACACCCAGGCTTTGTTCAAGTCTTTTCTTGCACTTTACAGAAATAATGCAATAATCACCATTAAAGAGGCAGCTTTCACCGCATCACCTAGAGGTAGCCATGGGCGGGGCGTCTCCAGAGTCATGGGCAGGTCAATCATGTGTGTATTAAGGAGAGGCCTCAGACCAGCACCCTTTGTTCAAAAGGTTCCATTTTCACATTATTTACTCCTCATTCGGTCTCAGACCACAATCCATTGATTACATAATACACCTAATCGATAAATCGATTTGAAGACATGTGTCACTCATGGCTGCCAGAAGGGTGAAAGGAGTTCAGGAAGACCACAAAGTAAGTAGGTATTTCCTTTTTGAGAGCTTTTTAGGTTTCGCCTAGGCAGCGCGTGCGCTGTCTCTTCGAGACATGCTGTATCTACTCTGTGGGCTTTCATCGCGCCCATCGTTGTTGATTTGTCTGTTTGCGTGGTGTTTAAAAAAACGTTTTTAGTGTTACAGTCTATTGGCCTGTGCAGGGTGTAAATATGTTCTGTGTTTCTCATAGCTACGTAGAACATCTCTCTCCCTTTAGAGTGTCCATGTTCTTTCATTTAAGACACGACAGAAGGCCTAGCTGATTATGTTTCCCACAAAGATACCACATTATTTATTGGGTGGTGCCGGAGCCTTCCTTACAGAATGATGGAATAAGGAGGTTTATTAAAGTATACAAAATGGTGATGTATGGAATGCTTGAATCAGTCTCAGGGGATGTATGTCGTTACTACGCATGCATTTACAACGCATGCCTTTACGACGCAACTTTTACAACGCAAGTCGTTACAACGACTTGCGTTGGGGGGCGCTGGATAGTGAATTAATTTACTATTCCAACTCCAGTCCCCGTGGATAGTAGGGAAGGAGTTGGATAGTAATTTAAAACTATTCCTTATCCTGGAGCGCCCTCCAGCGCAAGTCGTTGTAACGACTTGCGTTGTAAAAGTTGCATCGTACAGGCACAGCGTTGTAAAAGTTGCGTAGTAAACGCTGTTCCCCATCTCAGGCACTGGTAATTACTTGGGCCGCATCCAGTCCATCGTTATTTTACACTTCATGCCACCTTAGTTTTGACCCAGAGATATGCAAATCAGTCTTGACCCTGCTCCAATTGTAACAGTCCAGCCCGATATACCATGCCACGTCTACCTGAACCGTAAAACAAGCAATCTATGACCGGTTTCACACTTGAAATAAAATGAAACATCAGCATTTGTAAAGCGCGCAGCGACCTCCAGGGAGGTGTCCCGGTGCAGGGGGTCGCCGGGAAGATTAAGCGAGCTATTGCCTAGAGTCACATGGTGCTGGGTTAACCTGCCGCTGTTGCCAGGGATCGAACCGTGAGCCCCATGGTCTGGCGTCAGGCACCCTGGTCACTGCGCCACACCTCTTCCACCACTTACAAGAGCCCATCAGACGGGTATAGCTTGGTTCCAGTGACACAGTGAGCACGGGACCCACGTCTGGACCCAAGGACCCTAAAAGTGCCCACCTCGAAAAAAGATGTGATTCCATTGTTTTATTAATGATACTTGCACAGTAGCTGTGGTATGCTTTAGCATCTCATTAAGCATGGCAGGAAGCTCATAGAAGCAAGTATCGCTGCGCTGCAGGAGGCGCTGGATGTTTATACTTCACTTTATTCCTTCTTTTTATTCATCGCCCCTTACATCTTTTAATTTTCTGCCAGATGAGTTTCTCCCTTTGACCTGTGCTTTGCATCCGGAATACAAGGGCCCGTCGCCAGTCTTGAGAGTTGAGCAGGTGTGCCCTGAGGATGTTTTTGTCTATTTAACTTTAAATTATGTTTTAGATACACATTGACGTCAGAAGCTGTTTGTTTTATATAACACAGGTGCAGGTGTGCAGCTGCCACGGGTTTTATGTGACCTCTGTTCACTGACTCTCTGCGTGCACAGACGGGAGCAGATGATTGGTTAGAATGTCTCTGTGCGCTTGGATAGTTTTAACAGTTTTTTATGTCTTTGCTTTAATTTACAAAATATGTCATTATATATGACCTTGTAGGGTCTATCATAGGGTGACCAACCGTCCATAAATGTCACGGACAGTCCGTAAATTTGACCTCACCTCCGTTGTCCGTGAGGATCCCTTTTACGGACGCCTTTTGTCCGTAATTTTAGGCATTGCAGGGGACAGAGCTGTTCCCCTGCAAAAGGCCTCAGCACTCTAATGGGACCGCCTAGCACTCCTCTGAGCACAAGGGCAGCCCCGCCCCACCCATAGTCATTCTGTGTGGGGCTGATTGCGTTTTTTCTGGGAGCTGGAAAGGTGGGGGTGGTTTTGTTACCACAAAAAGACCTGCACATTTGCTTAAAGCTTTGCGCATACTGACAAACCATGAAGTGCACAATTGTCTCAACCGAATATAAACTTATTTTCACTTGTACTTTAGTAGTTTTCTATTTACTTACTTATATACTATTGCGCAACCTTCTCTGATGTGTCTGTAAAACTTACCTTTTGTCCTGAATTTTGACCCCCTGTCCAGAATTTTTGTCCTGAATTTTGACCCTTTGTCCTGAATTTTTATACTCACTGTCCTGAATTTGCACCCATGCCAGTTGGTCACCCTAGTCTGTCAGCTTCCCTCTGCCACGCCCTCTTGACCTTCTAAGGGAGGCGGGGTTTAAGGGTCAAGTACTGACCTGGGTGGTACTGCTGTTGTCCACCTATTCACGGTCAGTGGCCACCCCTTCGCAAGCGACAAGCAAATAAACTGCTGCATTGTGGGGTCCCTCAGGGCTCTCTCTGATACCTCTGCCATGTGATTATCCATGTTAATGGCTTCCACATTTTCAACCGAGCAGGAGACGCACAAGTTTTACAAACATGTGTCACATTCATGACTTCAGTCACTGATGCCTGATTTGGTGAGGGCAAGACCTGCAAAGTGTGCACCCATCTTGACTGGACTGTGCCAATAACCTTTGCATCACTGTGCAGCTCTTCTCAGGGAATTCTACCATTTGTTTTTGCATTGTTTATTTAGAAGAAAATACCTGGTATCCAGTCCGGCCCTGGTTGAGAAACAAGTCTCCTGAGCAGAAGGCAGCCATGTTGGTCAGAAATCATGAAATCAGACACATGGCTGCGCGTGGTGACTGGACTAGGAACTTTGGAACCAGCAGCCAGGGTCACTGTCACTGGAATTACGGGGCAGGGGAGGATCAAATTATGCAGCAGGGTTGACTAAATTATGCAGCAAGAAAAGGTAAATTCTGCAGCGTAGTACGGCAGATTTTGTGATGTACAACGCTCAGAAAAATAATTGTTGGTTTACAAAACAATACGTCACACACAAAAAAAAAACAAGTGGCAAACAATAAATATGTTACAAATGAGAAAGACTCGCCTTTCTCATTGGACTTGGGAGCGGCAAACAGGAAACTCACGCCTATTGCCGGGTGAAAATCTATTAATGAAGATTAAGTCTTCACCTGCTAAGTGCAATTTTGGGCACCAACAAGAAGCAGTCAAGTTTTCACTTTGTGGTGCAGCATTGCTGCAGTTTTTTAATTAACCCTGAATTGGGATTTTACCTTGAGCATTCTTTAATCTATGGGACTGCTCTGACAAGAACCCCTAATACAGAAATCATTGTGACCCTCAGTGAATTACCTTGTCCTGATGATGACCGCACAATTCATTAGCGGTTGAAACGCCGTCGACGCATATGTGGCCAATAAGTTTCAGAGGACACATAATATTTGTATATGTTGTACCCCCTTTTTTGTAACATATCTGTTGTTTGCCACTTGTTTTTTTTTTGTGTGTGACGTATTGTTTTGTAAACCAACAATTATTTTTCTGAGCGTTGTATATGTAATTATTGATAATAAATTTGTAATATTTTTGTAATTAATTTGTGATTTATCTGGTTTACGGTTCCTGACTTCAATTGCCTTTTCCTTCCTTCTTTCCCTCTTTTCTTGTGTAAGTGAAATTTGTTTGCAGTAACTCATTTACGAATGGATTACAATTGTTATTTGTTAATTGTCTCCTGAACTGTTGTTAGGATTATACACATACTGCCCCTGGTTCAGGTTGGTGGGCTGCCCCTGTAGCTGTTTAAGATTTTGTGATAGCATTATATTAATATTTTGCCATTTTTACACATGTTGGGCAAATGTTTCAACTCTTTAAAACCAGTTTAACAGGCAAACACATCAATAAGCAACTGAAAGGTGATTTTTGATAAGGGCCTTCTTATGTGCGGCGGCACCTGTTGATGTGTTTTTAATAACTTTTGATCCGTTTGAGCTTGAAACAATTTTTTTCGTTTAGAAACTGCAAACTACGTAGCAGATGATGGATGTGGCGTATATATAATTGCATGTGGCAAATATATAATTACATGTAAAGCGAGGCAGCCACAAAATTGCACAATTCCAGAGGGCCTGCCTAAGAAACAGAGAAAGGACCAACAGATGGATGCCACATTCATGTACAGTGATGCTCTCATTACAGGATTCATGGACATCTTCATACTGCCAGAAATTCGTGGTGGAATCACTCAGAATTATAAACTGTGTGGGAACACCGCACAACCAGGATCTTTTTCTTCCACATATTTCGCCAGCAAATAAAACGGCCGGGAATACAGGAATTGGTAAATCACGAGATATATTTTGCGTCGTGGCAGCCCCAAAAAAGCAAAACACACAAGCTGATGGACGGAATGTTGCACAATGGCAAAACATTCACCCACAGTCTCAGATCTGGGTTGAATCCATCGTTATTTTGCTCACCAAGCCACCCCAGTTCAAACATGGCCATATGAAAATCAGCATTGACCCTGTGCCTCATGGGAACAGTCCAGCCCGTACTGCCAAGCCATGCCTTCCATGGACCGGAAACAAGCATCCTGGGACCGGTTTCTGGCTATCAGCCCCCAAAAAAGTGGCACAACCATAACGCAAAATGTTAGTAAATGTGGGCCACAATTTGAGGTGAAGACAAGAGTGGACTGACAATGACCATTCAGTCCTTGACTACAGCTTGGGGCGTGGGTGGTACTTCATTCTTTAGTCTCATCTGGTGGCAAAAGTATAAAACAAAGAGTGCTGGAGCTGAGCACAAAACACAAGACAAGGCATGGGGTAGGGGTAGCTCAAAAGTCCTCTGCCTGTTGCCTGGCCCTAGTTACTTTCTAGTCTATTGAGCCCAGAAGTATTTAAAAAAAATCTTTTTATTGGATTTTCAAGAGCCCAGAAGTATTATTAAGTAATGGGTGCCAAATGTTAGCATGCTCTGAGGATTAATGTGTTATGGGTGGAAAATACCTACACACCATTATTAGTATTGTGTGATGGGTGGTAATTCCCAGCATGCTATGGGGATTATTGTGTTATGGCTTATGGGGTGGGGTAAATGTATGCATCCTATAACTATTAGTGTGTTATGGGTGGTAAATCTTAGCATGCTCTGAGGATTATTTTGTCATGGGTGGAAAATCCCCACACACTATTAGTATTATTGTGGGATGGGTGGTAAATCCCAGCAAGCTCCGAGGATTATTGCATCATGGGAGGCAAATCCCTGCATGCAATAAGAATTATTGTGTTTTGGGTGGCAAACCCGTGCATGCTACGAATATTATTATGGTATGTGTGGCGAATTGTAGCATTTATCGAGAAATATTGTGTTCTGGGTGGCAAATCTCTGCATGCTATAAGCATTATTATTTTATGGGTGGCAGATCTTAGCAATTAATGAGTGTTCTGCATTATGGCTGACAAATCTGATGAAGCTATGAGTATTACTGAGTGGTGGGTGGCAGATAAGTGCAAACAAAATGATTGCTGAGTGATGGGCCACACACCTGGGCATGTATTGGTGATTATTCAGTTTCAGTTTCATTGGTCTTTATTCCGATATGCACTATAGAATGATTTTTAATAGTCCTTCACATATAGCACTGTGATTGCTGCATTGCTATTTATATATAATGCAAATCTCCTCAGTACTAAGGCCTGTCTTGTTTATTACTACCAGAGTGCCCTGGCTTACCCCTGCAGTCCACGAATAAGCACAGAGTATGTTACACCTACTCATTTTTTGAGTTTTATATAGTGTAAACTAGACCCAAAGGTATCAGAGCGTTTTACATGAGCACCAGTTGCATTACAGACGGACACATTCATTTTTTGTTAGGCACGGGGAGATGAAGTGATTTGCCCAGAATCCCAGGATGTTGAGCGTCCCTGCCGAGACTCGAGCCCGGTTCCCCAGCTTTGAGGATGGCCGCCCTAGACATTAGGCCACATCCTCTCCACACGTTTAATCTTCTAATGGAAGAGGCCATATCAGAGCAAAGCCTGTAAACCTGTATTTTGTTTAATATATTTTGAAAATAATGCTGTGCAATGGACCATTTGGCCCCAGTTTCTAATACAAGTTATTACAGAGAAGGCCCCACCCCCTTGTCCCCTCTGAGGCCTGTGGCTCTTTCCCTGTACTGGCTTGGCACCCAGGGACCTGGTGTTATAATGTTCCCTGCTTCCCTGCCAGTGCTCCATCCTTAGCCTGACCTCTCTTTGTGTGACCAGGCCTCACATGTGGCAGCTGATGAGGCTGTGAAGAGAGATTTGCAGGACTCCTCTGACCTCACAGTAAATGAATGTAATGTGCCCCAGGGGCTGCAGCTTTCATTTACACTTCAGATAACATTTCCTCTGGGTCGGACTGGCCGACAGGGCAGTCAGGCAGTGTCCGACGGGCTGTCCGACAGATTTGTGTGTGGGTCAGGTTATTTGCAGTTTTTGGGCTGGTGTTAGGGGCAGGTGGGCCAATTGGTACTGTTGGTCTCCCTTATATTAAAACAACCATTGCCTGCAGCAAGTACAAGTCCATGCAGTCTCCCATATCTTGTTAAAAAACACTCAAGAACATGGGTGGCGAATTGTTTGCCGTGGGTGTGCTTGAGGACATGCTCCTCCCACCAGCCTACGTGCAAACACGTGTAGCTGGGAGAAAAGCATCCCCCATAGCCACCCCACACAACTGCTGATGTACTTCCTTGTTGAATAAAAGGAAATTGTTCAATAATCACAGTTCAATCATATATATTCTTCAGCGCCAGATGGTTGCAGGAGCAATGAGCGCACTTGTGGTTCAGGATTGTTATACCTGTACTGCCTCCAACCCATTGGTTGCTGCCAGCTCCGCCCCTCAGCATGTGTGTTGGATCACCTGCTCTGTACCATTTTGACAGCAGGCGAACTACCATACCCAGAATGCAGTGTGGTTTCCAGGTAGGTAGCGCGGTTTGGCTGAGATATTCCTTGGCAAGCAGGACACCACGAAGTCTGTATGTAAGCTGCTCTCCGCACAGGAAAAGGCACCCTCCAGTCCCCAACCGCAACAACCACCGTGATCAGATAGTCCAATATACGGGGGTACGTGCGAAAGTTCGCCTCGCCCAGCGAGGAGCCGGATAGCCCCTACACCGCTGCAGTCTTGCCGGCCAGGGGGTGGGTCTCAGAAGTTCCAGAAACCTGGACAAGCACCAATTTTCACCAAGGCGAAAAAAACAGCGGGTCTGAGTCCTCTTAGCATTGCAGGGGGCCCCCGAAGCGCGCCACTGGAGAACGCACTGACAATGTGTGCAGAAATCTCCTCCAAAGAAAAGAATGAGGGCCACAGCAGAGGAACAAGAAAAGGCACCTTTACTCCAATTACGGCGAATGCATTTCGGCTACCAATAAGCCTTCCTCAGCGCCAGATGGTTGCAGGAGCAATGAGCGCACTCGTGGTTCAGGATTGTTATACCTGTACTGCCTCCAACCCATTTGTTGCTATCTATAAATCAAAGAAAGATATACCTCCAGATCCTGACACAAAGCACACGCACTCCAGGATTTTGCTTTCAAAGTAAAGTTTTCATTACGGGCAATGCGTTTCGACCTTGCGGTGTGCGCTACCACCTTTAAATGTCAGCCAAAACAAATAAACATAGAAGAAAGACATCAAGCGTGAGTGCACAAAAGGACAGTGATGGCAGACCCACATAAGGGTCAGAAGGCTGACTGTTATTAACAGAAAGATTACAAAAAATGAAGACATTAATTTAAAGAGATTGAAATAATCACTAAGGGGCAGTTTTCAGCACTTGTGCTCATTAAAATAGGAAACAATAAAAAAGAAACAATTTCAATGCATCTTACAAAGTATGGTGTTTCAAGGGGTTGTGCTATTATATGTAGGACACATCGCCCTGAAAAAAAGGAGCATCTCTATGCATAACATGCCAGATTCAAAATAAACGATTGCATGACGTATTACGTGGTATAACACATCAGTGCATCGTACTTTTATGAAATTAAATCAGATGATCATATTTCAAATTCTATTAAAAAGCATTCCACATCCCATGATGCCCAGATCCTATCATGTTGCCAGGTCAAGTGACCCTAGATTCAGTGTGTCTCCTGACACATCATGGTTGATTCCATTGTCAAAGCCAAGTGGCTTTAAAGTGTACACCCCATTTGGGTCTAACACATATGCAAAACAGTTTTTATACAGTCTGTCAAAGTCAACAATTCTATAAGTCATCTGATAGGACTCTCTGATCTTTATCCTTCCAAATGAGCCATGCTTTTATCTGATTGTACTGTTTCCTGGCTGAAATTTTCCATCTCTCTCCATTCACATTATCTCCAGTCAAAATATGTCACGTGAAGATTATTACGCAGCAGTTTTGACAAACACGCCTCTTCTTTAGCTATAACTTGCAATGAGTTCCACCATTTTTAGAATTCCCTTTGTATATGTATGCATGGTGTCCCTTCATTTGTTTTTGGTACCGCACCTCATTTTGTTGAATGAGCATGTTTCATGCACTCTGACAGTGACATTATGGATCTCTTTCCTATTAGATGACTCGATAGACGGGATGCTGCAGCCTGTGTGATGGCCAGACCAGGGCTGAGTCTATAGATGGAATGCTGACCTCTGTGCGAGGGTCAGACTGGCGCTTAATCTATAGATGCTGTGCTGTCCCTGTGTGAGAGTCAGACTGATGATGGCTCTATAGATTGGATGCTGACCCGCTATGTGAAGGTCAGAATGGTGCTCATTCTATAGGTGTGATACTGACCACTATGTGAGTGTCCGACTGGTGGTGCTTAATCTATAGATGCTTTGCTGACCTGAGTGAGGCTCCGATTGGTACCAACTGTCTGGATGCTCTGCTGATCCCTGTAGGAGGGTGCGACTGGTGCTGACTCCATAGATGCAAATCTGACCCCTTTGTGAGGGTGAGACCGGTGCTTTATCTAGAGCTGGGATGCTGACCCCTTTGTGAGGGTCAGACTGGTGCTCACTCTAGCGATGCAGCACTGACCCATTGATTAATTTATAGATCAGATATTGACAAGTTTGAGAGCAAGACTGGTGCAGATTCTATAAATACAGTGCTACCCCCGTGCGAGGGTGAGACTGGTGATTAATCTATAGATGCTATACTGACCCATGTGAGAGTAAAACTTGTGCTTTATCTCATGCTGCAAAGCTGACCCGTGTGAGGTTCAGACTGGTGCAGACTATGTAGATGGGATGTTGATCCCTGCGAGAGGGTGAGACCAGTCCTTAATCTATGTAATGTTATGTTATTAAACTTATACAGCGCACAGCTTGCTCCTACTGGAGCATCCCGGCACTAGAACTATTTACATGACAGGATCGTGGGAGATCTAGATGTGGTCAGAAATAGAGATGAAGGAAGAAGAATATCCTATGAAGAAAAAAAAGATATATATATATATATATATATCCTATGGAAAGGAATATGCTGAGGGGAAAGCTCTCATGAGACAAGGAAAGGTAACTTTGCATGTACAGTCAGGTCTTCAGATTTTTCCTAAAGGGGGCTTCGGCTAGCTCTGCACGGGAAGAGTGTTCCAAAGTCTGGCTGCGCAGACATTAAATGAGCGACCGCCAATCTAGGCTTTCCTCGTCCTCAGAATGATCACGAGTGCAGAGTCTGTGGATCTCAGGTGGCAGCCAGGTAGGTAGGGCCTCATCAGATTACGGAGATAGCGAGGTCCTTTGTTATTCTTTGTTATTCAGAATTCTATGACATTGGCACAAGGCCTTAAAACGAATATGCTTCTCCAAGAGAAGCCAGTGAAGCTTGATCAAAGCTGGCGATGCATGGGCACGTCTAGGAAGGTTGAGGAGAAAAAGTGTGGCTGCATTTTGCACCCCTTGCAGCTTCTGAATATTAAGTATGGTTGCTCCACTATACAGGCTGTTGCAGAAGTCCAATCTCAAGACTGCTGTAAAGCGCTCCGATACCTCTGGGTCTAGCCAGCGCTATAGAAAACTTCTTAAATAAAATAAGAAAAAAACAAAATTGTGTGACTGCCTCCCTTGCGTGTAGGGGATACTGACCAGTGGGGGAGTAACTTACTTACTTATGCATACTACCCTTACTGGGGTATAGTCCATCAACCAGGGCTCTCCAGCCATCAATTTTGACTCCAAGTGTTACCCATCTCCTTGCTGTCTGTCTTGAGGCCTTAACACCAGTTGTTTCTTAGCTATCCCTTTCCATTTCCCTCGATCGCTCCAGATCAGTGCTTGCCTGGAGGTGTTTGACGCAGGCTTGCGTAGGGTGTGACCTATCCAGCCCCAGTTGTCTTTTAATGTTTTCTTCAAGAGCAGGGAGTTGGAAAGTCTGCTGTCATAGGTCGTTGTTGCTGATGGCGTTGGTAGTGGTGTGCATGAATAGCAACCCATCCATTTTAACTTGATTGGAAGCACTCAGTAAATAATAAAGAGATTGCTTGTGAGAGTGTCTTTTTCTCAATTGTAATCACAGTTGGTCACACCGGTTGATGTGATCTCTTTTCACTTCACTGCACACGTTTTCATTTCTTTTGGACACCTTTCTTTTTCAGACAAAATAAATGACCACCAATGATGACAAAAGTGGGCACGACTGGTGAGTACCAGCCAGTCGTCCCGAAAAAAGGGCTCCTCCACACTTCCAAAAATAAGCGCATTTTTATAGAGTTCTGGACAAAGGATTTCATACAGTTGCAGACGGTTCCCACAAAATAAACTAATCAGAACCAAACAGACTGAAACAGTTGCAAGAAAAATACATTTTGAAAGTCATTCATTCTACCACATGGAGTTTCTCACGGCCACCACCTAAACTGGAACTAATATTGCTGCATTTAATGTGATTCTGCTAAAACAGCTAGGCAAAACCTTGAACATGTTCAGTTCTGTTGAAAATACAATTTAACATTCTTTGGAAGGTCAGAGCCTTGCCTCTGAAAATACATAGAAAGATTATTTTACCGAGACATGACAATTCTTGTTTGTACAAAATGAGGTAAAGGGGACTGGGACTGCTTGGTTAGCTAGAGTTTGAATTGTTATTACTGCAAAATATTTAATTAAAATAAAAAATAAAGGTCAGCCTAGTGCTGACTCTATTGATGGGGCTCTGCTCTGTGCACGAGGAGCATGCTGGTGCTCATTTTAATGTATAGCCAGCAGCATGCTGACTGACCCTGAGGTGAGGATACATTTGCCATCCCATCTGAGGGTCAGACTGGCTCCTCTTCTGCTGGTCTCAGGACCATGGGCCCTTCCCTTCCAGGGGTGCTGTTTTCAGCCTCTGATGCTTTGCTGTCTGACTCTGGCCCCTGCACCCCCGGATTTTAGGATTAAGTTGGTTTTACCCAATGAGAGCAGGCGGTGACAACTGACAGTCTCGCGCGGCTCACGAGGACACTGGAGGCAGTGACAGTTGGAGCCCAGCCTTCCAACGTCACGAACAGGCAACCTCCTCTCTGGTGGGCGGGGCTTGTAGTGACAGTTGGCAGCACCACCTACTTTACGTCACGCTCTCGCCCCATTCCGCGTAAGCCTCTCCCTGAGTAGGCCGTCCAAGCCCTAAGCCCAGCCCCCACGGCCGGTTGCGCACACGCTAAGCCCCGCCCCCGGGCCGGATGTCTCGCGCTAAGCCCCGCCCCCGTGGCAGACGTCTTCGTTCTAAGCGCAGCTGCAGACGCCAATCCACGGTAAGCCTCGCCTCGGGTTGGGTTCCACCCTCTAAGCCCCGCCCCCGGGGCGGACGTCCCGCGCTCGGCCCCGCCCCCCGTGGTACGTGCCTCTTGAAGCGTGCGCGGAGGCTCGGCTGCGGTGTCGGGCGCTGAGGGACCGGAGGGCGCAGGTGAGTGCGGGCTCCGTCCGTGACCCGGGGGCGGTGGAGGGCCCGGACCCCGACAGACGGGCGCCCCGTGGGGGGTGACCCGGAGCCGCACGAGGGGAGCCCGCACGTGGCCTCTGAGAGCCGGCATGTGCGCCCCCCCCCCCCCCTGGGGGCCTCTCTCCCCTCAGGCCCACCGAGGGGCCCTGGGGCTGAACGCGCCAGCCCGTCGGGGGCCCTCGGTCCCGCGCGCTGTCCCCACAGGCCCCCGCGCGCTCACCCGGAGCTCCACGTGCGCTGCACCCGGAAGCACACCCGGGCCCAGGTCACCTTCAGCACCGAGGGTGGGAGGGAGGGGCAGGCGGGGGCGCTGTGCCTGGCCTGGAGGCACGTGGGGTGACAGCGGGTACACTGGAGGGGCCCACCCCTTACCTGGGGTGAGTGAACTTGGAGGGCACCTGGAGGTGTCGGTGGTGAGGGCACCTTGAGGGCCGCGTGGCGGCCTGGCTCACGGAGGGTGGCGGCAGGGGGTGCCCTAGGAGGGCCCTTTGAGGGCACCTAAGGGCGTGATTCATGGGGAGGGCACAAGGAGGGCATCTCGGGCCTTCATTGTTCACTGGGTGCACCAGGCGAGGGCCATCTACTGGCATGGCGCACGGAGGGTGGCAGCAGATGGTGGGGCTCCCGGAGGCTGGCACTGGTGGGTAGTGACACTGGCAGAGGGTGGGTGGCAGCTCTGGTGGAGCTCGGGGCGGCTGGCACTGGTGGGTAGTGACACTGGCAGAGGGTGGGTGGCAGCTCTGGGGGAGCACGGGGGTGGCTGGCACTGGTGGGTAGTGACACTGGCAGAGGATGGGTGGCAGCTCTGGTGGAGCTCGGGGCGGCTGGCACTGGTGGGTAGTGACACTGGCAGAGGGTGGGTGGCAGCTCTGGTGGAGCTCGGGGCGGCTGGCTCTGGTGGGTACTGACACTGGCAGAGGGTGGGTGGCAGCTCTGGGGGAGCACGGGGGCGGCTGGCTCTGGTGGGTAGTGACACTGGCAGAGGGTGGGTGGCAGCTCTGGTGGAGCTCGGGGCGGCTGGCTCTGGTGGGTACTGACACTGGCAGAGGGTGGGTGGCAGCTCTGGGGGAGCACGGGGGCGGCTGGCTCTGGTGGGTGCTGACACTGGCAGAGGGTGGGTGGCAGCTCTGGGGGAGCACGGGGGCGGCTGGCACTGGTGGGTACTGACACTGGCAGAGGGTGGGTGGCAGCTCTGGTGGAGCTCGGGGCGGCTGGCTCTGGTGGGTACTGACACTGGCAGAGGGTGGGTGGCAGCTCTGGTGGAGCTCGGGGCGGCTGGCTCTGGTGGGTACTGACACTGGCAGAGGGTGGGTGGCAGCAGATGGTGGGGCTCCCGGAGGCTGGCACTGGTGGGTAGTGACACTGGCAGAGGATGGGTGGCAGCTCTGGTGGAGCTCGGGGCGGCTGGCTCTGGTGGGTACTGACACTGGCAGAGGGTGGGTGGCAGCTCTGGGGGAGCACGGGGGCGGCTGGCACTGGTGGGTAGTGACACTGGCAGAGGATGGGTGGCAGCTCTGGAGGTTGGCATCCTGCTCGGGCATGCTTCACTGAAATGTTGAATCACTGCATCTAGACCCCCGGGGCATGCAACGGGGAGCTGGCAAGGGAGGGAGCCGCAAGATGGCATTAAACGCTAAGAAATGAGTTCATCTTAGGTGGGGCTTGCAGGAGCTTTGTGCTGACTGTAGTCCGTAAAGTGCAGTTCATAAAATCGTTTTTTATTTTACCAAATTTTTGTTTGGCACTCGTGCAATCCTTTAAACACCACACAGCTATTAAGTATTCAGCAGAAGACCATTATTTGCCACAGTCGTAAAAATTATGCCCATGAAGTATCCAGAACCCTGCGTGAGCCCAAGTGTTGTTGTTTTTTTCCCTCTAACTATTTTTTTTAATAAGTCTGATGTAGGTCGCAATGATATTTTAGTTCCGCATGTTTACACAGATAGCATTACACCATGTAGGACGTGATTGTAAGGATCTTAATTCCATTAACTACCTTGGGAAGTTCACTCTGCTCTACCATTTTGGAGATGGACGGATGAAACTGCGGCAAAAAGAACCTTCCCATGGCCTTGGATTATTTATTAGTCTCCTTCCCTACCAGTGTGCAGGTCTGGACTGTATCTCTGCCCTCAGAAGAAAGCCCCCGTGTGCTCGCCATGCTGCTTCCTGCAGGGGAGCTGCCCCTGACCTTCATCCGCGTTGGCAGAGCGCCTGCAGTTAATGTTCGCACATGTGATGTGAAGCCTGGGGCATGCTTGCATGGCGCCCTTGACAGCCGAGGGCAGGACGGCGTGTCCTTTGTGTTCAGGATCCCGTGTACAGTCCGCCTCTAGCCTCGGGGTGGCACCAACACTGCACGATATTCTCACAGCACCACCCCCAAAGTCTGTGCAGTGATGTCGTGTGATGAAAAGTGCTCTGAACCCGAGGGAGGCTGAATTCGGCAGTAATTACACACCGGATAAAGAGCAGAATGGAAATCTTATCCGCTTCTTAGGACTTTGAATGGAAATCTAGAAGCGCAGTCCCAGAGGAGTGCCATTACTCCAATAAGAGGGTTGTACACCTCTGTTGTACACCTGCTGAGGACTGCTGCTAGAAGCGCAGTCCGAGGAGTGTCAGTATGAGGAGTATTGCACACCTGCTGAGGACTGCTGCTAAAATACAGTGCCAGTACTAGGAGTATGTGGTACAAAAGGGGGTGGTGATGGACGGAGCATCTGAACCAATCAAACACTCACACCCAGTCAAAAGATCAGCGTTTAATCCATCACCGTTCTTTAGCCCACTCTGCCACCCCAGTTCAGACATGGCCATATGCAAATCAGTCTGACCCTGTGCCTCACGGGAACAGTCCAGCCCGAACCGCCATGTCTTCCCTGGACCGGAAACAAGCTTCCTAGGACCGGTTTCTGGCATTCCAGCCAGGCTTGCTTGAATCCAGTGGCAACGTGATCAAGGGACTCACGTCTGAGCATACCCTGCCAAACTTATGGCGACCAAAGCGGTACCTCATTGGAACAGTCCAGCCCGAACCGCCAAGCCATGCCTTTCTTGGACCGGGCTGGACTGTTCCCATGAGGCACAGGGTCAGACTGATTTGCCACTGGATTCAAGCAAGCCGGGCTGAAGACGGCTGGAATGCCAGAAACCGGTCCTCGGAAGCTTGTTTCCGGTCCAGGGAAGGCATGGCTTGGCGGTTCGGGCTGGACTGTTCCCATGAGGCACAGGGTCAGACTGTACCAGGCCATGTCTAAACTGGGGTGGCAGAGTGGGCTAAAGAACGGTGATGGATTAAACCCTGATCTGTTGACTGGGTGTGAGTGTTTGATTGGTTCAGATGCTCCGTCCATCACCACCCCCTGTTGTACCAGTACTAGGAGTATTGCACACCTGAGGACTAGTGCTATACGCACAGTCCAGAGTGCCAGTACTAGGAGTATTGCACACCTGAGGTCTGCTGCTAGAAGCGCAGTCCCATAGGAGTGCCAGTATGAGGAGTGTCGTACACCTGCTGAGGAATGCTGGTAGAAGTGCAGACCAGAGTGCCAGTACTAGGAGTATTGCACACCTGCTGAGGACTGCTTCTAGAAGTGCAGTGCAAGTACTAGGAGTATTGCACACCTGAGAACTGCTGTTAGAGGCGCAGTCCGAGGAGTGTCAGTATTGGGAGTATTGCACACCTGCTGCTAGAAGTGCAGTGCCAGTACTAGGAGTATTGCACACCTGAGGACTGCTGCTATATGCGCAGTCCACAGTGCCAGTAGGAGGAGTATTGCACACCTGCAGAGGGCTGCTGCTAGAAGTGCAGTCCCAGAGGAGTGCCAGTAATAGGAGTATTGTACACCTGAGGACGGCTGCTAGAAGCCCAGTCCTGGAGGAGTGCCAGTATTAGGAGTATTGTACACCTGAGGACTGCTGCTAGAAGCCCAGTCCCGGAGGAGGGCTAGTATTAGAAGTATTGTACACCAGCGGAGGACTGCTGCTAGAAGCGCAGTCACAGAGGAGTGCCAGTGCATTCCCACCAACAGTATTGTTCACCTGCTGAGGGATTCTGCTAGAATCTTAGTGTCCGTATTAAGAGTATTGTACAGCTGCTGAGAAGGACTATCATTGCCCTTTAGTTAAGTAGTCTATACCTGCTGTTAAAGCACTGCATTTCTGTAGGCCTTGCTTAGCGTTCGAAATTGAGTATTTACTCTTGTGCGATTCGCACTGCATTAAGCAATTTAAAGATGGCTTGGATTGCTTGTTTCTGAGCTCATTTTGCACAAATACTCGCTTTGACCTACTTTCTCGATTCTTCAGACATTGTGGTTAACGGTTCTTCTCATTTTAGGCTTTTGTGCTTTCCTGTATTTTGAGTGACATGAGTTTCGTTGTCTGAGCTTGGCATGAAACTTGCCTTGACCCTGTCAAAGAGACAGTGCTAAATGAAAAATGCGAAATTCTCTTGGGAGGATCAGAAAATTCACAACTACCACTGGTAATCTCTAATATCTCTTACACAACACAATTCACCATGTATACACACTCAATCAAAAGACCTCGGACCCTATTGGCCAATTATAATACATGTAATGCGACAGGGAAATGCATTAAAGTTTTTATTAAAACATTTTTTACTTTTACTAAATTCTTAGTATTAGTGGAATAATACACTATTTCACAATAGATTAAAAACACAATGTTATATACCAATAATAATGAGAGACAAACAAATGAAAGTGCAAACTATTAATCACATCTGGTTTTGGTTGTTCATTATGGAATTCATTCTATTGTTTGTTAAAATGCCCATAGCCCTTATCCTCTATTAGACATAAACAAGTTCCTTGGAATCAACCATATGTAAAAACCCAAAGGCGTTGACGCGTTTCGGTTGTGTTTTTCTTGATGTAAACCACCTTCAAGACAAAGATTATGTAACGGTCTCCCTTGTATTAAAACACGGAAAAGTCCTCATCAATTCCAGGGGTGGATCAGAGACTTGTGTCCTTCAATCAATATAAGCGATGAGAATAAGGGACTACGATGTTGATAAGAATCCGTGAACTGGTTTGTTCAAATATATGGGATCCCCAACTTCTTCCACTTATGGTGGGACCTTGCTGTTTAACCACATCGATGCTATGCATTTTCCCCTCCTGTGCTGAGATTTACTTATTCCCATGTTTCATGACGAGCTGGGCTCGTCATGAGCGTGCGAGGAGGCTACCTCATGACGAGCCCAGCTCGTCATGAGCGTGGAAGGGGTTAAAATCGCATGTACGTTACCTCTGGTCGTCAATGGTAAAATGTATAAAAATAGTCCCTTATTCTTAAAAGGAACTTTGGATTCCTGAATAGGACTAAGGTTGAAGGGGGCATCTGATTGTACCTCCGTCTCTTAAACATTTGAGGAGGAGTATTCTGCCCATGAACTAGAGACCGTGTAGGTTGTGCGTTTGGAGCCCTAAGGAGCCCCGCTTATACTG
The DNA here is from genome assembly GCF_964261635.1 of Lissotriton helveticus. NCBI lineage: Eukaryota > Metazoa > Chordata > Amphibia > Caudata > Salamandridae > Lissotriton > Lissotriton helveticus. Next base: position 29,923,438 of record NC_136072.1, read on the forward strand.
ATTGAAGGACACAAGTCTCTGATCCACCCCTGGTATTGATAAGGACTCTTCCGTGTTTTAATACAAGAGAGACCGTTACATAATATGTCTTGAAGAAGGTGGTTTACATCAAGAAACACCACCGAAACGCGTCAACGCCTTTGGGTTTTTACATATGGTTGCATCCAAGGAACTTTTTTATGTCCAATAGAGGATAAGGGCTATGGACATTTTTAACAAACAATAGAATGAATTCCATAAGGAACAAACCAAACCAGATGTGAGTAATAGTTTGCACTTTCATGTGTTTGTGTCTCTCATTATTATTTGTATATAACATTGTGATTTTAATGTATTGTGAAATAGTGTATTCCACTAATACTAAGAGAATTTAGTAAAATACATTTTTTTAAATAAACTTTTTTAATGCATTTCCCTGTCGCATTACATGTATTATAATTGGCCAATAGGGTCAGAGGTCTTTTGATTGAGTGTGTATAGATGGTGAATTGTGTTGTGTAAGAGTTATTGGAGTTGTGTAAGAGTTTTCATTTACCTGTGGTACCCCTTCTGTTGGCCAGTGGGGTCACTCCCTTTTCTTCAAGTAAAGACAGTGCTGACAATTTTCATGAGTCTTTATGCTTCCAAATCTTTTGTTTTGGATTTGTAACCAATGTCCTGATTTCTCTCCCCCCCCCCCCCCCCCCCCCCCAAGGAATTAAGGTGTGTTGGATCTACTTGAAGGCAGGTCCATCCTTCTGGTGCTCTTCAGTCCTGGGTCTTTTAGGGTGTGTTGGATCTTTTTAAAGGCTGTTCCATCCATCTGGTTCACTCCAGTCCTGGGTCTTTGCTCATGAGGTGTGTTGGATCTTCTGGAAGGTAGCGCCATCCCTCTGATGCATTCCCAGCCCTTGGTCTTTTAAGGTGCATTGAGTCCTCTTGAAGGCAGCCCCATCCTTCTGGCGTCCTCCCAGCCCCGGGTCTTATAAGGTGCGTTGGATCCTCTTGAAGGTAGCGCCATCCCTCTGATGCACTCCCAGCCCTTGGTCTTTTAAGTTGCATTGAGTCCTCTTGAAGGCAGCCCCATCCTTCTGGCGTCCTCCCAGCCCCGGGTCTTATAAGGTGCGTTGGATCCTCTTGAAGGTAGCGCCATCCCTCTGATGCACTCCCAGCCCTTGGTCTTTTAAGGTGCATTGAGTCCTCTTGAAGGCAGCCCCATCCTTCTGGCGTCCTCCCAGCCCCGGGTCTTATAAGGTGCGTTGGATCCTCTTGAAGGTAGCGCCATCCCTCTGATGCACTCCCAGCCCTTGGTCTTTTAAGGTGCATTGAGTCCTCTTGAAGGCAGCCCCATCCTTCTGGCGTCCTCCCAGCCCCGGGTCTTATAAGGTGCGTTGGCTCCTCTTGAAGGTAGCGCCATCCTTCTGGTTCACTCACAGCCCTTGGTCTTTTAAGGTGCATTGAATCCTCTTGAAGGCATCACCATCCTTCTGGTGTCCTGCCAGCCCCGGGTCTTTTAAGGTGCGTTGGCTCCTCTTGAAGGTAGCGCCATCCTTCTGGTTCACTCACAGCCCTTGGTCTTTTAAGGTGCATTGAATCCTCTTGAAGGCATCACCATCCTTCTGGTGTCCTCCCAGCCCCGGGTCTTTTAAGGTGCGTTGGCTCCTCTTGAAGGTAGCGCCATCCTATTGGTCCACTCCCAGCCCCAGGTCTCTGCTTTATGGGGTGTTGGATCTTCTTGAAGGCATCTCCATCCTTCTGGTGCACTCCCAGCCCTGGGTCTTTTAAGGTGCGTTGGCTCTTCTTGAAGGCCGCTCCATCCTTCTAGCGCACTCCCAGCCTTGGGTCTTTTAAGGCGCGTTGGATCTACTCTAGGGAAGCTCCATCCTTCTGGCGCACTCCCAGCCTGGGACTTTTAAGGTGCGTTGGATCTTCTTCACGGCAGCTCCATTCTTCTGGTGCACTCTCCACTCTGGGTCTTTTAAGGTGCGTTGGATCTACTCTAGGGAAGCTCCATCCTTCTTTCTCCAGTCCTGACCTTACTGGTGTGACCTGGGCACCCCAAACTGTTGAGAGGGGAACCACTGTCGGTAAAGTCGGGGATTTCACCCGGGCATGGCCAGATAACTGCACCCTTCTTGTGCCAGATACTACAGCATTATGGGCCACTGGCTAGCGCTGGCACCCAGAAGCAGCCAACTGACAAAGCATTTGAGGTCTGTGTGACAGGCTAGCAGCTGTTTGAAAGAAATTCTTTTAACACCTTCGCATACATACTCCATATATCAAAATAATATTTTATTTTGGGTCGTTTTTCATGACTTGCGTTTTTGACTGGTTGTGCAGTTTGATTTCTGCATATAACAGTACTTCTCTGTAACTTTCATGCGGGGTGGAACAGTGCTGCTGGGCTAAGTGGTGATCTTTTACTTGTCTTTGTAGTGCATTATCTTTGTGCTTAAGAAAGCTCCGTTCCTGAAATCCGACGCATGTAGATAGTGTCAAAAGCTCCCTAAATCGCTAAAATAAAATACAGATTGTGCAACTCCCGTTGAAATTGTGTCAAAAGCTCCCTAAATCGCTAAAATAAAATACAGATTGTGCAACTCTTGTTGAAATTGTATGTTGTCTATTTGTACTGCTCAAACGTATCAAAAAGGGTGCAGAACTTTGTACATGGTCAGAAGCAAAGAAGTCCCCACTTGATTCAAGGCATAACGCGGTCCCGTGAGTGGTTGTCTGTCTGTATGTGCCTCGTTTCAAAGGTTTGTCTTAAGTTGTTCCCTAAATTGATGCAGAGATCAGGCCTGGCCGTAGTTCGCAGAGTTTTGCTACGCGGAACTCTGCACATTTACAAAAAAACTCTACAAAGTTCAGCAAGTGGCGGAGTGCAGGGCGAACTGCAGTTTGTGCTTTTATTCCTGCTGCTCGGGTAGAAATTCTACCTGAGCGGCAACTCGCAAACTTACTGTTCTCGATCACGAATTTACCGTTCGCGATTTGCCCGCTGGGAAAAACTGTGCTGCACACCACGAAGCAGAGTTTTCTGCACTCCGCGAGCTCTGCAGAATGCCGAAAACTCTGCGAGCGAAGTTCACCGCCCAGGTCTAGCAGATATGCAGCTGTCCTAATGAATAACCATGGAAGAAATCGTTTATGTAGTAAGTGAACCTTAAATGAAATGCATAGTTTTCAGCCTATTTTAGTAAGCAATATTCATCAAGGAGCTCCTTTTACGTGGGTTTATTTGAAGAACTTTACAGTGATGCATGCATTTGATAAGAAATGGTTTCTTTTTGTTTACTTGTTTTAGCTACCCCCTTCACTCTCAAATAAATGGTACTGGTGAACTTTTTAGCTCTGCCAGGCCATATGTGAACAACAGATAAAGAGCTTTCAGAAGTACAACTTGCAACTGGCTCCTCGTTACCAGTGCTTGATCACTTGAAAATTTACTCAGCAACTTTCTGCAGCAGATTTTTATTTGCTCTTCACTGTCTGTTTGGTAAAATTGTTCACTCCTTAGATTAACACTTGAGTGGACATGCATGTTTGGCACACAAATGTTGACCCTTAAAGATGGACCGGAATTGCAGTGAAGGCATAACCGAGCAGAGAATCCTCAAGTGGTCGTTTCTAAAACTCTGCAGGCCAAGCTTTTAAAGTTCAGTCTAATAGTTGGATGCAAATGGAATAATTTCCACACAGAAGTGCTATTTTAGGTCTGCGTTTTGACAGCGCAATTGTCAAACCGAGTTATTGCTAACCATATCCCTACAGGGAGCCTGGATCGTGCCTTCTCAAGCAGGATCTTTTACCGTCCAGCCTCTTTAAGCCATTGGCTTGAGACATTGTCGTCACCTCTGAGTCCGACTTGTTTCAGTGGAGTATTCATCTTTAGTCTCGCCCAACTCTATTGGTTACCAGTGTATTTACTACCCGTGGGAAAGTAGTTTTATTCCTGTGCTAAGGGATGGTGGCCTTCCATTATGTTGGGTGAAATGTTTTCATTGTGTTAACTTGCCAATGGTACAAATGTGTATCTGGAAGATCTCTAATCGTGGCCAGTAGTCTTCATTGTGGCATGTTCGGTTACTCCTTTGTGCTTCTGTGCTCCTTTTGTTCGTGAAACTCATCTGCACAGTGGGTACTTGTGGAATCTAAATTCGTAGCGCTTTTAACAAGAGTTGTTTGCAGCAGGTAGAGTGTTTTAGGGCACACACGCCATACCTTCCTTTCCTGCTGCAGTCTCATACCGGTTACGTTTCAGGCTTCACTGAGGAGAGTGCTTGATACTCCTTGAATAACTCGTCTCAGGAGTGGTGTCTGGGACATTTGAAATGTTTAATCTTTGGTGAAAGACCCTACCTACTCCGAAGTAACAAAAGGTACCACATGATCAGCCCACCAGATATGTATGTGTAAAATAATGCGATAGGTTTATTGGTTGTGATGACGCTCCTTGTAAATGCTTGACTAGTCACCAGGGCTTAAGTTAAGATGCATATCTGCAGGTCTGTGCTCCTCACTTCCCAACCTCTTATCCACTGGTGGAGTTGGCATGTTAGGCTGCTGCAGCTAGCCCGGCTGGCTTCTCGAAACCTTTTATCTTTTCTCATTTCCCGGATACTGCTGTACTCCAATATTGATTTTCATCTTCGAGTCTAGAAACTGCTGGGCTATATGCTCTGTTTTGAACAAATTGCTGTCTGTGCGCCAAAGTAACAGCACACGCAAGATTCAAGCACAGTATGCAAATAGTAACACCTCGCTGGTGCCTTTCTGCGGAAGAGTAGACTTGGAGTACTGTTTGTGCTTGCTCCCTTAACTTGTATGTTATGGGGTTTTCTTGACCCTTACATGAGATCCTGCTTTGTCAAACTCTATCCTTTTCCCTCCCTGCCTACTGGTGGTGAAGGAAGACCGCCCCATTTATGGGCACAGACTCTCCTCTACTAAAGCATTGAGTAAATGGGTGTTGTGTATGCTGGCGGAGTTTTTGATTCCCTTACAGGCCTGCCTCGGTGGACTGCACTCTTTGCTCCACTAAATTGTGCTGCAACCACCTTGATCAGCGACCGAACCATTCCGTACTTTGTGCTTGCTTGGCTCCAGTGAACCTTCTAGAAAACAGGACTGGTTTCTTCTTTAAACTTCAATGCACACTTTGATGCTGAGGGATAATATTTTAAAAAGGGAGAAAACTGAAGGAGAAAAAGGGACGCCAAGTTGTAGGTCTCCGCATCCAAAGTGATCATTTTACAGAAGTGGAAAGAGGTTTATCCCGTCAGTCTGTGGGCTAGCACGGAGAGAGTATCTTCATTGTTACCCTGGAAGACACCCAGGAAAGAATATGATCTGCATTCATCCACTCCCCCACGTGGTAGAATTGTTCTCGTAAGTGTCTTGGATCAGGCGATCCATTATATTCTTGTGTGGACACTTGCCCCAAACATAATGGAGATCTAGTGCTGGAGAAGAAATGTCAATCTAGTAGGTCTTTTATGTAACGAAAACAAGCTAAAACAGAATTGGAAGCACTACACGATCTAGTTTACATATTTATGGGGTAATTTAACTGATGGAGACCACCGCTACTAGATTTCTAACTCTTATTATACTTTTGTAGATTGTCCAATTCCCTGGCTCACTGCCATGGCTGTCCGACACAGATGCTCTGCAGTTTAGAGCACTTGCACTGCCGCATCACATGGTGTCCTTGCTGGTGCAAACACTGCCCCCAATGTTATATCCCTGGTCACTGTCCCCACATCAATCTATGCACACTTGTGGTATACTGTCTGCACCTAACAAGGGGCCTGCCCTGAGTTGTTGGTCTTGTTCTGCACACTAGACCTGTTTTTTAAGATTCTGAGCGGCTGGATTTCACTTGTGCCAGGGGTCTGGACTAGGGGATCCATCTGAACTGTCTGTTGGAGTTGCTTATGCTCTTTCGGGGCCCTTGGATGGTATTTATACCGTTTGGAAGCGTAAAGATGAAGTCTTGATTTCACACACCACCACTCTGGGCACTCTTCTCCCCCCCCCCCCCCCCCCATGAAACTCTTTCACAAATAAGGAATATGTTGCAATGATAGCTCTGTTTCTTTCTGGTTGGGGTGAAATCTACCAGACTACACAGCGATCTGCTTGTTCAAGGATTTCCTGTGGGCATTCTGAAAGCTTCCCTAGGAATGCATTCCGGCGTTTGCTTACCATTGGCTTTGTGGTTGGCTACTCGGATTTTCTGGCTTTCTATTTGCTGGCTTTAGTTTGTTTTGGGCTGTCCAGCATGTCTTCGTCCTTCCTGTGAAGCAAAACTTGTTCTTCCACGACCACTCGCTTTCTGTGTGTAAACAGGCCTCTAAACTTCGTTTTAATCTTGTCACGTTTACTGTGCGTTCAAAGATGGGGTTCCCATTTCAGGCTGTTTTCTCCGGAAGCTTGTTTTCGTTCCTGTCTCTGAATTTACAATGGGAGTATATATGTAACAATTTTGCTGGTACTGGGAAAGGAAGGTCTTTTTTCCACCAGTACACAACAAAATGTTAATGTCTGTAAAACAGTGCAAATATTTCAGAAAATATCAGAATTAGGAAAGCACAAATGAAGCACATTTTAGTGTTTTTTCGTAATTTGGGACTGTGCTGGAGCAACTATTTTAACATCAACATAAATCGTGTATAGTTAAAACAGTAAAACTAAGTGCAAATGTAATCACTTCAATTGAAAATGTATAATCTTTAATGGGAGTATGCAAACGCCACACTACAACGCTCTGTGCCACTAACATTTAGGAAATCCGCCTTCATTCAGTGGAGTAAGTCATCCATCCATCCACTTCTGTCTGGACATCATGCCCCGTGTCCCAGGCATGCGTACATTTAAAACTGGATCGCCTCTGATCCTGGACACAAGCAGGCATTTGAAGGCAGAAGGAGTGAGACGGAGGCCGCTGAAACCTTATGATTGACTGAACTCTTTACAGACTGTGAAGCTGCAGTGTGGAGTGGAAACACTCGGATGCTGTACCTGAAACTCATCGTTTTCAGCTGGATTTTCATGATCTCCGAATGATTACATCATAAGATGCCAATAGGCCTAACGATTAGGGCTGCACTGTTGGCAGTGCCCCACAAGCTAGAAGTCTCATGTTTACCCTGCCCTGCAGCACTCTTATTCCATGTACCCCTTGTCCTGTCTCAACTGGTCAGGCACAGGCCAGATAAGATGTGCGTCTGGAAGCTAGGCAGCTGTCACTCTTTTCTGTAGTACAACGTGCCTAATCGCACCAACGTGTCTGTTGTGGCACAACTGGAGCCCCCTCGAACCCATGCAGGACACCCAACACTTCCTCAAAACTCACACCATAAACCCGCCTACTAATGGTGCAGCTGAGTAACTTCTTACCCTACTACCCAGAAGGCACTTCGTGTCCTCGATGGGAGTATGACCAGATAAAGTTCAGTTTCCGTCCCCTCTCCCTGGTGGCTGCGCTCATCCGTATTGTGAATAGTTGATGTGTGTGTGACTCCCAGAGGGGTTCTGCTGTATAATCGCAGTTTATGTAGTGGACGAGCTTCGAGAAACGCCCAATTCTTAACATTAAATGCTGCTGGGGCTAGTTTACTTCAGTTGAGGGAAATGGTAGTCAGTCGGGGTTCTGCCGGCACGTCGGGTCCTCTATTTATGTAGCAGTCACTAGTTTTGTCAGGATTTAAGAAATTGGTCCTTCTTCAGAAGATAATCTTGCAATTAAGTTGGCCCTAGCACCCCAAGGATCAGAGAAAGCCAACCGTGACTGCATTCTTATCAATGCTTATATCCACCCTAAAGGGGAAAAAAAAGCAGTAAAGGAATTGTACAACTTCTTGGAGGAATGCATTATGGGAAGATCAACAACCAATATTGTGCTTACAGGGGATTTCAACCTCCACCTCATGGGTACTCCACTTGAAGAGGCAATTTTTAGCTCAAAATACATCTTGGGACCTTCCACCGCAAGAGAAACTTCAAAGAATCAAACAAAAAAAATTGGGAGCACAGACACTCGAAGAACTGGAACATTTCAATATTAGAGCTCTAAATGGTAGATTTGTGGGACATAGTCCGCCTGCCCCAACTTATCATTCTACAAGGACAAACAGTATATTAGATTATACCTTTATTTCATTACCTCTTTTTCACTATACAACCTCGTTCCGGATAGGGGGGAAAAAACTGACAGTGACCATTGCCCTCAGGAAATTGCCCTGGATATTGCGAGACCTACACTCGAGCGATCAAATGCCCCAAAAGAGACTATCCATACTGTTAATTTAAAAAAAATTAAGTACTCGGTAGCGATGGGTGAAATTTTAATAGGAAGGGCACAACAACACTTTATGGAGCGCACTGGACCAAATGAAGTCACAAAATGGGAACAATTCACAACCACCATGTCGAACTATGCAACACAGCCCAAAGCATCTGCAAAGATCAGCAAAATTGACAATCTATCCCGAGAGCACAGAGAAAAAATTAAGGAAGCAAAAAAACATGATTTACTGTTTAATGAGGGAAATACAGTTGGACCCCAATGAAAAAGCAAAACCATCTTCGGACACTGAAATCCAAACTAAAAAAGCTGAAATGGGAGGCAACCAAAACCACGGAGGACAACTTGTGGGCAAAACTTCACTCGGACATTAAACAGAACGATGGGGCAAGGTTTTGGAAAACCATTAATTCACTAACATGTCCGGCAAACCTGGGGGTCTCATCTAACATTACAGAGGAAATATGGGCATTCTATCTTGGCAAGCACTTTAATCAAGACTCATTCAAAAACCAGGACTTATCTATATCAGATATCAGAATAGCCCACAATGTTGATAATGCACAACAAACACAATTGTGCACAAACACTAAAGACAAATATGAATTAATCCCTCAAAGCTACAACACAACATCAAATGCCAAATCAAAAAAGGCAGAAGGGAAGGGGCTCCGGGACCTAATGGGATCCCGCCAATCCTCTTCAAGCAAGATGCGGGTTACTGGGCAGCAGCTCTTGAACCCCTTTTTTTGGAAATCAGGTGCTCTAACATCGTGCCAGACTCCTGGAAGGGCTCTATTATTACCCCAATATATAAAGCAGGGGACCGGGCTCTCCCCGAAAACTACCGACTAGTTGTCCTAATTGACAATGAGGTGAAGTACTTTGCAGGTTTACTGCTGGAGGAACTGCAGGTATGGGCTGCAAAGAAATCCCTGATACCGGTTTATCAGACAGGCTTTGTTAAAACAGTGGGCACGACGACTAATCTCCTAACTATGGGCCTACTAATAGACCAGGCAGAGACGAAAAAACTGCCCCAACATCTCTGCTACATAGATTATAGAGCGGCTTTTGACAACATTAACCGGAATCTCCTGTGGTAAAAATTAAAAAGCTGGGGATCTCAAAACCGCTGTTGGACCTGCTAATAAACCTGCACACGGAGATCTGGATACGGATGAAGGTGGGGGACGGCTCACTGCTGTCTAGGCGCATACCGACAAACAATGGCCTTAAGCAGGGCTGTGTCTTGGCCCCAACACTGTTTAATCTGTTTTTGGGCGACTTGGCGCCAATTTTGACTAACTGCAATTCACATGCTCCTAAACTAGGAGGGTTTAACCTACCATGCCTCTTATATGCGGACAACATTGTTCTAATAAGCCACACTAAAGTAGGGCTTCAAAACCTCCTGAACACCACACAGAGTTATTACGAGGCAAATTATCTAAAAGTAAATCTCGAAACTATGACCATCAGTAAAAGAATTTTTTTTTACGTGGTTCTGGAAAAAATCTCGCATTAACCACTTGAATGCTATGGGAATTCCCCTGCTGTGCTGGGATTTCGGGATCCTCATGCTTTCATGACGAGCTGGGCTCGTCATCAGTGTAGCAGCAGGCTACTTCATGAAGAGCCCAGCTCGTCATGAGCGTGGAAGGGGTTAAAGACACGCCAATATATAAATATTTAGGCGTGAAGATTGACAACGGCGGTCGATTCAGTGTACAAAGGTCTAGCATTAAAGGCAAAGGGATTGCTTTAAAAACCTTGAATAATAAGCTATCTGGTCCATCATTAAAACCTTTGGTACAAGCTATTCGAGCCAAATTACTGCCTACAATCACTTATGGAAGTGAGGTCCTACGAGGCAGAGATGCAACAATACTTGATAGCACAATCCTAGCCGCATATAGAATTATCTTTAGCCTTCCTAAGCGGACCTCCCCATCACAGATTAGGCTGGAGTTTGGCATCCAACAACAGCTCCTGGCACGTCGGGGGGGCTTATATCTGTGTATGGGACAACGTGAGGAAATCTGCACAAGGAACATTGAACGAATATCTGTGGAGGGAGATAGAGCAGTCTTCGACTTCGCCTGCAGCTAAATATCTAGCAAAAAGTCTTGTAAATACCGGGCTGGAACAGCTTTGGGCTTCCTCCCCAGATCACAAAACTTTCAACAAATTGGTAAAGAAATCTATCGAACACCAGTCGTGGGTACAAGATAAAACCGATTTCTCAAAGAACGCACGCTTGAATGATTTTGAACTCTTATTCGGCAAAAGCTCCTCAGAACTATTTTGGTCTGGGCTATGCCAAAAAGACCAAAATGTGCTTCTTAAGGTACAGATTAGGGTTGTTGCCCTGCATTCAGCATCTCCCACACTGGTTAAAAAAAAAAAGCAGGTTTGCCATGCCGGCTATGTGGTAACCTGCAATAAGATATGATTCACCTGCTATGCTCTTGCGAGAAAATGCAAGAGGAGAGGACACTTCTCTTGAAACACCATTTTATTCGATTTGGGATACGTACACGAAGGAGTGCAGTACTTGCCTGTTTCTCATCTCAGGACCCTCAACTGAGCTGCAGCCTTGTACAATTTTTAAAGGCTGTGGAAAAAATGCCAGGACTAGAATCTTGAACTGACCGGATCCTAACCTGTTTTAGAATACAAACTATGCCTACTGTCCAAATACTGTGTGATAAATGAAAGGCTAATACGATTTTATAACTAACGAACAGAACATCAATGTTCATACTATGATGGTTTTAAATGTGATTTTATATTGTGTTTTATCTTAATTCATATTTTGTATCACAGTGCATTGGTTTTAATTAACTGTGCAAATAAAATTCTCTTATCTTACGTTGAGTCCTCTAGGTAAAGGTGCTGTTAGGGTCTTTGGACGGAGCAAACGTGCTTGTTAAGGATTCAGCACGTTTACCAGAACGAAGTGAGGTATTCGCTGGCTTTGCTGTCGCGGGCTTTTGGGTAGCTGTGCTTGTTAAAGCAGTGAGTGTCCTGGATGTTGGCTTACAGTTTGTAAATGGTTCATTGATAAACTACCGGCACGGTATGTTTGGAGTGGATGTTTCAGTAGAACAGCGGGTTGGGCATCCGTGCTGAAGGGGCTCAGTGTGCTTTCATGTGACCAGTCATTCTAACCCAGTCTGTATCTTGAATCCCCTCTGCTGGCCTCCAGTAAGAGGAAAGTGGCCTTTAAAACCAGTTGCCAGAGGTGTCGCGTGTTTCATCTGACCAGAAGCCTCCTTTCTGTCAGCCAGGGCTTACTGATGACTCTACCTTTCGGGCTGGGGTTCAATCTTTTAATGTCTTGGCGCCTTCCTTTGGATTTTCTTCCTCGTTGTTCATTTCTGTAATCTCATTTTCACAACTCTCTCCATCTGACCGCTTACATGACCTTTGAATGCAGAGGTGAACACACTTCTGGCAGTGTGTAGTGGATTACAAACAGCAGCTGGATTTAGAGGTGCTGCAGGGCGCCTTCCACTCATTTTACTACTGCTAAAAGCGTGCAGTGTACTTTTATTTTAATTTTATTTTTATTCCCTTTGTACCTGTAGTACTTTGCTGTAGATGAGGCTCTCCAGGTAACACGCCTTTTAGCATGGGTGACTACTGCTTGCGTCACAGTAGTGACACGACTGATGGTTGAAGTCAGCTGATTGGTAGTTCTGGGGTACAGGCCTTTTTACCACATACCAGGGTCTGCAGGCCACCTAGTCAATCCCGGCGAGATTGGTGTGTTTGTATTGTATTTATATAGCGCTTCCTACCCCTGATGAGACATCTCAACGCTTTTTGGACATGAAGGGGTTAACTTATACTTAACATGGCCGAGCTTATACCTGAAAGCAAAAGCGCCGTCCAGCCTCTTTGCAAAAGCTTGGTGTAAAAGTGATACAGCAACGGATTGTGTGAAGATGGAACTGCACCAAAGTGTAATAAAAACACGTCTGAGCTAATTTACTTTAAAAAAAAAAAAAAAATTGAGCAGACTTTCTGAATCCCCTTGCATCGCATCCACACCTCAAACTAGTTCCTACGCGTTAACACTGGCAGCGTCTGAATGTGAAAACACGGTCCAGCTTTTTATAGTAGGCTCGATCTACCAGGTTAAGCACATTGTTTTGGGACGACCCCAAATTAAACAAGCAGTGTTGTGGGAGGGGCGGGCACAGGGAGATTAAGTGGCACGGTGGTCCCAGGTAGAATGGTGGAAAAATGAATAGCAGCAAAATAAAGCTGGGCGGGTGGTGGAACCTTCTGGAAACACAGGCACTCTGCAATGATAGAGTTTACCAAAACAAAGACAGTAAAGCTAAAGGATGGCTGTAATAGGCCAAAACTCCAGGGGAGGAGCAAGACAAAAGAAGGCGGAACTTATAAGGAAAAGAAACCACATGGAAGCAAGCATTTGCGAGTGACGCTGTCCTTAACCAATCCTCTGCAGTGGGTGGCATGAAAGCCCACGTAGCAAATACAGCATGTCTTCCCGACAGCGCATGCGATGTCTAGGCTCGACCTAAAAACCATGTATATCTTGTGTCTTGGCACATGCCGTTGTAACAGCAGGTTGCTGTGTCTGGCTCAGTTTACCTGCCCTCCAATTTAAGTGGTACAGGGGGACGGCTCGGCTTCGCTCTCTGGAGCGGGCTGGTTCCTTCCTGTGGCCTGAGAGAAACCGCCCCTTGATTAAGCCTGTGGCCAAGGACCTGGCCTCTGATATCCCCTGTACAATGGCGGGGGTGGGTTTGTTGCCTTTCCACCCATCCACATGTGCTTCGCAGTGACCAGAGAGGGAGCCTCTTCAAGAGACCTCGATTGCCTGAGGGCAGGCTAGGCGCTTATATGAACCATCCAATATCAAGCTTCATGGCACGTTTGTTATTGTGGGCAGCCTTTGGTTGGATTTATCCAGCTCCTTAGTGCTGCACCGCTTGAGTGATTTGGCTGTTGGCATGAACCAGTCACCGTCATTATGAACAAGCATTTACAATGCAATGCTCTCGGCATTATTAAAGCTAGAGCTATTGGCATTGCTTATGACTTTTTTTTTTGAGTTTTTTTTTTTAAAATCATAAATAAATGGCATTGTCATTTACATTCCCAATAGTGTAATCGTTCGCAATGCATGACCTATTGCATGCACTCTGCACTCTGAAGGAGGACCGCCCCGGAGGAGCCGGCGCAGGGAGCATGCGGGCACATAAGGCTGTCGCGGGCTCTACCCCTGGCGGCTCTCCTGCTGCTGGCGCACCGCCAGCCGCCAGGGGCTGCTGCTGCACGGGGAGCCCAAGGTAGGCCCCGGCCTGGGGGGACAGGGCACAGTGCCACCTGTGCCGGGAGGGACCGTGAGGGGGCCGGTGGGTACTGCATGCCTGGGAGGGAGCATGGGAGAGAGCATGGGAGAGAGCATGGGAGAGGGGGTGACCTGTAGAGGCTTATGTCTGTGAAGGTGTTCTACAGACTACTTTGATGGTGATTGTAAAGAACTGTGAAAAAATATAAATAAAGGAATATAAAATTGTGTATAGAACTGCACAGGAGTGAGGACAGGGGACGTAACTAAATCAAGGGATAGTGACGATGGAGAAATTGTGATTACGGATCACGTGGGATACTGATGACGAAGAAAGAATAGACCGGACACGAAGAAATAATGTCGAATAATAATGACTAATGAATGAAGGGATGGCTACCATGGAGGAGGAATGGCCCCTATATGAAGGAATGGCGAACACAAGGACAAGATAACGACTGAATGAAGGGACGGTGAAAATGAATAAGCAGATGGTGAAAATTAAGAAATAGTGGACACCTAATTACTACAAATGTGCAACGACTACGGGATGAAGGGACGGTGAAGTTGGGACAACGGTGACCACTGGAAGGAAGGCAAGAGAACAAGAAACGAACACTGGTTGCCGTAAACCCTGCCATGAAGGAAGAATGACCACGAAACAGTGGAGCTGCAAACGCATACATAATGGACTCTGATAGGTCGGTTTCTGGTTGGTTTGCCGTTGCCTATCATCCCTGGCACCGCCCTCCCGAGATAAGCCGCAAGCTGCTGAATGGGAAAGGCCAAGCCAGCACAACAACCCCTAGAAGGCACCGGGAAAACACGAAGCACAAAACCAGCAGACTCTAAAACACAGCTGGAAAGGTGGTTTGTGGCTGGAGGCCCCGCATATTTCAGCTCGATATCACTTCTAGCAAGAAGCACTTCCTTAGCAGCAGTAATCACTTGTTTCCAGAAGCGCTCTGAGAGACTGCTGGGGACGGGAGGGTAGAGGGAGGAGGGAGACTGGATGGAGGCGAGCTGGGAGTGAGAGTGCAGGGAGGTGGGAGGTTACAGGGGAGAGGAGCGCGCAGGACGAGAAGCGCCGAGAGGGAGCCTGCCGGAGCAGGGAGCTACGGACTGGGAGGACGGGTGAGAGCGAAAGGGAGTAGGGAGGTGGGAGTCTGCAGGGAAATAGCAAGAAGGAGACCAACGAAAATCAATGGAACAGTGGGAAAAAGAAACGAGGAAAGCGAGAGCAGCCTACCTCAACCTTACCAGCAGCAAAATGGCGGCCTCAAGCTTCCAACATTTTTCGGATTCGGGGGCGTGTTTTGCTGTCCTGAGTGACGGACGACGTCACAAGCTAAAGAACCGCAAAACTTACGCCCCCGAATCCGAAAGAGACTGGGCTTGTTTGGAGTGACTCCCTTCTCTTCCAATGGCTGGCCTCCGTTTAGGAAGCCAGCCAATGGAAAGGAACGGAGCTGAGAGGTGGGTTTAAACTGCCCTACTCCAAAACCTAAGATCTCCGGACCGGAAGCTGCTTCGCAGCTTATAGGTCCCTCGACCTAAAAAGCAGCCAGTACTCTTGGCATCAGAGAAGCACCGCATCATTCCCAGAGAGCTGCGGCCATGGAGAGGAATTTTGAGACTTTGTTGCCGTGTTGTTGGGGTCCGCTTGCAAGACAGCCAGCACTGCGGATTTCCCTACTCGTTGCATGTGTGTGATGGGTGGGAGGTTTGGGGCGCAAGGGGCATGCACCAGAAGAGATTCTTCTCCTGTCTGTTGTGTCCAGTCTCCCCCCTGAGGCCTGCAAGGCTGTGTGTGACCCACCAGTTCTCTTCGATGCTGTGCCATTGCTGAGGGACAGGGGACACCCCTTCATTGTGGCCCTACAGCTGCCTGCGCTCTGAGGCAGAGGGTATTCTTATCCTAACTTTGCCCAAGCTGGCATCCCAAGCCGACCTCTGGGCTGCGTGGCTGAACAAGACCTTTGCAAGGCAGTAACTGGCATCCGGACGCTGAAAGTGACTGATTCGCCCCTGTGGGGGAACCATTCATTCAAGCATTCTCGCTGACCTGAACTCGTGCCTGGACTACATCCACGTGAAACCATTGCTTGTGCTGCTGTGTGCGTGAATTCACAAGTGCGCTTTGGGTAAGAATTTCTACATGCAGTATGGATTCTACTCTGGCACCAACCAACTCTTAACTGAATAAACTAGACTTTGTGAAGTCTTGACATTACAGGCGCCATTTAATTGTTGCCAAATGTTTAGTTGTATACCTAGTTTTCTAAACCTACGTTGATCGTCCAAATGTAAACCTTAACCGTTTGACTTTGTCAGTGAAAAGTGCTTCTGCGTTGATTGGATGAGTGCTAGAGTTAGTACCTGGTATGAGTTACGTGGATGGGAGAATTCATTCATTAGGACCGGTGTTCATTTGTCGAAGTTGGCGATTGTAACTGCATCCAGTGACTTCCCCCTCTGATGTGGGTCTCATTCCACCTGAATGTTTTATGTGACGAGACTACTGATTCTGCATATGCCAGTTCTCTTGGGCTTTTATTTTAATCTGGTTATTTTCTAGTATCTCGGAGAGGCTTGTCTGAGCGGTCTCATGGAATGCATACATGGTTGTGGGTCTCGTTGGCAAGACGACGTGGTTTATTTTGCTGCTGAATTTTTTTTTTTTTTCTTCCATTTTCTTCAGGTTGGCAAAGTTTTGGGCGAAGCAGTCATTTGGAAACCATGGACCAGGCTAGGTCAGCGATATCAAACATGGTGAGTCTGCAATCCTTCCACCACGTTATATAATTTTTACAAATATTTATTTCAATTAGTACTAAACTGACAACTAGTTGTGCTGATGATGCTTATTCCCCTGAATAATTCTAAAACTGGAGTGTAGAAGGTAGTCCGTTGAGTAGGAAGCGGGTGCAATTCAGCCTCCATGACCTTCTGCAGCTACATGCTCTTAGTATTTCTCCATCCTTCCAATTAGGCTGCAGATGTGCAAACATTGGGCTTTTGGACCTTGCCTTTAAATATGTTAATGAGCCGTTGAGTGGGCGTGCCTGAAGTGCAGCAGTTCCCTTGTGCTGGGCTTATTTTGAGAAATGGCCACACTAGATCAGCCTCTCCTTCAAGCGGTTGGTCTGTTTTTAATACGGTTTGCCAATAGACGTGTAGGAAACCTCAATCTGTGCTCCATGCCCTTCGCTTGTGTAGCCCTGTGTCTTGGATTTGATTCCACACAGATTCCGTGTTGTGCCAAGCATTTGCTTTATTGTTTGCGCTCTAGTCTGTCTTGCAGCAGTGTTTGTGTGCATCTTCTCCGGGTGGGAACATTTCCCCCATAATTGAAATTATAGAGTGCAGCGGCATTCTCTGGGTAGCAACAAAATAATCATGCTGTAGGAATAGTTCCTTTCCATCCCCCCCTTACTATTCCACTTAATTGTATTTTGTGTAGATAGGAATGTGTGTACCGTGAAGCTGGCCTTCCATATTGGAAATTGTTCTTCAGTTTAATTATTCCTTCCTATGTGCCTCAAACTGTTTTCTGTGTCGTACTTTGGAACATGCTTGGCTACTGCCAAAGTTCTCCTGTTGCTGCTTAGTAATGCCTCCTAAACACCTTTGGGTGTGAATGCCATGCAACCGGTCTCGTGGTAGTCAAACACTTGTATTGGACTGACTTGCCTGTAGCTGGTGTTGGACTTTGTTTATCTTCTTTGGTGTGCTCCACCACCATAAACTGGCCTAGTGTGACATACAGCTTTCCTTTTTAGAGGGGTTTTGTGCCTGATGAAGTGTATAAAGGTTGGTTTAGGCACGAGTAACTGAACTACTGCCGTATGTGATTGTTAATTTATTTTGTTTGTGTCTTAATTCAGTTTAGTGGGGAGCCCCTGTCGTACACCCGCTTCAGCTTGGCTCGACAAACTGATGGAGATAGTCACGTGGAACTGAAGATGGCTGAAGACGAAGAAAATAACCACACTATGAATGACCACACTCTGCACCACAAAACGGTACCACCCCGCACCAGGAGTCGGGCGTTTTGCTTTTTCTTCGTTGGAGCAGCCTTAATTTTCTTGATTGGTGAGAATCGGCGAAAGGCCTGTTATCCATACTAGTAGGTTTGCGTTTCAGTTTAGGACTTATAAAGTGGTTGCTTAAGTCCACACAAATAACTGCTTGATCAACCCATTGGTTGGCTTTACTCTTGACTGCTTTGTAGCACATCCAGGCTTGCTTATTAAAAATATGTTGCCTCTGCCATAGGTCTTCGGCGGACAACTTGCAGAACTGTACAGTGCATGTAACAGTAGTCCCTTTACACTATTAAAGCTTAGGTGCCATTTTCCTCCCCGTTCTGTTGCTCTCCAGCTAAAGTTGCACTATCCAAATACTATTTAGTTAACCAAATCGCTTTCTATTTGTATGTCTGGTACTGTTATCAGTTTTTCTATAAACTATCTTGCAGTGTTGCCTTAATTTTTAGAGCTGGTTGTGCTATTTGAGGGCTGTACTGTATTTGTAGTTTAGGTTTGAAAAGAAATAGATTTTAACATAAGTGGATGTGTCTGTTTTGCAGCTGGCCTTAGTTTGATGTCCAGCAAGGATGTTTAGAGATACACAATACAAGCAACCTTTGCTTCATTGGGTTGGTGTGGTTGATCGCTTTTTAATCTTAATTTTCTGTTGATAAATACTTTCTCTTTCCATATCCTCCCAAGCCCAGTTTCTCGTCCAAATTCCTACCCCATAAACATTGAGGCCTTTTAGTAAAGGCACAACAAACGCTTTGACTGATGGTGTACAAAATAGCCAGATGAATGGAAGCCTGAGGTGTGGAGGCTAAGGAGCTGTTGACAACTTGTGCTGTTTTGGCCAGTTTAGCTGTGGCATGTCATGCAAATGGTTCTTAAGACTGGTACCGATCCACCTCTGAAATGCTGCTACAAACCTACACTTCTGCTCTTAGACAGAAGAGTGGGCTGGACTGTCCTAGAACCGTGTGCAGTTTGGTGTCATTCTAGCAAGGCTAAAACCCATTTTCATATACTACATGGTTTACTAACCACCTTCTCTCTGCAGGGTTTCTGATTGGATATTTAAGCTATCGTGGTCGAATGGTGGCAGCTCCGCAGTGTACTAATGGGGCAGCGGCTTGTCCATCATCCCCCAGCACAGACTCCCTTATGAAACTTGATGAGGAAGAGCCTGTGAAAGAGGACCCAGAACCACCCATGATCTATTGGAGTGATCTAAAGAAAATGCTGTCAGATAGCCTGAAGGCTGCCACCTTTCTGCCGAATATCAGGTATGGTTTTGGATGACCGTTTGTTACGGGTTGTTAAAACTGCCAGATGAAACCTATGTACTGAAAGCATTTTTCTTGTAAACCACATCAAACTGAACCATTCTGCATTTAGATCATTAGGTTTTTTCCTGATGTATAGACAGCCATTGAGAATATTTCCTTGTATACCTTGTTTGAGATGATGTAATATGTGTTTTAAGAAAGTTTTGTTAATTATACATGTTTTTTTTCGAGATGCTCAAAGTCCGCAAATTGAGTTTGGTGAATGTTATATGGATCATGACCCTTCAAGAGTGCACCGCAGGTGTCTGATCCATTTAACGTTTCTGCAGCTTTGGTATCTTCTATCTATTAATGTGTTAAAGCTTAAAGTTAGTTCTTAGCAAGGATTTTCATACAAATGACTTCTGATGAGCAGAAGTTCTCCAGAACGAAGGATTGCACATTAACTTGTCGAAGATCTAGCATTAAAGTGGGTCGGATACCGTTCCTGGTAGTGGTCCAGCCATAATTATGTGTATTTCTACTATAATGCAGCACAGACCATGCAGACTGCGGTTCATGAAATCTAATCTGAAGAGGGATTGGAGATGCTCCGACTGCCCCACCCCTGTTCTTTATCGCCGCAATTCACGGTAATTCAAAAGAATGTGAAAACAGACGACCACTTAGCCACTGACGCCGATAGCTAAAATTAACGTTGTGCCCATTTCTGCAAGGCCTAGGGAACCCTGGAACCGCTAGGTATTTGTACCAAATATTGCAAACTGCATCTGGATCTTGTGGAGCTCGGTGCAGTCGAAGGACCTCTTGCAACCTCTGTTGGGCCTTTTAGTTTGCAGTGGTTGTGCCATTTTGAATAGTGCAGTTGGAGCATGGAAGGACCCCTGAGCACTTTGAAAAAGCAGCGTCTGAGAAGAGATTGAAGCGCCCACGAGACACGAAAAAGTACTGCGCTTTGAAGGGAAAGGAGTGTATCAAGGTGGCACCTCCTGCCGAGCAGCACTGCGGTCTAGGTGGTACTTGGCATCTTAACGTAAGCTGCCAAGCGACGGGTAAACAAGCTTATACTATCCTCCTTTCCATTCGTGGTTTTCCATGGCTGTACTTGGAGCAGAGGCAGCGCTCTTGTTTTATGGCATGCTTGTCTCCTCACAGTGGTTCTTCATATCAGCAGACTAAATCTTGAGGGATAATGGCCACTGTTTGACTGTGCGTTTTTTGTGAGAGCAAAGTCCTGTAAGGATGAGCACGATGTTGGTACTTTCATTCCAGACTTTACCAATTTTAATTTGGGATTCCTTAAACTCAGACAGGGAGGATGTGCACCTGAGCGCTAAATAGGGAGAAGTAGTATAAGCTGCCTCACTGTCCACCGATATAGCAAGGATGCTGTCTCATCTGCCCTGGTTGTGATAGTCTGCAGGCCCCAGAGTGTATGGACCTTACTTGAAGTCACTGAGTAATTCTAAACTTTCAATTTTGAAGCATTTCAGGCACCTTTCACTCTGGCATATTTGCTGTTGGTACAACCCTACTAAGAGCCTCTGATTTCAGAAGGGGTTGCGTTTCTTTTCTCCAACATCAATGTGTTGTAACCCAAAGTCTAGCGAAAAGTTGAGACCAAAGACATTTCTACTGACATCTCTCCATCATTGCATCTTTGATGGGTTCACATGCTTGAGTTCTTTGTTTTTGCCATGCTGGGAACCCTCTTACAGTTAGCAGAACAGTGTACCATGCATTACACTGTTTGAAAGAGCCATAGACTACATAAAGCCAGAGTACCTTTATATGTGATCCGGACTTCAGCCAATCTGACACCTGGACCCATTGCGGTCATCTCCTCTCGGAGGCTTCAAGCTGTCCAGTGTCCTACAGCAAGTTCAGTCATGGCGTGTCCTTTGAACATCGGATTTTCCTAGATTTTGAAGCTTAACTTCAACTCTGCTTTCTAGCAGCAAAGTGTTCGACCTCTCTCTGAGTTGTCCCCACCCCTCCCTTCCCCCGCCCTCCCATTTCAAGCCTTGACGGCATAAGCCAAATGTATGTGTGTATCTTCATTACTTGCTCTCTTCTCCGTGATCATGTGCATTTCCATGACGGCATTGCTCTTCCATGCCTTTTTCCCACTGCCTGTACAGGTTGCTGTCAGTGTGCGTCTATTAGCAAAGGTCTCTTGCTAGAGAAGATGAAGGTAGTTATGTGTAACACCAGTTCCCTATTGAGTGTATTTTTGGAAATTAATGGATAACCCTTCCTAGTCCCAGGTGGGACTACAAAAATGGAGGCAGAGTTGATGCTGTAATATTTTGCGTCCTTGGCAGACCATCCGAAGTAATTGATAGACTAGTGTTTACCAGGCTGCTGGGTTTGAGTTTCTAGCGCTGCCTTTTGTAGCAGTGTTGATTTCCAGTAGGTTAGTGATGGTCCTACATCGAGACGCGTGCTGGGTGTATTCTGATATTGGGGATGTCTCTGCACCCCGCATGCACATGAGAATTCTGTATTGTATGCCAGATGCCTTGCACCCGAGAACAATGCTGGAATGATTGCAATGGTACAAAAGGGGGTGGTGATGGACGGAGCATCTGAACCAATCAAACACTCGCACCCAGTCAAAAGATCTGGGTTTGATCCATCACCGTTCTTTAGCCCACTCTGCCACCCCAGTTCAGACAT
The DNA here is from genome assembly GCF_964261635.1 of Lissotriton helveticus. Taxonomy (NCBI): domain Eukaryota; kingdom Metazoa; phylum Chordata; class Amphibia; order Caudata; family Salamandridae; genus Lissotriton; species Lissotriton helveticus. The sequence goes on from NC_136072.1 coordinate 29,945,065, forward strand.
GGCTATATGCAAATCAGTCTGACCCTGTGCCTCATCATCCATCACCACCCTCTTTTGTACCGCTTTTGGCCGCCATAAGTGTGGCAGGGTATGCTCATACGTGAGTCCCTTGCTCACTTTGCCACTGGATTCAAGCAAGCCGGCCTGAAGACGGCTGGAATGTCAGAAACCGGTCCTCGGAAGCTTGTTTCCGGTCCAGGGAAGACATGGCTTGGCAGTTCGGGCTGGACTGTTCCCATGAGGCACAGGGTCAGACTGATTTGCATATCGCCATGTCTGGACCGGGGTGGCAGAGTGGGCTAAAGAACGGTGATGGATTATACCCAGATCAGTTGACTGGGGGTGAGTGTTTGATTCAGATGCTCCGTCCATCACCACCCCCTTTTGTACCGCTTTTGGCCGCCAGAAGTGTGGCAGGGTATGCTCAGACGTGAGTCCCTTGCTCACTTTGCCACTGGATTCAAGCTAGTCTGGCTGGTGACGGCTGTAATGCCAGAAACCGGCCCTCGGAAGCTTGTTTCCGGTCCAGGGAAGGGAAGGCATGGCTTGGCAGTTCGGGCTGGACTGTTCCCATGAGGCACAGGGTCAGACTGATTTGCATATAGCCATGTCTGAACTGGGGTGGCAGAGTGGGCTAAAAAACGGTGATGGATTAAACCCAGATCTTTTGACTGGCTGTGAGTGTTTTGATTCAGATGCTCCGTCCATCACCACCCCCTTTTGTACCGGAATGATTGCAACTGCATTACCTGATTAGCTTTGTAAAACTCAATAAAAAGGCTTTAAGTTTGTTATGGTCCTTTAAAACCTGCGTATTTTCTGAATGGCAGTCAGTGTTTTGCTGATGAGGTATAGGGTGCTGCTGATAAATAGTGTCAGAATGTAGGGGGTATTTTCTTTAGGTTCTAGAATGCATCTTTCAAATGGATGGCGATGAACCTTGTGCAGTTTGCTTGCTCTTTCTATTATGATTACCACATGTGAAATGTTATATGTTAAACAATTACTTGAGTAAAACATATGTTTTTTTCTTTTACCTTTCAGGAAAGTTTCTAGTTCAGCCCATGAAGCAGGATCCCAGCAGGATGAAGATCTAGCTTCATATATTCACGATCAGTTTACCCAGTTCTCTATGGATAAAGTCTGGTATGATGAGCATTACGTCGCACTCCAGAGTGCTGGCAGGTAAGCTTGATGAGCTGCTCGAAGAGAATGTGCAAACAAGTATTGTCGTGCTCTGCTTTTAAACAACCAGAAGGTTTGAAGCATTGTACTCTTGCAGCCTGACTTCGTGTCAGCTGCTGTAGTAAGACCCTTAACTGTTTTCAAATTCCCTTTTGTTGGACCTTGTAAAAAGAATGTATTTTACATAAAACAATGTGCTATCCGTTGTAGTGTATTTTTTTTTTTTTTGTGTGGACTGCGTTGAGTTATACATTTTGTAAACTGGCCTTTCAGCACGTAAAAGCAAATGCAGACTTGAATCCAAATATGCCACTGGAGGGAGGGTGGGCAGTGCCCTTTTGGAAAAATGTATCGTTTTGTGTAATCTTTATTGATGGTCAACTTTAGAATAATTCTCCTGGTATGTGCTTGCACCCCAAAACCCTGCCTATTTAATGATTGTCCATAGAATTATGCACACAGGGCTATTGTCCATATGATGAACAGCCAAAACACTGTATTTATTCAGTTGTGCAGTCTGAGGGACTTAATTTTACTTCTGACTATTGGCTTTCAATATAAGGCTCCTGTAGATTCCAGTTGCCATGATGCTTTGTTCTGTTGGGTGCTGCTGTGAGTGACTTTAAAAAAAAAAGTTTTGTACTTTTTCTCCTCTTGTGAGAAGGAACTCGGAAACCTGGATAGTTGACACCTCCCTTTTCTAAGGGATTTCTCTCAGAAACCTATTTCTGTCATAGTGTTACTCAGCATCTTGAGCTGCCATCTATGAAGTTAACCTGTTTACTTCCTTTTCCACGTATTTTGTCCATCAGAATACCTTTTGTAGTCATGAAGTGCCCTACCTGTGGCAGAAAATGCTGCTTCAGACCCTCCAGGTTTTCGTGGGTGCAGAATTTCACGCACCCCCAAAAAAGAATGTGTTCTTCTCTACTGATCAACAACTATCCTGAAACACGTGTCTAGAGATACACCGCACTGGCTGCACCAACAGGGGTGAAAAAATAAAGCCTGACACTGAATTAGGTGTTAAAATGTCCTGCATTTACTATGGTGCATCGGGGCAAACAGTGCTGGGATGTGAGGCAATGTGCGCCCACATACCTCAGGTTGTGTGGGGTGTTTACCGTCACCCCAATCTATCAGTGATTGTGAGTTCTCTCAAAGAATATCCAGAAGGACTGAGAAGGCCTCATACTTGGAAGGGAGGAATGACATTGACATCTTGGTAAGAGAAAGAAGGCTGATAAATAAGCCAGCCAGTCCTTCTCAAGATGCCTGCACTGTAGGGGAAGATCTAAGGAAAGGAGGAAGAAAGATGAAAAAAAATTCCATATCTCTCCCAATCAACATCTAAGATCTAAAGAACTCTGCAGTCAGACTCCTCCTGGATCTCTGGATGAACCCACATCACCCCCTACCTCCGGGCAGTCCACTGGCTCCCTGGACAGAAAAGATGCCAGTTCAAGCTCCTGCCCCATGCATACAAGGCCCTACACCAGACCGATCTGTGCCCCTTTCTCCAACTCCCTTCCCCCCCCCCCCCCACCATCCTCCTGCAGCCAATGTAGCAGATTTGGAGGTCGCTCCTTCTCCTCTGTAACAGTGAAGACTTGAAACTAGCTACCCGTGTATCTACAGACCTCACTAGCTCTTCCAGAGTTCCAAAAGTCCATGAAGATCGGGCTATTCTGCTTATCAATTGGACCCTGCCAGTGCCTAGATACCCTCACGGGTGACCAGTCGTGATTTATTACTGCACTTGTTCTTTGCCCACCCATATCCATGGCTCACAAGTCTATAACTTTGACTTCAGGGCTCTGATCTTTATTTAGACTGCAAACTACTACACCACCCAGACTTGGCTATTATTTGAGGGGCTGCCTCTACAAGCTTAAATGTATCCTCACATTGTTTTCTGGCGGGCCTTCTCTGTTATGGCTGGTCCTCAAAAGGAAGGTTGCTTTATTCTCTTTTGGTATCCATGGATGTGAATATAATGAGCTTGGAAAGAAATATTCAGCTATTCTACGCACTTTATACAAGAATGTATTCCAATGAATTGTATTCGGGCAGACCACGCCAATCTTCTGCCTGTTGTACGCCGCCTTTTGCTTCTTTTTTCTGTTTGTTGCCAGCCTGCCTGCTGGAATGGATGCCTTGCTAAATAAGCAAACTACATGGTGTGGTAAACTTTGGCTTTGTTCTAAATTCTCTACATTAATCACTTTTCTGTTCTGACTTTAGCTCCGATAATCAACTGGCCAGTATTTTTTGGCAATTGATGGGCTGAGGGAAACTAAGCATTCCTAATATGTGATCAACAGTGGTTTGTGGGGGCATAAATGCTCCTTTGTATTGTTTCACAAAATAAAGCTTTGGCGTCTTTGGTCCGTATTGATAGAATTGCATGTTATTGATCAGTTAGTGGCTGAGTCACTCCTACATTGACTAAATATTGTTTTATTATAGTCAACCGAACACTGTCTTGTTGGTAGGCAAAGCTGGGGAGAAGATGGAATCCGTCGACAGTCCTTCATACGTGGCATACAGTGCAAAGAAAACCGCCATCGTAAGTAGCGAATAGTAGGAAGGCTGGTTGGTCTCAATTGTCTGCTCCAAAAATGTCACTCTGTTTAAATGGTAGCAGTTTAGGATGGTGCAGTGGGTTTTGATTCCCAATTGGTGGTTCTAAAATTTGAAACATTGGGCTTTTATTTTATTCAAAGGCTTGAATAATCCTTGCCCTCAGTAATCAGTGTTAGTGCACCGGTGTATTCACACACTTATACGATCCTGAAACTGCCATAGTTTGTGTATCTGCCTCCACTATGTGAGCGGTCTCTGGCGATTGAGATTGAGACGGAGTATCCATTTTATGTATTTATTTTTTACCTGCTGACCATGATATCCTTGGAGAGCGGTCTATGAATTCCTGAACACTTGTTGTTCGTTTACTGTCCAGCCTGCTCATTTAGACCAGTCGCCTTCAGCCACTGAAGATGAGCAGTCCCCCATCTATAAAAGTGTTTTTCTTAATATTCATACATGTTAAATAGATTTGCCCATGTGTGGTATCCAAGCACAGCTTTAACACAGAGTAATAAATACTCCAACGAAAGGTACCATTTAGTTTACATCTTTATCTTTTTGGAAAGCGCATCTACAAGAAATGATGTCTAGAAAAACGTATTCGAGAACCAAGAATGTAATGGAACTCCGAATAGCATCACCAAGCAAAAAAAAGTTGGTTCCCTTCGAAAGAGGAAACAATAAATGTATAATAGGCATGCAAACTTTGCAGGAGAAAATAGAACACTGTCAAATATATCTCTGCCGTCCAGCATGCCACAGATTGCCAATAGCCAATGCTAACTGTCGCCCCCCCTTCTGATTTTATTTCCGGCCCACTAGAGTAGGATCTCAGGAACAGAGCTCTGGCTATTTTGCTTGTCTATATATTGATTTCTCCAGAATAAAGTTTGTATTCTTGGATTTGTCCTTTCCATGAAGGAATGCTTGAACCTAAAACCCCCTTCTACTCCTACCCCTTTGATACCCATTGCGGGTCTCTGAAGCTTATGGCTTTTCTACCAGAGTGCTGTGATCGGGAAAGTGACATTGAGAAGATCAGTTGGCAGTGAGCGCCTCCTGCTTAGTGGATGGCACAGCGTTGATGGAGACGGACAAGCTGTGACGTAGCCATTACATTGCAAGCTTGTAAATGTTACTTACAGGCACAGCGCATGGATCTCTGTCGATATTGTGCAGTATTGACATCAATCTGACGCAAGGAATGGCTGTCATGTCATAAAGATCATGATGCTGGTAACATTCAGTGCCGTCTGATTAGCTGAAAAACACCCGTAATAAACTGTAAACAATGGGTCATGCTGCCCAGCTCCCTATAAAAACCTGTTCAGGTTGATTGGGTACACATGTCCGCATTGTAATGTGTTCCTTGTTTATCATTCAGATTTAAATCCATTTGTGAACATAGAGTTAATGGTGCATCTTTGACACATCTTCTTCCCTAGTTATCCAGTATTGGGGTATCTTTCATAGATTCAAATGCCTGAATCATTCCCGCTCTCAAAGTGGGACCGTGGGACTCCCATCCCGACGACTGGGAATGATTCAGGCATGTGAATCTATGAAAGATACCAATACTGGATAACTGCAGTTACAGGTAAGTAACTTTTTTCTTATAGGTACATGCTCTGTTCATCTTACAGCTCCTGGGATACGCTAGGTGCCATATTTGTATTTCTGATCGAAAAGGTACCAAACCATTTTGCTTCTTGGTTGGGCTTTCAAACTGTTTATTTTGATTAGCATGATTGTAAGGCCAGCAATTAGGTACATGCACGTCTGGCATTCAGCGCAGGGGTTGGATTTGTTGTACCTTGGAGTCTAGAAAGACAAACTTTCTTGTAAAGTTATTTTCCAATCTATAGCTTTCCAACTCCAGCTAGAAGAGGGTACCCAACATCCATGCCTGCTTTAATCACTTTGTGGAGAGATTAGAGAAATAATGGTCTCTGCTGGTGGAGTTGGTGGTGCATATGTTTTAAAAGCTTTTTTAACTTTCCTGCATTTCTACCCTTAATTTTTATATACAATTTGCTTCAATGATTCTTTAAAATGGTGACTAGTGTTCACTTTCAAAAGGACCAGAACAAACCTGGTAACCTTTTGAATGTTTCACTTGTGAAGCATATGGCTCAAAAGCACCAGTAATGTCGGACATAATTTATGCTTGCTCCGAAGACCAGGAAAATGTGTCCTAATACCAATCCAAGCATTCACCTCCCAAGGAGTCTCTGCAGTAAGTGTTCTTACAGGTACACCGAGAAATCCGGTTTTGAATTCCAATGGATTTTATCCATTCTAGTGGCATTCATTGACACTGGCTAAAACATTTGTATCCAGACAGATGGAAAAAGACCATTTTTTTTTTTTATTGAATGGCGCTAATCATGGAGTTCAAAAGTGCAGAGATTGTGTTACCTTTCTTAGCTGAAGCAGACAAGTATATGCTGTTCTGATTTATGCTTTCTTAAGTTATTTGTGTTACTTTTATTTAGACCGGTTTTTAAATACTGTCTGCATTGGAAAAGCCATTAAGTTTAGGAAATATTTTTGGTTACCGAGAGTCCCATTCCGACGACTGGGAATGATACAAAAGCATGGGAATCTATGAAAGTTACCAATACAGGGGAACCACAGTTACAGGTAAGTAACTTGTTTCCTTCTGCTGTTCTGCTGTGCTGCCTGCTGCCCTCTTGCTTGGGAAATAAGAACTGGGCCTACAACTTCATCTTGAGCCCAGGCCCCAGAGTGATCTGAAGGGCTAGTCTGCTGGCCTTTTGATCTGAAGCTCTGGGACATGAAAGACTCCTCAAAAGCTCCTGGACCATTTGTCAGTGTGTTACGGACCCCACCAAGTGGTGCCTTTCAGATCCTGGGCGTGGCTCAGGAGCTCTTGAAATCAAGCTTTTGTTCTTTCACGCAACCGGGCTAGTTCACGCCAGAAGTTTGCCGCTCGACCGAAAATCCGTGTGAGCCACTGCCAGCCATCTCTTTGCAGAGCAAGCATGGATCGCTGTGGAAGAACGCCATCGCTAAGCTCAAGCCAGCCTGTAGGTGATGCCTGGACTGCTTTTTGTGCCATGCCGCTACACCCTGTAACTCTCTCCTCGCTCCCAGTGACCCTTTTCAATTTTAACAGCAGCCCGTCCGTAGGGGCTGAGGGACCATGCCACCCACATTTTTCCTGGAAAGAGTGCGTGTCAGTCTGAGTAAAGATCTGCCTGGCTGAGACTTCCTTTTCAGGTCAGGCAGCCAAAAGCTGAACATGTGCATAATGAGCACGCTTGGTGGCCTAAGCTGTATTTTGCCAGGTTCAGGATTTCTCTGCCTTGTGGGTGGGATATCCTCAGCCTTGTAATAGTGCCTCAAGACCCACATCCGCCCCCCTCTCCCCTCCGTGATGAGGGGTAGCGTCACCCATTGCCTCGGACCTGGATGCTTCAGTTTAAGCGCTGAAGTGCCCATTTCAGAGTGTCAATTAGTGACACATCGGAGTGGGGTGTGGTCAGCAGTCTCACTGGCCCATCTCACTGTGAGTAGGTTGGGAGTGCTACCTTTCCTCATTGGCTGACTGAAGGTGAGCAGTGAGGGAAGGCAGCAGTCCAATCCTAGGATCTCCAAGGCTTGGGACTGCTGGCTTCCCTCATTGGCTGACCTGAGGTCAGTCAATGAGAAGCCGGCTGTCCTAACCCTCTTGGGACCTCAGTGTCTTCCCTCCCGGAGATCTTCATGCAAGGTAAGTTTTTTGTTGTTTGGTGTGTGAATGCATGTGTATTTGTTAATGAGTTATGAATGGGTATGTGACTACGTGGGTGGGTGTGAGTGATGTGTATGTGTGCTTGTGGCCCCCCTGTAAAATTGCTGGCCGCCACTGGCGAACATGATTCTTGGCACAAAACTTTGAAAAAACTTCAGCTAGATTAATCTGCGACTGTATCGACTTGCGGTCTGCCTGAACTCTTGACTCTGACTTGGTCCAGCGAAACCAGATAATGGCGGTTGCCGCTTTGGTTTTTAGTCGCTCTATTGCAGTTTATTCTTAAAAAATTCATAACTCTAGTCCTACTGATTGGATCCTTGTCTTTATGGTCTTGTTTGATGTATTACACATTGCTCTATTTTTCTAACCCAATGTGGGAAATTATTGTGTGTTGTTTTCACTGTCTAACTGTTTCGTGAGTTGCACAAATACTTTACACATTTCCTCTAAGTTGAGCCTGACTGCTCTGTGCCAAGCTACCAGGCTGATACAGGCAGGTTAATTTGAGGTTTGCTTGTTCCTTAACTGGACTAGGATTGTGGATGCTGTTTGACCAAGGCTTCCCCCCCCCCCTCCTCCCTCCCATTCACCAGTAACCAATTTTCATCACAACGCTACTGTTTTAGAAAAACATTCATGTTTGCGTGTTAATTGCTTGATACAGGTTTGCTGATATGTTTTAAGTATTTTTGCCCAGTAAATGTGCTTTGACATTTTTAGGGTAAACCAGTTTATGCCTATTATGGACGCAAAGAAGATTTTTTGGAACTAGAGAAAAAAGGTGTCGGTGTCCAAGGCTGTATAATCATTGTCCGAGCAGGAATGAACAGCTTTGCTGAAAAAGTAAGTAACATGTTAACTTTTTATATTGTAACTCCAGAATTTGTTAGTAAAATTGTTATACAACATTGGATCTTTCATAGATTCACATTTGAATTCTCCCAACGTCTCACTGGGTGGGGATCCCTGATAGTTACTGTAAGTACAGCAATGTATCAGTATAGCAATCAACATTAGAAACCAATGGCCAAACTGGAATTCACCTCTCTTGCCCATTCACATCTTTGCGACTCAAACTCCGGCCAGAGGGGGAAGGGGCTCAAGGTCCCAACCCTCTGAGGCTCCAACGGCCCCGTTTTTAACTGCTTTGTATAGGGCTATAGGGAAACCTCTAAGCTTTGATCCTCTACTGCATTTTTTGACACAACTCGCCTAAAACAATCCAGAACCGGACTACTTAATCTTGGGGTACATCTTTGCTTATTTTAGAGAAGAAACCATGGTAGAACCTCCTCGGAGTGTGTAAATGGTGCGGATCCAGAAATATTTTTGTTGATGACCCATACACTAAATGTATTTTCTACCTTCATAAACCTGGCCACAGCCTGAAGAATGACGAAATAAGTGTCCTGATTAGCATCAAACCCTATAAAGAAAGATCTGCTTCTGTACCGTCTCATTGCTGAATCACCAAGTGCGTCTTCAGAAAAAAGTGCTCTAAAGTAAAAAAAGGCAAACTACAAGGTCATAGTTTAGTAGAAGCACTTACTGGGGCTACCTCAGAGGCCAGACTTTTTCCCACCAGAAGAGCCCCTGTCTCTGCCTTGAAGGGACTTATTTATATTTCTGGTGAGGTCACTCCTGTGACCTCTGCAGTTACATCCACGAAGAAAAAGGCCGTGCAATTATGACAAAATGTTCCATTGACTGAAAAAAACAGCAAAGGCCCTGTCAACAAGTGCTCCAAAACTTTCATTTTGTAATGTTCCATCGTCTTAAGTATATGGTGTAGAGTAGACCGTCTGAACATGAACATACTTCACAATTAACGAAACAACTGTTATCAGGTAAACGACACCAAAGAAATAACTTGTTGGCAAACTATCGCAGTCGCCAAAACAATTATTGTGGGCCACAAAGACCTTGTTGACAAGCAACCCCCTCTCTTACAAAGGCCTTGTCAGTCAGCAAACCTGATTACCTACTCCTCGTCTACCACCAAACCAACCCATTGATTAAGCCTTCGATGTAGGAACCTCCAACATCGCATCTAAAGTGCCAGTTGGGGGAAATAAATTATCAATACATCAACCTTCCATCTGGTAGTGTCCGTTTCGGCATCTGCAGGGTCCATATCCCCACAATCACTGCTTTACCTCAGACGCCAATTACTACTTCGATACCCCTGATGTAACCATTATTGCCAACCAGAATTGCACCAAAACGAGAATTTGGAACGGCATGTTCTCCTAGTAGGATTTTCTCAGACTAAGAGTCTGAGTGCATTTATACCGGAAATATTGGATACAGCCTCCCAAGCAGAAGGGCCATACAACCTTGATATTCATTTGGTGCCAAAATAAGCTGATTGTGACATCGAAGAAAACTGTGGCCACCAAGAGCCATGTTGAAGAGCAGGTTGCACAAATCTATACGATTCCAATGGTTCAAGTACCCAATGGATTTTTCCAAGATGTGAAAAAACTGATCCAAGAGTCTTTTGAACAAATGTTTCCACCTGGAGCAGTAATCTCATCTGAGGCACCTCCTCTGGACACGACTCGCACAGACTTATTTCAAATCAAACCCCTGCCACATCCAACAAACCTCCCTCCAGAACCAGAATTGCCAAAAATGGACACAGTAAGGTGCACGTTCTGAACCAGAGCATGAAAAAGTAGATCATATACTAGGCCATGAATGACTCCTCTTGTGGACCATCAAGATTCCAACTCTTAAGATGTTGAGACCAGCAGAGTCCTAAGCCAGCACTCCACCAGACAGTATTTCTGCTTTTCATATGCTAGTGTTACTCCAATTTGGTTAATTCATGACAGAGGAACAAATCCTTTCTGTGTTCTTGTGTATATATATTTTGTCCTTTAATCCAGTTTTAGGACGTAACTAAATTTGGGAACAAGGTCTAAGCTGCAAGAGAACCTTAAATATGATCTACTCTTATAGCAAAACTGGAAACTAAATCTAGTGCACTTCCTACATTACCTGCATGCCTACGGAACCGTATTAAGACTGACTTGGTGAGTTCTGCTGCACCAGAGATGCCTATCCCACCGACTACCATATGTAGTGGCCACAGACAAAGAAGGTAAAGATTTTTTTTTTTAACTGTTTTTATTGAAAATGATACAAGGCAAATGAGTCATATGGCGCAGGCATTGGGTAGCATAGGGTACAAGTCATTGGCAACCTAATATTCATCAGCAAAAACAGTGGTGCAAAACTCCATTCCTATTTTGAAGTCTACCTAGCTGCCGTGCTGACCAGGGGGGGGGGGGGGAGAGGGAGAGGGAGAGAGAGAGTCATTTGGGTGATAACATTTGTGCATTTTAGACTGGTCTGAGCTGCATACCAGGTGGAAACTATGCGCCGTTGGTCCCAACAGGGAAGAGGAGCCACCCCTATCATAACACGGAGAGAACTCCAGCCTCACCCAGTTCATACCTCTGCCTGGAACGCCGGTTCCGCTTGGGGTGTGTGTAACCATTGATTATTTTCAATTGGCCTGCCCAGTAATACAACTGAATATCTCAGAGGGCTATACTTCCATCATACCAGCTCCGGAACAATTTACCGCTTGAAATATGCGCCGGTTTATTTCCCCAGAGTAGGCCCGAGACCATCGCTTCTATACTTTCAAAATATTTTAAAGGGACTGTGAACTGGATATTTTCTATTACATAGAGGAGCCTGGAGAGTCCTCATTTTAAAAAGGGCTGCCTTGCCCAGGAGGGTCAGATGCAGGTCATGCCAGTGCAACGCATCACGCCTAAATCTTTCAAGAGTGGGCTCTAAATTTTGAATAAGGCATCCAAACTAGGCGTCGCCCAAATACCCAGGTATTTGAACGAGTCTTCTGTGATCTTAAGCGGGCAATCCGCCGGAAGCAATGGGGGCGGGCCCTTAAGGACGAACAGCACCAACTTGGACCAATTGATGGTATACCCCGATGCCCGAAATGTCACAAATATTTAGCAGTACTAATATTGAGCTTCTTGGGGAAGACAGATACAACAGCACGTGGTCCGCATATAGAGAAATGCGGTCCTCCCAAGTAGCTGTCCAGTTTAATCCCCGGATCATGGGATCCCATCTGATCCAGGCCACCAATGGGGCCAGCGCAAACAATAATGGAGACAAGGGACATCCCTGGTGCGTACCCCGTCCCAATGGAAAGTCTTTGGAGATATGCCCATTCGCCACCACATGCGCAAGTGGTGAATAAGTTTAATGCAAGTGCCATCTTGTCGCAATACAATAGACCATTATGGAACAACATATCCGTTCCTAGTCAATCGTCTGGAGGATTGTAAAGAACAATTGAAAGCAATTCTCAGAGCAGGCGAAATTTCGTCTGCCCTCATAGATGCGGCTCTATGTGGACCCACCACTGCCTTAAGATGTCAGCGAAGGCTGTTTTAAGACATTATGGCTGGCTGCAATCGAAGGTCCTTGGCATGCCCTTCAATGGTCAACACTTATGTTCGAGGCATGTGGGCTGCTGAATTCGTATCTATAGCATAGATCGCCGCCTAGTGTTGGGTCCGGATGATTGCACATTGTTGTCCTGGAAGAGTCTTCGAAGTATCACGAGATAGGTGGCTCCTCCCCTGGACTACAATGCGCATGGGCATCGACTCCATCCCCAGATTGTTTTTTTCCGCCATTGGGTTCGGATGTATATTCGTTATCTCCAGTTCGGAATAGATATAAACTTTTCTTAAGGCCCGAAGGCCTTTTCCTATACCGGCGGTATTGTTTTGCGCTCGGTGCCCAGCTCTGTTCCGGCTCAGTTCCCGAGTCGGACATCCAGAGAGTCACGTAGCTCTTCGGTGCTCGAGGCCCAGTCAACGCAGCAAGACTTTCGACGACACGTCATGGAACGGAGCCCGTTCCAGAAATGTACCGTGTGTGGATCTAAGTATCCCCACATCGACGTCCACCCGGTGTGCAACAAGTGCCTGTCGCCGGACTACGATGAAGCAAACTGTATGGCTTGTTCCCGGTTTCGATCGAAGAAGACGATTCGACTTCGGCGCGTGGCGCGCCTGGAGGCCCAGCAGTCGGCCCCGGTGGACATCTTCGAGAGAGAAGAAGCAGACGAACAAGAAGTTCATATGCAGATTTCGCCTCCATCGGAGATCGAATACGACTACGACGTGGACGTCGAAGTGCTCGATGCAGACTAAGTCGTCGATGAGGTAGGAGACGACAATGAGGCCTATGGGGCCATGGAAGATAGCTCGGAAGAAGAGCTATGCCCCGTTCGAACAATTACGAAGGCTCGGGTCGAGGGATCGCCACGCGGCCTTACCCAAGACCTTACACCCAGATCCACGGCCTCGCCTACGTGCCTGGCTACGGACACTTCTGCGGAGCCGCAGTTGGTCAAAACGAAACCGAAAGTGAAACCTTCGGTGTCGACGAAAACGAAACTGATGGAGACGCCAAAGTCGGTCAAGGGCGTCGAGCCAAAATCGATCAAAGGCGTCGAGCCGAAGACTGGGGCCCCAACCCCAGTAGTCAAGGCCGCCGACCCGAAACTGTCGGCGCCGAAGGAGGACACGGCACACCTAAGAAGGCTGATCCTGTACCTCGGCCGGAGAAGAGCAAGCCATCGATGCCCAAGTCTTCACACGCTGGTGGACCGGGGACGTCTGTCGGGTCGATGAAACAATCTGCTTCCTTTACAAAGTAGGTGTCGGACTCGCTGCAACGCATCAAGGCTTCCGCGGTCGATCCGAAGGATGCTTCTGCCCCGAAGCCAGCTGCCAAAACGCCGAAGTCCTCGGCGCCACTCCTGTTCACGTTGCCGCCGAAGGTGGCACCAAAGGCGTTCGCACCAAGGACGGTCGCCGAAGCGCCCGTGCAGGTGTCTACAGGGTCTAAGACTTCTCAGCCGCTTGGGAGCTCGAAGCATCGACAATCCTTGATGGAGGAGCAGTCGGAGCACTTTATCGACGCCGACACCGCTAAACTTACCCTCTACAAGAGAAAGATCACGGCGACGCAGCCTTTGGAGTCCTACACGATTCCTTTGAAGCGCAAGAAGCCTTCTACGGATTCCCCGGTTCTGGTTGAGCCACTTGCTCCACGGACTCCAAGAGTTGCTACACCCTTACCCACTTATTCAGATGTGGAGGCTGGGGAAGGTGAGGACGAGGAGTATAACTTTCCTGCCAACACTGATCCTGAGAAGCACCAGGACTCGTGGGCAGATGCAGGGGACCCAGGGGACCAGCAAACTGCCCAGGACACTCAGGTGTATGTCAAAACCTCTCCTACTGAGGATTCTGCGGCATTTAATGCTCTAATTGAGAGGGCGGCTAAAAACCATGACGTGCAGCTGCATGCTGACCCTATTGATGTAACAAATAACAGATGATGTTGTTAGTGGACGCATCTAGCGGGTTGATGTTGTGTTCTGCACAGTAAATGACAAACCGCTTCCATTTTGCTGCATAGCAAGCTCTGGTGGTGGGCTTTCTTGCCTCCCATATGATATCCATGCAGTCAGGAGGCAAGTTAAGGTAGCTATTAAAGTGGACTTCCTCTTTGATACCTTTTCCACAGCAGAAAAGACTGTGCTGAAAGGGGTTCTGAAACATGCTGCGGACATTTTTAAAGAACCCACACGTGCCAGGGTGATCAACCCTAGGATTGAAAAGAAATATAAGCCGGCACCTGGCGACCCTACCTACATCAAGGGCCAGTTGCCATTGGACTCTCTGGTCGTTTCAAATGCCCGGAAGAGGGCGAATTCGCAAACCACTGGTGATGCTCCTCCCCCTGACAAGGAATCTAAAGTGCTGGAGGCATCAGGGAAGAGGGTGGCGGCTCAAGCGGCCAATATCTGGCGTATCTCAAACACTCAGGCCCTCTTGGCCAGATATGACAGGGCGCACTATGACACACTAGAGACCCTGTTACAACATCTACCAGATCAGTATAAAGAGGCAGCGGAGATGCTTATTCAGGAAGGGAAGCTCATCTCCAACGCTTCTATTAAATGTGCACTGGACGTGGCGGACACCGCAGCCAGGGCCATTAACACCAGTGTGATGTTGAGGCGTCAGGCATGGCTCAGAATCTCCGGGTTCAAGCCGGAGATACAGACCACCATCCTCAATCAGCCGGTAAACCCTGATAGATTATTCGGTCCTGAGGTGGATACCACCCTAGAAAAGATAAAGAAGGATACAGAGACTGCAAAGTCCATGGGAGCGCTCCAGTCCCAACAGTTTAGGAGCAGTACTTTTCGTCGCTCAGGCAATAGAGGTGTTTCCAGAGGCCAGATGTCCCAGCAAACGCAATACACTAAAGGTGGGGCGCAGTCCTCTTACACCAAGCAGAGTAGAGGAGGCTATTGGGGCAACAGTGCCAAGGGCAGAGGCCGTGGAAGCAACAACTCCCGTTCCTCCGCCACCAACAAACAGTGATGACCTGCCACTGCCCCCCGACCATACCACACCTGTCGGGGGGGGGGGGGGGGGGGGGGCAGTGGCAGGGCGTCACTGTTTGTTGGTGGCGGAGGAACGGGAGTTGTTGCTTCCACGGCCTCTGCCCTTGGCACTGTTGCCCCAATAGCCTCCTCTACTCTGGGGGGGGGAGAAAGACTCCAGCAGTTCCTGCCGGTCTGGAAATCCATCACCACAGACAGGTGGGTCAGGAAACTTATCCAGTTCGGTTATTGTCTGGAGTTAACATCCACTCCACCCAACATGCCACCAAAACACCGTCCTATGTCCACAGAGCATTTGCACTTATTGCAGCAGGAGGTACTTGTCATGCTGCAAAAAGGGGCAATCGAGCTCGTGCCGGTGGAGGAAGAAGGCACAGGAGTGTACTCCCTGTACTTCTTAATCCCAAAGTACGGGTCCCTCAGACCCATACTGGACCGCAGACCCCTAAACCAGTATATTCTCTCAGAACATTTTCACATGCTGACGCTGCAGCAAGTTCTTCCGTTGCTCAATCAGGGAGACTTCCTCGCAACCTTGGATCTCAAGGATGCATACTTTCACATTCCACTGCATCCATCACACAGAAAATGCCTCCGATTCACAATTCAAGGTCGGCATTATCAGTTCAAGGTCTTGCCTTTCGGGGTGACCACAGCGCCCAGGGTGTTCACAAAATGTCTGGCGACAGTGGCTGCGCACCTCCGGAGGCAGAACGTTCACGTTTACCCTTATCTGGACGACTGGCTTGTCCAAGCAAAGTCTGCACAGCAGTGTGCCACCAACATGTCCCACACCATTCACCTTCTTCACGATCTGGGATTCTCACTGAATTATCCAAAGTCGCACCTTCAGCCAGCCCATGTGTGGCAGTATCTGAGTGCGACGATGGATACTCTGGCAGCCATAGTTCAGCCAAACTCTGAGGATCGACAGCATTCAGTCGCTGATCCAGAAGTTCAGGCCGCAACACTCACTTCCAGCAAGAGTGTTCATGCAGCTGATAGGCATGATGGCCTCCTGCATCTTCATCGTCCCGCACGCGAGACTACATATGCGTCCGCTCCAAGAATGCTTGGCTCGTCAGTGGACTCAGGCTCAAGAACAGTTGAAGACCTAGTGTTGGTGACCGGTCGGGCATACAGCTCTCTGCATTGGTGGAATCCACACAACCTTTGCAAGGGCTGACCGTTCCAGGAGCCTGTGCCACAGATTATCCTGACGACGGACGCATCTCTCCAGGGATGGGGAGCTCATGTACTCCACTACACGGTGCAGGGACTATGGACAGCGCAGCAAAAGAAGATGCACATCAACTACCTGGAACTGATGGCAATCTTCATGGCGATGAAGGCATTCAAAGTACATCTGTGCAACAAGGTTGTGTTGATCCGGACGGACAACATGACGGCCATGTACTACATTCAAAAGCGGGGAGGTACGCACTCTCCACAGTTCTCATCTGGCTCAGAGCATGTGGAAGTGGGCCATTCAGAGGAACCTCTTCCTCATGGCGGAACACCTCCCGGGCAAGGACAATCAGATGGCGGATCTGCTCAGCAGGTACAGCCACTAAATGCACGAGTGGGAGATACATCCATCCGTACTCTGCCCGTACTTCCAGCAGTGGGGTCATCCAGAGATAGACCTGTTTGCCACACGGGAAAATTCAAAATGCCAAAGCTTTGCCGCCAGGTTCCCTCACCCACAGTCGCAGGGCAATGCGATATGGATGAACTGGTCAGGCAGATTTGCGTACGCTTTTCCCCCAGCACCTCTCATACCGCTGGTGGCACGAAAGCTAAAGCAACACTCGATGACTCTCATCCTGGTTGCTCCAACGTGGGCACGCCAACCATGGTACACCACGTTTCTAGAACTCTCCGTGGTACCGCATCAAAGGCTACACCTCACACCCAGGCTTTTGACGCAGAGCCATGGCGACATTCAGCACCCGGATCCGCAACAGCTCAACCTGGCGATCTGGCTCCTGGGGTCTTAGAGTTTGGCTACCTTAACTTGCCTCCTGACTGCATGGATATCATACGGGAGGCAAGAAAGCCCACTACCAGAGCTTGCTATGCAGCAAAATGGAAGCGGTTTGTCATTTACTGTGCAGAACACAACATCAACCCGCTAGATGCGTCCACTCACAACATCATCTGTTATTTGTTACATCTTTACAAATGCAATCTAGCATAGGCTTCCATTCGGATACTTATCCGCCATAGCGGCCTATCTCCAAAACAGGCAGCATCTCTCCGTTTTCAGAGTGCCTGCCATTAAGGCCTTCCTGGAAGGACTAAAACGGGTCATCCATCCCAGGACCCCGCCAGCTCCTGTATGGAACCTCAATGTGGTCCTCACCAGGCTGATGGGCCCACCTTTTGAGCCTCTGCATTCATGCGAGGTTCAGTTTTTAACATGGAAAGTTGCCTTTCTCATAGCCATTACGTCTCTGCGACGTGTTGGTGAGCTCCAGGCGCTCACTGTACAAGAGCCATTCATACAAATTCACTCTAACAGGGTTGTGCTGCGCACTAACCCTAAATTTCTTCCTAAGGTGGTTTCACAGTTCCATGTCAATCAGACCATTGAACTGCCCGCGTTCTTACAAAAGCCAGAGACAGTAGCCGAAAGAATGCTCCACACTCTTGACGTCAAACGAGCTTTGATGTACTACATCGATAGGACCAAAGAATTTAGGAAGACGCAACAACTCTTTGTTGCCTTTTCAGCCCAGCACAAAGGCAACCCCATTTCCAAAGCAGGTATAGCCAGGTGGATCGGTAAGTGTATTCAAATTTGCTATCAAAAGGCTAAGCGCACTTTAACGATCCCCCTTCTCCCCCCCCCCCCCCCCCCCCAGAGCCCACTCCACCCGCAAGTTGGGGGCCTCCATGGCTTTCCTTGGTAATATCCCTTTGGAAGACATTTGTAGAGCAGCCACATGGTCTACACCACACACGTTTACTAAACACTACTGTGTAGATGTGCACTCCAAGCAGCAAGCAGCTGTAGGGCAGGCTGTGTTCTTAAGACACTTTTTCAAACGTCTGCAGCTGGCACAGGCGGCCGCCGTTAATGGAGGGACTGCTATATATTCTATGCTATAGATATGAATTCAGCAGCCCACATGCCTCGAACTGAATATGCTACTTACCAGTATGCATCTGTTCTTGGCATGTAGGGCTGCTGACATTCATATCGCCCGCCCTCCTCCCCGGCGCCTGTAGCGGCTGCAGAATTCAAACATTACTCTTAGCATGGTCATTGCTCACACTGTTACACTCCATCTTCGCCACAATGGCTAAAAACAATCTGGGGATGGAGTCGATGCCCATCCGCACTGTAGTCCTGGGGAGGAGCCACCTATCTCGTGATACTTCGAAGACTTTTCCAGGACAACAATGTGCAATCATCCGGACCCAACACTAGGCGGCGATCTATGCTATAGATATGAATGTCAGCAGCCCTACATGCCAAGAACAGATGCATACTGGTAAGTAGCATATTCATTACATCACCTTTTAGATGAAAACTTGCATGCAAATAAATAATCTGACAGCCTTGGGAATCTTACAAAAAGCCAACCATATTTTTATTAAAGAAATCACTATGGACTAGCACCATTTCAGTACGGAACTTAAAAAAGAATTGTCCTTGGAGGCATGGTGGTTATAACCAGAAGACAAACTGGAAACAAACCGGATGGGCACTAACCAAAACGCATGATGACAAACTGTGGAAAAAAGATGAAGGAAAACCTCTCCAGACTCTTATAATGTGGGAAAAACATAAAACCAAAGGAAAATTGCTGAAATGAGAAACCCTCAAAACAGTAAACAAAAAACAATGTTCTCTAAAGAACTGACGTGGGCAAACTGCCAGTCAGTTGCATCAATGTATCGGCATCCCTGGGCTAAAGTGAATGGTGCTTTTCAACGCTCAAATGTAAAAGCCTTTCGGACTGCTCCTTTCCTGATTAGACATGTTAGGCAGGAGTTATGTTGCAAGTGCTCCAGTGTAGTTTTGGGGAGGAAAGGTGTAGTTTAAAAACCGCCTGGGGCTGATTCACAAAGGTAATCTTACACTTAAATCCCCAAACTACCTGCAGAGGATTTCTCCTCATTTGTGTATTTAAAAAAAAAGTATTTGTGTCTTTGTATGTGCAGACATTTCTGTATACTTAAACGTGTGGAGACTCTGCAGTCAGGGCTGTGATCTCTGCACATGAAATAATAGGACGGGTAGTAAAACTCCTCACATAGTTAGTGATTTTCACTTGGTGTAAACTTACACGATGTGCAAGTTTACATTTGTGAATTAGGCGCTCTGTTTGGAGAACCTTGCTCCTCTCCTTATGGACCTGCTGAACTCTTCACTCTTGTTGTGTAACTTTACATGTATTGATGTAAAGTGTTTCTGGGATACCCAAACATGGCAGAGAATTGTTCTAAAGTTTTTATATTTGTGAATGTAGTCCCTGTTCTGATCATAGGACATGTTGTAGTTTAATCACAAGTTACTGTGTGACCACATACCAAAATGTCTAGTTTGAGTAAATTTACATGCTGGGTTGTGCCCAATTCAGTTCAGCAGTATTTTCTGTAGATCAAAGCAAGAATTCCTATTGGAGGTAGAATTGAAAATCCTTTTTGAGACCACCCTTTAACTTGTCTCTTCTAGACTAATCGGCATATAACTTTATATATGGAAACTTAGACCAAATTCATGTGTCCGTTTGACAAATGGACGCCAAAGGTATTGCTTCTTCACTATTAAAATGGTATCTTTATGCAATAGTAATACCAAGAGTTATCCGTCTTTTAAAACTCTGCTCCAATGCAAGAAGACTGTTGGAGACACTCTGCTAAACATGATCCAATACATGCATGTGCCGAATATTAGTTATAACTAACAAAAGAAAACCGTTCAAAATGTCTTGTTTATTCCCTGCAGGTTGCTGTTGCAGAGTCTTTGAATGCTGCTGGTGTATTAATATACCCCAATCCCTCCGATTACCGGGATAGTGCTAATAAAGAATATAAAGATTTAGAACTTTACGGCCATGTAAGTACTCTGTTACTTATTGTGTTAAGGTTTTTCCCATTTTCAGACCTAAAATGTCCATGGTGTTTGCAGCATGGATGTTGAATCATCCAAACATGCAGGTCTATCCTACGGTATTCAGTACTCATTGCTTGGAGCCGTGGCAGCAACTTGCTACAGCGTGTACTTAAATTTGTGAGGCAACTACTTGATCTTCCCATGCACTCCTTCACCAGCCTCTACTGCTAGATCTGGTGGAGTGGTAGTTTACCATTTTCTGGTTAAACTGCCAAAGATTCATCCTCTATCCGTCTCCTTGATGGTAGTTTTGAGAGTGGTTTACAGAAGGTTTGCGAGCTCATACTTCCATTGAAGCTATGGTAAGATTAATCCTGAAGGGTGGGTTGGCTCATGCAGATTCCATACCCCTTTCACTCTCGAGAATTAGCTATTTGTTTTGTTTGATTATGGGTTCTACTTTAATCTTTTCGCCCTGGTCTTTTTGGGCATGCCAAATAATGGATGTAAGCGACCTCACTGGTGCCTGGGCGCCATATGTATCGCTCTAATGCCACTTTCAGTGAACTTGTGGCTCTGTGCAGGGCCTTATTCAGCACTGCCTGGTGCTGCTGTGTTGCCACTGTCCAGATCCAGTCTAGCGTCAGGGGAGGGGTGAAATGTGGATCATGTCTTCAGGAGCTGAATCAGGATGAACAGTACTGGCTTAGGCAGCGGGCAGAATGAAACTGCAACAAGTAACTTGTTAATGGAAATATCGCTGTTGAGCAGAAGGGACAATTCAAGACTTTGCATGCTTTACACATAATGTGTATAATCTAAGATAAAGTACACCAAATGTACATTATGAAGATAGGAGTCTGTGGGTGAAGTGAGTCTGTGGGCCGTTAGCACAGTAGTGATTTGCTGTAGCTTTTCATCTTTACTTTGGTTGTTCCTTTCTCTGTGTTTGTGTGGGAAGGTTCAGTGAATACCGGTATAAATAAAGGAACAGCAGATCCTTGTAAGGGTGTTTATGAAACTCATGTTTCAAAAGTGTGTGTTTAACTCTGTCCAGGATATTTATTTTCATTCTTGTATTTTGTCCTGTTTATTCCATTGTAAGGTCAGGACAGAAAGTACATAAATGAAAGAACCATGGGAATACGGATCGACTTGTGTAGGGTGACCCTAGCTGGGAAGAAACAGAGTGCTGTGCCGTAAGAGTGTACTATGTATGTACAAGTTCTCTTCCAGGGGATACTCCTCAAAGTCATAAGCACTGAATTATCTCAGTCCATATGCGGGAACCCGGAACATATAGCCTAATACATGTGTGTGTATGTATGTATGTATAATATATGTAAAATATATAAAAAGAGTACATAGTACTAAAAAAAATACACATATACACATATACATGTATAAACTAATATGCAGCCCAAAAACATATCCAATAGGCTAATAAAGCCATAATTACATGCCTTTCTGTAGTATGAAAATAACTCATAACATATAATGCAAGAAAAGGACATGAACATTAGTTGCATTCCACAGAAAACTACCTTTTATTTTCATCAAAGAAAACAGGTAATGAAAGACAGGCTGCATAAGCAAATAACATCCATGTACAGAAAAGGAGACTGGCACCTCACCTTTAAGGCCTCAGAGAATCTGAATACTTTGCCAAGGCCTCAAGGAGAAGCCTGCTCCCATCATGCCCCACAGGTGACAGTTAGGTCAGTTCTTTTTTCTGGCTCTTTCTGGGAGGAACCTGTAACTTGAGCTCGACTGATTTTGACTGTTTTCAGTCAGAATTTGGTTATTTTCTTATTTTTTTCGATATTTCTGATTGTTGCTGTTATTTTTCAATCTTTTCTGACTATTTGTTTTCTATTTTTTAGTCGGATATGCCACCTTTATTTTACAAGTGTCCTTCCTGTGGGAAGATGTCCAAAACCGATCCTCATTCGGTTTGTGTGGTGTGTTTACCTTCTCATGACAGACATGTTACCACTGCCTTCAACTTTCCAGGAGGACTTTGAAGGAGAGAGAGAAGATCCGACTTCTTGGACTTATGAAGAGAGAAAAACATCATTAAAAGGGCCCAGGAAGTCATCTTTCATCTGGAAGGCCCTCCACTCCCAGAAAACGTAGATCGGCTTCTCCTGATGGTAGGAGTAAGAAAAAACATCATGATGTACCGTCGACATAGAGACCAGTTGAAAAAGTAAGATCGATGTCAAAGTCTAGATCGCAGTCGGCGCTGTCGACGTCTAGGCCAGTGGAAAGAGTGAAATCTTCGTCGAAGACATCACCTTTCAAGAAGTAAGTCGACGTCAAACTATGGAAAAAACAAGATTGCCTTCGAGACCTGTGACATCGTCTGCAGTAAGATTGACGTCGAAGGTGAGAAGTAGATTGACGTCGAAGGTGAGAAGTAGATTGACGTCGAGACCTTAAAAGCGTAGGTGGTCAAGATCACTATCTCCGTCGAGACATAAGTCGGCGTCGAGACTTGCTTCGGGCTCGAGGCATGAGAAATCTCGATCGACGTCGAAGAGGCTACCGACGTCCAGGAAGTCGATGTCGAAATCTCCGCCACCTGTTAAAGGTCTGCATCGAGGCACTCTAGATCAACCACTCGGACCCGTCATAGGTCTTTGTCGAGGTCAGAGCCGACGTCAAGGACACCGACTGACCAGCAGCTGTCTACGTCCAAGGGTCCGAAGTCGAGGGCGTCTTTCCATAGATCTGTCTATCAGAGCCTCTCATCAGTCGTCGTCGATGGTGGCTCATTCTGGTTCGACGTCGAGGGACAGGCAGTTGGTCCCTGTGGAAGAAGTGAATAGACCAGTGTCTAGATCTCCACGTTCAAGGAGTTCAACTTCAATGGGGATACAGATTATTCAGGTTAAACCGGAGGGCTCACCGGTGCGTAAGTCACCTCCTGTCAGCATGTCCCCTAGATGGCTGGAAAGCATTCGACTTTGGAAGATACAACTCAGAGCTGACGAAAGGGCTCTTGCCTTTGAATGCTCAAGACCTCCTGCTAGTAGGTCTCTGAGACGTTCCAGATCTCCACTGAAGCAACGTTCACGCTCAAGCGAGCGCACCAGATCACATCGGTCTCCTACGCCAAGGAGAAGGCAGAGGTCTTACATCGACCACGTCAACGAGGTCATCCTACAGAGACTATTCTCTCACGATTTCTTTAATGCCACCTTTCAGGGTATTGCCTGATGATGATCTGGGGACTTTCAGTGAGGTGTTATGTCAGGGTACCAACATGTTTAACATAACTATGTCTGTGCCTCAAGTTACTTCAACGGTTATTTTTGAGACCTTGCATCGTAAGTCTTCGGCAAGACCTCTATTGCCTTTAGTGCCAGGATTACTGGAACCGGCAATGAAGACTTTCTTAACACCTGAAACAGTGGGCTCGGGGACCTCAAGGATTGCAAAGAAACATAAGGCTCCAGATCAGGATCCTTTATTTCTACTTAAAGATCCACCACCGGATTCTCTTATAGTTGCCGCTGCCAGGAAGACACATTCTGCTATGTCCATCTCCTCTGCTCCACCAGAAAAGGATAGCAAGAACATGGACTCCTTGGGACGGAGAATGTGTAATATGGCTGGGTCCGTAATGAGTGGCGAGTGCAGCCGCTATACTGGAGCGCTACGACCGACTGCTATGGGATTCCTTGACAAGATTTGTTGAAAAATTACCCAAGGAAGATCAAAAAGATTGCTTGGAAATTGTACAAGAAGGTTGTTTGGTTGCCAACCAGATTATTAGTACGGCGGCCGACTCTGCTGATTTAGCAGCTCTTGGTTATGTCATGGCATCTGTTCCAGAAGATCAGCCTGGCTCCACCTCACGGGCCTTAAGCCTGATGCTCAGAGGAAAATTGTTAATTTGCCTTTTAATGGCTCACCGTTGTTTGGGTCGCATGCAGACGACGAGATGGCTAAAATGAAAACTGAACTAGATACTCTTAAGGCTGACCTGGAGAAAAGTTTTGTTGTCGCTTTCGTCCCTACGACAAGCGGTCTTTTCAACAGCGTGGGCAAACATCGAACTGGTCCTCACAAAACCAGGGCCAATCTCAACACAGGTCGCAGTTTCAGTAACGCAGACCTGGACGGGGCAGAGGCGGCAACAGACAGCAGTTTATAGCTTCAAAACAGCCACAGAAACCATGAGATGGACATTCCTCCAAAGTCGTTGTCCACTCTGGTAGGAGGAAGCATTGCATTATATTTAGACGAGTGGAGGCATTTAACGAAAGATAGGTGGGTCATCGACATTCAGAACGGATATCTCCTCAAATTCAAGAAACCTCCTCCTTCCATAGTTCCAAAAGGTGTTTTTCACCAAAACCAAAGTTTGCTGCAAATGGAAGTGAACACCTTATTAAACAAAAAAGCCATAGAGAGCAACTCCACAAAGAAATCAAGGGCTCTACTCTAGTTTCTTACTTGTTCGAAAGAAAGGTCCCACTGCAGAGTACAGACCTATACTGGTTTGAGATTGTTGAACAGATTCATTCGAAGAGAAAAATTTCGAATGTTGGGACTTCATCAAATCTTCCCTCCACTTCACCAAGGGGATTGGATGTGTTCCATCGATCTGAAGGACGTATACTTTCATGTACCGATTTCAAAGAGACATCGCAATTTTCTAAGGTTTCGAGTGTCTGTTAAGCATTACCAATATGCAGTTCTGCCGTTCGGGCTGAAATTAGCTTCCCGAACATTCTCCAAGTGTATGGCGGTGGTAGCCGCCTTCCTTCGGAAGCATAGGATTTTCATTTACCCTTACTTGGACGACTGGCTCCTGAAGAGCTCGTCTCCATCTCTGCTACAGGACCATTCCTCAAGATGCCTTCAACTGCTACACAAACTGGGACCAAGCCATCATGGGAACAGTCCAGCAGCCTCATGGGAACAGTCCAGCACGAACTGCCAAGCCATGTCTTCCCTGGACTGGAAACGAGCATCCTCGGATGCTTGTTTCCGGTCCAGGGAAGACATGGCTTGGCAGTTCGTGCTGGACTGTTCCCATGCGGCACAGGGTCAGACTGATTTGCATATGGCCCATGTCTGAACTGGGGTGGTGGAGTGAGCTAAAGAATGGTGATGGATTAAACCCAGATCAGTTGACTGGGGGTGAGTGTTTGATTCGCTCAAACGCTCCGTCAATCATCCCCTTTGGTATCGCACAGGTTCTAAAGTCAGCAGCTGTAGCCACTTTTTATGGTGAATGGGTGTGAAGGGATTGCCTGCACAATTGCGTATCTGTTGCAGATGTGGATTATACTACAGGCACACGCTGCCTGAAGAGATTAGGGAAGCATGCGACATTCAGTAATACCAGTCACAGAATACTCTGTCTCTGCACATCATTTGAAATTTCTAATGGGGAGTGGGGGCCGAGAGCATAGTATGGCATACCTTGGGCACTGGTGCTCGTTCCTAATTATCTGCCTGCCCAGGTATAACATGGCCTGTGATTACAGGTTGCGCGTTTCTTAGTTGCACTCTTTTCTACTCTCCCCTGTGTGCTCACTAATCTTCAGTAACTTGTTGCAAGTGACTGTTGACACTTTCATATTACAAAGTGCGTTCAAATGTTTGAATTTATTTGTTTGTAAATAAACTTCCAAGTTTTTATAGGGAGATCAGACTTTGCACAGATTCTATAGCTGTCATCTTGTTTCCTGATTAAAATGGTGTTAGGATTCAATGGATTCTTATTTTTTTTTAGGCTCATCAAGGAACTGGCGACCCGTACACTCCAGGATTTCCCTCCTTTAACCACACGCAGTTCCCGCCTGCCAAATCTTCTGGACTTCCTGGTATCCCTGTTCAAACCATCACTGCAGGAGCTGCACAACGATTGCTTCGGTAATGCTGCGCTGGCAGTTTGTTTGCAGCATTCATTGCTCATAGGGTTGGCTACATCAGGATGCATGACCACGTGGTTACAGAACACCTGCATTGAGTAACGATAAATGTAGTCCTTTAATCATTCTTGGAGTGTAGTTGAGGCAGGAGATTCTGATCAGAGATGTTGGGTTGGAGTAATTTTGAAAAGGGCAAGCAAGCCAAGTAGATGGTTTGGAGTGGAATGTGTGCAATTTTCTGTTTTCAGTGTTTATTTTTTTTGGGAGGTCATTTGCTATCTTCTGGTATGCCATTTTCTGACGGTTTGGGGTATACAATTATATTGAAGTAGCTGTAGGCAACAGGGAGAGGTTGATCTATTAAGGTCCATGTTTAATACTTTTTTTGTCTTATAAACACTGCACTTCAATGTTAAGTTTTAAAGATGCTGATTGCACAGGTTCTGTTTTCTGTCCCCTTCTCCTTTTGCAGGTTTGCATTTTACAGTTATGTTAGATAGCCATACTGTTACAAGTCAAGGCTGCT
Source organism: Lissotriton helveticus (assembly GCF_964261635.1). NCBI lineage: Eukaryota > Metazoa > Chordata > Amphibia > Caudata > Salamandridae > Lissotriton > Lissotriton helveticus. The sequence goes on from NC_136072.1 coordinate 29,971,564, forward strand.
GGGCAGAGGCAGTTTAGCATATTTGATATGAGTGTTAGCCAATTGCTGCTTGACGTGGTATTCCTGAAAATGTTTCCTCAATTGGTGAGTAGACCTGTTATGAAGTGGATTATGTGGCCTAACCTTGAGTGTGCCATGTGATTGTGTGGGGACACTGCTCCAGGTTCCCTCCTGTAGGGTTCTTGCAAGAACCCACCTGTTCATGCAAGGCCTGGACTTGTGAACTTACCTACCTTGAGGACTCTCCAGAAAAGTGTACTGCTATGTGTGAAAAATACCACTGGTGCCGCTTCGGCCACAAGCCCAGACATGTGGTTGGACAGTAGTTGGCATGTGATGGGCAGATAGGGGGATCGTACGCTTTGTTGCAAAGATTCCGCTCAATAGTAACATTTTAGCAGTAAATGGTTATTTTCTTGAAACGCTTTGTAGTAATTAGAATGCAATCTTCAACTTGTAGGTTTCAAACTGTAAAGTAGGACTAATTTGTAATATGCTTTTTTTCCTCCAGTTATAAGTTGGCTGTATTATGCTCGAGTTTTTTTTTTTGGTACCTCAATTCAGTCAAGTCAAAATAAATTTTATTAGGCCATAAAAGCAGGTCAAACACACAATTGAATGAAGAAATACCAAAACTAATCAATACAATATATTAAAGAGACTGAATAATAATTCATATGGCTATATCAGACAATCAAAAGGTGTGTAGCTTTGAGAACACAGACTCAAAATGTAAACCACCCTGTAAAGTGCAGCAGAATAGTACAGTAGATATGTGTAAACCCATTAGTACAATTCAATTAAAATTGCTAAAACAATTCTGTGCAAAAAAGCCAATAACACACTTAAGCTACAGGCAGTTTGTTCCTTTCTTAAAGCTCTTGATAAGAAGCCGGCAATTCCGCACTTGCAAATATTTCAGGGCTGGTTTCACTTGTGCAAATTTACAATGCCTTAACAATGGGAAAATATATTTTTTCCGCAGGTTGCAATAAAAATCACACAAAAAATAAAATTTACGGTCTTGTTCCGAAAAATGACCACAAGAGCAAGGTATTAAAGCACCTCTCTTGAAAAAGCCCCTAGGGACAGATAGATCCCAATAGATAAAATTAAACCTGAACCTAGTTAAGAGAACGATGATACCGACTCTGATTATACATCCATTAAGGTTGCCCTAGGCTCACTATTTCCTTACTGTAGATTTGGTAAGTTCCCTATTTCCCTATTTTCCCTTTCTATCACCCTTCTTGCTAAGAATGATTTTATACATCTCAGCTCATTCGAGCTAATCGGCCTATGATTCGTGAACCGCTCGGAACTGCCTCAGATCTTCAACTGCTCTGAGACATAATCGAACCGTGGAATATCCAGCTTTATGCAGTCCTCTAGGATAAGGTGGTTTAGTTTAAGAATAGGGTTTGACCAGATGTTCAACCTGTGCATTATTTTTGCCATATCGATAGTATCAGAAATATAACACTGCCAAAGTTCCTCATGTACCATAAAAGGTGTGTATATATATATAGTGTGCGTGTGTGTGTGTTTGTGGGGTGTGTGTGTGTGTGTGTCCTTAAAACTAATTTAAGGACTTCACTAAATTTGAGAACAAGGTCTAAGCACCAAGAGAACCTTAATATCTACTCCTATAGCAAATCTGGAAACTAAATATAGTGCACTTCATACATCACCTGCATGCCTATGGAACCATATTGCTATGCAAGAGGCCATCATGCCTAGAAGGCGCATAACAGCCCTGACAGCTAACTGCCGATCTTCCATGTGTATATATTTGCATTTGCTCGTGATGTGTGTATATATGGAAAGAAGTGTTTGGGGATTGTATACTTGTACAGGATAATTCTAGTGTTTGAAAGCAATGGAATTCTACATAGAATACCTTGGATTACAGGTAAGTAACTTTTCCATTTCCATGGTCTAAGATCTTCAATTGGTAAACTGCCGCTTTTTATAGTGGCTAAACTGGTTGATCTTACTAGCTAAATTGTTGGACACTATTTTACTCTGCCTCGAGCCATCCTCTGGGAACAGTTGATGTTTGAGAAGTAACCTGTAATGAAATGTGCATTTTTCTACTCTTGTAGGTTAACGGAAGTAGGAGATTGCCCCTCCGAATGGCTTGCTTTTGAATCTCCCTGTAGAATGGGAGCTTCTAACACGTCAGACACCTTCATAAAACTTGATGTTCGTAATGAAGTGATTCAGAAGAAAATTCTTAACGTCTTTGGAATGATTAAAGGTTTTGAGGAACCAGGTAAACACTTGGCAAGGCACTGGCCTAAGCATTTTTTTTACTTGAACCACAAAACGATAAAATAATACGGAAACAAACATCCATCCAACAAATTACACATATGGTGAAGCATTTTAGTTAATTTTACAATCAAATGGGTAGGTTGGAGCTTTTCTATATTGAACATACTGTATCCTCTGATTCGTGGGAGCAATGCAGGTGTATCAATCTGATAATATAAATTTAATTTTTAGCCTTCAAATTCCTTCACATATACAGAACCTTTTTAAAAATGTCAATTGTACATTTTGCTTCTTTATATGCAATTTGTTAATCTAGTAATAATTTTAGAAGCAATCTGCGGACACTCTGATTAGGCAACATGGACCCTTAAGGGTTCCCGAACCACATGTTAAGATCCACTGCTTTATGTTCAGAGTTTTTTTACATTGTAATTTTTATTTTGTTTTTGTTTTCTATGGCTCATTCCACTTCAAATTAGCACAAAACATCCATATGTGATTGCTGATCCCCCCGCCCCCTCCCACACACTCAGAACCGTATTTAATTGGTTGCGTCTTTAGAGCTGCCCAGACGTCTTGTTTGAACTTCCACTGTCAGACAAGGTATTCAGAAATGTTTTGTTCTACTTGTAGCAAACCAACTCTTTCTGCTCAATGGATTATTCATTTGTGGTTAATGGTAAATCTAACCGTGGTAGTCCCTTAACTAAGCAGACTATGGCCTATTTGGTAGTACCATGCATTACCTTGGCATGCATTCTGCTATTTCTGGTACAATTGGGCCATATTGAGCTAGAAGTATTGTTGCCACAACTGCTGAGGGGGCAGACAACAGACATTTGTAAGGTGGCAAAGTGAAGTCATGGTGTCTCAACTTTACTACATGAATGTTCCACCTAAGAGGAGTCTGCAGTGGATCCGTCACTGCTATGAACCTTTTTTACAATGCACAAACTTAAATTCCTTCAAACCACTATCTAATCGGTGTCTTTTTAATTGTTATTCAAGTGTGTGGCTGTATGAAGAAAAGTCACTTACCTGGAGCAGTTCTATAGCACTTGTATCTTTCATAGACTCTCGTGTATCCCCCCCCCCCCCCGTTTTCATAAGTCGCAAGGATAGAGATGCATGTGGATTAAACCTGTGTGAGGGTAACCCATTTGAAGGAATCCGAGAGCAATGGTCCTTGATGGTGTTCTTCCATCAATAATTCTATAGGGAACCTAATGAAATTAGATGCAATGTTGATTGTGTGTGATATGGAAAACTGCATATAGGGCCTTGATTGTGCGTGTATGACACGTCTTGAGCAGCAGTGATATTTGCAGTTTACAACAGACTGTTCTCTAATCCAAATGTTCAGTAATTGAGATGATAGCAAGCTTCTTGCAAGGAAGAGAGTGTCTTGGAGGGGGAATTGAATGCCACACAGGTGTAACATGGTAGTTTTATAATCCTCAATTTCTGTTGGGGAGAAGTAGAGTATTGATGGAGCAAAAGTTAGATATAACCTTGCCCTGTTTCTAGTGCAAAGTATTTAGCATTCCTGCACCAGTTTGAACATCGGGAATGTAGTCCATAATGAAATTAGAGACTCGCTGCTCTGGATCTGCTGCTCTGAGCACACGTGTTTATTTGGTGGGTGGGACAAAGTGTTCTGTTACCCACTAGAAATCCCACTTCGCAGCAGTAGCCTACTGAAGGGTAGCCAGGTGATGGACGAGGCAACACTGTGTTGCAATAGTCCACTTTAGTGAGTCTGTGTGCAACCATGGAAGAAAGCCTAGCACCATGAACTGTGGGGTAAGGAGCTGGAGCAGTGAAGCATTCCATGAGAGCCATGACCTGCTTAGCCCTTCACTTATCCGCTTCCACCCAAACATTCCATTCGCCAAGTGTCCTCCAATTTTCAGAGTCAGTGGCTTAGTTCATATTTGGCCAGTGAAAGGGACCACAGTATCCTCAACGGAACCGAATGCCACAGCTGATGTCCACAATAGGTCCTTGATTGGCACCATGACCCCCTACCTATGTCCACCACCCAACTCCTTCCACCATGTGCCTCCAGCACCCTTAGTGTGCCCACTTCGGGCACAGACCACAGCATATATTAAACCTGCTCACATCAGTCGGGAAGATATGCACAACACGTTTACTTATGCCATTGCAGTTTCACATTCTTCCTCCCTCCTTCACAACACTCCCTGTCACACCTGCCTCCAAACCACTCTTCTTATGTTCTCATACCTCTTGCAGACACTCTTTGTGCTGACCATCTGCTCGCTTGTCAAACTAAAGCTTTTCTTCCAGCTACTGCTGAGCATCTTGTGCTACTGGTTATTGACCCTGCTACCAACGGCCAGGTCACCACCCCAGAAGGAGGTGCAGCTCTTACAGCCTTGGTTGGGGTGGCATGGGATACCCAGTCCTGACCTCAAGCTTGCACTACAGTGTTGCCCCATGCCCTATGATTGCATGTTTGCCAGGACTAGACGGCATTGCAAGCGCCAATGGAGGGAGTGTGCCAGGGTCTGGGAGAGTGATTGCATTCTACATTAGGATCACTGCGTGAGTCCATCACTCTTAGTCAAAAGTAGGGCCATCTGGTTTGAAAGAAGAATCCCCGTTTTCCAAGGTTGGTCTTGGCATCCCAAAACTGGTTCTTAACTGAAATCTGGCTCATTGGAGAGCGCGTCGATTGAGCATCCATTAGCTCGAATGTAGTGATTGTGCCCTATCGTGGATATGGGTGAATTATCTCCACTACGCAGCTACTCTTTTCTTTTTCATTTAGCGTAGAAGGTATCCAATAGTAAGGTGTCTGATGCGAAGGAAACTCCGCTATTCAGGAATTAGGTTTCGTGTAGAGGACTCTGTTAACATCTGAGTCTTTACATGTGATGCGAACCTCTGGAATGCCAAAGCCTTTTTTCACGGACTGGGTGGTATTGTGGGACTCTAGTTTAGTTAGCCCCGTCATGACTGTCATGATTTGGCCTTTTTGACTGGTGAAGAGTATTGGATAGTGCAAGAGCCCTGCAGTTTTTAAACTAACCTTCCTCCTCTTGTTGCAGATCGCTATGTGGTGATTGGAGCACAGCGGGATGCGCGAGGCAACGGAGCAGCCAAATCCGGTGTTGGAACCTCCATCCTTCTGCAGCTGGTTCAGTCTATGGCTTCACTTACATCAGGTACTGGAGCAGATGTGAAAGCTGGTCATGGATGGACACTAATGTATACAGTTGTGTGCCCTGAATACAAATGTCTTAAATTTGCTTTCCAACGCCCTATGTTAGCAACTTGTACACAACCCAGAGGTCTGGTCACTTTTCAAGCAAGGCAGGTCAGTTTCCCAAACCCCTCTTCACAAGTATGATTGAACTGTTCATGCAAATGTAATATCTCCCGCTTTGGGGTTTGTTGAACTTCTTCATTCACGCGCAGTGCTTTAGTACTGTTTAGGTTGAGTCATTCTTTTGAGGGAGTATACATAAATAATCTTTGCTGTTGTCATGCCGAGCTGGTAGGGTACATGTGCTAGTCTGCTCTTCCCACAAGTCACTAGCTCACCCAGCTTGTAGGTAGGGTTTGGGAAACAGTCTTCTGAAGTTCCACCCAAGTCGCCACTACATCTGTGAGACAATGATATGCAAATTATGCTTGATCCTCCCCCCAAAGGGAACGGTCTAGCCCAGACTGCTAGGCAGCATGCCATCTGCATCAGAACACCAGTAACCAGACCAGTCTTGTCCATTTCGGACTTATTCTGCAAGTTAGTTTGATTCCTCTGCCTGTCCCTGGTGGTAGTAACATGGTGAGCATAAAATAGACCTTTTTCAAGGTGAGTATAGCTCCCAGTGGCTGAGATGGGTTTTCACGTTCCAACATTGTGTTTTCTTAATGAGATGCAGCGAGTATGATGGATGTACTCAGGCATGGATGCTAAAGCTCACTGTGCCGGTACCTGAAAGTTGACCTCAATAATGAGGCCCACAAAGGAGGAGACTGGTGTGGGTTGATTTTGTTCCTCTTGAGACGGGACTTAGCTTTGTCTTTGTCCTTGATAGTAGATGCTTTTGAATGTGTAACAGAATTAAGATGTTTTTAATGTTGAAAAATAGCTTGCGTTTCCTTCCTGTACACCTAGTGCTTCACAGGTTGGCTTGGGCCCCCCTGGCTCTGAGATATTCTGTTCACTCCTTTGCTTTTGTGTGCTACTGCCGGTAGCTGCCTGAGCCAAGGTGCCCCAGTATCTGCCGCTCATCTGTAAGTGAGCAGGAGTGGCTGTTGTGGATGATGTACAGTGAAGGGAGGAGGCCACACTCTCTGACAATTGTCTGCTGGCCTTGGTCTTGCCGCCTGATGCCTTATCCTGCTCTGTACATTTGCAGTGAAGGAGTACAGCCTTGAATGTGTAAAAAAGAGAAAGAAGGAACAAACTGTGTTTGAGTGCAGTGGATGAACTCTTTTGCAAATGGTATTTTAGGATGTGTGTGTGTGTGTGTGTGTGTGTGTGTGTGTGTGATTACTTTCAATCACTCCTGGTGGACAGAGGATGCACCCTGATAATGTAAAATAAACATAGCCTTTCCTCAACTTTAAAAGGAAAACGCAACCCTTATTAATTGCAGTTCTTAGTTAAAAATGAATCAAATGCTGTGAGCTACTCCTTTTTTTTTTTTTTTTTGGTTCCCTGGAAGTTGTGTAAAAAGGATTTCACCATATGGATTTGTTTTGGAGGAAAAAGATGAAGGTTCGTAATACAGTGCTTCTCAACTTAGACGTATGGATTTTGTAGGTTGCAGGTATGGCATTTGTGGTGATTGATTCTGCAAGAAATAGGAGATTTAGTACTCCTGGTTGTAAACCTGGTTTTTGTCACGTTGCTCTTTTGTATTTGAAATAGTTATTTTTATTTGTCACTACAGATAATTGTTGTTCTTTCCTTAGATAAAGGTGATAGTTTAGTTTGCTACTTTCAGCACATGTACATTTGGTATCTCCTATCGTTGCTCTATTTCACAATTTCAAAATATTTTCCCCTGCCACTAAATCTCACTTTCTGTTACTCAGGCGGTTTTAAGCCCCGACGTAGCATCGTCTTTGCCACATGGAGTGCTGGTGAATATGGAGCTGTTGGAGCCACAGAATGGTTGGAGGTATGTACGTTATGATGTAGACGTGTACTTTTTTTTTTTTTCTTTTTTGTGCCAGTGAAAAGCTTGACACCGGAGTTTGCCTCCAACATTGAAATAGCAAGCATGATGAAATAATCCTGAAATAAGCTGGTGAAATTGGTCTCTTCCCTCCTTTTGTTGGAAAAAACAAAAAAAAGTGAGGTGCAGTAGACCCCTAATACCCATGGTTTCCAATGCTCTACCATCTGGCATACTCGTAACTACAACCTTGAAGGCAGGATCCTCCAGGAGGCGAACATCGAATCTCTGAGGGGGGAAATGTAGGCATGATTGGGTGTGAAGGACAGTTTATGAAAAAAACATAAAAATGGGAGGGGAGAAATACAAAGACTGGTCATGTGACTATTCTGTGCCTAGCAAATTCGTGTGGCCAGGAAGAGGTTTTCCATTAGCATTTTTAGGAGACCTGTGAAACTATTTCAAGGAGAGCAAGAGGAAATGACGAGGAGTGGAGGGTGGGTTTAGAACAGTTGCTGATGTGAACAATTTGCCTATTTGTTTTGATGTTTCGAAGTCCCTCGTTGCCAGTATTGCATTTGAAATGAGTTCTAATACAAACCGATAATACATTTCCATATTATTACATTTTCGTTACTGACATGCCAACGGGTGTGGTGTCCAGCGTAGTAATATTGGGGTCACACGTGGTACGCTCCCTTGTCTCCTAACGGGACTTGGCCCTTTCAGCGAAAGTGGACGTGCAGATGTCTCTCCCTCCTCCTCCAGGGAGTCATGTGTATACAGTTAATCAGTATGTGCTTACAATGAGTTTTTTTGAGTTGTATATCTCAGCAGATAATTGCAAATTTGGATGAAGGTTATGAAAGACTCGTTGAATTTAATCACACATGCCCAACTAGTAGTTTGTAATCCAACCTAATTGCTGTATTTGTTCTCTAAGCTTAATTGGGTCAAGTGATGTATAGTTTACCCACATACCTTATGCTGCCATTGGTTCAGCAGTATGCATTCATCCTTTCAGCAGCTCGACCTCCGCAACCAGTCCATGTGTAACCCCGTCCCTGCACCACGACACTTTGCATGATTTTACTGCTGTTGCGGTCTTGCATAGCGAGACGAGTTAACTGTTGCTCTGCTTCTGCTGTGTTACAAAAATATGCAAACCCTGTCCCTTTGTTGAAGCCAACACTACATTCTATGACTGATCTCTGCAGGGTCATCTTTCACGTAATCCACAATTACAAAGTGAGCGCCATAGAAATGTAAAGATTTCCCCTTTCCGTCTTGTTAGTTTGAACGGTGTCAGAAAAACGAGCAATTGCTAAACTTCAAGCAGCGAGCTCAAGCATGCTTGTGAAAGTATCAGCCAAACAGCCGGCTTTATCTGAAAGAAACAGGTTAGTATTAGATTCCTTACCTTTGAATATCCCCAGGCGTCAGTCTGGATCCGGAAACTTTTGCGTAGCAGTACCCCTGCGCGTCGTCTGCAGGCGTCCCCGCGTCGTCTGCCGTGATGACGTCGCTGGAGTATATAGACGCCGCCTCCGCGCGCTGACGTCAGTTCTTCTTTTTTCCGCGCCAGTTAGCGCAGATCCGAAGAGCAGTACTCCGGTCTTTTGACCAAGTTTTTTGATAAACTCTAACTTCTTTCAGGTGCCGGTAGGATGCCCGGTTTTAAGAGTTGACGGGTGCGACCGCCTGATGTCGGTCACCGACCACCATCGACTCTGCCTCCGGTGTCTGGGCGCGGACCACGACGTGGAGTCCTGCGTCGACTGCCGGGCCTTGACTGGCAAGGCTAGACAGGAGCGGTCCCGCAAGCTGCTCGAGCTCCGGGTGTCGGCCCCACGTCGAGTCCGGTCGGAGGTCGAGGGAGCGGTCGCGGAGCCGCCACGAGCGCTCCGGAAGTCGTCAGCATTCCTCCGGTTCCTCAGGTAAGCGCAAGAAGTCGGGCGTCGTCATCGTACCCCCGACTCCCCCCGACGCCTGCGCGATGCGGCCGGGGGTTCGGGTTGCCGCGGCCCCGCCGACGCTGCCTGCTCCATACCCGCCGGTCCCTGGGCAAGGCGCGTCGCGTGAGGAGGTAGAGGAGTTCCTCATGGCCATGAGGGCGCTGTCTCCTCCGGCGGGGCCTACGGCGCCTGCGGGCCCGTCGGTCCCGTCTGGGGGCCCGAGCGGTTCGGGTGCACCTGCCCCGACGCCGCCGGCGGTTCCGGCCCCGGCGCCGCTGGGCCCTTCAGGGTCGTCGCCGGCTGGTCAACCGGCCTCTCCGGCGCCGATTCCATCGGGGCAACCCGTGGTGCCGCCTCCGCGCGGCGCCGTGACTCCGACGCCGGTTCCGGCCGGCGTCGGGGCGCCGGTGCCGCGCGGCGCCACCCCCATTCCCTCTCCGAATCCGGACGCGGAGTCGGACCGGCATCGTCCGGCGCCGTTGGGGCCCATTGGCTCCGAGGAGCCGGTCTATATCGTTGATTCCAACTATGCCGATGAGGACGATTATGGAGAGGGTTGGGAGGGGTCTGAGGACCCTCTGTCACGAGAATGCCAGTACGATGTGGACTGGCAAGGTGAATTGGGTGATGCCAGTGGCCTGGACGACTCTCCTAACCCTGGGTTTGTCTCGCCTCCCACTGTGGCGTCGGAGGCTGGGGCTGCCTATTCGGTGGTGCTGATGAGGGCTGCCAAGGCCTTGAGCCTTGAGCTCCCCGTCGCTAAGGTGAAGCCTAACATCCTCACTGAGGTATTCAAACCGCAGTCATGTCCACAGGAGCCTCTGCTGCTGTTTAATGACACCTTGACGGATGTCCTTTTGGGCACGTGGTCCAGGCCCGCTTCCGGTTCACCTGTGGATCGGAATGTTGCCAGGCGCCACCGTCCGTGTGCGGACGACCCTGCCTTCCTATCCACCCTCCCCTGAGAGTCTGGTGATCCAGGCCTCCACTTCCCAGTCCGCATTCCCGACGGCCCCGCCCAATCGGGAATCTAAGCGGTATGACCAGTACGGCAAGAAGGTCTTCTCGTCGCTGAGTCTGGGACTGCGGTCTTGCAACACCGCGTGCCTCTTGGGCCGCTATACCCACTCTCTGTGGGATACGGTCGCCGAGTGCCTACCGCAATGCCCGCAGGAGGTACGGGACAAGCTCGGCCAGGCTTTGGTTGAGGGCCGAGACGCGGCGAGGTATTCCATACGGTGTGGTCTTGACACGACCGACTCGCTGGGCAGAGCAATGTCCACGACGGTGGCGATTCGTCGCCATGCTTGGCTGAGATCCGCCAACTTCTCGCCGGATGTCCAGAATGCCCTGATGGACATGCCATTCGATGGCAGTCGCCTGTTCGGCGACAAAGCGGACAACGCGCTTGAGCGCTTCCACGACTCCAGGGTCACGGCCAAGTCCTTTGTCTCTCGACCCAGCGCCAGCAAACGGGTTCGTTTCGCTCCTTTCGTGGCCACGGAAGGGGCGGTCCCACACGTGCTGCCAGCCACGCACCGCAGAACACTCCTCAGCGCGGTGGCGGCCGTGGATTCCGCCGTGGTGGCGGTCGGGGACAGCGGCGAGGTCAGTCCACACCTCCCCCCGCAGCAGCCTCCAAATCCTCCTACTCTGAGCTTTCAGGCCCATGTGACGCCAGTGGGTGGCAGGGTTCGCCATCACCACTCCCGCTGGCGCACTATCACTTCGGACAGGTGGGTGCTGCAGCTTGTCCGAAGGGGCTACTCCCTCACCTTCGAGACCACTCCTCCAGCCATGCCACCGCAGAACCACCGTGTGTCGGGGGACCACTTGACACTTCTGCAGGAGGACGTTACGGCTCTCTTGGCCAAGGGGGCCATCGAGCGCGTTCCTGGGCCAGAAGTAGGGTGTGGTTGCTACTCCCACTACTTTCTGGTGCCCAAGAAGGACAAAGGGGGCCTACGTCCTATCTTGGACCTACGGAACGTCAACGGCTTCCTCCGGAAGGAGAAGTTCAAGATGTTGACTTTGGCTCAGGTCTTGGCTGCTCTAGACCCACAAGACTGGATGGTAGCGTTGGACTTGCAGGATGCGTATTTTCACATCCCCGTCCTGCCGGCCCACCGGCGTTACCTGCGGTTCACGGTAGGCCACGAGCACTTTCAGTTTATCGTGCTCCCATTCGGCCTTACCAGCGCCCCACGGGTGTTCACGAAAGTGATGGCGGTGGTCGCAGCTCATCTGCGCCGGTTGGGGGTTTCAGTCTTCCCCTACCTCGACGACTGGTTGTTGAAGGCGGGCTCGCCCCAAACAGTCGTCCACCACCTTCAGATGACGGCAGACCTCCTGCACGAGCTGGGGTTTTCCATCAATGTGCCGAAATCACACCTGTGTCCCTCTCAAAAGCTCCTTTTCATCGGAGCGGTTCTCGACTCGGCGCAGTTTCGGGTTTATCCTCCGGAACGGCGGGTCCGGTATATTCAGGCTCTGATTCCCATCTTTCAGCCGTTATCCCGGGTTTCGGTCAGGTTGACGCTGCGGCTTCTGGGGCTGATGGCCTCCTGCATCCTACTGGTGCATCACGCCAGGTGGCGGATGCGGGCTCTGCAGTGGGACCTGAAGTTTCAGTGGGCCCAGCATCAGGGCAACCTATCCGACCATGTCCTGATCTCGGAGGGCACTGCGAGACAGTTGCAGTGGTGGCTTACGGACCGCGATTGGGTCAGAGGCAGATCCCTCTCCCTTCCCCAACCGGAGCACGTAGTTGTGACGGACGCGTCCCTCCAGGGCTGGGGAGGCCACTTGGGAGAGGCGGAGATCAGAGGCATCTGGTCTCCGGCGGAGTCCCGGCTCCATATCAACATGTTGGAGCTGCGGGCGATTCGCCTAGCACTGAAGGCATTCCTCCCCTTTGTCAACGGGAGTGTAGTGCAGGTGTTCACGGACAACACCACCGCCATGTGGTACTGCAACAAACAGGGCGGTGTGGGGTCGTGGACCCTTTGCCAAGAGGCCCTGCGCCTCTGGCAATGGCTGGAACGTCAGGGCGTGACTCTGACGGTTCAACACCTGGCAGGTTCTCTGAACGCCAGGGCGGACGAACTCAGCCGTCGGTGCTCGGTGGATCACGAATGGCGTCTGAACTCGGACGTGGCGAAAGGCCTCTTTCTGCAATGGGGAGAGCCTTGGTTAGATCTATTCGCCACAGAAGAGAACGCGCAATGTCTTCAGTTCTGCGCGTTGGAGTTTCCAAGACGGCACTCGCTCGGCGACGCCATTCGGCGCGAGTGGAGCTGCGGTCTGTTGTACGCCTTTCCGCCTATACCACTTCTGCCCAGAGTGCTGAAGAAGATCAGGCGCGACCGGGCCCAAGTTATCCTTGTGGCTCCGGACTGGGCTCGAAGGTACTGGTATCCCGAGCTACTCAGCATGTCAGTCGGTCCCTCGATCCGCCTGCCCCTTCAGGAGGACCTTCTGTCGCAGCAGCAGGGGACGGTCCTCCACCCGAACCTGTCCAGTCTCCACCTCCATGCGTGGAGATTGAGCGGCGACAGTTAAGGCCATTTGACTTGCCTCCTGAAGTCTGTGAAGTGATTGTGGCAGCCAGGCGTCCCTCCACAAAGTCGGTATACGCCTGCCGGTGGAACAGATTTGTGGCATGGTGCACAGCAAAGGCTGTGGATCCCCTTTCTGCCCCTCTTTCTGAGGTTCTCCTCTTCCTTCTTTCTCTTGCCCAGCAGGGCTCTGCTCTGGGCACTATCAAGGGCTACCTTTCTGCCCTTTCCGCCTTCTTAAGGCTACCTGATCAGCCATCTTTATTCAAGTCCCCTATTGTACTGAGATTCTTGAAAGGCATCACGCACATGTATCCACCTGTTCCGTTCGTGATGCCTCAGTGGGACTTGAACCTGGTTCTGACATTCTTGATGTGTGCTCCCTTTGAGCCGCTTCATTCCTGTCCTCTCCGTCTCCTCACTTTAAAGACTGCCTTCCTGGTTGCCATCACCTCTGCCAGGAGAGTGAGTGAGCTCCAGGCTCTTTCTGTTAAACCTCCTTTCTTGTCCGTTCATCCTGACAAGGTGGTTCTTAGGACTAGACCTTCTTTCCTGCCCAAAGTAGTTTCTGCTTTTCACATCGGGCAGTCCATCACCTTACCCTCCTTCTTCCCGCCTCCTTCAAAAGATGAAGAGCGGCTCCATCGTCTGGACCCAAAACGTGCGCTTTCATTTTATATGGATCGCACACGCCAGTTCCGGGTGGATGACCAACTGTTTGTTGGCTACGTGGGTGAGAAGAAGGGAAGGGCGGTACAGAAACGAACCATCTCTCGGTGGGTCGTCCTGTGCATCAAAGCATGCTACTCTTTGGCTCGGAAGGAGCCTCCTGTTGGGCTGAGGGCCCATTCCACTCGGGCCACGGCGGCTACTACTTCCCTGGGCCGGGGAGTCCCTTTGCAGGACATTTGCCAGGCGGCTACGTGGGCCTCGCTGCACACCTTTGCGAGGCATTACTGCCTGGACAGTCCAGTCCGGAGGGACGGCTTCTTTGGCCGTTCGGTCCTCCAGGATTTTCTGGTGTAGGATTGTATTGGTTCGCAGACCCACCACTGCGGTTGGTATTGCTGGGGTATCTATTCTAAGGTAAGGAATCTAATACTAACCTGTTTCTTTCAGATGAACAAGTTACTTACCTTCGGTAACGATATATCTGTAAGAAACAGTAGTTAGTATTAGATTCCTTACCGCCCCACCCATCCTCCCCGTTCTGCGAACTGATACCTAGGGTTAAGGACATCCCTTTCAGGGCCCTAGTTTCAAATGGCACCAGTGTTAGTTCTCACATGGCTCTGCGTGTTCTGGCGCGGAAAAGCTGTGTGCAAAGAACTGACGTCAGCGCGCGGAGGCGGCGTCTATATACTCCAGCGACGTCATCACGGCGCACGACGCGGAGCCGCAGGGGACGCCTGCAGACGACGCCTACCGACGCGCAGGGGTACTGCTACGCAAAAGTTTCCGGATCCAGACTGACGCCTGGGGATATTCAAAGGTAAGGAATCTAATACTAACTACTGTTTCTTACAGATATATCGTTACCGAAGGTAAGTAACTTGTTCTTTAGGCCCCATCGGTATACTCCTGTTCTCTGCATGTAAACGTGGCTGCATTTAACATTATTCAGGCTGGTCTTGCCTGCGACATGCACTGTGATCAAAAAGCCTGGCCTCACGTGACATATGGCTGCTTATTCCTTTATTTGGTGTTAAAATGCACTGAATGACCGTTTTATCATCGTGTTGCTAAAGCCTTTATGTAGCATTGCCCTTGAAAGGGTTAACTTATTTCTTGTATGCAGTCAGTGGCCTATACCTAGAGCTAAGAACATTGCTGAACAGGCCGTGGCCATTTCAGACACCTGCGCTGACGCGGATGCAGTCCAGTTTTCGAAAGCATCCTGGTTTGTGTGCAGACCTTCGTGAACCCCTTGATTATTGCCATTGTCTCAATGCTTTTATTGATGTTTTAGTTATTTTGTTGTGTACCAGTCCTTCAAGGGATGGAAGGAAAGGTTGATGTCAATTCACCACTGTTTCTATCTTTCAGGGTTATCTGAACATGTTGAACCTCAAAGCATTTGCCTATATAAATCTCGATGCTGTAGTCCAAGGTACGTTTTGGCTGCTGCTAATTTATTCTAGGGAGATGTGGATAAATGTTTTTCAAATTGCTCCTGTGTATCTTCGGACTTTGCAAATGCCTGCACAAAGGAACATATTTCTGATAAATACTTTTAACTTCAGCTTGGTCACATCTGGAATAATCTCAGGCGCAAGACTGGTTCTAGGTTTTCAACAGCAATTGGTCCTATACACCTGTAAGTCCTGTCGTTGAACAGTGAATTGATGTCGTTCGCAGATTTATAGCTCCACTCCCAACTCCGTTGGTTCAACTGACTCCTCCATTCTACATGGACAATGTGCCAGGGAAAACATATCCTCTAAAATAAGCGGTTACACCTCAAGGCGGCAGGAATCAAACTGACGTGGAACATAAGAGGTGGCCCTTGAAACGACGGTTCTGCTCCTTATTTCGCAAGAGTCTTCGGGTAAGTTGAAGTGTTGCAGTTCTAAGAAAGCCGAGCAAGATTTGGCCTCCTTTTGCCACTCCTTAATTGTCGCCAAGCCATGCAGTTCTCTCCAAGAACCAGACTCCACGGCTTGTTCTAGAGCTGATTCCAGCACACAGACTTTACAAGCTGTGGTTGACCTTGCAGCCAATGGAAGCTTCAAGGAGACCATGCTGCAGATTATTAAGGCATCGCAAGCTCCTTTTGCAGCACCTTGGGGGCCAATGGAGCTGCAGGGGCCCCCAGTCACAATGCTGCTTTTCTGGTGCAGAATATTCCCATAGATCCTTGCCTGCACCGGCCCACAGCGCCCAAGTTCCTTGCCAACCTAGACTCCTGTACCCTATCCGGTATTGATGCTGAACACTGACGCGGGGCAGATGTCTGCCCACACGAGGCCTCTGTCACCCTAGGAAACCACCAAAGCTCGGCCTCCAGTGTTAAATGATTTCTCGGCCTCTCCCTTGACACTAATCCTACAAGAGCCTTGAGTCCCTGGGTGCAGATTAAGGAACTGTACTGAAACTTCACTGTACAACTTGATCATGAGGAGGAGAACAACTAGCAGATTGGGATTTTTCCTGATAGTGAATTTGTATCAACATCAGGTCCACCCATAGAAGAAAGTTCAATTTGTGTGGTGGTTATCCGAATGTCTTGATTTAAATAACCAAGGTTTGAAACTAAGGCACATTTATTGACACTAGACTCGTTTCTGTAGGGGAGAAAACATTTCCCAATTACGTTTTGGTACACTGTCCCCACCAATTTGTTATGGAGTTGTCTGAGAGCGCAAAAAGCTGCAAGACAAAATCCAACATCAACACACGGGTGACGCCTATATACCGCTCTGCTTCACTGCTGTGGTAATGTTAGGCTGAGTCCAGCGGCACCATCTACCAGTGTGCCGGAAGAATTGCTGTTGGATATCAAGATAGTCTTGCACCTGGAATTATTCTAACGGTGAGGAATCTAGTCCGAGTAACCACCAGAAAGAAGATCAGTAACTTGCTTGTGCTCTGTTATTACACTATGGCCCTCAGCTAGTGGTTTACAGTTGATGTATCATATTTGATGCAACAGCTGACTCTTTGCAAGATAGGTGTGATCTCAAGATATCGTTATAACCATTTTGAAGATTTAATTTGTACAGCTTGAAATATAGAGAAGAAAGAAAATACTGATGTAGAGCTACATTTTTTAAAGCATCTGCCAAGTGCTTGTTTGACTGATTTGTCTGCGCTTTGATATTTGTATGTGCTTGTGTTTTTTCGTTAGACGAGTGCCCCACACAGTGTTCTGACTTACCAAAGTAGCCTCCTATCTTCTGGTGCTGCTCCTTTAAGGTGGTGCCTTTGTTTTAATCAGTTTGCTTGGTTGCCATAAACGCTGACCAGCAGCTAGTAAAGTGACCTAGGCAAATCCTACATAGTACAATTGTTTTTTAATCTCTTCTTGGTGCCATTGGTGTCGCATTGATCTGCTCCCCCTGCAGCAATTACCGCTATTTTCCTCAGTTTTGAATCTTTAATTAATCCACATGCTTGAATCGTCCTCGCAGTTGGCGTCTCACAGTAATCGGAAGTAGGGCAAAGCATTGCATAGTGAAACCTTAAACAAGTGACATTGGCTGAAGTCTGGTAACCAATTCACATCATTTTAAAGAACCAATCAGGAAGCATCTACTGATCCACTCCCCCATCAAAGGCCACCATATCTTAGATTTCTAACCGCATGTTGGGTGATGGGAGCCTCCCTGTGCTCTGCTGAGTCTGTGTTTAACTTAGAATTCTACTTTGTGGCTTTTCTTTCAATTCCAGCTGACCCTTCAATGTAACGTAGGTCCTGACCATAATAACCATGTCAGGAGGACTTTTTTTTTAAAGGGTAATTTCGGACCTTGCAGATCCTGTAGAAAACACAAGCTTTTTTTGACGTAAGGAGTTCTTATACTGCCTAAATCGGCATTATTTGAGCACCAAAAGAAGACAAAAAAATATACATTTCTGAGGATGAAGGTAAAATACAATCTCCTCAGAAGAAACCCTAGAAAAGAGCGACTAGAAGAAAGACCCTTCTGTGGAACCCTCCAAAAAGGTTCATGGAAGCAGGGAGAAAAACGCCCTGAAAAAAGCCCACCTTTTGCTGGCTGAAACATCACAGGAAAAATACATATGATCACCTTGTGTTTCAGGAATCTGACGAAGACCAGGTGTGAACTATCAACACCAACTGAGTGAGCAGTCTTCCTAAGAAGGTAGAAAGTAGTCAACTGACTCGCCATTGTCTAAACGCACGCCAACAAAAACACTCCAAACCAGAACCTACAACGGCAGTAACAGACTATGACCAACTTGTCATCTACGATTGCATCAACGTC
Source organism: Lissotriton helveticus (assembly GCF_964261635.1). Taxonomy (NCBI): domain Eukaryota; kingdom Metazoa; phylum Chordata; class Amphibia; order Caudata; family Salamandridae; genus Lissotriton; species Lissotriton helveticus. Next base: position 29,989,458 of record NC_136072.1, read on the forward strand.
CGCATCGCATAGACCCTTGACGATGACCACATCGACAAGAACTTATACCGCTAACATCTATGCAGTCTCCATATATTAAGCTTGAACCTGCATATATTCTTTTAATTTTGTAGACCGGTCCATCGACGATAAAATACTCTGACCAGATTTCGCCCTTATCACCCACACACCTGTTGGCAATGCAAGTGTCAGATGTTAATGAACATGTCTCCTTTGGTTCTGTATCTAACCCACTACAACACCCCCGCCACACTTAGTCGGTTGTACCTAGTCTGTCACACCAGGTGAAATACGCAGAAAAATATAGTGAGTTTCAACCAGGATGTTAGATCTTATCCCGATCAATGACTACTACATTCAGGAAGATGATCTGGAAGAAGCAGCAATTACTCATGACCTGTCTGTAGATACATGAATAGAATGGGATGAACGTGTGGTGCCGCCTTTCAGCCCTCCCCACTCTGCCAACTGCTAGATTCCCTCCGGACCTCATTGGAGGTTTTCATTCTGTCTTATGGTGATCATCAGAGGTGTGATCTTCTGGTACGAGTGAGCAGCCAGAATACTTCCTGTACAACTTTAAAGAATCCTCTGGAAAGGCAGTAATGGCCATAGCCATACTGGATCTCACATGGGCAGAAGCGTTATAATTATTGATCAGTCCTGCTAAGGTGGCGATACCCTGCTTCAACATGAAATATTTGACCCTAGAGAATTCTCCAGCATGCCTCCTCAGTCACCTAATGCCAGACTTGGTGGTCATGCAAGCAGCAAAGAGACTCTCAGTTTCTCACTCTGCACCGCTTGACCAGGAAGGAGGTGTTCGACAATGTCAGAAAAAGGATCTCTGCTAAGACTACTACAACTTTTGGAGCTTCTAATGCTTTGGCTGTCCTTGGCATAAATCGCTACCATGTGTGGTTAGATTTGGACCATAAGTTAACTTGCTGCCAGAAGGAAAGCGAAAACAGGCTAAAATCCTGTTGCAAGAGGGGCATATGGCTAGGGACATAGTATAGACTATAGAGTATAGACTATTTTTTTTTTCTCATGAAGGCTCAATCAAGAATAAAACAAAATAAAATGTGGGTTAGTCCTCATGCCCAAGTGCAGCCTCTTTCCAGACTCTTTTGTATTCTTTAAAGGGCACTCCAAGCCAGACTGACAGCTGGAGCTTCACCGAGTCGGGCTGCTTCTGATGAACCATCTCATGTGCATTTTGAATACAAGGACCATGTCCCCAACCTTCTTACAACCTGCTCCTCCAAAAGATGGATCGGTTAGTTGAGACCACGACCTGGAGATTAGGAAGGTGTACGCCCACTATCCTATGAACCTATAACTAGAGAAACTGTAGTAGTGGCCAGGAGCACCTAGCGATCCACATATCTGTAACCTGCATAGGACAACCGCATCTGGTGTCCGTGACTCAACTTAATCGTTGGCATATTTGTTAGGACAAGAGTGTTGTGTGGGTGTGCCCTTCAAATATAAAATATACCCTTATGGTGACTGATGGTTCTACCTCAGAGGCTCTCTTGAGCTGGACTCTTTCGCAAATACTGTCGTTCTCTGATGAAAGGAAACATTGAATGGCTCCTTATGACAGGAGCTTGTGATATTGCATGTCTGACTAATGGATAATGGGGGCCGGAGAGGGAGGGAGGGAGGAGTATAGAAGACAGCCCTACTCCTGTATGATGTACTCCTGCATGTGTGAGATCCAGACCAGAATGCTTTGAGTACTTTGAATCTGTTTTTGTTCCTGCCGTTGCGTGACGGAGTGCTCTGACACTAGGAGTAACAATCGCTATAAAAGACTGCTATGTGGTAAGAGTTGGACACTAACTGTATAACCTTTCTTTTTGTAGGTGCTGGAGATTTCAAAGTTTCTGCAAGTCCCATGTTCTACAGCCTTCTTGAGAAAACCATGAATGAGGTTGGTTGTTGTACGATCCTTTTACTTGGCTTACTGTGGACTACACGTTTATTAAAATAATGAAAGTTTACTAGAATCCTGTTTGAATGCTTATGCGGGTGGTACTGTGTAAACTGTAAATTTAATAATGTCACTTGATACAACTGCCATTCAAAAGCTCAGTTTCGGCCTGGTGTCATCTAGCTCTAGCAGTTAGATTTAACCCTGAAGATCATGGTGAAACTTATGAATGCAAGAATCGATTTGAAAAGTGAGCGATTACTAGGGAATAAGGAGGCTATTTGTGGGCTAATGTTCGAGGCATGTGGGCTGCTAAATTCATATCTTAGCATTAGATCGCCGCCTAGTGTTGGGCTCGGATGATCGCACATTGTTGTCCTGGAAGAGTCTTCGAAGTATCCTGAGATAGGTGGCTCCTCCCCTGGACTACAGTGCGCATGGGCATCGGCTCCATCCCCAGATTGTTTTTTTCCGCCATTGGGTTCGGATGTGGTCTCGACGTCTTACTGTCGGAACCAAGAAAAACTAACTTTTAGCGGCCAAAAGGCCTCGATTTTCTTGCGTCGGTATTGTCTGCGCACGGTCTCGAGTCTTCCGTCTCTTCGAGCCGGAATAAGCGGAGTTTTCTTCGCTCTCGGAACTTTGAGGCCTTCTCATCGCGACACGACTGCAAAACTTTTCGGACATGGAGCGGAGCCCGTTTAAGTACTGCCCGCTCTGTGGGTCCAAGTACCCACACATCGATCTACACCCCGTGTGTAACAAATGCCTTTCGCCTGACCACGACGACGGCAAGTGCAAGTTGTGTGCACAGTTCCGCTCAAAGAAGACTCTCAAGCTTCGGCGCGCGGTGCGCATGGAAGCTAAACAAGCGGCCCCGGATCCGGAGAACATCTTCGGCGACCAGGACGAAGAGGACCAGGGTCATCATCTCCAAATCTCCCCACCCGAGACGGAGGTCGAGGCGGATCCGAGAGACGACGACGGAGTCGCGGGTCAAGGCCTTGAATACGTCGACGAGGTAGGAGACGACGATGAGATTTATGGGGCCGCGGCAGACAGCTCGGGGGACGAGCTCTGCCCCGAAGGTTACGAGGATACCGACCGGGACACGGGATCGCCTGTCGGCCTTACCCAAGACCCGTTGCCGCAAGCCACAGCCCCGCCTTCGGGCCCGGCCACGGACTTACTTGCTGGGCAGACTGTTTCGAAACCGAAACCATCGGGATCGACAACACCTAAAATGGCCCACCCGAAAACGAAACCGAAACTTAAGGACTCGAGTGTCCCTAAGATGGCTGCCGTGCCGGTGAAAACGACGGTGCCCGCTACCCCATCGACTCCGTCGACCTCCGGTCTGCAGAAGTCGAAGAAGTCCGTCGATTCCGATGCTGCAAAATCGAAACCGACGCCAGAGGAGGGGTCCTCCAAAAAAGATGGTCAGCGGCTACGACGCCGTCCAAGCCCGCCAAAGTCGGCTCCAAGGAGGCTACGCAGGCACACGGAAAGAAGTCTGCGCCCCGACCACAGGAATCGGAGGCGGTAAAGACAGGCTCCGCGCCCAAAGCGCACAAGGCCCACAAGGACGTCGGATCCGAGGGAAAGATCAGACCATCCTCGTCAGCGCCGAAACAGACTGTGAGTGAGCCGTCCCTCATAGCCGAATCACTGCAAAGAATCAGGGAGAAGGCCTTTGCCCCGTCGGCTCCGATACCATCGCCGCAGCCGCAAAAGGACACTCCAGCGAAGCCCTCTGGGAAACTTCTCTTTATTTTGCCGCCGAAGGAGGCGCCGAAAGCATTTTCAACCAAATCGGCACCGAAACAGGTGATTTCTTCACCGACTGCCCCGCTTCCACGTCGGGTACTCGAATCAGAGGACGATTCAGAGCATTTCATCGACGCTGACACAGGCAAACTGACCCTCCTATAAGAGGAAAATCACTTCGGAGCCAGTGGACTCCTACGTCATCCCACTAAAGAAGAAGAGGGTGCCCCTTGACGCCTCAGGCCTCACGGAACCAATCCAGCCTCCTCCGAGACGGAGCCCTACTCCCTCCCCAGAACACTCTGCGGGTGAGGGGTATGATGAAGACGAGCAGTACAATTTCCCTATCAATGAACCTGATGCACAACCGGATTCCTATGATGACACTGGTGACCAGAACACCCAGGGTGTGGGGCAGGACCCGCATTGAAAAAAAGTACAGACCTGCACCTGCGGACCCCGCATACATCCGGGGACAATTGCCACTGGACTCTCTTGTGGTCGCCAATGCCAGGAAACGTGCCAACTCCCAGACAACGGGTGAAGCTCCTCCCCCGGATAAGGAGTCCAAAGTGCTAGAGGCAGGGGGCAAAAGAGTAGCTGCACAGGCATCAAACTTTTGGCGCATCGCCAATACACAGGCACTCTTGGCGCGTTACGATAGGGCGCACTACGACACCCTAGAACAGATTGTACAACACCTGCCTCCACAGTTCCAAGAAGCCACCCACCTGCTCATTGAGGAAGGAAAGCTAATCTCAAACGCAGCCATCAAGTGTGCACTTGACGCTGCGGACACAGCTGCTAGAGCTATCAACACTAGCGTTATGCTGAGACGACAAGCGTGGCTCCGCATCTCAGGGTTTAAACCGGATATTCAGACAACAATCCTTAATCAGCCAGTCAATCCTGATAGTCTGTTTGGTCCAGATGTTGACACCACCCTAGAGAAAATAAAGAAGGACACAAACTGCTAAGTCCATGGGGGCCCTGCAGTCACAACAGTTTCGTGGCAGCAATTTTCGTCGCTCAGGTGCACGTGGAGTCACCAGAGGACAAATGGGTCAACAATCCCAGTTCTCTAAAGGTGGGGCACAATCCTCGTTCACAAAACAGAACAAGGGAGGTTACAGAAATAACAGCAACAGAGGTCGCGGCAGAGGAAACAGCTCCCGCTCCTCTGCTCCAGCCAAACAGTGACTCTGTCACTGCCCCCCGACCACCTAACACCTGTCGGGGGGAGACTACAGCAGTTCCTGCCCGTCTGGAAAAACATCACCACAGACAGGTGGGTGCGACAACTAGTCCAGTATGGTTATTGCCTAGAGTTGAGGTCCACTCCACCCAACATCCCGCCAAGGCAAAGGCCTATGTCCGCAGAGCACTTGCTCTTATTGCAGCAGGAAGTAGTGGTGATGCTGCAAAAGGGAGCAATCGAGCTCGTGCCGGTGGGAGAGGAAGGCACGGGGGTTTATTCCCTGTACTTCCTTATTCCAAAGAAGGACGGATCTCTCAGACCCATTCTAGATCTACGTCCCCTCAACCTGTACATACTGTCAGAACATTTCCACATGCTTACACTGCAACAGATTCTTCCATTGCTAAACCAGGGAGATTTCTTAGCAACCTTAGATCTCAAGGATGCTTATTTCCACATTCCACTACACCCGTCACACAGGAAATACCTCAGGTTCACTATTCAGGGCAGGCACTACCAGTTCAAGGTCCTACCCTTCGGAGTCACCACAGTCCCGAGGGTGTTCACCAAGTGTCTGGCGACAGTAGCGGCGCACCTCAGGAGGCAGGGCATCCATGTCTACCCCTACCTAGACGACTGGCTCGTGCAAGCCAAGTCAGAGCAACAGTGCGCCGCAGACATGTCGTCTACAATTCACCTTCTTCACGATCTGGGTTTCTCCCTGAACTACCCAAAATCGCATCTTCAGCCGGCACATGTCCGGCAGTTCCTAGGTGCGACGATCAACACCCTGACGGCCATGGCTCAGCCAAACCAAGTCAGGATAGACAGCATGCAGGCTCTGATCCAAAGGTTCAGGCCACAACACTCGCTTCCAGCGAGAGTGTTCATGCAGTTGATAGGCATGATGGCCTCCTGCATCTTCATAGTCCCTCACGCACGGCTACATATGCGCCCGCTCCAGGAGTGCTTAGCGAATCAGTGGATACAGGCTCGTGGGCAATTGACAGACCTAGTGTTGGTTACCAGTCGGGCATACGACTCTCTGCATTGGTGGACTCCACACAACCTTTGCAAGGGCCGACTGTTCCAAGAGCCTGTGCCGCAGATTGTCCTGACAACGGACGCATCTCTCCAGGGATGGGGAGCTCATGTGCTCACTTACACAGTGCAGGGACTATGGACGACGCAGCAACAGAAGATGCACATCAACTATCTGGAACTGATGGCAATCTTCATGGCGCTCAAGTCCTTCATTGTACATCTGTGCAACAAAGTCGTGCTAGTCCGGACGGACAACATGACCGCGATGTACTACATTCAAAAGCAGGGAGGCACCCACTCGCCACAGCTGTCTCATCTGGCTCAGAGCATGTGGAAGTGGGCCATTCAGAGGAACATTTTCCTCATGGCAGAACACCTCCCAGGAAAGGACAATCAGATGGCGGATCTGCTCAGCAGGTACAGCCATCAAATGCACGAGTGGGAGTTACACCCATCTGTCCTCCACCCGTACTTCCAGCAGTGGGGTCATCCGGAGATAGACCTGTTTGCCACAAAAGAGAACGCAAAATGCCAACACTTTGCCGCCAGGTTCCCTCACCCACAGTCGCAGGGGAATGCGATATGGATGAACTGGTCAGGCAAATTTGCGTACGCTTTTCCGCCAGCCCCTCTAATACCGCTGGTCGCAAGAAAGCTAAGGCAGCACGAGATGACTCTCATCCTAGTTGCTCCAACGTGGGCGCGCCAGGCCTGGTACACCACGTTCCTCGAACTCTCAGTGGTGCCGCATCAAAGACTGCGCCTCACGCCCAGTCTTTTGACGCAGAACCATGGAGAAATTCAGCATCCAGATCCACAACAGCTCAACCTGGCGATCTGGCTCCTGAAGTCCTAGAGTTTGGATACCTTAACCTACCTCCGGAATGCATGAACATCATCAAGGAGGCGAGGAAACCAACTACTAGAGCATGCTATGCTGCAAAGTGGAAGCGTTTTGTCATTTACTGTACAGCCAATGACATCAACCCGCTAGATGCATCTATCCCCAACATCATCTGCTATCTGTTGCATCTTTACAAGTGCAATCTAGCGTACACTTCCATTCGGATACATCTATCCGCCATAGCGGCTTATCTCCAGAACAGGCAGCACCTCTCTGTCTTCAGAGTGCCCGCCATTAAAGCCTTCCTTGAAGGTCTGAAACGAGTCATTCCCCCAAGAACACTGCCAGCTCCGGTGTGGAACCTCAATGTCGTTCTCACCAGACTGATGGGACCACCATTTGAGCCACTGCACTCGTGTGAACTCCAGTTCCTTACGTGGAAAGTAGCTTTCCTTGTAGCTATTACGTCTCTGAGGCGTGTCAGTGAGCTGCAGGCGCTCACAATCCAAGAGCCATTCATTCAAATTCATCCAAATAGGGTAGTGCTACGCACTAACCCCAAATTCCTTCCGAAGGTGGTGTCACAGTTTCATCTAAACCAAACTATTGACTTACCAGCATTCTTTCAAAACCCGCAAACGGTGGCGGAAAGAATGCTCCATACCTTAGATGTACGGAGGGCGTTGATGTACTACATAGACAGAACGCAACCCTTTAGAAAAACAAAACAACTCTTTGTTGCCTTCGCACCACAACACAAAGGCAACCCGATTTCCAAGGCAGGGATAGCCAGATGGATTGTTAAGTGCATCCAGATATGTTATCAAAAAGCCAAGCGCACTTTAACAATACCCCCCAGAGCGCACTCCACACGCAAACTGGGGGCATCCATGGCTTTCCTAGGGAACATTCCTTTAGAGGATATTTGCAGAGCAGCCACGTGGGTTACACCACATACCTTTACAAAACACTACTGTGTTGATGTGCATTCCAAGCAGCAAGCTGCTGTAGGACAGGCTGTTCTGAAGACACTTTTTCAGGTTTCTGCAGCTGGCACGGGCAACCGCCGCTGATGGAGGGACTGCTATGTATTCTATGCTAAGATATGAATTTAGCAGCCCACATGCCTCGAACTGAATATGCTACTTACCAGTATGCATCTGTTCTTGGCATGTAGGGCTGCTAACATTCATATCGCCCGCCCTCCTCCCCGGTGCCTGTCGCAGCTGCAGATATACTATTGTATTTATTCATTAGCATGGACATCCTTTACACTTTTCACTCCATCTTCTGCCACAATGGCGAAAAACAATCTGGGGATGGAGCCGATGCCCATGCGCACTGTAGTCCAGGGGAGGAGCCACCTATCTCAGGATACTTCGAAGACTCTTCCAGGACAACAATGTGCGATCATCCGAGCCCAACACTAGGCGGCGATCTAATGCTAAGATATGAATGTTAGCAGCCCTACATGCCAAGAACAGATGCATACTGGTAAGTAGCATATTCATTTAGTCGCAAGGCCTTCAATCATGCTCATCAACATACAATCTTGTAACCTTTGGGAATAAGTGCGTACATTCTTGCAGGGGAAATGGCATGTCAAAAATACATGAATCTAAGTGAGGTTGCTACCCTTCTAGCAGCGAAGGACCGAATAAGAATGGTTCTCGCAGCTGCAGAGTAGTAACCGCAGTGGTAGTTCTTGGACATTCTACACCAGTTTGAATGTACGCACTAAAGACTGACTTACAGCCAAGATCGGCTATTCAAGGACAGGGGCCAGATCGTGCACACGCGTGTTCCATTGCGGAGCTTGGCAGCTTGTCCCCTCAACTCTTCAAATATGGGCATTTAACGCTGCAAAAAGGTTGTATGAATATCTTGAGGCCAAAGGGGTCTTACCACTAGAACGTCGTATTCACCAAATGAAACTGTTCTGCTTGGCGTCTACGAAGTACATTTTTACCAAATGCTAAAAAGAAGCTGTTCTTCGTGATTTAGCAACACCAGGGTGTAGTTTTCTTCTAAGATTACTCATTGCAATGTTAGCAGCTTACAAAAAAACCTTTCTGAAACCCTTTTCCATGTTCTGGTTGTCAATGTTGTTCTGGAAGGGATTAAGAAAGTTCACTTTCCCTTCTGGAGATCTACTACCTGGGAGTTGAATGTGTGTTCCCAATTACTGTGCCCCGCCCTTTGTGGGCCTACTCTTAAGGCATCTTTTTGGCATATGTCCAAAAAGATACTTTTTCTGCTAGCGATCTTTCTTTTATTTTTTTTTAACCTACACTTAGAATTAGTGATATCTAGGGCCTCTGTTGTATGTACCTTTTCACTGTATTTCGTAGAGGCAAAGTGGTTTTGAGCACCCACTCCAGCGGGTTTTCCCCCCCAAAGTTGTGCCTTATATTCTTATAATTCAAACGGTTTCCATTCCCATCTTTCAGAATCCTTTCATTCCAGCTGAAAAGGTTTTGCACTCCCTTGACTTTGAATAAAGGGTTCTAATGTTTACCTTGATAAAGCTAAAGGTGTCTGACAATATGGCCATCTGTTAGTTATGTATAATACTATACAAACTGGTTTGGCTGCTTCTACACAGTGTTTCTCATTGAATTGTTTCCCGGATTTTACTGTGGTACGTCAGTGCTATCGTGACTTTACCCAGTAGGGCCACAGCTAATTTTGCAAAGCTAGGGCAGCTACTGTGCCTTTATTACAAAAAGATTTGTTTACATGTATTTGTACAGCGGCCACTGGAAGGTCTGTACATACATTCACAAGGTACTAGTGTCTTGACACAGATTCCAGGGCATTACCCAGGTATGGCCTTGCTCTTGTGTAATCGATTTGGCTAGTGCACTTTTTTGCTGGCTGGAGTTTCGATCGTTCACAATGATAGGATGTAAATCTTTAGTGTTAAGTTCAGTTTCATAGACTGTAAACTGCTGAGTCAACATGGTTCCAGATGGTTCCCAGTCTCACTGAGAATCATGCCAGCTTGTGGATCAATGATGGCCGGAGAGCCACAGTTACCGCTAAGAAACTAGTTTCATTCAACGGCACACTGGAAAACAAAACTATCTACATTGGTACTGTGACTGTAGGACATCCTTCATATCACACTGGCATCATTATTAGCTTCACCTTACAGGGTTTTGTAGTAATGACCTGTCCTTTGTTTATACAGGTGAATGACCCACTGAATCAAGACCGGTCTATCTATACCATGGTCGGAGGCTCCATTTCTGACTGGGTGACGTCCATGTAAGTGTCTGTTCTAATGCTGTGTCATTTATTCAAGGAATGTCAAAGCAGTTTTATAGTGCTTGGATTTTGTGCGAATCGTATGTCCAGTAAATTACGGGCAAATGAAGTTGATGTTGTGGCTACAGAGCAGCCAAATAAACAATGTTACGTTGCCACGTTTTAGCTATCTTAATAGGGCCTTTGTAAAGTTAAATAGCAGTAAATACCGCTGTTGGTCATGTTCTTTGAAATAGTTTACTTTAACCTCCCTTGGTTACTTTCAGAGTTTTGTGCTCCTATTTATATATAGTGATGGGACGTTTATTCTTGTAACATCCCAACCCACTTGCCATGACTCCGTGGAAATCAAATGTGTGTTGCATTGCCGTCCTCCCACATGCACAAACATGGCTGGGTATTTCATTGGTGCTGGTACATTGCAGAGATGTCTCTTTAACCCACTCTGAATGCACTTGCTCACATAGATTTCCTCATCTGACTGCAGTGCCCTGCAGTCTGTTTCTGGGTAGCCTGTCCCTTTCTGGTGTGGAAGGAAGGCTTTTATTTTATTACATGAATAAAGTTAACAGAGCTCTCAAGTTGTTCCATGTCACTTATGACTCCTTCAGGTGATCCTGACTTACGTAATGAGTGTTAAAGGCAACTCGTAATGTGCTGTTGGCTGAAAAGACAGGATTTGCGGATGGTATGAGGTGCCATCCAACTGCATGGAAGCCATATGAAAAGTGAAATAAAATGTAGTCCTTTATCGTAGCATCTTCATATATAGTCGTGATTGTTGGGCTACCACTTTCTGCGGTTTAAGGAAAACTTAAAATTCAATATAAGTCTTTAGAATGATGTGCTCAGGGTGCCGTTGTCTATATGAGGTGCAGCACCTTTCCGAGTCCTATCTGAGGCTAGATGTTTTCTGAAATGTAAACTGATGTATGCTGGAGAGATCTTTTTAAACTACATTTGAAATGTTATGCAGCTTAACTTGAGTATGTTTGAGGGAAAGGTCTAGCCTGATAGGCTTACATTGGATAGCAGTGAAAATAAATGGATGTCCCCTTAAGGCTCCAGCAGCTTCAACTACCCATAATGCACTATAGCATTTGCCTCCCTCAATCACATTTTTTTTCTGGCTCCTGAGCGAAAGATCCCAGGACATCTGTAGGTTTTTTTAGAAATCCGATTTTCACACATGGTTTTAACTTAACATCAAGTGCGAGAACCTGTTTTTCTAATGATTTTAACCTGTTTTCTGTCAGTATGCCTTTATTTGTAAAGTGCTGTTCCTATGTTAGAAAGTCTGCCTCACAACCTCCAAATCGTGGTGTTTGATAGTTTTGGCTAGGAATCACATTTCTTAGTTGACTATGATGACAAAGGGCATTGAAAGATGGAGAAGGCGTCCAGCTCAGGGGCAGGAGAATAAAGAGTGCTAAGAAGTTGGTACCATGCTTCCAACACTCCGCCTGCTCCTCAGAAGACTCCCCGAGAGGTGTATATATGAGAGGAGGACCAGGATAAAGAATATCCACAATATCCGCATCGTTCTCACCGTCTCTCGTCCAACATCAGATTTCAACAAGAAACTCTGATTGATTGGTCATTCCTAAAACATTATCAGTCCAGGCTCTATGGACCGAAGTAGAAACCTTGTATCGCGTGCATTACCTGGATTTTACCAGTAGTCTACCTAGCACTCTTCTTTACTTTGCTGTAAACAGACCTCTTGATTCAGATAATCTGATAGAGATTTATAGCTGCAGATTCCTTACCTAAGAACATTCCCCAGGCGACAGGCTGGTTGTGGAAGTTTTTGAGAAGTGCCCCTGCATGCTGGTAGGTGGCGACATTGAATTCCACTACTGCGCCGTTGTCCTTGTTGGCGCCATCCGCTGCACTGACATCAGTTCTTTCCTTTCCATGCCAAAAGAGAGCGGATCTGTGAACAGCTGCCTTTAGTCACTTTTTGACTGGTTGTTTGTTACAGCTTTTTGTCTAACTTTTTTGAGAAATTTTTCTCCTGCTGTTACAAGACAAACAAAACAAATTCTACTGGTTTCAAACCATGTGGTGTCTGGTACAAGCAGTGGTCTGTGACAAGCCTACGGTTGGTTTGTGTGTGGTGCTTGGAGAGGCACCACGACTCCAAGACCTGCGAGGACTGCTGTGCCAAGCACTCCGGAGTCCACGAGGACATCCCTGTGACACTGAAGTACCCAGTTCAGTTTACGGAGCTACATTTGGATTTGGTGTTCTCGTTCAAAACAGTCTGGTATGTCCACTGCAAGAAGAAATCAAAGAAGTTGAAAAGATGTTCGGCTTTGCCACGCTTGTGTAAGTCACTGGGGCAGGAGCACTCACATTCCAGACCATGTGCTTCAGCAGAGCTGGAGAGCTGGTCCACTCCACGCTTCCCTGACTTCCCTAGAGCCCGTACGACCCTGCTCAGTTGAAAGAATTTTGATGCCATGCACCTCCTACTTGGGCAGCCTGCCCCTCTAGGGGGCCTTTGGGCCCCAACGGCTCAGGAGGGGCCCTCACTGGCGGGTACGCCTTCTGAGCCAGTTGGGACCCATTGATCCAGAGCGGAGCCGCCTGCAACAGACCTTCCGAGGCACCCACTCTAGTACCACCTCTCCATGGCGGCATTGTCCTCAAAGTCATTATGACTCTGACCTGGAGCCTGATAGGTGTTGTCAGACGCTGGTTCTGACGCCGATTGGGACCAAGCCCTCCAGGTAGAAGCCAGTGCCTTTCATTCGACAGGCTTAAAGAGGGAGCCTAAAGGGGGGGCATCGAGGACACTTATGGATACCAGCATCCCCCTACATAAGACCGAGGACAACTGGTATGATGAACTGGCAGATGCCAGCGGCGGATGGGAGGGGGGGGGGGGCTAGGTTTAGACACCTCACTAGTTCTTCTGGAAAGTTACGACTTGGCCATGGTATTGCTGATACATGGTATTACTGATTGAGTACCAGCTTACCCTCTCATACTTGTTTGTTCCCCTGGGCTAGCAAGCTGGCCTCCCCTTCAACTGCCACTACCAAGTCCTCCACCTTAGCCGGAGTCTTGGACGTTATCACCATGGCTCTTGAATAAGTGGTTTTTTTTTTCAACTAGCTATTCCTTCAGATAGTAGAGCGAGAAAGCCACGCACAAGCAAGGGCAGAATCTATTAACCACCACAAAAGTCTTAATTTTGGCTGCATAAGCATGTTACAGACTCCTGGTCTTTAGAAATATATCCCTAGTCATCTAACTGATTCTAGAATATTTTATCCCAGTATAAACTTGCTTTCTCCAGCATTTGCCACTAAAGATTCTAACTAGTGTACATTTCTCCTCTCATCCCTCTTCACCCCTGTGACTAACTGTGAGATCTAAGCCATTGTTTTCTCATTCTCTTGTCTGGACCTTCTCTCGTTCTCCAGCATTGGATATTTTATAGAATGGTCCCAGTTTTCAGACTGTAAATCCTCCGTGCTCCATGTTAATGCAGCTGTATTTCCAGACCGTGAAATAATGTTGGAAAATAACTTGGCCAACATGCATCACTTTCATTTCAGTGTGGGTACTAAACTCTGGCCAATGTGTACGAGCAACCATGAGCTCCATCTTCACACAGAGGCTCAGCTGCTCTGTTTGTACCACAATCCAGTTTGAGAGTGAGAGTGGCAGGTAAATGACTCTGCATTGGATCTTTCATAGTCAAATGTTTGAAAAATGACTACATAAAAGAACAATGAATGGCAGTCTTGCTTACCATCTGATGGGCGTAAAAGACTATTCTTCCCCTCATGTAGACAGGAGAGACCCAAAAAAGCACAAGTCCCCATCCTGATTCTTATTGTGGCAGAAATAGTGCTGCAAAGTGTAAGCCTGGGCACTCAAGTAATGGTCTTCTAAGGAGCTACCTTTGCTGATCCAAAACATTTTCGTGAGTGTTTTACTGTAAACGAATAGCCCTATTTAAACAGGCCAAGGGAACCTTTTTGCCTACACAGCCCTGCTGGCTACATTGGCTTATACGGTCATTTGGGCATCAGTCTTTGCAGCATTGAGCCTTGCTTCAGCAGTGCCAAATGCGAAGCACCTTATTGTGCCTGGCTGTTGCAGCCTTGCTTTGAGATCACCCTAGACTGTGCCACTTCAGATGACCTTGTTAAATGTGTTCTTGCTGTTTAAACATTGATCCCAAGCTTTTCAACTGGTCAAGCTTCAAGCATGTGGGCCGGTGGAATAAACCAATGCCGGGGCATTGTAGTTACAGGTATTTAACTTTGTCTTCAGTAAGAGGCCTTCCCCCAGATTCATAATTAGCTTGGCTACCTTATTTCTCTTTATATGGGAAATTAATTTGAAATTTCTACCTGAGGGCTGGTGTCTGACCCAAAAGAGCCCAAATTTCTTGGAGGGTTTGCTGAGGCTGTTTCTTTCAAACTATTGAATTCTGGGAAGAGGTGGAAGAAAATGTTAGACGTTTTTGAATAAATGGTGGTGGGGAGCCATTTTAAGGTTATGAAACGGAGGAGGAGCGTTTGATGGAGAACCACTTTTACATGTAAGTATCCTGTCTCGCGTTTTCAGAAGCAGTTTGTCCCATTCATTTAGTTCCCTGCTCTCCGTTTGCTAAGTATAACGTTTTATGTTCCCCCTGTGCTCTTTGTATTGCACTGCACTTGTTTGTTATTGTTGCATTTTCAGTGTTGTGATTCAATTTTCTTTGACAGTCATATCAACCACTTATTTTCCCAACAGCGCTTCACCGCTCACGATGGACAATGCGGCATATCCATTTCTTGCTTCCTCTGGAATCCCAGCTGTTTCCTTCAGCTTTCAAAAGGTAGTTATTGACTGTCTACGTTCTTTCAGACTCTTGTGCCTGCTCTGAATTTACTCTGGTGCTTTGTCTACACAATGCTAAATCCATAGGTTTCACTTCTCACATCAACCAGTTTAATATTCTTGCAAACTCCCCAGTACCCATCTATTTCTGAAGCCGAATATAAAGGCTGTGCTCCACAGAAATGTATTTGGTGCCTGCCACTGTCGGGTATGATTTACACCATTCACAAGTGTAGGTCAGTAACACATGAAGCATGACTCTGTGGGAATCATTCAAGGGAAGGCAGTGAGAGGGATTTGAACACATAGTAAGAGAAGAGCTTTTGGTGAGGTACGTAACCAGGTGATGGCACTGTCATGTAAGCCTAAAGATTAGTTCTTTAAAGGAGAAGAAACTGTATACTTCTCTAAAAGACAAGTGAACACTAGGTCTGAGCCACCTACGCCACCTCAAGTGTGGCATTCCTTCAAAAAACTATCTGCAGTTCCACCTGCTGGACAAACCGTCATGAGAGACTCACCGTCACGAGACCATCGTTGTCGACTAAGAAATCCACTGCGTGTTCGGCGTCGCTGACCCAGTACCCACTCTCTCTGCCTTCAGTTGCTCCTCGACAACCTTCTCGTTGACGACCCGATCTGCCTAACTCATTGATTCTCAAAGTCACCGTAGCTCCGTCGACTACGGCACTTCCGCCAATGTCTTCAACTTTGACCACTTTAATGTCCCGTCCGACCTTCTCCATTGTTTTGCCGTCGTTAATCACATCCCTGTCAAAGAAAGACATTTGACCCCAGAGCACACCTCCCGCAGTAAGATGTCCCCACTGCTTCCATCCCAGCTGTTAGAGGAGGAAGACTGAGGATTCAGGTCCTTTTTGGTATACTCCTAGCCCTTTCAGAAATCTAAGTCCAGTGCCAAGACGAGGAAAATGATGATAAATATGAGGGTCAAGGTTATTACAACCCTCTGAAGCAGTATCAGGAGGAAATGGTATGCCTGCCTTACTCACTTGTTACAGATTCACAATTTATGCTTCCTGATTGTAGCAAGCTTTATCCTCGAACGCCTGCTACCACAATACCAGTCTCTCCACCAGCAAAGCCTCTACTATTACCTCCATCTACTCTGCAACAAACACCTCTAGTATTGCCTATTTCAGTCCGCCATACACCACAACCTACTCTTTGCAACCCTGCAACTTCCGATAACTACAGGGAAGATGGTGAGCTCTGTGAACCGCCACCAAGAATGGGATGATTATCTCATACCCACACCAGAGTCTTTCTCCAGTTTCAGTGGATTCCCCACCCGAAGACATTGTGGGTTTCCACAACATGCTTGAATGAGCAGCAAAGCGGTTTGGTTTCTATGCCCACTGCGCAGACTGCTTTCCTTATGATGTTAAAAAACCTTTTCGGAAGATCATAAGTTTGATGCCCATTGTAGGCTACATCTGGGAAGAGGGCGTAAAAGTCATGATGACTCCAGCCACCTTAATTGCAGTCCTTCCCTACGTGGATCAAAAAATACAAAGCTCCAGAAGACGCTCCTGCTTGCTTGACTGGTCACCCAATGCCTGATTCTGTTATCTTGCAGACACAGCGCGGATCAAAAAACCCATCCGCACCAAACACAGCGCCTCCGGACAATGAAGGTAGAGGTCTTGACAACAAAGGAAAAAGATTTTAATCCGTGTCTGCGCTTAGTTACAGCAGCAAATTCACATGCTGTTCTGGGTTATGATCGCCAAATGTGATTCTATTCCTGTTTCTTTAAGGTCTGTAAAAAGTTCAAACAATGGCAGCCAATCTTAGACATGAAGAATTTCAACACCTATCTAAAAAAACAGTCCTCGCCCATGGTGAACTTTACAAGTCCTTCTTTTACTCTTAAATCAAAATTAAATGTCTTCCTTAAGATTCATATTTCCACATCCCCGTCCACCCATCCTACAGTAAGTTCCTACGATTTACAATAGCCAGGAGCCATTGCATGTTCAGAGTCTTTCCTTTTGTCCTAAAATTTTCCCCTCTGATGTTTACGAAGTGCTTGGCTCCGGTAGCATTTTTCCTAAGAAAAGACACCAAGTGTCCCTTGTATTTGGGCAATTGGTTAGTCAAGGCGCCTTCCATTTACGCAGCATGGGCATCAATGGCGGTCTGTTCAACATGCTAGGTCTCACCCTGAATCCAGAAAAGTCAGTCTTTCAGCCTTCAAAAACAATCCCATTCCTGTGGCCAGCGCTAGTCACAGTGCTCAACAAAACATAGCCTTCTCTGGGGAGACTATTAAAACGAATGCCCTTAGCAGAACTGATACAAAAAGTCTTTCAATTCACCTTTACAAATCCCTATTGAGAAGTCATTGTGCATCCCCCTGGTGCCATTCTGCCGTCAAAGGATGCATCCCCTCCAGGAGGAACAAGACAAGCAGTGCCTCTGGGCAGCGTGATCGTTCAACTACCTACCTGCCATCACTCTAGTTATGGTCCATGCCCCATCATGGTGGACGCATTGAAAAGTCTGTCAGTCAGTCTCTCCTTCCTAGCCATACCTTCACCGCTTGTCATAACTACGGACTCCTCCCTCGAAGGATGGGGAGAAGATGTTCTGGACTTGCAAGTCAATGCCAGGTCGTAAAAGCCTCAATTCTGTCATATCAAGTTGGAAATCAAGGCAGTCCATCTTGCATTATAGGCTTGCCTATCTAGAATAAGGAACTCAGCTGTACCAATCCAGACGGACAATACAACCACGATGCACTAAATCGGCAAGCAAGGCGGAAAAAGATCACGCCGCCTCTCTCGAGGCGCAGTGCACCTGGGAGTGGGATATCCACACCGGTGTGTCCCTCTTAGCAGACCATGTCCCCGGAAACCTTAACACAATAGCAGACACACTAAGCGGACTAAGGTCCTCTTGTCACGAATAGGAACAGGATAAGCAAACTGTCAACAGCATCTTACTCAAGTGGGGCAAGCCAAGTCCCAACCTCTTTGCGACTCCCCAGAGCAAATGCTGGTTCTGGTCAAGTTGGCATCATCATGGGGGTGGGGAAAGCATTTTCAGTGGCATGGTCCAGAATCTTTGCCTATGCCTTTCCTCCCATTCCTCTTCTCCCAAGAATCCTTATGAAGATGAAGCCCGTAACTGTGCATAATGATCCTCCAAGCCCCTTCCTGGCAATGCCAACACTGGTTTATAGAGTTCAATCTTCTCTTGGAGAAACCTCACATTGATTTGAAACGGATAGCATCTCTTAACTATGTCCTAGAGCAAAGTGTTGCGCCTGGATCTCAAATCCCTTCCTTTATTGGCCTGCGTCCTGAGCACAATGAGTGTGCCCGTCTGAACAAATCTCCGACTGTACAGATACTATCTAGAGCCAGATTGAAGAGTACTAACAAGACCTATAGCTTAAGTGGAAGCGTTTTTGCATTTGGTTCCAGCAAGCTAACGTACATCCGCTCTCCTTCACCTCAAAACACTCTACCTGATCTACTGTTCATGCCAATGTCTGGATTAGCGCACACATCCATCATGGTCTACTTGTAACATGTCTCCTGCTATAGGAGATAGTCTACCGTGCCTTCCTTATGGTCCACTAGCATTAAGCAATTCCTCAAAGGGCTGTTAAGAGTGTTTCCACCTGGTGAGACCACCTCCACCTCCACTGCTCTGGCAGCTCAATGTTGTCCTCTTACAGCTTATAAAACACCTGTTCGAATCCATTCTCAGAGCTGATCTGAAGTTAATTTCTTGGAAAGTGGCTCGACTCGCAGCTTTAACGTCTGCCAGGCGAGTGAGCAAAATTCACTCGCCCCATTCAGGAACCTTTCCTAGAACGTTTAGAACTATTGTCGTTCTCTCCAATGGGATACTTATCCAAAGTCCTAACCTCTGAAAAGTCCTTCTCACATGCGGGGACCCCAGAGCACATATAAAATATATTATGTTTGTTTGAACACTTAAAAGTACGAAGTTTTGTTATCAAAACATATACACGCAGCCTACCAAAAATAGGCTAAAATTGCATTGAATTACTCATTTAAAATAACCCTATAAATCTAGCATTTCTATAACCTAGACCATTCATACCTTAAATTTTAAAATACAGCCTTTATTTGAAAGGGACAAGGCAAGTGAATAGAAGGCTTTGTAAGCCAATAGGCTGGATTGAAAACCATAACCGCTTAAACTACCACTGTGCCTTTAAGACCTCCCTAATCCCATCATGCCCCACAGGTGACAATTAGGCCAGTTATTTTTCTTTTCTGGCTCCTTCTGTGAGGATCCTGAAGTACTGAGCTCTTTTATTTTGACTTTTTTCAGTCAAAAAGTGGCTATCCAGAGACTTTTTTTGTCAGTTTAGTGCTTTATGTCCTTTGAACCTTTTTTCGGACTAGATTTAACATCACAAAATGCTCTTTTTTTTTTTATCAATAAATGCCCTTGCTGTGTGCACAAAGATGGCAAAATCAAATCCACACTTAGCATAGTGTTTGCCATCCTCTCAAAATCCTGAGTTATGCTACTAATGTCAACAGCTGTCTAGAAGAACTTTAAGTGATAGAAAAGATTAGTCTCCATGCCTTGTAGCAAAGAGGAAAGATACCACCTTCAAGTGGTCTCAGCGAATCTCAAATCCCCCTCAAAAAGCTCTCCTCTCGAGGTAGATCTCTGCCCAAGGGAAGAATGGGGAAAAACGAAAACCACATTTGACGTAGAGAGGTAGGAGATGGATATTGCGGTAAATACTGGTGTGTTTCCCATCGGCATTAACATCCTCATCTGAGCATTGGCCCAAACATACATTGAAGTCTAAGCACCCGACTGTCAGGGGAAATTGTCGTCTAGGTTGTCATTGGCAGTCCCGTCAACCAGGAGAGAACCTAAATTTAGGCCACCTGCATTTCCGTAAGGGCGTGAAAGGGACCTCGCGCAGTAATCTCGGTTTCCTCATCATATCAGATTGACGTTGAAACAGTCAGCTAAAGGTTCAACGTAGATCCCATCATCCCCACAGCACACGCCTGCTCAACGGCAACACCACCATTCGACGTCTTAGCCGTCACGCCACTGGTCAATGTCGACACAGGTGCAGCACACCTGGCTCGCTGTCAAGGCAACGTGGAGACCCTCTTCGATGTCAAAGTGCAACTTCTCTGTGTGGTCTTGAGGACCTAAATCAACGTCTGCACCCAGGCGGTCGACGTTGCGGGGTAGATCTTAGTCTCCTGGCAACGACAGTGCAAGTTTCATCAGGGGGATCTTCAGCTCCTCAAACGGGACACACCGATAAACCGCTCACCACGGAGGCTTCATAGTGTAAAGGAATGGAAAATGCCACATTGCAGTCCAGGTTGGGATATTCCCAAACCTACTCTCCTAGAGTATCAGCGGGCACACCTTCATCAGATCTACCCCCAAGTCCATCAGGGAGACTGGTTGTTCGCCATCGACCTCAAGGATCCCTACTTCCACATCTCGCTTATCAGAACACAGGAAGTATCCAAGCACTACCAGTACAAGATTTTGCCCTTCAGGTAACGAGGAGAATGACACCTGTCGTCTACCTCTATTCAGAAGACTGGCTCATCAAAAGTCCCTCATCTTCTCGCCCAGCAGCATCTCCAAACCTGCATCCAAGTGCAGCAATGGTTGGGATTACAAATCAACTTTAGGAAATCCACCCTCAACCCTACGCTGGCAATTCACTACTTAAGAACTGTACGGGACACCGAAAAGGCACAAGTGTTTACTGCGGAGGAGCGGTCATCCTCCATAAACAATAAGTGCAGGTTTCTCCTCCACAGTCCTTCTCTGTCGGCCAGACAATTGGCTTCTCTACTGCGATCCATGGCGTCCTGCATCCACATTGTTCCCAATGCCAGGTTTTTCATGTGGCCTCTTCAGCAAGCATTGGAAGACCAGTGGTCGCAATTTTCGGGCCTTTGAGAAAAGACAGTGATCCTCTCCCAGATGGTGAAAGACTCGGTTGGTGGATGAAGCATCCTCATTCAGTGGGGGACACCTCTGGTAAACCCTTATCTGCCTTTTATAGCAACCCCTTATCCGCGTTTTCTGGCTCATCTTGAACATTGAACCCTCTCCTTTACGTCGTAGTGCACCAAGAGGGAGATGGTAAAGTCCAAAAAGGTGTTCTATGAGTACTCCTCATGGGGGACCTCATTACTCCATACCTCTTAGGCTGCAGCCTAGTAGGCTTTATAGTACTTATTTTCGCTCACCTTTCCTTTTAAAAAGGTTTGATAGTTTTCTTGTCCATTCACTAAGTGTTGTGGACTTATCTGTATTTATGGGTTTTTTTTTATATAAAAAAGAAATGAATTTTGACCTATATACCATTTTATAACCTGACAGAAGTAATCTCTTATAAAATTGGCTTATAAAAAAGTCTGTGCGATTGGTGGGATACGTCCGTCTGGCTTCAAGCCCCAAGTGAAGCCAAAGACGAGAATCTTTGGGGTTGGCTGGTTTGACCGTCAAACCCCAGTTCTGAGAGACTAGGGCCAATGCACTCAAATGCCCCTGAAGCACAGACTAGTCTTCAAAAGATGAATCGGGCCTTGAACCCATGCCCAAAAGGGTTGGCCTCTGCAGCTATCCCTCAACACTGTCCACCTTTCAATATCAACGCCTCTCCTGTTTTCACCCTGACCCACTGCTCACTGACCTAGATACTGGGAATCCCTATTCCCCACAGGACCCTTCTGATCCCTTCAGACCAGGGGAGGGAGAGAGCTCCAACCCTGTACCACGAGGATCCAGATCTCGACCCCCTACACCACCAATGTCTTGTTGCCAGTCAATACCAACACCCGCTTTGGCTTAATACAACAGGGGGCCCAACACCAACTTGATATGCACGAAGTTCAGGCAGCCTACTATACAAGACCCTCTCCAAA
This sequence comes from Lissotriton helveticus, assembly GCF_964261635.1. NCBI lineage: Eukaryota > Metazoa > Chordata > Amphibia > Caudata > Salamandridae > Lissotriton > Lissotriton helveticus. The sequence continues at coordinate 30,011,300 of NC_136072.1, forward strand.
ACAGAGCGCACATTACACTATCTCCCCATGTTAGAGAGCATTCTTCTATCAGCCACAGATCATTTTAAAGAGCCCATTAAAGCTGAGCACTTTTGAATAAAGTGATTTTTTTTAAGAAAAAGCGCTTTTTTCTTTTTTTCTTTTTTTTCTTTTTTTTTTTGTTATTATTTTTTTTTATAAGAAATGCCCGATAGCCTTTAGAGGCTTTTTCTGGTAAATTGTTTAGTTTTCTTAAGAAAAAAAACCTTTTACAAACCTTTTAGAAATTAAGAGGTGATGTAACTGCAGCCTTTAGATGCAGGTAAACTGACCATGCTCCTCCAAGGAAGCACACTGTACCGTTATCCCATCCTGACATGTAGATGAAGTTTCTCATTTCTATAACCTGGACTGGGGGCTTGTCTCTAAAAAAAAAAAAAAAAAAAATCCAAACCTAAGTATTTAACTCAAGCTCTTTTAAGGCTTAGTTTTCCTTTTGCCACCCTGGAACTTCCTAGTTCGACTCTTTAACTGAGTCAATACGGACTTTGGAAACTCCAAGCATATGAACGGTTATAATCAAGCCAAACGTCCATGAGGGCTCTGTTTCTCATCTAGAGGGTAAGTTGTGTGCATTTGATGAAATGAAAAGGTTCCCAAGTTGCAAGAGCCTGTTTGCACAAATACAGACAGATTGTATGGAATCACTGTTGGGTCTGAGGCCCCCTACCCCCATTATTCCATAGCAAGCTGCCATTCATTGGGTTATTTGGACTCCCAGCCTTATAACTCCTTGGCTCCTCTGGTGACTTCTAGGTACAGAAACCATGGAATATACTGCACGGCTATCAGGTTGCATCAATGCTGTGATATTAACCTGTTCATGAAGCATTTCTAATTGTATCAGAGCACCCAATTGTGACCCTGTGTTTGCTTTGCAGACTAACAAACTATGCAGCATTTTAAACACCAACAAGGACACTTTGGAAAACCTGCAGCGATGCATTCTGAACCTGGAAAGCTTGTGCCGGGCAGCCGCAGAGGTAGCGGGCCAGATGATCGTCCGCCTCACCCATGACCATGAGCTGCCACTGGACTATGAGCGCTACACTGATGAAATCCTAAGCTTTGTGAAGGATCTTCGGCAATACAGGCAAGATCTGACTGTAAGTTCCTGAGCACCACTAACCTCGTATAGAGCTATCTTAAGGTGCACAATATGCTAATGAATGCCAATGTGGAAGAACCTTTCACAGCATTTTATTTCTCAGATATTTATTGCAAAGCAGTACACTTCATTTCATATCTAAGACTATTTAAAATCTTTATTCAGTCATTTGATGTTTTGCAGGTTGCTTTGAATAAATATTGATACTTTGCTCTCCTAGTTCGCTTGTGCTTTTTAGATTGAATATCTTTTAATCCAAGCAATGTCTTGAACATCTTAGTTTTTCATTATTTCAGTGCCACCTTCAGTATACCATAAGGCCTTTATCCCCAAATCAGCCTCAGTTATAACAAGTACAGAAGTAAGTTACTTACTGCAGGAAGTTGGCTCTTTATGTGATTTATCAATAATCTGATGTACCTTGTTGAGTTCAGAGGCTCCCTTACTAGTGGACAGGGCTGGCTATGCAATCCCAAAGTGCTCTGTTCAGGGGTAGTGTGGTCGAGCAGCCTTAGGCTTAACACACAGGAGTGTAAGACATTTGCAAATACACACAATGATTAATAGATGACACGACCAGACGCACACCAATTTATAAAAATAGCAAGCATCTTCATATGTTTAGGCATCAAAGAAAAAACTTTCAAAATAAGTACATTTTTAAATAGGAATTCTTTTCACTTTAAAAAGTGGACACTCAGTGACATTTCTGAGTTCTGCAATGTTATCCTATGGAAGAAAGAACAAGTTCTGCAAACCGGTATAGTACATTCCCCACTGGCATTTTCTGTTAACACTGCTACCCTTTGGCTTTCCCAGCACCCCTTGGATGTTTACCAAGGTGATGGCAGTGGTTGCAGATCCGGAGTGCCAGTCTTCCACGTATCTCGACAACTGGCTGTTGAAGGCAGGCTTGCCCCGGGCTGTCGTCTCAGACCTCCTGCATTTGCTGAGGTTCCCCATCAACGTGCCTAAGTCACACATTCCTCCCTCTCAAACAATCCCTTTCATCGGAGCTGCTCTGGACAAAGTGCATTTTCGGGCCTATCCTCTCGAGTGGCGACAGACAAGGATACCGATGTTCCATCCTCTATCCTGGATTTCAGAGAGAATGAGGCTTCTGGGCCTCATGGCCTCCTGGATCCTGCAAGTGACACATCCCAGATGACATATGCGGACTCTGCTGTCAGACCTGGAGTTCCAGTGGGCGCAGCATCGAGGTATTCTCTGACATGGTCCAGATCTTGAAGGGAACTGTACCAAACATGCGGTGGTGGCAGACAGACCGTGATTGATTCAGAGGCAGACCCCTTTCCCCTACCCAAACCAGATCACACAGTAGTGACAGATGCCTCACTCCTGGAATGGGGCGGCCATCATGGGAGAGGTGGTGACCAGAGGACTGAGGTCCCGGCGGAATCCCGACTCCACGCCACCCTGCTGGCGCTCAGAGTGATTCCATTTTTGTGGGGTCGTGGACCCTTTGTCAATAGGCCCTGCATCTCTGGACATGGCTGGGACAGAAGGGCACATCCCTGGTGGTTCAACATCAGGTAGATTCTCTGAAAGCCAGGGCTGACAAACTCACCCATTCCTGTCAACTCTACGCCTTCTTACATGAAGATTGAGTGGTGGCAGTTGATATCATTCGACTTCCCTCCAGAAAGTTTGTAATGTTTTGACAGCCAATCGTCCCTCCACCTAGACAGTGTACGCCTGCCTGTGGAACTGATTTGTAAAATATTGTATAGAAAGGTTCATTGATCATTCTTCTGCTTCTTTCTCAAGTTTTGCTTTTTATTTTGACCCTTGCTCAGCAGGGCTCTGCTCTGGGCCTTCTAAAAGGGCTCCTTTCCGCCTTCTTATGTCTGACAGACCAACCTTCATTATTTAAATCCCTCATTGTAAATAGAGTTGTCAAATGTCTTGTACACATGTTCCCACCTTCCCATTTCATTATGTTTCAGTGGGACCTTAATGTGGTTCTCACCTTCCTAATGTGTGCTGCATTCGAACCGCTGCCCCCTCCAGCTGCTTACCATCAAGTCAGCTGCCTTAGTTACTATAGCATCTGCCAAGAGAGTGAGTGAATAGCAGGCATTGTCATCTAAGCCTAGTTATCGGACAGTATCTCCAGACAAGTTAGTGCTTCGCACTAGGCCCCCTTTCCTCCCAAAAGTGGTGACCCCTTTCCATGTAGGACAATCTGTCGTCTTGCCCACTTTCTACACTCCTTCGCATCCCTCTAAGGAAGGGAAACGACTCCACTGTCTGGACCCAAATAGAGCATTGTCGTTCTACCTTGACCACACTAAAGAGTTCCAGGTGGGTGAACAACTCTTGCCCCAGTATTGGAACTTACATAGATTCCCATGCTTTGTATCATTCCCCGTCGTCGGAATGGGAGCCTCGGTAAATAAAAAATACCATAGTAGTAAGCACAAAGTGAAAAAATAGGCCTAGGCCTCATCTCATTTTGTAGCTTATCCACCTCCTTTTTGTAAAAGAGACCAAATTCTAGCAGTAGCCAATCTGAGTAGCCTCACCCCATAGAACCTTCCTGAGAGAGCCTCAGAGCCTCATATTTTCGTAGCCGTTGTGAACAGCAACATCATTGGATAATAAGGCTGAGCTTTCCCAGGGGAGGAGGGTGGGCGCATGGGAATCTATGAAAGTTACCAATACTGAGGAACCAAAGTTACAGGTGAGTAACTTGTTTTCTTGCCCCAGTATTGGAACTTTAATAGATTCCCATGCTTTGTATCAGAATAGCTAGCAGTAAAGCGAAAAGCATATTTTGTAATATATGTATCTGTAAATGTCATACGTAATCCTGATAAGAAAACAGACCACATTTGCGTCACAAAGCAGAACAATAAGTAACACAAAATATGCAATATAGGAAGGCGGGACAGTAAGGAAATCTCACCGACTTATTGGAAAAGGTTCCTCAAGACCGCCTGGCCCACTACCGCATCCTTTCACAGAAGAATCCAAGCAGTAGTGGCGAGTGAAGGTGTGGACACTGCTCCATGTCGCCGCTCTACATATGTCCTTGATCGGGACACCTGAGAAGAGAGCCAGCGATGAAGCCATTGATCTCTTAGAATGAGCACGAACTGCTCGCTGAAGAGGTTTCCCCGCTTCTCGATGGCAAAACTGGATTGCACTGGATATCCAGCGGGAAATGCAGGATTTAGAAATTGGACAACCCTTACGTGGAGCACTGTATGAAACAAAAAGCTGGGAAGATTTCCTGAACAGTCTTGTGCGCTCCAAGTAGAACTTGAGACATCTGTGAATGTCCAAAGAATGCAAAGCCCCCTCTGCTGGCATGGAGGGCCGCGGGAAGAAGGACTTTAAGATCACCGGCTCATTCAGATGAAATTCTGAAGGGACTTTAGGAATAAATTTAGGATTTGTTCGTAGGATGAGAACATCATTTTTAAATTGTAGAAAAGGTTCCTCAATTGTGAAAGCCTGGAGCTCACTAATCCTTCTAGCCGATGTCTGGGCCAAGAGAAGAGCCAGTTTCCATGAAACAAACTTCATGTCCGCCCTATGAATAGGCTCAAATGGGGCCTTCATTAGATGTGACAGTACCAAGTTAAGATGCCAGGCTGGCGGTGGAGGCCGGACTGGTGGAAAAACCCTGAACAAACCTTTCAGGAATTGTTTAATGATCCTTGCAGACCAAAGGGAAGGACCTGATGATGATCGTCTAAATCTAGACATGGCCGCTAGATGTAATTTTATAGAAGAATGAGCCAATCCAGATTTTGCAAGAGAGAGGATGTAAGGCAAGAGTTGGTGTGGTGCAGAAGTATATGGATGTAGACCTTGTCTCTGACACCAAAGGCAGAATTTCTTCCACTTTGCCCGATAGGTCTTATTCGTACTAGGCGCTCGGGCCCGAGCCAAAATGTCTTTGCATTCTCCTGAAAGATTTAAACCCTGGACCTCTCTGAACTCAGGAGCCACGCTGTCAATTGAAGTGACTTCAGGTCTGGATGCAGAACCTGCCAGTGAGCCATTGTTAACAGTGATGGAACAGGACGCAGGAGAATCGGTGGATCTTGGGAGAGAAGAAGAAGCTCTGTGTACCAAAACTGCCTGGGCCATGCTGGTGCAATCAGAATCATTCTGCACGGCTCCGCCTTGAGCTTGCGGATCAGTCCCGGGATTAGCGGAATAGGAGGAAAGGCGTAAACAAATGCGCCATACCAGGCAATCGAAAGCGCATTCCCAAGGATCCCTGATGGTGAATCCTGCTTGCTTAGGACTGGCATTCGGCGTTCTGAGGAGTCGCAAACAGATCGATGGTTGGGGTCCCCCAACGATGAAACAGTTCGTTCAGAATGGTCTGATCTAGTTCCCATTCGTGGCTGATATTCCTTTGGTGACTCAAAGCGTCTGCTGTGGCATCGAGTGTGCCCGCCAGATGTTCCGCTGATAGAGTGATATTGTGTTGGATCACCCAATTCCAAAGCCTCTGTGCTTCCTTCGACAGGGTGCAAGATCTCGTTCCGCCCTGCTTGTTTATGTAGTGCATGGCCGTGGTGTTGTCTGTACGAACCAGCACGGCACAGTTGCGGATCCTCGGAAGGAAAGCCTGTAAGGCTAGACGAATGTAGAGAAAATTTCTTCCCTTGGTAAACCGTTCACAAAAAAAGGGGGGGTACCCCAGACTAAATATCTGAGCCCACCCAATCAAGGAATCACTGCGTTACTTTACTGACTAATACACTTCAGCAACTGTAGTAAAATTCATTGTTAATTATAAAAAATATATTTGTACAAATACAATCAATTAAAAACAATACGTGCCAGATCAATTTCTTTAAAATTTCACAAAATGAAACATCCACTCTGTGATACACATCAATTCAAAATATAATCAATTGGCATTTGACATTTAGTAAAACTTAGAAATAAGAAAAAGGGGAAGGAGAGACCTACAAAAGACAGTCAGCTTGTCAATAGATTTTGCACGTTCCTGGAGTTTCACATGAACACAATCCTGAGAAACTATAATTGTTTATCTACAGGCTAGGTCTTTACGCGTTTCGATGGTTTTATTGTTCTATTACCATCTTTATCAAGACTATAATGATACGTCTCTCCTATTTTATGGCACTGGTTGGTTGCCCGGGGTTTATGATCTCCTTTTACATGTTACAGGGTTTCATGGGTTTTCGGATTGGATGGTCGGTTTTTCTTCCTGATCATTAGATCTTCTTTCTTGTTCTGATTTTGATGAAGCTGGGACGTTATGTCTCTCACACTTTCTTTGTTTAAAAACGAACCTTCAATTTTGGTGTGGGCAGTATTCTGTCCTCTTCTTCCATTTTCTGTTTAAAATCAGTCAGAATATTCTCATTTTCCTTTTGTGTTGCGGCAAGTATCCCTATTTATAGCGGTGTTAGGGCCTCTATTTTCATAAGGGGCGGGTACCGTTTGTATTTCCGTGAGCCGGACCCTCGTGTCCCACGCCCCTCGTCTGCCTCAGCTTCTCGGCGAGTCAGGAACAAAACGTCTTTCGCCAGGCTAGACGAATGGCCATAAGTTCCAGCAGATTGATGTGGAACTTGACTTGGACTGAGCGTCAATGACCACTGACTGAGTTCTTGGAGGACCGCTCCCCACCCCTCCAAGGAAGCATCTGTTGTCAATACCATGGGAGATGGTGGAAGTTGGAATGGTAAACCTACTGAAAGATTGTCTTTTAGCAACCACCAGCTGCCTGCCTTTCGCATTGCCGGAGTAATGACTATCTTGTCATTGAAGGAGCCTGTCACCTGACACCATTGTTTGTCCAACTGTTCCTGCAGTGGACGCATCCGCAGCCTGCAGTGTTGTATTAATGGTATGCAGGATGAGATCGATCCGAGAAGCGATTTGTATTGGCGAACTGAAACTTCCGTGTCTGTAGGAGGCGAGCTGAGAGAATCAGTTTGGACTTGCGCTCTTCCGAAGGAAAAGCCAGGCAGCACTCCGTGTCTAGGATTGCACCCAAAAACCTCGCTGTCTTGGAGGGGCGCAAAATCGATTTTTCCTTGTTGACCCGAAGGCCCAGCTGTTCGAACAGTTGACTGCAGCTCGTGACCGCCCTGGACGCGTCCTGGAACGAAGGAGCCTTTACCAGCCAATCGTCCAGATATGGGAAGACTTCGAAAGACTGCCTCCTGAGAAAAGCTGCTACAGGAACCAGTACCTTTGTAAAGATCTGCGGCGGGGACCGGAGACCAAAAGGCAGTACTCTGAACTGAAAATGGCTCTTGCCTACTGTAAATCGAAGATATTGCCTGTGAGCTGGATGAATGGGCACATGGAAGTAAGCATCCTCCAAATCTAGGGTTGCCATGTAGTCCCCTGGATTGAGAAGGCGTAGGATGTCCTGAAGAGTGACCATCCTGAAGGACAACTTGATGAGATAAGTGTTGAGCTGCCGTAGATCTAAAATCAGACGCCACTTCTCCTTTGTTTTACGAACCAGGAAGAACCTGGAATAGAACCCTTTCCCCTTTTGGGAGAGAGGTACAGGCTCCATTGCCCCCTTGGTGAAGAGTTGGTCGGCCTCGAGACGAAGGAGCCTTAGATGTTTGGGTGCAATGGCGTCTGGAGTTCTCGTTGGAGGAAGATCTTGGAACTCCAACGTGTGTCCTTCCTTGATGATGATCAGGACCCACTGGTCTGTTATGACCTTCCAGTTGTTGAGGCAATGGGCAATCCTGCCCCCCACTAGTGGTAAACGAGGGTACAGGCACAGTAGAAAGAGCCACCTGGCTGCTATTGTCTCTTGGTATTATCTCTCCTCTGCTGCCCCTGACGTTCTCTCGGCGGCTGACGAGAGAAAGACCCTCTGTGAATATTGGGGTTTGTATGACTGGCCAGGTTGGGAGTTGGAAGAGTAGCGGTGCTGATTCCCGCCTCTGTAAGAGGAGAAACCTCTTCCTCTCACCCCCCTAAAGGGCACATTGCGATATTGTAAGGTTCCCAAGGACTTGGCCGTATCCGTATCTTTCTTTATGCCTTGTAGGGCGTCATCCACGTGTTTACCAAATAACATCTCTCCATCATAGGGTAGATCCAGAATTTTATTCTGTACTTCCTGTCGAAACCACGTGGCTCGCAACCAGCCCTAGCGTCTTAAAAAACTGCCGAGCCGGCTAGCGCTCGGAAAGCCGTAGTTGCTATATCCATAGCGCAGTCGATTACCTCAGAAGAGGCACGCTCTCCTTCCATCAAGATCTTTTTGACATCGTCCTTAGATCCATCCTGAAGTTCTTCCACAAACTGGGAGAGGTCCCACCACATCTGGCGATCATATCTCCCCAGAATCGCCAAAGCATTAGCCGCCCTAACGAGGAGACTGGCCATTGCGGAGAATCTTTTTCCAACATTGTCCAGACGCCTCCCCTCTTTATCAGGTGGCGTCGTTAGCGGTGTGGACGGATTCTTAGATTTGCTCTGTGCGGCCTGGGAGATAACAGAGTCCGGTTTTGGTTGACCTAGAAGACATGCCGGGCTGCCCTCGGGCGCCTTATATTTTTTCTCCAGTCTGGGAAGTACTGGGAGGACCGTGGCTGGATTTTGCATAGCTTTTAAGCCTTCTGACCAAACATGTTCAATGATGGGAATTGAACGAACTGACTTCCGGAATGGTTCTTTGAAGTCATACAAAAAACATTCAGATTGAACTGAGGTAACCGGAAGACCAAATCTCTTGGATGCTCGTTCCATTAAGTTGTGAAAACCTCCGATATCTGCTGGAGGAGAGATTGCGGTATCGGGTCCTGTGACGTCTGGATCTTGAAGGCTATCCTGGTTCCAGGCCACATTCTGATCTTGGTCAGGGTCCCCTTGCTGATTCACATCTGATGAGGCAGTATCATCCCGAACTGCAACCACCTCTTGTGGACGTTCCACGGGCGCTGGATCTTCTCCTCATGAAGGCAAAGAGGTGTCTGCCATTGATTGAGATAACTGAGGTGGAGGCGAAGGAGGACGTACTTGTTGAACCTCCTGTTGGGCAGGAAAGCGGCTCCGATAGTCCGGCAACATTAATTGTAGATCCGAGATGAGAGAGGATGCATCGCTACCATGTCCTGCTGGGACTGACGTGGAGGTTTCTGTGAATGAACCTGCATGCGAGGCCTCTCCTGTTGGTCATAATAGTCTTGTGAAGAATAATGCTGTTGCTCCATGTCACCTTCTTCAGAACTGACCACCTGTAATTTGACGTGTAAGTCAGATGGGCTATAAGCCGGCCCATAAGCACTATCAGTCTCGTCTTCAGAGTCCACACGGGACCCTGGGTACGTTCTGTGTGTCATGGAAAGTTTGAGGTGATCTGTGCAGTGGGGACTGAGATATAGGGGTGCTAAATAAGGGTGCATTTGTAATGTTAATTCCCATAGGAACCTTATGTTCAAATAAAACATCCCTGAGCTCCTCCCTCGTAGAGAGGGGGTTGTAGCCCACGCGAAGACTAGATCTTTTGTGTGAGGAGGTACCCCCCATGATGAAGCATGACACCTCTAGTGTGTGAGGGGAACGGTCCTACAAAGGGAATTCCCCCCTGCATGACATACTAACCTCCTCTTAACCCGGATCCGTGGCTTGTTTCGTGTGATATAGTAAAAAAAAATCTGACAAGGGAAAACTTCTGGATCTCTGATTTAATGGCGTTTGTGGTGTTTATAGCCAAGTAAACTGGATATAAAAGTGTTTGTATTTTTAATGGTAGAGTGTTGAGATGCACTCCATGCTAACATTGGTTACTAAGGATTCTCAGCCTGAAGGCTGCATAATTCAAGCTTGTGAAATCTATATAAGGTGTGAATGTTTGTATTAACTGGTATTACAGGTAAGTAATCCTTATCCTTCCTGTTGTGTTGAGTGGGATATTTTTACCATCTAAAGGGTCCCAAATTAGAGAGCTGCACACTGGTACTTGTAAATGTTTTATGCTCTATGTCCGAGGACAGTCGAGCAAGAACCTGACATCAGCAAGCTGGGTGGCGTTTTTAATGTGGCTCTGCTGTGATATTTCCGAGGTGCAATGAGCACAACGCGGAGCTACAGTGTCACCTTGTGGCTTATGGGAACAATGCTGTGAACTTGCAGATCCAGTCTGGTGTCTAGAGGGATGTTCTACAGAAGAGGAAACTAGTTTGCTTCGGTAGCACCCTTTCTAGTGGGTTCTCTTAGTGGCTAGTTCTTTTTCATAGGTCTCCCACACATCACTTGGGCGTTTGACTTTATTGCACTACATATGGAAATAAAAACGTACCTCTTTTGGGTGCCCCACTTTGCTTCTAGGTGCTGAAAATATTGATTCTAGTTCCTTTGAGTTGTGGTCCTGGCATGGATCCATCTGGTTCACCTGTCCACAATAGCATGGCCTCAGATATAGTCCTGAGATTTTACATGGTGCCGTCTGGAAGCTTTAACATTGGTTTGATCCAATCTGACTTAAATCTTAAACTGCTTTGTATAAAGAAATCCCAGCACCACCATGAAATATAAAGCTTGTACAGTGCCTGCATTAACCTTTCCTCCTGTTCTTTCTTTTAGGGCATGGGACTTAGCTTGCAGTGGATATTTTCAGCTCGTGGTGATTTCAATAGGGCAACATCTACATTGAAGAATGACTTTGCCAACTCTGACTTGGAGGACCACACACTTTGTCGATTGATGAACGACCGTGTTATGAAAGTAAGGCTCAAACTTGCAGTTACCATTGCTGCTTTCTTCTGGTCTTTAGCCTTAGGCCACGTTCGTGGGAATGTTTGGTTGGGGTTGCACATCTAACCAGTTCACTCTAGCATTGCTAACAGCTGCAAACTGAGTTTGGTAGTAGTGTGTGTATGCTGGCTTTAGCTAGTAGTTACAGAATTTATACTGGAGCAGCAACTTTGTTCATACCTTTGCTTGTCCACAACAGCAGGTTCAGGGTTTTGCTACAAGTATTGTGTGGCCTGATGGAGCTTATCCATTCACAACGAAGCAATCTAATTCATGGTTGGATGGTTTTGTTTATAGTTGATTGGCAGCAGTAGAGGGCCTTAAGGTATTGCTATATATCTATATATAGATGGAGATTATATATATATATATATTTCAGATTCTTGGCATTGAAGTATGTAGAAGTGTGATCACATTAAGGAAATTAAGTCTGGTGTCTAAATCCTATGGATTGTGCATTTTTCAGGGGTGTGCAATTTAATAAAATATCTACTTGTCCATGGGGCAGGTTGGTTCATAAATCTACTTGTCCTGAAACAAAATCCACTTGTCCCTTTTATGCCATGTGATGCGGCGACAAATTACAGCAGCAATCTCATTATATATGAGTTCTGATAGAACCTCTGATTGTCAGGGCTTGTAGTAGGGTATGAATACTAGCAATTCCCTTATGTTGCTACGTTTCTGCAGGTCTACATACTGGGGCTGAAGGTAGTGGTAAATAATTACAGGCTTGGAATGCCCTTTTGAGTCCGTGCAAACCTACGAACTCGCATGTTTTATGGGTTTTCATCAACACTTTAATCTTTTCCCATACTGAGAAAGTTTGCAAATTTACTCCGGACAGTGGCAGATGTAAAACTTCTTTCAGGGTTGGGAAAAAGTGGTTGGAGGAAAAGTGAACTTGGAAACATTCAGATTTTTACATGAGCAAATCTACACATGCATATTTGCTCATGCTAAAATGCAGTCCACAAATATTTTCTAGGAGTACCATTTCTTGGCCTACTTCTGTAAATTCTTGTGAATTCACAGAAACTGTATATTTTGCACTTAATGCAAGGATATATACCATAGGTGCACTTTTGAGACTTTCTTTAATAATTGGGCCTCTAATTAGGCCTGGCGTTAACCATAACCTTTTGTGTTTATTAAAATTCTCTCTCTCGCTCTCCCAGCTGGCTAAACTGTAAGTGACTGTATTCTGCTCTTTTACAAGTAGCATATTGGCACACAAAGTAGTTTTGTTAAGGACCCAAAACTGCTGTGGCAATGTGTGCTTTTTGAGACCAAAAGCTATTTTTGCTTTTGCTAATGCTTGTTAGAATGGTGAGGGCCCAGCAGCTCCTCGCACCGTTAAGGTTTTACAAAAACCATGCCTAAACAAGTCATGCATTGACAAACAAAAGGCTGACCTCCAATTTCAGACCTACGGCTTTGCCACTGCTTGTTTATTTTTGTTTCCCACAAGCAATCCTATTTACACTGATTTTCCATTATGAATATTTTTAATCCATACTAGCATACATCAACATGTTATTAAATGATGCTGCAAAGATATGGTACCTAAAATCGTACAGTAGGTTAGCAAAATTGTTTTTTTTCCTACTTGCATTTTTAACATTTTATCTTGAAAGCAAAGAATCCTCACTTTTGCTTTCAAGCTTCTGAAAATATTTGCATATAATCAGAGCATTCTGGGAGCATTATACATATCCTCATACTAATAAACTTTGAAAACGTGTGTACACATTTATACTGGAACCGCCATCCGTTGTGCAGGCCAAGCTTACATTTACTTTTAGTGCTCCCTCTAATAATATAGGTTTTGCACTAATGAACCATGAATACATATTTGAACAGCATTAACACATGCACACATTACCTTCTTTTTAGGCAATGCCCTTCCCTTATCTATAATGTGGTACTGTAAACTGGCAGCCAAAGAGTTTGAGCTGTAGGGGGTTGGGCCTACTTGTCCCAAGGACAAAATACACATGACTTGTTGCCCTTGACCCCAAACAATATGTTCCGGGTGTTGGGCTATAGGAATTCCACATCCCTGATTTTTAAATGCAAAATGCCCTTCTACTGCAGTGGCGGTTCTTTGATTGCAGTTGGGTCTGTCAGCAAGCACATAGATGGCAGTATTGGAACTACTATGCTGGTATTTTTAGGTCTCGGCTATAACGTGCTGAAAAGCGCGTTCTCGCCAGAGAACTATTGTCGGCGTCTCAGCAGTCTGAGACGCCGAAGTGAGACAAGACCTGGCCACGCGCAGCGTTTTCCCATAGGATAACGTTGTGCGCGCGGCCATGTCTTGTGTCCACAGCTGCATGGCATACCGGATCGCGTCGCGCGCCTCTCTGGAATGCAGGGGGAGTCTGCAGAGAGGCGCGCGGCGCTGATAAGCGTCAAAGCTTGTTTTTTCTTTTCGTTTAAAGTGGCAATCACTTTTCAATATTTAGTAACCTTAGTCTATTCGTTTTGTACATTACTCCGCTGCCATCTCACACAGTAACTGCAAAGGTAGTCTAGGTTTCTGAGTGCGTGTCTGCTGAAAACGTAAGGCATGTTTAAAATGCTTTTAGTTTTGTGCAACTTTCTTTCAACATGCTCGTGTTTGGAGTACGTGTCTGCTGGCGCTCTGTTTTTCGTTAAAACTTGAGGCAAATTTTATAATCTTATTATTTTTTTTCCCCCTTTTAGTTTACACTGGCAATTAATTTTAAAGATTTTTTTTATATTGCACTCTTAAACGATGGATATTTATCCATTCCACTCCGGCTCTGGGACTCGACATGCGGAACACGCTCTCCTTGCTTCGCAGTTCTCTAGCGGAGGGCGCCATATGAGTTAACTAAATCTAGGCACTATCGGGAATGCTATTATTCCAAAGAGGGGCTGTCTCAGCTATTATTATAAGCGTCCCCACCATACTCTCTCCTGCATATCCTACACTACACCCTGCAGGTACAAATGAGTGGACTAGTCCAATCTGCATAAAACAATACGCTGAACTCTGCACCCCGTGTACTCTGTAGACTCACATCTACTCAGCTTGACACGTTTGTATTGTGAGATTTGTAAACATTTAAATAAACATTTAAACCGGATCACCTGCAGTCCTGTCTTTAGAGGATGTGGGGTAAGAGCTTCCGACTTTGGAACTGGTTTTGGTAGGCATGGGGAGATTAAGTGATTTGCCCAGAATCATAGGATGTGGATGCGATCCCTCAAACCTTGGTTTCCCAGCTCGGCAATCTAGCCGTTAAACCACATCCTCATTCCGCTTGGTTCTTTTACAAAGGGTTTTGCTTTGTAAATCTAGTGATAATACATTTTGTGTATGATTTAAAAATAGTGCACAATACATGCAGTTATAATTGCACGTGGTACCTTACACCATACATTCTTACACCAGAGTTGTAAAAGTACCCCACCTGTACCAGTGATTCTTCAGTCCATGTTATTTACAGAATTGTCCGGGATTGGGAAGGGGACTTTTTACAAGAAGTGTGTTGTATTTTATAAAAGTTATGCGACCATAAAACGGGAACATATGGAAACTCACATTATTTCTAATCATAGTTGATTATTATGTACCCGCCCCGTCACCCCATTAAGCAGATATTTCACACGAGACCCTACTTTGTGTATCTTAGTTATTCTTCTTCTCATATTGGTAGTAGTATTCCATAAGTAAGTGAACAACTTTGCATGGATGAAAGGATGGATAACTTATGTTTGATTAACAAAATTAGCTGCCAGTCTTCAAACCTGTGGCATACAATTTACAGTTCTCTGCAGCAAATGCATTAACCTTCCGAGCTATCTTCCGCGTTAACAAAGACAGAAGCATCAGGCGTGCGTGCGATTTTTTTTTTTTTTTTTTTTTTTTTTTTTTTTTTTTTTTTTTTGTCATGGTCACCAAACTTTTTGGTTCAGTAGCATTTTTTGCACACTGCAGGGCGTGTGTTTAGAACTTGTTTAGCAGAATCTGGGCGAATTTGCGCGATTTCAGGCACATGGTTAGCCCAGCCTATACCCCCCCGCTCGCCCCCCGCCTCTCGGTTTCACCGTGCGTGCCCAGTCACTACTACTGAGGCAAGCGCAGGAGAGGAGCGTCAGCCCTCGGTTCACCCCAGCCTTGTCTGCCGGGGTACCCCTGCTTCTGGTCGCTCTATTGGCGAGGTGTGTGCGAGGTGAGCTACTAGACTGATGAACGTGTGCTGTAGTAGATATCGCAAGGCATAATTTGTTCCGGTGGTGGGCACAAGCAGTGTTAAAAAAGAACCTGCTAAAGTTACATAAAGAGGAGTGGAGTGTAGGGTGGTGGAAGAGAGAAGCTTGTCTTTTAAGGAAAGGTTTGGGCTGACCTCCTGAATATTATTATTCTTATGTTACAAATTAAGCACTACATCTGTGTGTATGAGGGATACTTGCATTGCAGCAGCCAGCGGTGTTATTAGAGTAAGAGATGCACCCACTGCAAAATTTGCAAATGTTATTTGCTGACAGCAAATATTTTTATCCTTTGCTTGCTCTACTGTGGAAGCTTGGTTTGTGAAGGACGCTTGCCTAACTGCTGCCTGTGATGTTTCTTTAAGGGAGCCATACCTAATGTGCTTTGCGTAAACGGAAGACTCGAGTCTCCCTCCAGGTACAACACCAGGGCCGGATTCACACAGCTGTCTGCATCCTGTGCACATAAGTGATACCACTGCAGAGACGGCAGCGCTTGCACGTGCAAAATCAATAGTGTTTTTCCACAAAATGTATGTGAATTGTTACTCGTCAAATAAAAGGCATTGACAATGCCAATAGCTTAAACTCGCACAAATGCGAGACCTATTGCATTGCAAAGCTATTGGCATTGTAAATGACAATGCCATTTATTTATGTTTTGAAAAAACTAATAAAAATGTCATGAGCAATGCCAATAGCTCTAACATTAACAATGCCAAGACCATTGCATTGTAAATGCTTGTTTAATCTTGCAGACAAAGGGGAACTTATTGGGCCTATTTAGAGATTACATCTTGCACTGCAGCCTCAAGCTTATTGTAAAATGTTTTGACTACCTCATCTAAGCTGTTGCTAAAAGGCAGTCAAGTGATCTTCCCTCTGAATATTTCAGAGCAATTTTAATAATAAAGCACTGGAGAGATAAAAATAGATTTGATCTCATTGAAGGATTTCGCCATTTTGAATGGATGAATCTTCCACACATTCATTAACTCACATTAGAACTTGTATAGTTAGTTTGGAAAAGGTTAGATTACTTCTAGTGAACTCTTGCATCCTTTTTCAAATCTCCTTAACTGGTATACTACTTATATGGACATTCAATATCCTACTTGAAATCTAAGGTCTTTGAGCAAGTACCTTTGTGACTTTCCAGAGATTTAGGCTAACTCTTTTTTTCCACTTCAGCAGACCAATCTTGAATAAGCTCTGAGGATATTGGAGCTGTCCAACGCTTGCAGACATGCAAAATATGGAAAATATACCTTTGTATGTATGCAATACAATGCCAAGAGCCCAACTTGCTAAATGTACATGGGAACACCTATGGTTTTCAGCATCAAGTGACCAGAAAATGGTATAACCTGGTTGCAAAAATAGAAAAGATCTGATGGAGGATTGGCCAAAGCTTTGGTTTCGTGAATCCGTCTGAACCCTGAATTAACAACCAGCACAATCCTTTTAGTAATAAAGTCGCACTGATTAACAGACTCCTGTGCTGAATCTTTCATCCACACACGTGTGAATCCTTCCCCTTATTCAGATTGGCAATCCACTGTAACTTTAAATAGCAGTAAACTAATAGCCATAGCCCTGAACAGCAGTGTTTAAGTAGCACATCTTTGTCATTCAAATTAACCCAAACAGTGAAGTGGAAGTGCTTAGCTTTCCTACTCGCCAAAGAGGCCACCATAAATCACATTTCTACTGTTTGTTGTGTTAGGGAATCTCTGAGAAAAGCTCTACTCTAATATGTCTATCATCCTGAAACCATCCACCTGGATTTAAACCAACTATATCTTTAGCTTTCGGACTTCTGTAAATTTGTAGTTTTTGGGGAATCTCCACAATCTGGGACAAGTGGACGTTTTCTGTGACCACCTGTCATCCTGATTGAGCAAAAGGGAAAAGAATCCAGTTCTACCTGTGGACAGATGGCCTATACTGTTGGGCCACATGATCAGTGGATCGACTTTATCCATCGCCCAAGCTTTGCGCTGAGACGTCTGTAAAACCTTTCCTTTTAAGAATGTGACTGACAGGTAGAGTAGTTGGGCATTATTCTAGCTGGGAAAAAGAATGCCACATTCCAAGGGGATGTCACCGTCTGACAGTGACTGTTAAAAAAGGGCTCCACCAACCACTTCCACAAATATGGTGCAAAAAGGAACCTGGAGTTTCCAGAAATGTGAACATCAGTCTGTGCAAAACATTGCATCAAAACCCAGCTCCATTTAAGTCCTAACAGAATTGTAGTACTCACTTTCTTTGTCATCCTCGTCGACAACAAACAAACCTCCAAAGTTGTCGATCTCCCCATTGAAACCCATGAGACAGGCCTTGTCGATGACTAGGCATTGAATGAGTCTCCCTTAAGTGAGAAGGCAATTTTTAACTGAGACACTGTCAACAACCACACCATAGATGTCTCAACCCACCATCGACAATTATCCTGTCTATGGCAAGGGTTCATTCACCATTGACCGTCTAGAACTGATTCCTACTACCTCATCGAAGGATGTCTTGCCACTGACCATTTTCTACTCTATTCTGCTACCTCATCGAAGGAGGTCTTGCCACTGACCATTTTCTACTCCATTCTGCTTTTCACCAGTAAAGGTGTCCGCAAGTTTACTCATTCAGACTCCAGAATCTGGAAACTGATATCTGTGACGGACATCACCACATAGACCCAGCACATATCCCTGTGCAGCTACATATGAGTTGAGTGCCTGAATTTGAGGTAGTAGTTTTGGAAGTGTAAAGTAGCCAAACATTTGCAAAAATGAGTATCTCCCACTGACCTTTTGTAGTGGACATTCTCATCCCCCTCAACCCATTATGCAGAACTCATCCTTACAAAAAACTTGCAGGTTTGTAAGCGCCTGTTGCGTTCATGACACTATGACAGCAAATGGTGACCACTATTCATGTTATTTCCTTAACAGCCAATCCGGTAACCAGCAATTAGTCAACTGTTGGCTTAATACGTGCATCCACTATCTCAAGTGCCCAAGCCACCTCATGTGCCACTTGCTTTGCTGGGGACACCTCCCAGGAAAATCCCCCTGTCGCCAGTCCTGTCAACACCCCAGGACACAGGAAAGCAAGAGTGGTCCGATTCTAACCAGTAATCTGATTTTAGAAGTATAGGGTGAACTACCGCAGGAAGACCCTAAAGGTAATGAAGACTGTAATGATTACACCTTTTCTAAGGAAGGATACAAATCACCATTCCAGCCAGGTTCCCTTTGCGGCAGCGTAGCCCGCTTTCATGCTTTGATGGAAATGGCCGCTAAAAGTCAATCTTACTTCAGCTTTGGTGGAAGAATGTTTCCTCTGTTTTCAATGAACAGCCATGTGGTAGATTCCGATACCAGGATTTGTATAGTTGGAGGGACAAAAACTGACCAACCAAAAACTGACAAACCAGGCTACGATTCCAGCAGTGGTAACTCATTTTGAGAAGTGGTTGGCCTTCAATTCATCCCTAGCCAATCTTGTAGTTCATCACAGTCAGACTGTCATTGTCGATGGCTTAACGAAGAGCCTCTGCATCTCCTGACAGCTGGTCATTGGGTTAGTGCTAGGCAGCAACTTCAGTCAGTCACAAGTGCCTGAACAATTTTGGGCTGCTACGACTGATGTCTCGATGTGTGCTCCGTTCGAACCTCAGCACAACTGCCTCCTCCGGCTGCTTACCATCAAAACAGCCTTTTTAGTGGCAGTCACTTCTGGCAGGAGGGTGAGCAAATTGCAGGCTCGGTCCTCCAAGCCTCCTTACCTTCCCTGAGAAGTTGGTGCTTCGCACTTGGGCATCTTTCAGCCCAAAAGTGATAAAACCATTCCATGTGGGGCAACCGGTCACATGTCTAGGCTCCTCCACACCCCCATAAAAAGGAGCGACAACCTGTCACATGTCTACGCTCCTCCACACCCCTCTGAAGAAGAGGCGCGAGACTGTCTGGAACCAAAAAAGTGTTCTACCATGACTGCACTGAAGAGTTCCAGGTGGATGCAAAAAGCAGGCACAAGCCCAATGCCCCCATGGGTCACAATCTGCAAAACGACCCCAAGTGGGTTAGCTTGGCCAACGGTCCTGATTTCAATGTAAATGGCTCCTTTTTTCAAGTTAATGTTGCTAGGTTCACTCTGTCCCTCTCAAAACCTTTTTTTCTTTCAGGGAACAGAATGAGGGTACGTTTCCCAATTTCATTCTCTAAATCTCCTTCTGGGTTCCAAAGATTCGGCATGTTAGGAGGGGACTTGGAGGCCTGATCAAAATCATCTTCTGGTGGGTTCCATAGCTTTGCTTCTGTAGAGGTGGCGTAAAGGCAGTCTTGATCCTGAAGCCTGTAACTGGTGAGCTGGCTGGACTCCCTTCTCTTTTGTGGCTGAAAACAAAAGCTCCACTCCATCGTATGCCGCCTATTGTACAAATTGAGTGTAGGTCATGTGATTCTGTGCGAAGAACTTCCCAGGTGCTTGTGCACTAGGAGTGAACAATCAAAATGCCGCCACACGGCAGCTTAACGCCCCAATCGTGTTCAGCTTTGTTGTGGGCTGTTTTAAAATGGAAGTGTCAGACCATAAAGCCAGTGATGGATGGGACAGACCGAGTTCCCTATTCCAAGTGCCAGCGTGGACTTTGATGGGAGTGATGTATTGCTACCTACCTCTTAAAGCTGCAGTGCACACGTTTATGCTTGTAAAGCTGCTTATGTTTCTGGGACACACATTTAGGTTTTCCTATTCAGTTTCTTTCGTGGTGTGGCCCGGTCTTTATTCGCTTTGGCCTCTTTTTAAAGACACTTTTGTTCATGCGGCCTGTAAAGAGGCACCTTTTTATTAGATCAAGCCTGGGCAGCACATGCGCTGCTCTGCGAGGCATGCTGTATTGGGGTATGGAGTTGAAGCTCCGCCCATATTTGTCATTGGCTTGTGCGATTGTCCTTCGTAAATTCTGGCTTAGGATTCGTTAATAGCTTGTTAGTCCCTCCTTGTTACTGCCTTTTCTTCATTTGTAACGTCTCATGAGGACCGGCCCTTTACTTCGGTTGTTAAACAGTAGGTCTTATTGAGTCTGTAAGCTCTATTTACTTTAATGCTTTTCTCCTACTGGAGGCACTACATGCTTTCCAGCAGTATGGCGCGCTTTCATTGGGCGCTTTTATAAAAAACATTTGGTTGTCAACTTGATAAACAAATGCATTTTTATATATACTAGTGCTCCATACCGCGTTTTCACTTCAATAGGGGCCACGGACGGTTCTTTAGACACGGCTAATCTAAAGAAAGGTGTGTGGCCTCTATTAACGTACAAGCCGCAGTATGGGCCGCTTGTAAGCAACAACCATTTGCAATGCAATAGGTCTCACATTTTAGAAACTTTGACCTATTGGTAATGTAAATGACAATGCCTTTTTTGCAGGTTTTTTTTACACAAGGCATTATTTACAATGCTAATAGCTCAAAATCTCAATTGCGAGACCTATTGCGCTGCAAATGCTTGTTTAAAAAACTGAGACAAGGCACAGGACCAGTGGACTGGTCAATCTGTCTGTGCTGTGATGAAATATCTTGTGGTTAGTTATTCAGACATGTTGTTGGAGGCCAAAGGCAGATGTTCAATCAGTCCGTGGACTGGTATCCATTCTTTTCTCCAAGCTTGGTTTGCAAGACACGGTAAACGACTTGAACACACCTGCCTGAGGAAGCCCTTTGCCATGTATTATCTGACTACTTTGAGTACACAGTGCCCCCTAGTTTAGGATAATCGACTGAGGCAAGAGCAATTGACCTTTAGGCGATTTAGAGTGAATGTTGGGTACAAGATGCAATTTTTATTATAGAAAAAGCAAGAAATGGTGTTTGAGGCAATATCCTTCATCCCCCCCCCCCCCCCCCCCCCCTTGTAGACCCACGGGTACATGTAGGTAGCTTGTTACTTACGCAGCTTTTGATTACCCAGGAATTTACAGTGTGCAAAGTTATCAAATGTTTAAAGATGTTCTCAGTTGTGGATATTGGAAAAGTTTCTTAAGAATACAACCCGAGCAATGCTGGCATGTGCATTGACATATTGAATGCGCTCTGTACATTGTCACATCTGTTGTCCACAATTCGCCCAAGATCAAACCTAAATACTGAGTGAAACTGCTTTGTTTAGATTATACAATTGCCTGTTATTGGTGTAGTGGGTACTCCATTTCCATGACAAGGTCTTAAACATTTTGTAAGATACTGTTAATAAAAAAAAATAACACGCATTGATTTGTGAACTAATGCCTTGCAAGTGTATTGAGGAAACTAATGTCTAATTTGTATCACAGGTGGAAAACCACTTTCTGTCCCCATACGTCTCGCCGAAGGATGTTCCTTTCCGACACATCATCTACGGCTTTGGGAATCACACTCTGTCCGCAATGCTGGATCACGTACGTCTACTGAAGACTAACAAGAACCTCTTCGACGAAGGCCTGTTTAAGAACCAGCTGGCTCTGGCGACATGGACTATTCAGGGTGCTGCCAATGCCTTGGCTGGTGATATTTGGGACATTGACAACGAGTTCTAACCGGACCACCTCTGCACAATGGATGACTAAGGCGCACAACCAGTCCATCAGTCCTTGAGCATTGGCTTACTGAGACACACTACCAGACAATCAGTCCTCTATTTCCACCGGGCATCTCTTTTAAAAATATTTTACAGTAAGGTGCAGACATGTCAAAGATCTAGATTTTAATGGGTACGACCCGTGTCGCTGCGCTTATTTTAATAACTGCCATATTCAGATAGGCAGAAAGTTATCCATGAATCATCCCCTTTGTGATTAGAGGAAAGAAGCAGGCATTCTCTTTGGGTTCCACCTTTCAGCTGCTATCTGAAGCACCTTCTCAACAATTCATGTTCTTGTGGCTGAAAGAGGAGTCGAGGTTGAGACCTCATTCAGATTGAGTTATTGCGAATGGCCCGAGAAAGAAGTCAGTTGTGGACATTTCTTATCAGATATGCAGCCTAGCTAGATGACCTTATGGGATATTCACTGCCAATGCTGTCTTTCCTTTAGATTACTTGAACATTGAATAGATTCCGATGAAAGGTTGTCTTGTGGTGTAGCTTGTTCCTGAATGTAACGTACATACCTTATGACATCGACTACATTATTTAAGAGCTTTGCTCTTTTTGGTTCTTTTGTGGCAGGGGCAAGGTATATGGCAAGGCCTCTAGTTGCATTCAGGCAACTTGTAAAACGGAACTTGGATTTTTGGTTTTTCAAATCTTGTAGTCTAGGCTGAAAATAGATGTTGCCTACTTATTGGCTTTAAAAGAGATGCACCTGGTCAGTCTGAATTGTAGTTGTAGTATCCTGCTACCTACCAAATCTGTCCCTGCTGAATGTTCGTGGTACTCTGGGGATTGCTACGGCAGGGATGTTCTACGGCAGATCCATTACATCTCTTGTCTTTCTGATTGTACTGCGTGGGTTCCAGGTGTGCACGGGTACACGCCCCAGGACTAGTTGCTTTTGTAGATGACTACTTTACTGTCTCTTGCCATTGGAAGATTTTCAGTGAGTTCCAGCACAGACCATCTCTGCTAGTTTCTGGGCACCTCTCGCACACTTTGGGCGAATGACTCTGGTTAGTTTAGACTATATTGACTGGTAGTCATGACATATTAGCACTTAGCCATTAGCTGTATCACTTCCTTGTTTAGGGACACCAAATTGTAAGGTGTACAGCTTGGCGTTTTTTTGTGTGCATGTCTCCACTTTCCCTGGCGTTGAACCTAAATATTGCTTAGAGAGCACTTTTTAAGTTGTCGAAATTGTTCTGACCAATGTGTTCCTTCGCTGTGCCTATTGCTGAGGGTTACAGCATGCTTTAATAAAGCAGACCCATAGACCATAGCTGCTCAACATAGGCCTGTCTGGCGCGTGATGGGCCGGGTCAGCAGCAGCTGGTTACTTTGCATCTATCAGCTTTGAGTGGATATTAATTATTGACCTAGAGGCAAAGATTTCCATTCTATGTGCCAATACTACAACGGCCCAGACCCTCTGTAGAGTTGGATCTGCTCTTGTAATTTTGCTCTTCGTTTGCGCAGGGCAGACGGTACAAGCCTCCTTTCACTTAAGCAATGTAAGATGCAATCAACAAGCTTTAGTGATCTGGTGCCAGTTAAAGGCGGGCTTGACTTTTCAGGTTCACTGGTGATCTTAACCCTGTACAAGTGCACATCTGGACATTTTGAGTTTCCTGTGCTCGACAAATCACGGGCTTGATTGGGTTGCGACCATGATCATGTCGCAGGCTCCGCATTATTTTATGTTATTGACTTTGAACGCAGTCTTGTTTATCTAATCGTTTTGCACGAATAGTGTCTGTCTGATGCTAGGGGACTTTGCACACGAGCACAATGGGAGGAGCATGGGATGTCTCCATGCAGACCTTTCACTTCTAAGCAATGGTGGTGGTGGCTCTGGCATTCTGTCTTGTGTGTGATTCATACATATAACTGAGCAACCAATAGTGTATTCTAGCTGCCTGTGTGTCCCCAGCGTCTTGTGCGTAAACTAGACACGGACATTTCGTGGCACACGGGCCACAGAATGTGTTCGAAGTCATCCAGGGAAGGGTTAGCATGCTACTGAGTCAATCACTGGATCACTTGCAAAACCCATATCAAAGCGAACTCATGTCTGTCTCGTCAAGTTCAAACCGAGCTAAAAGATACTTACAAACTCCAGTCTTTTGGCACAGTTATTTATTTTTGTTATATGTTAATTTATTTATCAGTGACAGGGATCACTATAAATGGTTTTTTATAAATAATTATCGGAAGCAGTGTCTTCCATAATTGACTGTTATACTGTCGAATTTTTTGAGTAACAAAGCAGTATCTGCTCTAAGGATTGAACAGGAAACTGGAATCTCTGCATTATCTGTCTTGGAGCCCATCCGGGAGATTTGCTTTCATTGACCATTTTGTGACATATTGCAACATGTATTATGAGCACTTAAACAATAATTGGGACCCTTTGAACTCGGTTATAAATGCTAGTGAAATAACAGCAAATACCGACCTTTAAATGGTGATCTTGTTCAGCCACTCTGATTAAAAATGTTCATGGTATTGCAGTGAGCTATAAATTGAAAGGGAATCCATTTGTTTCGAGAACTGAGAAATTAACTAAACGGAGATCGCCTTTGGCTCCAGAAAAGGCACCTTTAGCAGCTGTGGCTGAGGAGTAATACTAACAAGTCTTGCACTCAGTATGTAGGAAACGTATTGTAAAGATCCCTGGTTCTCTTCTGTGAGGCTTGGGGGTAAAAGGAGGGGTGGTTTCCAAAGCTGAGGAAACTTACTCTTCGGGAGGGCTGCCTTTTCAGGGAATTCATTCTACGGCTTGCTCTACCACTGCATGTGCTATCTTGGTCACGAATTCAGCAGTCTGACTGCATTATGCACCTTTCACCTCTGAGTAAATCACAAGGTTGGGTGCTGGACATCCTTTTTTTTTTTTTTCCCCGAAACACATGGACGCAAATTTGGGTTAATTTAAACACCTGGCAGTTTACACAGACCAGTCTTCTAAAGCAACTTCTAAAATGCCATGATGTGTGCTGCAAGACAGTGATTGGTGCAGAAATTCCAGTGGCCTTATGAAACCTGATGTACATTATCGGAGGCAGGGTCTTCCATAATGGTTTGAGAACAAGGTAGATTTTGCCTACCACGGTGTTATATCGGGGGCAGTGACCTCCATATGTCACACTAAGTAATTATCGGGAACAGGGTTTCCCATAATGGTATTATGATGCTTAGTGCTTTACATGCTATGAAATTTGCAGCATTTAAGTCGTTAGTATCTAACATGCGTTGTTTGTGTCCTGATTGAATCCAGCTTTTGCTTTTAGTTTGTTGGGCTGCCTTTTCAATCTATTGAAATAACCTCTCCAAGAATTGTATCTTCTTGATGGCTTGCTAAGATGTGTGTATTCCCATTACTTCAACCCCCACCCACTATAGTTTGTGGTATGTTTTTTATAGTTTTCTTATGAACGTTCTCAGTGGAATACTTTGTGAATCTCCATGGAAACGGGCAAGTTTTGTCCCCATGGAAGGTAGGTTACTTCACGGTAGTCCTGTGAGCTGTGCCTTAACTAAGGCTCGAAACTTTGACCTTCTGAGAGGAACTGCGGTTCAAAGGACCTGCATTGTAACTATATTGATTAGTAGTGGGTGGGGCATCACAGGATGTCCCACTGCATGCTTTAATTCAGATTTTTTGTCTTTTGGCACAAAATTAAGTGGGAGGCTTGATTCATCTTAAGCACGGTCTAAAGCTTATTTCTGCATCTTAGGATCTTCATTGATCGTCATAAACGCTAACTAATTCTCCGCTGCCTGCGCAGAATTAATTATTCATGACTTCAATGAAGATTCCTACAATGTAGAACTAGTACCACAGCTATGTAACCATTCCAGCTTATGTGACGTGTAGATATTAGTATCGGAGTACCTTTCCCTGTAAAATTGTCTAGTTACCAGGACAACCACATATTTAAGAGCAAGGTTCTCCAAAGTCCGTCCCGAAGGGCCTTCCCATGCCAGATGTAAAAACAACTACATTTATCTAAATGGGGATTTGCTAAAAATCTGGCCCTCCAGGACCGACTTTGGAGAACCCTGCTTAGGAGGAGCACCGTTTATTTTGGCTGTTTTATCCACTTGATGGATACCATTTTGAAGTCAAAGTTGGTGAATGGAGAATGGAATTCCTCTGTGCTTTGTGGTTCGTCGACCTAGTTAATTTTGAACCAAAAGTTTCTTTCAGTTGTGAGTATTTGACTTCCTCGGGGTGGCTTAGTACCTACCTCAGTAGGGCAAACGCCATGTTTAATGAATATCTCATCAGCCCTTTGGGGAGGGTGAAACCTATATGAGTCAGTAGAAAATCCTGTTGGATCAAAATGTGGTATGTTTTAACACATTTTGCCAGCGGCAAACATATGTTAAGTGCCATGGCTGAATTTCCCCTTGTACGGTTTTATGGAAAGGTTCCCAAGTTAAATAGTTGTGGCATGTAAACTTTTCTCTTCTATTCTCTTAATCTGTGGAAATACCTGATACATTGATTACTTTTACACTCTTAGTGGCTTTTGAAAACTTGCAGCAGTTCTGTAGTATGTGCTGGTCTATTAAATTCATCTGTTAAAAATGCTTCCTGCAGTGTCCCCTTGCTTTTCTCATCTGAAACCCTTTGGTGATGTTGTGCACTGTAAACATTTCTGAAAAGTTGTTCTAGATTTGCTGAATTTTCTGTAGCTCTTCAATTAAATGTTTGCAAATTATCATGTTGTTGGTTCATTAATTAACATTTCATTAATTCATTCTAGGTCTTCCTGATTACAAATCAGTAATCAATGTCATTTAAGAGCCAATCCCTTACCCTCTTCCATTATAAGGATGTTACGTACAAAACACTTTTTAGTACTGGTGAGACGTTTGAAGCAATGTTCATAAAAAGGCCACAAAGTTCCCTTTTACAGGATATATATTTGGCGATTGTGGGGGGGGGCGTCATTAAACACTTGTGGACTTGGTGACTGACCTGGTGCTTTTCGGCCCATGATTTAGCACTCATTTATTCATGTAATGTACACGCTTTTGCCTTGATCAGTAGAAGGATCCTTGATGTTCTGCATAGCATGTGGCATTTCTGATGGATACATCTTCCCGCTAATTCCTCTCCTGATCGTACCACTCTGCCTTTACACAGTTTCCATGCTGCTGGGCACTTCCTCTGTCTGGTGTCTCCCACCCCCATGGAGCTTAAGTCATGGAGACTGGAGTTTACTAGTCCTTTGGGCAAACTTGTACATTCGAAGCCTTCCGGCTGGTGATGCTGTATCTCTTCTGGATGATCAGCAACCCTTAGAGCTTCTCCCCTCTGAGGATTGGGAGAGAAGTCAAAGGTTGAAGTGAGGGCTGTCCATGCCGATCATCCAGCCCCAATGCTGCATCTACATGGACTTCGGCAGTGGCACCTGTGGTGAAGATTAAACGGACTAGGACGCCTGCCCATGTTTGCACCGATGCAGAAGCTGCCCATGGAGCAGACTCTGGCGGCTGTCAAGAAGTCGATAGGTGAAAGTATCAGAGTGTCAAAGGAGGTGTGATCGGGGGTAATTTAAAGGATGAACCCCTTGGTGGACACCTTCACAGGGCCTAAGACTAGTCCACATGGGGTTTTGGTTCAAACTCAGATGCCATGGCTAGGCGAGATTAGGACTAGATGTCTGAGGCGTATCACCCCCCAGTCCTCTTTACCACACAGATGCTGCTGGCCTCTGCCAGAGTTGCCAAAATGCCAATGTCCTACATAAGTCCAAAAGGGTTCCTGCCCCTCTAACCCTGCTTTGGTGGATGTTTTTCTTTTGCAAAAGTAGTTAGGACTTCAACGGAAGCCTTAGAATGTACCTTCTGCAGAAGCCTAGTCTAACATCCTCAATGAAATGTTCCAACTTTCAGTTGTTGGGTAGAGCCCTTGTGTCCGTTTAAAGTGTGTTGGGGGGGGTGATAACACTTTACATTTAATTCTGTGCTCTTTTAAATGTGTAAAATGTGGGAGTCAGCAAGTTCAACCCAATGCATTTGTCTGGTTACGTGCAGATCCGACGGGAGTATGAGTGGGTTAAAACATTTTTGATTTGCTAATTGCCACCGGTTGATGGATAAGCACTAAATGAGGTCCAGACTTCGCATGTTTAGCCTCAATTTGGTTTTCTCATTTTAGTCCTGCTGTTGGATCTGCATGAAATGTCAGGTAGCAAATTAAGCCCAGTGCACGGCTAGGCAGGTCCACCAATCAACCCAAGTCCAAAGTGAGTTGGAAACACTGAAGGCTGTACGCAGCGCAGCACGGATTCATAGCAGGTGGATGTAAGGCTGTACACAGCGTAGAATGGGTTCGTAGCAGGTGGATGTAAGGCTGTACGCAGCGCAGAACTGGTTCGTAGCAGGTGAATGTAAGGCTGTACGCAGCGCAGAACGGGTTTGTCATTGGTGGATGTAAGGCTGTACACAGCGTAGAATGAGTTTGTAGCTGGTGGATGTAAGGCTGTACACAGCGTAGACTGGGTTCGTAGCTGGTGGATGTAAGGCTGTACACAGCGTAGAATGGGTTTCTAGCAGGTGGATGTAAGGCTGTACACTGCGCAGAATGGGTTTGGAGCTGGTGGATGTAAGGCTATACACCGCGTAGAATGGGTTCCTAGCAGGTGGATGTAAGGCAGTACACAGCGTAGAATGGGTTCCTAGCAGGTGGATGCAAGGCTGTACACCGCGCAGAATGGGTTTGTAGTTGGTGGATGTAAGGCTGTACACCGCGTAGAATGGGTTCCTAGCAGGTGGATGTAAGGCTGTACACAGCGTAGAATGGGTTCCTAGCAGGTGGATGTAAGGCTGTACACCGCGTAGAATGGGTTCGTAGCAGGTGGATGTAAGGCTGTACACCACGTAGAATGGGTTCGTAGCAGGTGGATGCAAGGCTGTACACCGCGCGGAATGGGTTTGTAGCTGGTGGCAAGACCTGATTCCCCCGGATCAGTCCGAATTTATCAAAGGTAGACCAATACATGACAGTCTGCGAAGGGTGGTCCACCTGGTCGGATAAGCTACAAAAAGGCCAGACCAGCAGTCTTGCTAGCTTTAGACGCAGAGAAAGCTTTCGACTGGGTGGACTGGTCCTTTTTATTCCACACCTTGTGAAGCTTTGGACTTTTTGACAAGTTGGTTACCATGATACTAGCCAACTATGCTTTTTCACAATCCCAGGTGTTGGTTAATGGAGTGCGCTCTGACCTTTTCCTATTGGTAGGGGACAAGACCGGGGTGTCTTCTCTCCCCACTATTATTCACCCTTAGTATTGAACCCCTCGCAGCCAAAATTCGGCCAACCCACTCCATCCATGGTCTGTCCTTTTGGTCCATACAATATAACATGTCTTTATTTGCCAACAATGTGCTGCTGTCACATCGCCCCAGACTTCACTGGCAGCCTTACAAGTTGAACTTGGAGTGTTCGAAGGCGTAGCAGGCTTCAAAATTAATCTACTCCAATCATTCCTGCTTAATTTGACCCTATCAACCTGTGAAATGGAGTCGTTGGTAGCTACCCCCCTGTTTCAATGGGTAAAAAATAGATCACCTGTTTAGGTATAAAGAGCACTCCCAAAATATCAGACCGCTATCGCGCTAACTATCCGCCCCTTCTACAACAGCTGAAGTGGACCTTAAGCACTGGGCACCCATGGATATATTATGGCTTGGACGCACCCATTCCATTAAAATGACTCACCCAAACTTTTATACTTCTTTCAAGGGCTATGTGTGGAGCTAGACTGCAGGTTCCTGCCTGCTCTGCCATCTTTAATAATACGATTTATCTGGCAAAACTGTAGGGCCCGTCTCTCTCACAAAATTTTAAGACTATTGCAAGATTCGGGTGGCTTAGCCCTTTCAGATATTCAGCTATATAATAAAGCAGCACAGCTGAGTGATTTCAGGTGGTCATTCTGCGAATCAGATAAGCATTGGTTACACATGGACAAGGCGGCGATAGGGAGATATGTGTGGGATGTGTTGTGGAAGCCAAGGGCCAACTGTCCTCCTAATGCCTACCTGAGCACCCCCACGAGAACGACCCTTAAAGTTTGGGACGAGGTGAACCGAATGGGAGAATGGACAACGTCCCATTTCACTGATTAATTATAACCCTGCATTTAGACCCGTAATTCAACCCGGGTCCTTCAATGCCTGGAGGGAGACAGGATGTTGTATCTTTTCAGATCTTTCACAATTGGGATATCCCCACTTTTGAGTAGTGTAAGCAGGACTTTTAACTCTTAGATGTGGAACATTCACAATTCAAACATTGGATTCTTCATCACAAGAGAGTTTACCCCTTTTGAACAATTTGTTAAACAGGTGTGAAGCCCTAGAGGTTGCATCTCCTTTCTATACTCTATTAATGGCTGCACTTATCACCCTACGGCCCATCAAATGCCTTCTGGGAGGGAATCCTTGCGGAGGTAATCCCGGACACAAAATGCTGCAAACTGGAGAGACCTTTCCAAGTTTAACCACTCTGTGGGAATGAGAGCAGCACACTGTTAAGTACTATGACTGGTACCTCTACCAAGTTGAAAAAGATCTACCTTAACACATCAGACGTGTGTTGGAGAGGTTGTGCATTACTGAGAGACTTCCGTCACATATGGTGGGATTGTTCAACTATTCGCCCATCCTGGGCCGACATACTAGCTCAAATCTAAGACATCCTGGGATACCAGATTCCAGAAACCCCGGCTGTTGACTGCTGGGGCTGCAGGATGACTCGAAAAATTCCAAACCTCTGGTGTCCGGGCAATACTGTGGCTATGCTTAGACGCCACTAAACTTGCGCTGACAGCAGCATGGAAGACGAAGGAAGCGCCATCACTTTACCACTGGCCTGCCAGACTCTGGCGAGCTATTACAATCGAGAGAATGGTGGATATGTGCGCATGCCCCATGTACGAGAGTGCTGCACCGCTTCCAACTCGACCAGGCCCTGAAGGGAGGCAGTTTCCCTCCATGCAGAGGTTTCCACCCAGTGTTCCCTCATTCTAGACTACTCCTACCTGTTGTATTGTGATACACCCATGTATCTCAGTTGTTTGTGTTTAGGGTTGTTTAGGGGGGGGTGAGGGAGGGCTTATTGGGGGGCATGATTGTTTATGGAAACAATTTGCTTGCTGACATAAGTGGAATGTGAACTGTTCCATAGCTGTTTCCCTTTTAAGGAAGAAACTGGTGCGTTCGAGGCATGTGGGCTGCTGAATTCATATCTTAGCATAGATCGCCGCCTAGTGTTGGGTCCGGATGATTGCACCTTGTTGTCTTGGAAGAGTCTTCGAAGTATCACGAGATAGGTGACTCCTCCCTTGGACTACAGTGCGCATGGGATTCCACTCCATCCTTAGATTGTTTTTTTCCGCCATTGGGTTTGGATGTTATTTCCTATACTCCACTTTCGGAACCGAAACTAACCACTTTCTAAGGCCAAAAGGCCTTCGAACTCGACGGTATTGTTTTCGCTCTGTACCCCTAGACTCCATTAAACTTCATCTTGATCCGGTCGTCGACGCGGTCCGTTGGGCCTTATCGACGCCACGTGCGACTTTCGTCGATGGAAAGGAGTCCATTTAAAAGGTGCCCACAATGCCACTCCAAATTCTCGCATACTGAAAAGCATACAGTATGCAACAAGTGTTTGTCACCTGAACACAAAGAAGAAAATTGCCCAGCGTGTGCCCAATTCCGATCCAAGAAAACCATCAGGAATAGACGGGCTGCCAGGCAAGAGATGCAGAAGTCTGAACCGGAGAATATCTTCGAGGACTAACAAGATCGCCCTGAAGTCGCCGACTCCGATCTAGAGATCGTCACCGTTGAGGACCAATTGGACTCCGATGACCAGATCACGCCGGGGCAAACTGTGAGTACTCAGCCCCCCACTCCACTCAGCCCAAAAAAGAAGGCTCCGGTCGAAGCATCGCCGAAAGGCCTTAGCCAAGATCGAGATATTCCTTAGGAGACCCCACCAGCTCGGCTCTGCTCCGAAGCCTAAACACACGCCTTCCGGTAGCCCAGGCCCGAAGAAAGAAAGACATCGAGCCAAAAAGAGTTTTCCAGCCCAAGGTCGTCGAACCGAAAAAGCTGGTCGACCCGAAAGGCGCAGAACAAAAGAGGGTGGTCCACCCTAAGGTCATCGACCCGAAGACAAAGGTAGTCGATCCGACGGGTGTACACCCAAAGAAGGTCGTCGAGCCCAAGAAGCCCTCGGCACTGAAACTCTGCACCGAAGAGCGTAGTCGAGCCCAAGAAGCCCTCGGAGCCGAAAACCTCGGAACCGAAGAAGGTTGTCGAGGCCAAGAAGGTCGTCTATCTTAACAAAACAGACGAACCGAAAAAGGCCGCTGATCCTAAAAAAGGTGCCGATCACACAAAATAGACAATCGACCCGAAAAAAACCCTTGCTTCGGACAAAAACGTACAGAACCAAAAACTCCCATCGATCTGAAGGCTGTCGTCGATCCTAAAAAGGGCGCAGATCCAAGAGAGGACTCTGAAAAGAAGGGCGTTGAACCAAAAAAGGTTACCAACCCGAAATAGGCAGTTGAGCCCAAAGGAGCTCCACCACCAAAGGCCCTCGAGCCAAAGACTCCAAAACAAGTCAATAAACCAAAGCCTTCGACGCCAAAGCCACGGACTGTCGAAGAACAACTCTTCCATCCAGATCTGGTGACTGAAGAGCAACCAAAATTATATATAGACCCAAAAACAGGACACGTGATAGTTTACCACTGAAAGAGGAGGCCTTTACCACAAGACACTCCTTCTCCTGTTCCTCCAAAGAAAAAAAGACTTTGGGACATCTCCCTCAAGACCTTTTACTCCTCCTCCTTTTCTTCCTGATATGCCTTTTGTACCTTACTCTCCCACACATTCTGATTACAATGAGGGAGAGGACATGGGGGAAGATCCTCAGTACACTTATGATGAACCAGGGAATCTTGATCCACAAGATGATACATGGGTTGACCAAAATGATCCTGACGAAGCGCAGCCCATCCCAGACACTTCCCCATACCCTACATAACCATCGCTTACAGACAACACTATCATGTTTAATCAACTTATAGACATGCAAATGCTCGTAAAAGGGACAACTCACAGACAACAGGAGATGCTGCCCCTCCTGATAAAGAATCTAAAATACTAGAAGCCTCAGGGAAAAGGGTAGCTTCACAGGCCGCAAATTCATGGAGAATTGCGAATACACAAGCTCTACTAGCAAGATACGACAGAGCACACTACGACCAGCTCGAAAGTCTAATGCAACACCTACCAGAACCTTTTAAGGCGCAGGCCAACTACCTCATTCAGGAAGGTAAGTTCATTACCAATTCCTCCATCAAATGTGCGCTAGACGCAGCCGATACATCGGCCAGGTCTATCAATACCAGCGTTCTACTGCGCAGACGCGCAGGGTTACACATATCTGGAGTTAAGAGTGAGGTGCAATCCACCATCCTCAACCAACCAGTAAACCAAGATTTCCTGTTTGGCCCTGCAGTAGACACCATTTTAGTTAAAATGTTAGACACTGAAACCGCAAAGTCAATGGGGGCACTTCAGTTCCAACAACATCGAGGTTCCTTTCATCGCTCCTCATATAGAGGCGCAGGAAGAGGCAACACATCACAAAGCTCCTCTACCTTCAAATCTAATATCCAGAGCACTTTTAACAAAGGCTCTAATAGAGGAGGTTATAGAGGCAACAATAACAAAGGCAGAGGACATGGAGGCAATAACACCCGAGCCTCCACTGCCACCAAACCGTGACTTCATCACACTCCCTCCAGACCACCTAACACCAGTCGGCGGCCGAATCAACCAATTCCTACCTGTCTGGAACGCAATTACCACAGACAGGTGGGTGAGACAAATTATCCAGTATGGTTATTGCCTGGAACTCACTTCTACTCCACCCAGCATACCACCAAAACACTGTCCTATGTGCAAAGAACACATAACACTGTTACAACAAGAGGTCCTATCCATGCTACAAAAGGGCGCCATAGAGCCAGTCCCTTTTCAACACCAAGGAACAGGAGTATACTCTCTATACTTCCTAATTCCAAAAAAGGACGGGTCGCTCAGACCCATATTAGACCTCAGACCGCTGAACCAATACATACTGTCAGAGCACTTCCATATGATAACTCTACAACATGTACTCCTGTTACTTCAGCACGGCGACTTCCTGGCCTCATTAGACCGCAAAGATGCATACTTCCACATACCTATACATCCAGCTCACAGGAAATCTCAGGTTCACAATAGAAGGTCAACACTATCAGTTCAAAGTTTTCCCTTTTGGAGTAACTACAGCCCCAAGAGTGTTCACAAAATGTTTAGCCGTAGTGGCAGCACACCTCAGGAGGCAACACATCCACGTGTTTCCATACCTCGGCGATTGGCTTATAAAAGCCAAATCGTACGCACAATGTGCAAGTCATACGTCTCCAACACTCCAGCTGCTGCACAGTCTGTTTTTTTTCCATAAATTACCCAAAATCTCATCTACAACCCTCCCACATACAACAATATCTGGGAGCAACCATAGATACATCAGTAGCAAAGGCATATCCAAATCCAGTCAGGATAGCCAACATGCAGACTCTAATTCAGAAGTTTCAGCCACAACACTCCTTACCAGCTCGAGTGTTCATGCAACTCATAGGCATGATGGTCTCCTGCATATTCATTGTCCCTCATGCCAGACTTCAAATGCGTCCATTACAAGAATGCCTAGCACGGCAGTGGAACCAAGCGCAAGGGCAACTAAAAGACCTAGTGTTGGTAGACAGTCGCGCTTACAACTCTCTGCAGTGGTGGAACTCACAAAACCTTTCCAAGGGCCGACTGTTCCAAGAGCCAGTTCCACAAATAGTATTAACAGCGGACGCATCACTGACCGGTTGGGGAGCCCACCTACATCAATACACAGTCCAAGGACTCTGGACTGTCAAGCAAAAGACACTGCATATCAACCACTTAGAGTTGCTAGCAGTATTTCTGGCACTAAAAGCATTCCAAAAATACGTACACAACAAAGCTGTGTTGATCCGGACGGACAGCATGAAAGCCATGTATTACATCCAGAAACAGGGAGGGACTCGCTCTCTACAGCTTTCTCACCTAGCGCAGAGCATATGGAGGTGGGCAATTCCAAAGAACATTTTTCTCCTAGCAGAACACCTGCCAGGGAAAGACAATCAAATAGCGGATCTGTTAAGCAGACACCGCCAACAGATACACAAATGGGCGATTCACCCTCAAGCTCTCCAACCATTCTTTCAAAAATGGGGGCATCCAGAGATAGATCGGTTTGCCACAAACGAAAACTCAAAATGGCAGTACTTTGCCGCCAGATTTCCACATCTGTTGTCACAGGGCAATGCGATATGGATGAACTGGTCAGGCAGATTTGCCTACGCTTTTCCACCAGCTCCACTGATTCCGCTAGTGGCACGCAAACTACGTCCGCAGTCACTGACTATGAGCCTGGTTGCTCCAACATGGGCGAGACAACCATGGTACACAACATTCCTAGAACTCTCTGTGGCTCCACATCAAAGACTGCGTCTGTCGCCACATCTTCTAACTCAGAACCATGAAGAAATCAGGCACCCAGATCCCAATCAACTGAACCTAGCGATCTGGCTCCTGAAGTCTTAGAATTTGGGTATCGCAACTTGCCTCCTGATTGTATGAACATTATCAAGGAGGCAAGACGGCCAACTACTAGAGCATGCTATGCAGCCAAAGGGAAAAGATTTGTAATTTATTGCAATAATAACCAAATCAATCCATTAGACGCTTCCATACAAAACATTATTTGTTACCTGTTGCATCTACAAAGATGCAATTTAGCATACTCTTCTACAAGACTACATCTTGCAGCTATAGCAGCATACCTCCAAAACAGACAACACCTGTCTCTGTTCAGAGTTCCACCAATCAAAGCTTTCATGGAAGGGCTTAAAAGGATAATCCCTCCAAAACATCCACCTTCACAAGTCTGGAACTTAAATATAGTACTTACCAGACTTATGGGACCTCCTTTTGAACCACTCCACTCATGTGAATTGCAATTTCTAACATGGAAGGTGGCATTTTTAATTGCCATCACTTCACTCAGACGAGTAAGTGAGTTGCAGGCTCTAACGATTCAGGAACCTTTCATGCAAATACATGCTAATAAAGTAGTACTAAATACTAACCCTAAGTTCATGCCAAAGGTCATATCCACTTTCCATATCAATCATTCCATAGAATTGCCCGTTTTCTTCCAAAACCCGTAGTCAGTAGCTGAGAGCGCCTTACATACACTAGATGTAAGAGCTCTATTATATTATGTTGACAGAACTAAACCATTCAGGAAAACAAAGCAACTGTTTGTCGCTATTTCACCACAACATAAGGGTAACCCCATCTCAAAATCCGGAATAGCCACAAGGATAGTTAAATGCATTCAAATATGCTACCACAAAGCTAAACCCGCTCTAACCGTTCCCCCAAGAGCACAGTCTACGCGCAAAATGGGAGCATCCATGGCTTTCCTAGGAAACATTCCAGTAGAAGACATCTGTAGAGCAGCTACATGGTCTACCATACACACTTTCACTAAACACTATTGTGTAGATGTGCAATCAAAGCAGCAAGCTGCTGTAGGCCAAGCTGTCCTCAAAACTCTTTTTCAGACTGCTGCAGCTGGGGCAGGCGTCCACCGCTAGAGGAGATACTGCTATACAGTCTATGCTAAGATATGAAGTCATACAGCGTAGGGAGTGGCTACAAGTGATTTCGTTTGTATATTACTTAAATTGATTCGTTTGCAGACAGTCTTAAGAGTTAGTTATTGACAATCCAACCCAAATGTATCCATAGGATAACAGAACAAATTATTGATATTGGTTACAATAAATGAAAAAAGAGAAAAAGGAAAAAGGGAAACAGCACACGGTAAGGTCTATTTATATGAAAAAGGTATATTTTGTCAATCAGAAAATGATAAATTCACCGGGATATACAGAACAAATCAATATAAGCAAAAACAAGCAAAAAGAGTCACAAGCAGATGCGCAAATCAGCAAATCAGTTCATAACAGAACATCAACTCCTTTACTTAACAATGGGTAACCAAGTCCATTCCTGCACAAAGGTTACTTTTAAGGAAATAAATTGCTTTGGAGATGATGACAAGGTCGACGTTTCGGTCTTTGTTGCAAATGTCTATAAGACCATCATCAGGACTATAGTGTTTTGCAGAAAGAGCCCCTTAGCAGTAATGAAAGGGGTGTTTAAAGGCAATTGAATGACTGGTGGATATAGTACACCGCAGAGATCTGTTGGATATCTTGCAATCAGAAATGTTTGATTCAGTTTTGCAATCCAGCACAAATGGAGGAGAGCTCATAGAGTTGCAATTAGACTATCCATTTTTGTTGTATTGAAGCGGCACATAAACTGACATCTTGCTGTCATCGGCTGGAAGCGTTGATGTGCCGCTTCAATACAACAGATCGCTGCGGTGTACTATATTTATATTAAAAACAGAGCTTTGGACTATAACCTTTCCAGCTGAAAGGCAATATTTCTCTCTGTCTTCCCATACCTGGCGTGTCACGCAGTTTGGTGCTTACTTTCCCTCCATGTTAAAAAACAGTAGATGTTTCGGCGCCCAGGCTAATGTGCTGCATAGCTAAATACACATAAGGTCCAAAAGTGTGACCGATTGCCTTGCAAATGCTTGTTTCAGAATTGTAGGAGAGTTGGTGCTGGTGTCGATGGGGTGCTGTTCTGGATCCTGGAGACATGAATAGAGAAAGCTTGTCTTCTGTGTTTTTTTTCCCCTCTTGGAGTGTTTTGTCACTAACCTGGTGATATCTAGATTCCCTGGTCTTGTCTCCTAGATATAGCTAGTCTGGTTGCCAGGTGAGCCGGTGTCTTGACCAACTCCACGAATCAGCAGGCCCTTGTGGATTTGCTGCCTAATTTTACAAGACTTTCACCTTTGACTTCATGCCACACCTGACTGGCATGGCTGACACTGGTGTGGTCACTGCATCTAAGGGAAGAACTGGTTTCGCTCATCCCGAAGCTGGGTTAGGAGGTCCTGTTGCTCATATAAACTCCAAGCATTACTCAATTTAGACACCAAGTTGTACTCGGACATACTTGTCTCCAGACTTGATTCGCCCGGATCAGTCCGAATTTCTCAAAGGCAGGCTAACGCATGACCATCTGCGAAGGGTGGTCCACCTGGTCGGATAAGCTACCAAAAAGGCCAGACCAGCAGTCTTGCTAGCTTTAGACACAGAGAAAGATTTTGACTGGGTGGACTGGTCCTTTTTATTCCACACCTTGTAACGCTTTGGGTTTTGACAAGTTTGTTACCATACTAGCCAACTATGCTGGCCCAGGATCCCAGGTGTTGGTTAATGCGGTGAACTTTGACCTTTTCCTATTGGGAGGGGTCGAGACAGGGGTGTCCCCTCTCGCCGCCATTTTTCACCCTTCGTATCAAACCCATTCATTCCACAATCTGTCCATTTGGTCCATAGAACATAAAATGCCTTTCTTTGCTGACAATGTGCTGCTGACCCATCGCCCCAGACTTTGCTGGCAGCCTTACAAGTTGAACTTCGAGTGTTCAAAGTCCTAGCAGGCTTCTGCAATAATCTACACATCATTCCTGTTTAATTTGACCCTACCAGGGAAACATCCTTTACGACGCAACTTTTACAACGCAAACCATTACAACGAATTGCGCTGGGGGGCGCTCTAGGATAGGGAATGTGTTTAATGTACTATCCAACACCTTCCCTACTATCCACGGGGACTGGAGTTGGAATAGTAAATTAATCAATTCACTGTCCAGCGCTTAAAAGCACTATGCGTTGTAATGGTATTCGTTCTAAAAACAGCGTTGTAAAAGCTTGCGATGTAAAAGCATGCGTTGTAATGTCATACATCCCCCTACCAACCTGTGAAATGGAGTCGTTGGTAGTCCGTCCCTCTTCTCCCATTTCAATGGGCTAAACAAGATATCACCTATTTAGGTGTAAAGAGCACTCCCAAAATATCAGACCGCTATTGCGCTAACTATCCGCCCCTTCTAAAACAGCTGAAAGCAGACCTTAAGCACTGGGCACCCATGAATATATTATGGCTTGGACGCATCCATTCCATTAAAATGACTCTCACCCAAACTTTTATACTTTTTTCAAGGGCTACGTATAGAGCTAGACTGCAGGTTCCTGTCAGCTCTGTGATCTTTAACCCCTCCCATGCTCGTGACGAGCTCAGCTCGTTATGAGGCACGGTGGCCGTGTGCTCATGACGAGCTGAGCTTGTCATAACTGCCGCAGCGCTCCCACGCGGGGCTAATTCCCCCGCTGTGCTGAATGTTCTACAGAAACGGGTGTGGCTGTGACTAGCTGAGCTCACCATGACCACCGGGGCGCTGTGCGCGCCCACGGCCCCCCTGCAGAGCGGGGGAATTAGCCCCGCAGGCAAGGGGTTAATAATACAATTTCTCTGGCAAAACTGTAGGGCCCGCCTCTCTCAAAATCTGAAGACTATTGAAATGTTTGGGTGGCCTAGCCCTTCCAGACATAAATCTATATTGTAAAGCAGCACAACTGAGCGTGATTTCGGGTGGTCATTATGTGAATCGGATACGCATTGGTTACACATGGACAGGGCGGTGATAGGGAGATGTGTGGGATGTGTTCTGGAAGCCAAAGGCTGACTGTCCTAAAGCCTACCTGAGCTCCCCCACGAGAACTACCCTTAAAGTTTGGGACGAGGAGAACAGAATGGGAGAATGGACAGCGTTCCCTTCCCATTTCACACAGATTCATTGTAACCCTGCATTAAGACCTGCAATTCAAAATAGGCCCTTCAATCGCTGGAGGGAGGGAGGGAGGATGTCTTACTATTTTTGATCTTTCACAATTGGGACATTCCCCCTTTTGAGTACTGTAAGCCGGACTTTTAACTCGCAGACGTGTAACATTATCGCTGAACGCAATTAGAACATTGCGTTCTTCATCCATTAGGGCCGCTGCCACTAGAGAGCATACCCCTTTTGAACAATTTGTGAAGCTGGCAAAAAGCCCTTGAGGTTGCAGCTCCTTTCTATACGCTCTATTAATGGCTACACTTATTACCCTATGCCCCCGTCACATAACCTTCTGGGAGGGAATCCTTGCGGACATAATCCCGGACACAAAATGGGGCAAACTCAGACATTTCAACGTTCAATCACTGTGGGAATGAGATAGGCACACTGTAAAGTACTATTTGACTGGTACCTCTACCCCACCAAGTTGAAAAAGATCTACCTTAACACATCAGACTCTGTTTGAGAGGATGCGGGTTACTGAGAGACTTCCGTCACATATGGTGGGACTGTCCGACTATTCGCCCATCCTGGACCGACCTACTAGCTCAAATCAAAGACCTCCTGGGATACCAGATTCCAGAAACCCCCGGCTTTGCACTGTTAGGGCTGCGGGATGACAAACCTCGGGTATCCGGCAATACTGTGGCTATGCTTAGGAGCAGCTAGACTTGCGCTGGCAGCAGCGGTGGAAGACGAAGGAAGCGCCATCACTTTCCCACTCGCCCGCCAGACTCTGGCAAGCTATTACAATGGAGAAAATGGTGGATATTTTTCTGGAAAACTACAATTTTTTTTAGTCATTTGGGGTCCCCTGGTGGAGTATGTTTCATGGGTCCTCCCCTTGTGTGCATGCCCCACGTACGAGAGCGCTGCGCCACTTCCAATTTTAAAGAGTACAACTCGACCAAGCCCCGCAGGGAGGCAGTTCTACTCTATGCAGAGATTTCCACCCAGTGTCTCCTCATTCTAGGCTACTCCTACCGGTTGTATTGTGATACACCCATGTATCTCAGTTATTTATGATTATTGTTTGGGGGGTGAGGGAGGGATTATTGGGGGGCATTCTTGTTTATGGGTACAGTTTGCTTGTTTACATAAGCGGAATGCGAACTGTTCCATAGCTGTTTCCCTTCTAAGGAAGAAACTGGTACTTACATTGGCTTGCCTGCTATTGGTAGAGGGGACTTGAAATGTGTCATCTACAGATGTTGGATATTTGCACAAACCAATAAAGAAAGTTTTGACAAAGAAATCAAAATACAATAGTTGAGCAGTGTTCATATATGAGATGACTGAGCTACAGCCATCCAGGAAACCACCCGGCCTAAAGAACTGGC
Organism: Lissotriton helveticus; assembly: GCF_964261635.1. Classification (NCBI taxonomy): domain Eukaryota; kingdom Metazoa; phylum Chordata; class Amphibia; order Caudata; family Salamandridae; genus Lissotriton; species Lissotriton helveticus. Next base: position 30,052,375 of record NC_136072.1, read on the forward strand.
AAAAAAAGGTTCATTTCCTTAAAATAACTTTGCAATAAATGGTGTTCTACCATGCAAATGATACAAGTATTCCTTAAAGTGCCAGAACTCTTAAAACGTATGACGGATCGGCAACCCAACAGAAAAGGACATTGTTTTTCTTAATGGCACCTGTTTTAATGTAAATGTAAATGTGTAAATGTAGTGGTACTTGTATAGCGTACGAATCACCCATGAGACATCTCGGCGCTTGTACGAATACCGCTGAGGAACCCTTCCTGGCCTTTCCCTGTGAAGTGCCCACTCCTGGGCACCCCCAAGGTGAAGCCAGGCATCCTAGCGTTGTTGGGGCTGTTGTGGAGATTAAGCAAGCTATTGCCCAGAGTCACAGAGTGGGACCCATGATTAGAATAGGCACCGAGGCGAGAATTATCAGGTCCAAGGAAGTTGAGCCCAAGACCCGCCGAGGTGGGAATTGAACCCTGGTCCCGGGCTAGACCTCAGCATCAGGGTCTGCCGCTCTAATCATTGAGCCACACTTCTCCACTGATAACATCATTGGTTTCAATTCTGTTCTTATGCTCCCGAACCATAAAGTATTAATGTTTTTAAATACCACAGGGCCAATGTACATTTCAATTTTTTTTTACAATTTTCTCCACAATGACTTTAAGAATGACCAGATTTTCCAAAATGGTTGTTCCTAAATGTCTATACAAATGATATTAATTAGCTTGGCCTGGGTAGCGAGGAGACTCGAATGGGGTGCAAGTGAGCCACCAGGCAGACTCATAGTGCCACTGGCACAAGTGGTGCAAAAAGTAGTCTTCACAGATCAATTAATTACAAAGTTCTTGTGTAGAACCACGGAGAGAAAATGGCGTGAAAGCAAAAACCTGGCTCACTGCGAAATATACAAAAAATGACACCACGGCAACATGAATGAAATAGAATTGGCAAAAAAAAAAATCATTCCTTATAGATCGGATAAACAAGGCAGAAAATTCCTCTAAAGAACTTTATCAAATTTTGAAGGAATTTAGAACTCCTAGTAATCAGCCGTCAAAGCCAGTCTCTTAAGATTTGACGATTCCCTTTCTGAATTTATTGAGGAAAAAATTATAGCCATTCATCATTCTCCATCATCCCAACACAATAGCACCCATTCTGAAGATGTGCTCTGCCCAGTTTCCGATCCGCCCCATATTCTGAATGAATTTGTTAAATGTGACATCAAGTCAGTTACATCTGTCATGCAGAAGATAAAATCTGGCTCTCCTACGGACCCTGTACCTCCCAAATTTTTCTCGAATATTGGTCCGGTATTATTGGAAAGTCTAACCGGTCTATTTAATAAGTCGCTCTCAGAGGCGGATTTCCCTACAATGTGGAAAGCCGCTAGAATAAGACCGATTTTAAAGGAACCGAAGGCTGATCCAAAACTTCTCCTAAACTATTGTCCTATCTCTCTACTTCCCTATTTCAGGAAGATGCTGGAATCTCTTATTAACCAACAGCTTGTGGACCATCTTGAGAGCTATAGACTTTTAGACCCCTCGCAGTCCGGTTTTAGGACGGCACACAGTACGGAGACAGCATTGGTCGAAGTTACTGATAACATCAGACTGGCTTTAGATAAACATCAGTCAGTCATCCTCGTCCTGCTCGACCTGTCCGCCGCCTTTGACACCGTCTCCCACAACATTTTAGAACATTGACTTTGGGAGACAGGTGTCAGAGGAAATGCCCTTAAATGGTTCAAAAGCTACCTATCTGACGGTGCAACAACTGTCCAGATAGGAAATAGCATCTCATGTGAGAGACAGGTCGAGATGGGAGTGCCTCAGGGCTCTGTTTTGAGCGCGACGCTTTTTAACCTGTACATGACTCCACTGGCTAAGGTGATCAGAGCCTATGGATTTGATGTCCTATCTTATGCAGATGACGCGCAGATCGTGATCACCTGAGGCCCGTACCCTATTGAAACCAAGCAACGTTTAAAAAACTGTGTATCTCATGTTGATAAGTCGATGAGATCCAACCACCTTCAACTAAATGGTAGTAAGTCGGAAATCATGCTTTTTGGTAAGGTTGTGGAATATTGGGCATATGACTGGTGGCCATCCAATCTCGGCCCCTGCCCAACCCCCAAGGAAATGGTTCGCAACTTGGTTTTTACATGGACAATCGATTGTCCATGAAAAACCAAATAAATCATGTCATTGGCACCTGTTTCGGTGTAATGCGCAGCCTGCGGAAGGCTTTTCAATAGATACCTATTGAGATGCGGAAACCATTAATCCATGGATTAATTACAAACAGAATTGAATTTGTACTTGTAAAGCGCACTGCTGCTCCAGCAACGGGTGAACAGCAAAACAAACCAGATTAAAAACCAACAAGATGATGGACGGAATGTTGCACAATGGCAAAACATTCACCCCCAGTCACAGATCTGGGTTTAATCCGTTGTTATTTTTGCTCACCAAGCCACCCCAGTTCAGACATGGCCATATGCAAATCAGTCTTGACCCTGTGCCTCATGGGAACAGTCCAGCCCCAACTGCCAAGCCACGTCTTCCCTGGACCGGAATCAAGCATCCTAGGACCGGTCAGCCGTCTTCAGGATAGCTTGACTCCAGTGGCGTAGTGAGCACGGTGAGTCCTGGCGCTGTATACCACTGTGGAACCCTTTCTGGCTTTTCCCTGTGAAATGTCCACTCCTGGGCACCCCCAAGGTGGAGGCCAGGCATCCTTAGCATTGTGGGGGCCGTTGTGGAGATTAAGCAAGCTATTGCCCAGAGTCACAGAGTGGGACCCATGATTGGAATAGGCATCGAGGCGAGAATTATCAGGTCCGGGGAAATTGAGCCCAAGACCCGCCGAGGCGGGAATTGAACCCTGGTCCCGGGTCGGACCTCTGCATCAGGGTCTGCCGCTCTAACCATTGAGCCACGCTTCTCCACAGAATGGACTACGGTAATGCCCTATTGCTCTCAATAAATGAAAACCTTCCAAATAGGCTCCAAGTCCTGCAGAACACAGCCGCCCGGTTAGTCTTAGATCTTCCGCATAGATCTTCCTCTGCTCCCTTCCAGTGAAGAAGCGAATCTTTTTCAAAATCCTCTGCCTGACCCATAAGCACATGTATGGAAACGGCCCAAAATACTGGTCACGACAAACCATGTCGGTATCCGCCACGCAGAATGCTCGGATCCAGTAATGATGCACTGCTCACTCCCCTCCGAATCCATACCGCTAGAAAAAGGGGTCGATCTTTCTCCTTTCTTGCACCGGCATCCTGGAACAAAATGCCCTCATACTTGGGCACCATCCCTGACCACAGCTGCTTTCGCAAGAAGTTGAAGACTTGGCTATTCGAAAACTAAGCCAGCATCTCTTTTTCAGAGCCGTCTGCGAGCGCCGTGAGACTCTTGGAGTGATGTGTGGGCTATACAAATGTCCCTGACTTGACTTCATTGTGCAATATCGGAATCGTGCTGCTCTTGACAGACCCTATCTTCGTTTGACAGCAGAATAAGCTTTCACAAGCGTTTTGTTGCCAAACTGCACTAGGGTGACGAGGCAGGACACAGTGATGCCGTGCCTACACAAGGGGAGTGCTGGTTTTCAACCTTTTGAAAACACCGTCCCGTAGAAACAAAACACAAGTCATATGTTTTTTTTTTAGAGTTTTATATAGCGCGAACTAGACCCGAGACATCCAGTATCGGAGCGCTTTACATGAGCACCAGTTTCGTTACAGATGAACACATTCATTTTTGGTAGGCACGGGGAGATTAAGTGATTTGCCAAGAATCACAGGATGTTGAGCCTCGTTGCCGAGACTCAAACCCGGTTCCCCAGCTTTGAGGCTGACCACTCTAGCCGTAAGGCTACATCCTCTCCCCGTTAAAGCAAATACTACATCTGTCTTACGATGCACTTTGAGAAACTACTTTCAGGTGGCAGGGTTAGGCATAAATTCTATTCACATAGCTGAGGTATATCTCACTGTACCCAGAGGTCAGTCATCAGACACCTGAGCTGGCTCTTAGGTGACAGCACTCAGTCACCAAAGGACAAGAGCCTCAACCAATTATTTCTGATCAATTTCTTCTAAAGTTGCCACATGCCCCAAGATATGAGTTTGGTTTTTACTAATAAAGTAAAACGAATGCCAGAGCCATGCTAGGAACGCAAAGAAGCCTTAGAAATTTTCTCGGACCAGCCCCTTGGGAAGCATTACATGGCCCTGGGAGGCTGAAAACGCTTGCTGCTTTTGTTACAGAGGACTGATATTGTAGCACTATTATGAAAACTGCCCCCCAGTAACGAAACCGGCCCCCACTGCTGCAACATTGGCTCCCACACTTCCAGCCTCCCAGGGAAACGCCCGATGTCCAGTACGGCCAGCCCCACCCTGACGAATGCTTCAAGGCATATTGGGGCAATAGAAACATCAGAGAAGATATGAAGATACTCCATAAAATAAATTTAAAGCGCCTTCCTAAACATAGAATGCTCTTCGTTTTTGTGCAGGCCAAGATGAACTGCAATCCAAACAGGAAGCAGCAAAAGAGAAGGAACGTTGACCCCCAACTATCACCCCTGCCTTTCTAAACCCATTTTGTGCATTTATATTTTTGCTTTATTTTGTGTTATATTTTATACTTATTTACCTGAAGGTGATAGGCCTATAAAATAGTTGCAGAATATTTTCATCTTTTTTATCCACACCTCTTGCCCCATCCTCACTGCACTCAGGATCACAGTTGTCATGCGTTTCTTATACACTATCAACTAAAGAATTGTGGGGGTCCTGGAAGCTGCTGGAGCCTGAGATGAGACATAAAACAGTGGGGTGGGGGCTGTAGCCCTTTAAGCCCAATGGGTGTTGCACGCCTGGTGGGCGGCGACTGTCTTGCTCACAGTAATCGCATCCCTAGAGAGGTGTTGAACTCATTTAACCCCTTTGCTGCGGTGGCAATTCCGCCTCAGCGCTAGGGGGGGGGCTATGCGGCGCTCCCATGCTCATGACGGAACCGCTCCATCACGAGCCTCGGGCGCGCTGTGCTTGTGACGGAGCGGTTCTGTCACGGCCCCGTCACTGCCCCGCCCACTCAATAGAACCGTCGCGCAGGTGCGCTGAGCGGGCCGTGACGGAACCGCTCCGTCACCAGCACAGCGCGACCGAGGCTGGTGACGGAGCGGTGCTGTCACCAGCATGGAAGGGGTTAAAGAGCTTCTAATGCAGATGTGTCCAATGTGTGCCCATGGTCGATCCTATATACATTTTTGAAATAATTAGTCTGAATTAATCGGTGTTAATCATGAAAACCTGGCGTGGATCAGGACCCCCGTTAGCCTATTGCCCCAGTGGAGGGAGCATCCTTGAGCCCCAGAGGTCTGTACTGGGCTTCGTGTAGCAGTTTAATCCTTTATCAACAGAACTTGCAATGCCAAGCTCTGAAGGGGCATTCAGTATAACCAGCCTCTCGAGTTCATGAGTGATTAGTGCATTTAGGGGTTATTTACACGCCCCTTGCACCGTTGGTGCGTCACTTTTAATATGGGAAAAAGTGATGTACCCAGTCGCGGCCCGTGCAGGTAAGCGGGCAGGGCTCGAGTCCGGGGTACACGCAGGTACACTGCGTCCCCCCACTCTTTTCACAGGGTGGACGCCGTTCCCCCTGCCAAGAAGCTGGGCCCCACAGAAATATGCTGAACGTGTCCCGGTGTAATTTTCAGACCCCGGGCTCCTCCGGCACGAGACGTCATGAGGTCATTTGTCAGTCCACCCACTTCTTTTTGTAGGACTTGTGGCCTGTAAGCGGGGCAGCGGTTCGGGGGGTGGAAGTCAACATACGAGGGGATAGTGAAATTAAAATAAAGAAAACTTACCTTGCGCTTGCCGCATCGCCAGTGCGGCGAACACAAGGTAAGTGGTTTTATTTATTTTAATGTCACTATCCATCTTATGTTGACTCTCAATTCCCCCCCATCTACTGCCCGCCTCACTGCGCTTACCTGCACGGGCCGTCACTGCCAAGTACAGATGGCGCAGGGGGCTTGTAAATAGACCCTTTAGTCTAGGCGATTCCTTTGCATTCTGGAGCTTCTATTTTTTATTAGGGCTCGGCTGAAACGCGCGGAAGCGCGTCTCCGCCGAGAACTTATTGTGGCCGTGTCTCCTTTCAAGGAGACATTCCTGGCCGCGCGCATCGCCTTGGAGGCAATTCGAAAGGAGCACGCGCACGCGCTCGCTGCATTCCCAGGGCTCGGCTGAACGTGCGGAAGGAACGGGGACTGTAATGCTTGTTATTATGTGTAATTGACAAACTCGGTTTTCTTTTGTACTGAAGTGTGTTTTTTATTGACGGGTATTTGTGTGGAGTTTGACTGTGCCTCTCGGCTTATACACATGTATTTAGAACACCCCCAGCTTTTGTTAATAGTGCCTCAGTATATAAATGCAGCGAACCTTTCTTCGGTGCCTGAAAAGAGCGGTCTCTGTGCCGGGCAGAAGCCCTTCACATGTCCGTTCTAAGGGGCGCAGGTGGTGATACTTGTAAACGTGACAAGCCCCCCCCCTGCGCTTCCTGAGCTATCACACCCCCACATATATACTTTCATCAAAATAATTCTCCCCCGAATCTTGAACAACAAATACTGAGTCTCCCTTTTGCATCCTACGCAACGTAGGATGCAAAAGGGAGACTCAGTATTTGTTGTTCAAGATTCGGGGGAGAATTATTTTGAGCATTTTTTTGTATGCACATTAAAATGCAGCCATTTCATATTCTGGAGTCTGTGTTCGTGGTTTATACAGGGTGCACACGCCGCAGTGTCCTCGAATCCCTGCAGTGTGAGCGTGTACGTGCGCGCGCGCCCTGTTGAACCAGCCCCTGTGTGAGACCATCTCGGTGCCATCCTCGCTGTGGCCGCAGCTACCCACCCCTGCCACGCTTTGCCCGGCCCCGAAGAGGCCCGAGCGGGGAGTGTGCGTGGGGCAAGATGGTGCCAGGCCCTCTGCTGACCGGTTGCTGTCACTGTTCATCCTCCCGGAGGACGGCCTACTGGAACTGTTGTGTCAGGGGTGTTGGAAGAACGTGAGCATCAAACGTGTTTCGTCTGAAGTGTGAAATCCCCCGACATTTTACAGTGTTTGTAGTGTTCTTTGAATAGAATAAATGGTGATTTTTCCTAATTTGTGATTTGTTGTCTGTTGCTCTCCAGCCTAGTTGGGGTTGAAAATGAAAGCGCCGTATTGTCTCGAATAGGAGAGCAGCAGGCTGCAGGACGGTGTCTTCAGCGCTGACATTACACCGCGCCTGATGGACTCTCCTTTTTACGGTGATAAATGTTAATGCGTTCTGCAGTTCAGGGTGCATTTGGATGACAGCTGGATCTCTTGTATATGCCACGTGTTTTTACGGTGCTCATCCTAAGTTGGAAATTACAAATGTGTTAACATATCTCGGAGTTCCGGGCAATTGGGCACTTCTTTTATTTTTAATGTGTTTAATTAGCGTGGGTTATGTTTGAGAATTCCATGGCTGTCTTTGTAAACTCCTACCTGACACATATATAGACCACGTTTACTATAAACCTCACTAGGTCTGGCCAAGACAGGGGCAGTTCTTTTTTAGGGCTCGGGCCTACCGTCCCACTGCGTCAGCAGTGGGCGTGGCTTAATTAGGCAGAGTGCAATGTGAGTGCAGTGTGAGTGCAGAATGCAGTGTGAGTGCAGAATGCAGTGTGAGTGCAGAGTGCAGAGTGCAGAGTGCAAAGTGCAGAGTGCAGAGTGTGAGTGAGTGCAGAGTGTGAGTGAGTGCAGAGTGCGAGTGCAGTGTGAGTGCAGAGTGTGAGTGCAGAGTGTGAGTGCAGAGTGAGTGAGTGCAGATGCAGAGTGAGTGAGAGTGAGTGCAGATGCAGAGTGAGAGTGAGTGCAGAGTGTGAGAGTGAGTGCAGGGTGAGTGCAAGTGCAGAGTGAGTGCAGGAGCAGAGTGAGTGCAGGTGCAGAGTGAGTGCAGGTGCAGAGTGAGTGCAGGTGCAGAGTGAGTGCAGGTGCAGAGTGAGCGCAGGTGCAGAGTGAGCGCAGGCGCAGAGTGAGCGCAGAGTGAGTGCAGAGTGAGTGCAGAGCGAGTGCAGAGTGACTGCAGAGAGTGCGACTGCAGAGTGACTGCAGAGTGAGTGTGACTGCAGAGTGACAGTGACTGCAGTGGGTGAGTGTGCAGGGTGAACAGTGTGTGAGTGTGCAGGTTGAACAGTGTGTGAGTGTGCAGAGTGAGTGCAGATGCAGAGTGAGGGCAGAGTGAGTGCAGATGCAGAGTGAGGGCAGAGTGAGTGCAGATGCAGAGTGAGTGAGAGTGAGTGCAGATGCAGAGTGAGTGAGAGTGAGTGCAGATGCAGAGTGAGTGAGAGTGAGTGCAGAGTGAGAGTGAGTGCAGAGTGTGAGAGTGAGTGCAGGGTGAGTGCAAGTGCAGAGGGCAAGTGCAGAGTGAGTGCAGGAGCAGAGTGAGTGAGTGCAGAGTGAGTGAGTGCAGAGTGAGTGAGTGCAGAGTGAGTGCAGGTGCAGAGTGAGTGCAGGTGCAGAGTGAGTGCAGGTGCAGGTGCAGAGTGAGTGCAGGTGCAGAGTGAGCGCAGGTGCAGAGTGAGCGCAGAGTGAGTGCAGAGTGAGTGCGAGTGCAGAGTGACTGCAGAGTGAGTGCGACTGCAGAGTGACTGCAGAGTGAGTGTGACTGCAGAGTGACAGTGACTGCAGTGGGTGAGTGTGCAGGGTGAACAGTGGGTGAGTGTGCAGGGTGAACAGTGTGAGTGTGCAGGGTGAGCAGTGTGTGAGTGTGTAGGGGCAGTGTGCGAGTGTGCAGGGCACGAACACTCGAACTAAGTCCACCACACACACATACATAAGACCACGCACATAAGACCACACACACCACACACACCACATACACACCACACACACACACACACACACCACTCTCTCACCACCACACACTCACCACCACTCCCCACCACACACTCCCCACCACACACTCCCCACCACACACTCCCCACCACACACTCACCACCACACACTCACCACCACACACTCACCACCACACACGCAACCACACACACACACACACCACCAGCCATCAGTGCACGCTTTCACCGGGCACAAACACCACCAGCCGTCAGTGCAGGCTTCCACCAGGCACACAACACCAAACGTCAGTGCACGCTTTCACCAAACACACACACACCACCAGCCATCAGTGCACACTTTCACCAGGCACACACAACACCAGCCGTCAGTGCACGCTTTCACCAGGCGCACTCACCACCAGCCGTCAGTGCACGCTTTCACCAGGCACACACACACCAACAGCCGTCAGTGCACGCTTTCACCAGGCACACACACCACCAGCCGTCAGTGCACGCTTCCACCAGGCGCACACACCTCCAGCCGGCAGTGCACGCTTCCAAATGAAAGCCTCTGGGTTTTTCCCTGAAAATGGTATCACAAAAGGGTTTGTGGGGCTGAAATCTCCATTTTCTCAGCTTTCAGGGAATGACAGACTTTTGTCAGAGAACCGAAATTTTTCACTCAGTTTTGGCATTTTTCTGGGACATAGCCTATTTTTGCTATTTTTAGAGCTTTCCACCTCCTTCCAGTTAATGGTAGAAATGAGTTTGAAAGCAATAATGGATCCTGGAAAGCTTTACATTTTCGAAAAGTAGACAAAATTCTGAATTCAGAAAGGGGTCATTTGTCTAAATCCATGAAGGTTTCGTTATAGAAACTAACAGTTAGATATTGGAATATTTGAAATTTTGTTGAAAAAAACAGCCTTTTGTCTCAACGTTTTCACCTATAACTTTTTCTAATTTTGACAGCTCTTGGAAAGCAATATACCGTTACATTCGTTAGACCTTCCTGGTTGTGGGGATATATAGGACTTGTAGTTTCACCAAGAACCCGACGAACCCAGATCCAAAAACTGAGCAGCAACTTGCAATGGTATTTTTTCATTTATTGGGTATAGTGCACTTTGTCTTGGAAAATGTATACATGGAATAATCTGTATGAAAGACACCTATGTATTTCTGAATTGGGTACAAATTATAGACTTCAGAAACAGTATATAATTGCACATTTTCAAAGTTGGGAATACTCATACTAGCATGAGAATTATTGGTCATTTTTCATAAAGATTTTTTTTTACACAATATCTTTCATTCAAAGGGAGAAATGCATGAAAGCTCAATTGGTAATAACAGTTGATTTACAAATCTGAATTACCCCAAGTGTCCCGATAAAAACGGTACCTCACTTGTGTGGGTCGGCCTTGTGCCTGCGACAGGAAACGGCGCAAAATGCGACGTGGTCACACCTAAATTTAGCAGTTACAAATTGACCCTTTTTTGGCAAAGTGCCTACCTGTAGTTTTTGCACCCTAGCTCTGCTGGCACCTAGGGAAACCTAGCAAACCTATACATTTTTGAAAAGTAGACACCCAGGGGAATTCAGGATGGGGTGACTCGACTGCCTACCACCAGGTTTTGTTACCCAGAATCCCTTGCAAAGCTAAGATTTTGACAAAATAAACACATTTTCCTCACATTTCTGTGGTGGAAAGTTCTGGAATCTGCGTGGATCAACAAAATTCCACCCACCCAGCGTTCCCCCAGGTCTCCCGATAAAAACAGTACCTCACTTGTGTGGGTCGGCCTTGTGCCTACGACAGGAAACGGCACAAAATTCAACGTGGTCGCACCTCAATTTCCCAGTGAAATTTTACGTTCTTTGGAAAAAGAGACTACCTTTTGTTTTTGAGCCGTAGCTCTGCCAGCACCTAGGGAAACCTAGGAAACCTATAAATTTTTGAAAACTAGACACCCAGGGGAATTCAGGATGGGGTGACTCGTCTGCCTACCCCCAGGTTTTGTTACCCAGAATCCCTTGCAAATCTAAACATTTGACCAAAAAAACACATTTTCCTCACATTTCTGTGGTATAAAGTTCTGGAATCTGCGTGGATCAACAATTTTCCACCCACCCAGCGTGCCCCCAGGTCTCCCGAAAAAATGGTACCTCACTTGCGTGGGTAGGCATAGTGGCTGCGACATGAAACGGCGCAAAACGCAGAATGGTCGCACCTCAATTTCCCAGTGAAATTTAGCACGATTCGGACAAAAAGACTACCTTTTGTTTTTGCGCCGTAGCTCTGCCAGCACCTAGGGAAACCTAGGAAACCTATACATTTTTGAAAACTAGACACCCAGGGCAATTCAGGATGGGGTGACTCGTCTGCCTACCCCCAGGTTTTGTTACCCAGAATCCCTTGCAAACATAAAAATTTGACAAAAAAAACACATTTTCCTCACATTTCTGTGGTAGAAAGTTCTGGAATCTGCGTGGATCAACAAATTTCTACCCACCCAGCGTGCCCCCAGGTCTCCCGAAAAAAATGGTACCTCACTTGCGTGGGTAGGCATAGTGGCTGCGACATGAAACCGCGCAAAACGCAGCATGGTCGCACCTCAATTTCCCAGTGAAATTTAGCACGATTCGGACAAAAAAACGACCTTTTGTTTTTGCGCCGTAGCTCTGCCAGCACCTAGGGAAACCTAGCAAACCTATACATTTTTAAAAACTAGACACCCAGGGCAATTCAGGATGGGGTGACTCGTCTGCCTACCCCCAGGTTTTGTTACCCAGAATCCCTTGCAAACATAAACATTTGACCAAAAAAACACATTTTCCTCACATTTCTGTGGTGGAAAGTTCTGGAATCTGCGTGGATCAACAAATTTCCACCCACCCAGCGTGCCCCCAGGTCTCCCGAAAAAAATGGTACCTCACTTGCGTGGGTAGGCATAGTGGCTGCGACATGAAACAGCGCAAAACGCAGCATGGTCGCACCTCAATTTCCCAGTGAAATTTAGCATGATTCGGACAAAAAGACTACCTTTTGTTTTTGCGCCGTAGCTCTGCCAGCACCTAGGGAAACCTAGCAAACCTATACATTTTTGAAAACTAGACTCCCAGGGCAATTCAGGATGGGGTGACTCGTCTGCCTACCCCCAGGTTTTGTTACCCAGAATCCCTTGCAAACATAAAAATTTGACCAAAAAAACACATTTTCCTCACATTTCTGTGGTGGAAAGTTCTGGAATCTGCGTGGATCAAAAAATTTCCACCCACCCAGCGTGCCCCCAGGTCTCCCGAAAAAAATGGTACCTCACTTGCGTGGGTAGGCATAGTGGCTGCGACATGAAACAGCGCAAAACGCAGCATGGTCGCACCTCAATTTCCCAGTGAAATTTAGCACGATTCTGACAAAAAGACTACCTTTTGTTTTTGCGCCGTAGCTCTGCCAGCACCTAGGGAAACCTAGCAAACCTATACATTTTTGAAAACTAGACACCCAGGGCAATTCAGGATGGGGTGACTCGTCTGCCTACCCCCAGGTTTTGTCACCCAGAATCCCTTGCAAACATAAAAATTTGACCAAAAAAACACATTTTCCTCACATTTCTGTGGTGGAAAGTTCTGGAATCTGCGTGGATCAACAAATTTCCACTCACCCAGCGTGCCCCCAGGTCTCCCGAAAAAAATGGTACCTCACTTGCGTGGTTAGGCATAGTGGCTGCGACATGAAACAGTGCAAAACGCAGCATGGTCGCACCTCAATTTCCCAGTGAAATTTAGCACGATTCGGACAAAAAGACTACCTTTTGTTTTTGCGCAGTAGCTCTGCCAGCACCTAGGGAAACCTAGCAAACCTATACATTTTTGAAAACTAGACACCCAGGGCAATTCAGGATGGGGTGACTCGTCCGCCTACCCCCAGGTTTTGTTACCCAGAATCCCTTGAAAACATAAACTTTTGACCAAAAAAACACATTTTCCTCACATTTCTGTGGTGGAAAGTTCTGGAATCTGCGTGGATCAACAAATTTCCACCCACCCAGCGTGCCCCCAGGTCTCCCGAAAAAAATGGTACCTCACTTGCGTGGATAGACATAGTGGCTGCAACAGGAAACGGTTCAAATCGTACGGTGGTGAATTTACATTACCTCATTGCAAAACTACCTTGATTTTGGGGGGGGGGCATCTGAGTTTGTGGCCCGGGGCTCGGTGGTATTCTTTGCAAAGTAGCAAACCCAAACAGTTCTGAAAACTAGACACCCGGGAGAGTCCAGGGAGGTATGGCATGTGTGGGTCCCCCAATGTTTTCCTACCCAGAACTCTTTGCAAACCTTACAAATAGGTAAAAATAGCACTTTTCCAAACATTTTGGCGTGGGATCGCCGTGCCGGCAAAAAAGTCCTACCACCCTGCGTTCCCCTTGTTCTCCCGAGTAAAACGATACCTCACTTGTGTGGGTGCCGCAAAGCAGAACACGCCAAAAATGAATTTTGAAAAAAGTAGTTTTTAGTCATATTTAAGTTTTACAAATTAAGCACCCCAGCCTGAGTCACATGCCTTTGGCCCACCCACACAAGTGAGGTATCATTTTACTCGGGAGAACAAGGGAAATGCTGGGTGGTAGGACATTTGTTCCGGCAGCGAGATCCCACCCAAAAAAGTATGGAAAAGTGGGTTTTTGGACCAAAATTTCAGGTTTGCAGGGGTTTCTGGGTAGGAAAACATTGGGGGACCCACGCATGCCATACCTCCTCGGACTCCCCCGGGTGTCTAGTTCTCAGAACTGTTTGGGTTTGGTAGTTTCCAAAGATGCCTGCCAAGCCCCGGGCCAAAAGCTCAAGTGACCCCCTCAAAAAAAAAGATTCTTTGGCTAAAGGTAATTTTTTGGTCTCCATAGTATGAATTGGGCCTTTTCCTAAAGCAGCCGCTATGCCTTCCCACGCAAGTGAGGTACCATTTTTATCGGGAGACCTTGGGGAACGCTGGGTGGGAGTTAATTTGTGTGAGCCCAGTGATGCCACGCTTTCCCACACTAAACGTGTGAAAAAACTGATTTTTTTCCAAGCAAAAAAATGAGGTTTGCAAGGGATTCTGGGTAAAGGAACGTTGGAGGATCCACGCAAGCCATACCTCCTTGGAAGCCCCCGGGTGTCTACTTTTCAGAAATGTGTGGGATTGGTAGGTTTCCCTAGATGGCTGTCTCGCACGGGGCCAAAAACCCAGGTAACCCCTCTTGCAAAAGCTGGTGGACTTAACATTTTCACCATTGTTAAATTCACCAGCTTTTGCAAGAGTGGTTACCTGGGTTTCTGGCCCCGTGCGAGACAGCCATCTATGGAAACCTACCAAATCCAAACAGTTCTGAAAACTAGACACCCGGGAGAGTCCAGGGAGGTATGGCATGTGTGGGTCCCCCAATGTTTTCCTACCCAGAACTCTTTGCAAACTTAAAAAATAGGTAAAAATAGCACTTTTCCAAACATTTTGGCGTGGGATCGCCGTGCCGGCAAAAAAGTCCTACTACCCTGCGTTCCCCTTGTTCTCCCGAGTAAAAGGATACCACACCTTAACAGAGCTACTCAAAAGTCGAACATTCAAGCACAGCTATCTATTCCTCAAAGACACACACATACAGGTTGGATTTGGCACGAGGGCGAGTGATGGTTCAGTACATAAAATTTTATTAACCAGATATTTCAAAAAAATGAAATGCTCTGTCAATAAATAAATGCATAAAAACTGAACCAGTGACTCGCAACTCGTGAGCTGTAAAGCCACGACAAGGCACCAACCGTTTTACAGGCCATTCACGCACCTTTCATACCTGATACAAAACAGACCATTGACACCATCCGAATGGAAAAGCAACACATAACAACAATCACAATAAGGGGCAAGGTACACCCTACTGCAGAAAGAGAAAAAAAACAATTATTACTGCACACCCATCTAATCCGCAAGCACACACACATACTGGTTGGATTTGGCACGAGGGTGAGTGATGATTCAGTACATACAATTGGATACGCAAGTAATTTCATCAAAAATGAAATACACTGCGTATAATTGAAAGTATGATAAACTGAACCACTGACTCACAGCTCGTGAGCTGTAAAGCCACGTCAAGGCACCAACCTCTTTACAGGCCATTCATACACCTTTCGTACGCGTGACACATACAAAACATTCACACCGCCAGCCGCGGACCCATCACATTTCAACACTCACACCAGCAAACGGCGCCATTCAAGGGCCCATCACTTTCACACGCCCACATTTCTGACACTGCAACTACACAAAATGATGGACTGTGTGGAGTGTTACTCAACTAGCAGTGTGTGTATTGACCAACAGAAAGTAACTACTCACACACCGCCTGCCCAGCGCCAGTCCACCCACACCACCATCCAAGCACCAGACCATGCACACTGCCAGCCAAACACCACTCAGCGCACACCGACAGCCAACTACCACTCCACACACACACCACCAGCCAAGCATCACTCCACGCACACCACCAGCCAAGCGCCACTCCACAAACACAACACCAGCCAAGCACCACTCCACACACACCGCCAGCCAAGCATCACTCCACGCACACCACCAGCCAAGCGCCACTCCACAAACACAACACCATCCAAGCACCACTCCACACACGCCGCCAGCCAAGCACCACTCCACTCACACCGCCAGCCAAGCACCTAACCATACACTCCGCCAGCCAAGCAAAAATCCACGCACCCCCCCAGCACAACTCCAATCCATGCACTATGCCAGCCAAGCACCAGAACACGCACACCACCAGCCAAGCGCCATCCACTCACACCACCAGCCAAGCACCTAACCATGCACTCCACCAGCCAAGCAAAAATCCCCTCACCCCCCCAGCACAACTCCAATCCATGCACTATGCCAGCCAAGCACCAGACCACGCACACCACCAGCCAAGCGCCATCCACTCACACCACCAGCCAAGCACCTAACCATGCACTCCGCCAGCCAAGCAAAAATCCACTCACCCCCCCAGCACAACTCCAATCCATGCACTATGCCAGCCAAGCACCAGACCACGCACACCACCAGCCAAGCGCCATCCACTCACACCACCAGCCAAGCACCTAACCATGCACTCCGCCAGCCAAGCAAAAATCCACTCACCCCCCAGCACAACTCCAATCCATGCACTATGCCAGCCAAGCACCAGACCACGCACACCACCAGCCAAGCGCCATCCACTCACACCACCAGCCAAGCACCTAACCATGCACTCCGCCAGCCAAGCAAAAACCCACTCACCCCCCCCCAGCACAACTCCAATCCATGCACTATGCCAGCCAAGCACCAGACCATGCACACCACCAGCCAAGCGCCAGTCCACGCACACCAACAATCCAAGCACAATCCTGCACACACCACCATCGAAATTAGAATTTTTTAAAGAAATACCACAAATCAAATGTAGAAACCTACAAATCTGCTAACACAAATTCAAAAACTAAATGCTTTGCACTAATGCAAACCTAAAAGCTAACTAAAAAATATTACAGAAAACAGACCAGACAGTACACTTACAAGCTCAATGAAACTCCCAAAACTTCTTTTGTGTGTGGTACGATTTAAAACAAGCTGGCACACACAATCCAGGATTTGAAGGACAGTCAGGACAGTGCATACGAGACTCCCTCCACACTTCTCTTCGCCAACAGACTCTACATCTTTTAGTGGGATTGTCTTTTGCAGTTGTGGGAGGAATGTATTCTGGAAAGTGGCGATCTTTCAGTCTAGCCACTTCCTCCACCACTCCAAATCTTGGCACACTTGCCTGTTCCACTAGTACAAGGCTGCCTATGATAGTCTCCTGAAACTTAACAAAAGGCATCTTTGACTCAGGACAAGATTTCTGGAAAACAACAAAAGCATTAAAGGATGCCAAGTGGAAAAGATGGATAGCCAACTTCTTGTACCAAACGTAAGCCTTTCGAAGAGCAGCATAAGGTTCCAACCTCTGATCTACTCTGTCAACACCACCCATGTGCCTATTATAGTCTAAAATGCACACAGGTTTACGCACTTCAGCAGTCTCACCCCGAACTGGCAGAGCTTCAGTGCTTTCGTCATGGATAGTAGTCAGCATGTAAACATCTCTCCTGTCTGAAAACTTCACAGCTAGAAGCTTCCCACATCGCAATGCAGTAGACTGTCCCCGCACAAGCCTTTTGCAAACAAGTTCTATTGGGAAACCTTTCCGGTTACTGCGCATCGTGCCACATGCAACAGTGCCCACTTTGGCCAACTCCTTGAACAAACGCACACTAGTGTAGAAGTTATCTACATATAAATGGTGGCCTTTGTTAAATAATCGTCTACCTAGTTCCCACACAATTTTCTCAGTCACTCCAAAAGTGGACGGACAAGCAGAAGTGTTAATGCTGGAATCCTTACCGGTGTACACCCTGAAATTATAAACATATCCAG
Source organism: Lissotriton helveticus (assembly GCF_964261635.1). Classification (NCBI taxonomy): domain Eukaryota; kingdom Metazoa; phylum Chordata; class Amphibia; order Caudata; family Salamandridae; genus Lissotriton; species Lissotriton helveticus. Next base: position 30,069,752 of record NC_136072.1, read on the forward strand.
TCTCACTGTCACACAGCATATACAGTTTGATGCCATAGCGTGCCCTCTTACTAGGAATGTATTGCCTAAAAACCAAGCGGCCCTTGAACAATACCAAAGACTCGTCCACAGCTATTTCTCTTCCAGGTGCAAACATCTCAGGAAAACGATCAACAAAGTGATCAAGGACAGGCCGAATCTTAAAAAGACGGTCACAATCAGGGTGATCGCGTGGCAACGCTAAATCATCAACAAAATGCATCATGCGAAGAAGAAGCATATATCGATCACGAGTCATAACTGCTGGAAATATAGATGTTGCCATCAAGGGACTAGTGGACCAATAAGAAGACATTGATGGCTTCCTTAGCAAGCCCATCAAAAAAGTTAATCCCAAAAACTTCTTCATCTCTTCAACATATGTGGGAGACCAATGGGTAGCTCTAGAATGGGGCTTAAGGCTGGCACTGTGGTCCCTCAAATACTGCTCTGCATACAAATTAGTTTGCGCCACAATCTCCTGCAAAAACTCATCGTCAAAAAACAACTGAAAAAATTGAATTGGCAAAAAATTGTCAGTATTCACTCTACACCCTGGAACACCAGTGAAGTCTGGCAATTCCGGCTGCACCATGCCAGGGGCAACCCAGACGTCATCACTAACATGAGGAGAAGAAGCCACCCTAGCCTGCAGGCCAGATGCCTCTTGCTGCACTACATCAACGGGAACACTAGCATCCCCAGATGCCTCTTGCCTCACTACACCAACAGGAATACTAGCATCCCCAGATACATTTTGCATCTCTTCACCAACAGGAGAACTCACATCCCCAGCTGCCTCTTGCATCTCAACATCAACAGAAGAACTCGCATCCCCAGATGCCACTTGCTGCTCAACAACAACAGCAAGACTAGCAGCACCAGATGCCTCATGCTGCTCTACAACAGGAAGACTAGCAGCACCAGATAACCTTTGGCGCACCACAGCAATGTGAAACCTTTTGGGCGCAGCCTTTACCACACTTGCCTGTTCCCGACGAGAAAAAAAGGGAAACCTTGAGGACCTAGGCTGCCGCTCACATGGCTCTTGCCTCTCTACCGGCACATCAATGTCCCTCTCTACCACAGGCACTTCATCAGCACTAGAAGAAGAATCATCATCCGATGATACCATGCGAAGAGAAAACTCACTGCCTGAATCTTCTGCACCTACCTCATGCTCCGAATCGGAGTCAGTGTCTGGACCATGGTCAGAGGAAGACTCAAAAAGCAAACTAACAACCTGCTTAGCAGTAATCCTGCGAGCAGCCATTATCCTTACAAATCAAGAAGACTACACACACAAGTGAACAACAACCTACACTGTGCAAAGTAAGAAGTAAACAAGGTAGAGTCTTCACACAAAAATCAATACACTCAAAAACAATTCAAATCTAACCAAATATAAGAAGACTCACCAGCACCTACTCTGCTGAAACACAGCAAAAAGAAAGGAAATCTCACTGGAAAGAAAAAAAAAGTATAGATTAGACAAAGTACACATCAAGCAGCAATACAAAAAAAAGTTAACAATCAAGAAACACAAAGCCACACAAACAGCAATAACTTCACTTTTCATAAAAACACATTTATCTGGGAAAAATAGTACAAAAAACATTTACTTACCAAGCACATGCAACTACACAAGCTGCAAAACCAGCATTAACCGAACCACAACCTACACCAATACAAACAGCAAAAGCCTGGATCAAAAACAAAGAAGAAAAAAAATAATTTAATACTACATTTCACAAACAACATAACAAATGAATAAACAATACACAAATTTACCCCCAAAATCACATCCACACAGATGGGCCATCAAAAAGGGCAAAACGGACAGAAGTACGGGTTGATTTGCCCACCGGCGGGGAGGCCAGAAAATCTAAATTTAAAATCCGACCCACCTGAAAGCGACCCTTGCCCAATGGGTCACTTCCTACAATCTAAAATAAAATCCCTGGTGCTAGTGGGGGCATTTCCACCGCACAATCGCAATGCTGTGCGCGACCGTGAGCCAGAAATGCTCTGCAAAGAGACATCAGAAGAGAGAAAATTCACTTACCTCTCCCCTGATGCCTCTTTGCAAACCCCCCCAAATATCTCAAAACCAACCTAACACCTCCAGGCGCAGGAAGCAAATGGCTTCCCGACCGCCTGGGAATCCCTGAAGATGTTGGCGCGTGCTGTGCGCGCTGACGTCATCAGGGATTCTCATGGGGAGGGGGACAACAGAATTACTGTGGTTAACTGCGATGCTGGACAGAGGCACTTGCATCCTTGATTTTCACAAGCGCAATCCTAAAACAGTTCCTATGACCAGGAGCTTCTTTCTCCCCATCTGCTGCTCTCATCAGTCTCTGACCATTTATACACATAAGAGGCATGTGAACTCACACAGAAGATCCCCGTTTGGCAACGCCCACCAACTAGCGGAGTGCACCATCTTTCCTGAATTTACCCACTATGATGGACAGCTCACTCAAGGGACCTGTGCACACATTGGTGCGATGGCATAGTAACACACACGGACACTGGAGACAAAGCAAGCGCTCGAGTTGCAGCACAAATTCAGGAAAACAATCATCAGCCCAAAAACATTTTTGACCTTCCCACTATGATGGACAGCTCACACAAGGGACCCCATTGTGGTGTCGGGTTCAAATCAGGCCTACATACTCTGCTAAACTCTCGAACGCCTTAGTATAGAAGTTGGCACGGACACTGGAAAAGGTAAAAGACAAGTTTATTAAGACCCCATGGGGTGGTGGTACATTCCTACAGCACCCTTCGGCAATGTAAGAAGTAGCACACCGAACATCAGTGCGCGACCTCTTTTATATAGTTTAATAGCAATAAAAAGATAGGCGGTTACAAGTTACACATTTTAGGTACATATAAGGTCATTTTTGGAACACAGCCAGCACGTGGGAGGAGTTTAACGGCACTGGTCAGTTAGTGTGAACATTCCTAAAGAGTGACCAGTTGATGCATAGTGCGCATGTGCGCTTGACCAGTACTAAAAATAGCCTGTTGCCGAGCAGAATAGTGACCATGGGTATCGAGAAAGGACGAAAGGGCACACTGACCACGAGGCAGCGTGTTCATAGGAAACGGAAGTCAGAGGGATTCAAAATGGCCCCCGTTCGTTTTGGTCAAGTTAACAGAAAAGACCGTGTAGCTGTGATAAACGCTAACTCAGGAGCTGCCAAAACACGACAGACGGCCCTTTTAGCGTTTAGCAAAAGCTACCTCATAGTGGACGTAGTCAGAATGTTCATCCTCAATGTTAATAGCCATTATTTTCAATACTTCATCATTGATCAGTTTCTCTTGCTTATCAATAGCTCGTTTGGACGGAATACAGGCTGTGATACATACAGAACATAATGTAGGGCCACATTGAATACATAGACAAAGGAAAAATAGTACTCCAATAAAAACACAGAGAATCGTTAATAATTTCCAACCCCAAGTACTAAGCAGGGTCCAGAACCAACCAGAAAAGGTCCATGTTCCATTTTCTGGGTGGATCTCAGCAGCTATCTTATGTAATTTTGTAATCGAATCATATACAGAAGGTGAGTTATCTGGTACGTACACGCAACAACTACTTCCGATGACGCGGCATGCTCCACCTCTATCAGCTAGTATCACATCTAGAACCATTCGATTCTGGAGCACCACAATTCTGGTAATTTGTAATTCCTCAGTAATATTCCCTAAAGCGGAGGCAGTTTCGTTAGCGACTGCTTCCACCACACGCGTAAGCCGCCTTATCTTCCTGCTATTCAGTGCAGCTCCTACGAATGAGAATAACCCCAAATTGAAATCTACATATTGTTGTAAAGTGGTATCAGTCTGGTCTATTTCATCAAGATCTACTGTTCGTTTGACCCTGTTTAGTATGAAATCATGGTACAGAACGTAATCATTGTGGTACATGGGAGGAGCAATAAATACAGGTGGTAATACAAAAGCTATATAACGCGTTCCCAACCATCCCAATGGTAGACGATGGTATCCCTTATTTCCACAAATGAAATACGTGTTATGTGAAGCTACAAATGCAATTCCAATTGGTGTATCAAAGGTAAGTGTAATATTACATTCACTGCGGCCTACAGGGATTGTACCTTTATTTCTAATACACAAATCTGCTTTTGTATCAATGACTGTTATCATATGCGAGCTCGTCACATTTATAAGTCTTTGATTCGTATATACACGAGGTGTAGAAACATTGTCCGGACGGTACTCTTCCCATTCAAACTTAGTTCCTTCAGCGTGTGGATAGCCGTCTTTGTCGTTATAACATATTTTATTCAACCGAAAAAGTAGTCCACCTTTCGTTGGCCATCGCAGAGTAAAAAGAAGAGTGTACCAAGCATGACAAGAACCATTATGAGAAAACGGGAGAGGAATGAGTGGTGTTCCTCCCTTCTTCTGATGTCCGGGCAACATTCCACATACCCAACAATTGGACGTGTTGGTCATGTTATGAGTATGATGCAAAATCTTAATAAAGCTGTTATTCAAATAAGTCTGCCTATGTCTTTCTTCGTGAAAAGGCAGAGTGAAATGAAAATGTTCAGATGGACTTGGAGTGGTGGGCAGCAAATGTTCTCGTGCAGGAAACAACAGTTCTATAGTCCAAGCTAATACTGCGATCACCACTACGGTCAAGACAAACAAAACAACACCAAGAATTCTCCCTCTTCGTGTCGAAGGAGATGCCATAGTTCACAAAACAATACTCTTCAAGAAAACAACACTAAGCGGGAAAAAATAAAAACGATGGTTCTGAACCGAGGCTGCCGTTGATTTGTTCTCCGGGATTCAAGACGGGTGTCGCTACTCTTGGCAGAACTGATCCCCCCCCCTTGATATTCCCGGCTTCCGTTTCACAAACCTCAGAGCGGTTACCAACCAGTTTCAAAAACACAAAAGGAATCTTATTTCCTGGGGCGTAGATTGTACTTCACTTTATCAGAAACAACGTGGTCCGGGAAGGCTCCCTCCAATTCATCAGGCGTGACAGCTGGGCTCTTTTCTGTATCCAAAATCTTTCTGTAGTCGGATAGCACCACAGGGCTCACCAGATCCGGAGAGACACGTCGGCAGTGCGTTGAATGTATCCACCGCTTCTTGTTAGTGACTCTCACAGCAGTTCGCGTAGCCAGCAGCACTTGCTCAGGGCCATGCCATCTCGGTTCCAAACTGCTGGATCGTTCAAATACTTTGACCATCACGTGGTCCCCAGGGCGGAGATCGTGAGCCTCACCAGTGGAGTTATCAGGGAGCGCCTCTCGAACCTGTTGATGGATAGAAAGCAAATCATTTGTTAATCGTGCCAGATAATCGTTCATCATTATACAAGGCATATCATGTATCAAACGAGGTTTTGGAACTCCCCAAATATTCATAGGCCTTCCAAACACCACTTCGTAGGGTGTGAGGCCAGATCGAGAATGTGGCACTGACCGAATGGACAGTAATGCCAGAGGCAAAGCGTCCGGCCATTTCAGAGATGTAGATGCCACTATCTTTGCTAGCTTCAGCTTCAGAGTTGCATTGTATCGTTCTACTAACCCTGCTGATTGCGGATGAAAGACAGCATGGAATCGTTGCTTGATTCCCAATCCTTTCAGGACGTATTCCACTACTTTTCCAATGAAATGAGGGCCATTATCACTCCACATAAGTTTACAAACACCGTAGCGCGGGAAGTACTCCTTGAGTAACACCTTAGCTGTTGTCAATGCTGTATTGTCTTTCGTAGGGTAAGCCTCAATCCATTTGCTGAAGGCACACACCACTACTAGGACATACTTGAGATTATTACAGCGTTCCAGCTGGATGTAATCCATTTGTAGTACTTCAAATGGTGCAGTAGGTGGAACAAACCCTCCTTTAGGAGTATGAGTCCCTTGTCCAGGATTGTGCTGCAAACATATCAGACAGGTCTGCACTACTCTCTTAGCCGTGCTAGCAATGTCAGCATTTTCCCAAACTCGTGTAAGCAATTTAGTAATTGCGAGAGCTCCAATGTGTGCCAGCCCGTGTGTCATTTGCACCATTGTTTGTAAATAGGCCATGGGTAGTTTCCATCTCTCCATATCTTTACTACGCCAGCAACCCTCATCATCCAATACTCCTTCAGTGGCCCATTTCATACGTTCTGCCTCAGATGCTGACTTCTGTATATCTAGTATTTCTTCTCTAGCATCATGCCACCGCTCAGCTTGTGACTTCACCACATACATGGGGAAATTATTTTGCAGCATAGTGGTCTCTCTCGCAATGCCGTCTGCGAAAGCATTGCCTTGCCCTATTTTGTCCGTCACCTTTTTGTGTGCACTACACTTGACTATTGCAACTTTCTTTGGGCATAACAGTGCATTCAGGAGATCGCGTACCAACTCTCCATGCATGATGTGTACTCCGTGTGAAGTCAGGAATCCTCGTTCCTTCCAAAGTAGGCCAAAATCATGCACTACTCCAAAAGCGTAACGACTATCCGTGTAAATGTTCACACATAGCTCAGCACTTAACTCACATGCTTTCGTTAAGGCTATCAATTCAGCTGCTTGAGCCGATTTCTGGGGTATTCGTGCTGCTTCTACCACGGTCTTAAGTGTCGTGATCGCATAAGCTGCGGAAGTCGTACCATCTGGTAACCTCACACACGATCCATCAACCCACAGTTCCCCATCTACATCTGGAAATGGCGTATCCTGTAAATCGATACGACCCTTTGTCTGTTCCTCAGTCAGAAAAACACAATCATGTTGTTCTTCCTTCTGGGTCTCAGCAACAGGATCCGGCAGTAAAGTAGCAGGATTTAGTGTCGCACATCGCTTTAGTGTGATGTGCGGCGCCAACAATGTTAGCTCATATCCTGTCAAACGGGCACTGGTTAGATGCTGCGTTTTTGTTTGATTCAGTAACGCATCTACCGCATGGGGAACTAGCACCAACAATTTGTGTGACAAAACTATTCCCTCACTTTGTCGTATCGCAACTGCTGTTGCTGCAACTGCTCGAAAACATCCAGGCAATCCTCGAGCCACAGGGTCGAGTACCGCCGAGAAGTATGCACAAGGCCTCTGTTTGTCTCCGTGTGTCTGCACTAACATTGACAATGCGCACCCATCCTTCTCGTGTACATATAATGTAAAGATCTTCGTGTAATCAGGTGTACCCAACACTGGTGCAGAACAAAGAGCTTGTCTCAATTGCTCAAAAGCATTCTGACATTCATCCGTCCATTCAATGGGAATCGGTGTATCTTTAGACAACAATGCCAACAATGGTTTAACGATATGTGAAAAACCCAATATCCATTGCCTACAAAAAGACGTCAAACCTATAAAGGCGCGAACATCCTTCTGAGTGCGAGGGACTGGAGTATCTAGGATTGCTTGAATTCGATCTGGTGTCAATGCACGGCCCTCCTTAGACAAAAGATGACCGAGGTAGGTCACCTTTGGTCTACAATATTGTAGCTTTTTCTTTGAAACTTTATGATTATGTTTGGCCAGGAAGGAAAGCAAAGAAAAGGTACTCTTCTCACATTGTTCTGGCGTGTCTGCAGCAAGTAAGATATCGTCTACATATTGAATGAGAACCACTCCCTCTTGTAAGTCAAAGGAATCAAGCTGTCTTTTTAATGCCTGACTATAAATGCTAGGACTTTCAGTATAGCCTTGAGGAATTCGACAGAATCTGTACGATTTATTATTTAATGTAAAGCCGAATAGATATCGACTGTCAGGATGTACAGGGATCGAAAAGAAGGCATTCTTCAAATCGATAACTGTAAAAGTAGTTGCCGTCGATGGAACCAACGTAAGCAACGTGGTGATGTCAGACACCACCGGGTACTGAGGCACTACTATCTTGTTTATTTCCCTCAAATCAATAATGAAACGGTAAACCTTAGCATCTGTATCTCTTTTAAGAATCGGTAAAATTGGGCTATTGCAAACATTGTAGAGGACTTCCTCAACTACTCCTGCCAAAATCAAATCGTTCACAATGTGCATCAAAGCAAGTTCTCCTTCTCTGGAAATCTTATATTGTGGGACACGTGGTAGAGATACTCCCTCCTTTACAGTAATACGTACTGGAGGGATTAACATCTGCCCCACATCCGTGTCAGAAGTGGCCCACAACGTGTTTGGTAAGGAGGCCAATACTTCAGATTCATGGAGAAAACACACTCGCTCAAAGTCTGGGTAATTCTCATTCAACACAACTCGCACTCCTTCTGGGGCACAGCGAATAGTAGCTCGAAAGTATTTTAACATATCGAGTCCAATAATATTATCTGGTGTATTTGGAGACAACAAAAAGGGACATGGGGCAGCAAATTTATCAACATGAAATGCAACTGGTTGAGACAATGGGCTAGAAGTAGGTGTTCCATCGAACCCTATTGCTGTAATTACCTCGCCAGACAGGGGAGCCCTTGGAACCAAGTATTTGGACAAAGCGCTACGAGTAGCTCCTGTATCGACCAGAAATTGATCAGTGGAACCCAGAACATGTGCTTCTATGTATGGACCCCTTTGATCAACTGGTACCTCAACCGATTCCACACCCCATCCTACGCAATCCTATGCATAATGCTCATCCCGTGGTTCAGCAGGACCACCCTCATTTATCTGATATTGATTGCGGTTATCAAACGTATTATAATCAGACTGACCACGACCCCTTGCTCCATATCCTCCACGATCATTCGTACCATAGCCTCCTCGATCATCCGTGCCATAACCTCCTCTTGACCCTCCATAATAATTCCTAGACCTTCCACTTCCTCGTCCCCTCAAATTACGCTGCTCTCGAAACACCGGACAGTCTGCAATCCAATGCCCAAACTGTTTGCAGTATGCACATTGATTCCAGAAATGTCAGAACGAGGGGGAGGAGCATTACTGTATGATCCTCGCCCTCCTCTGTTATTTCCTCTCGTAGCCTGAACCTGGGCTAACATTACCTTCGTCTTCAAATCCTTTGCTTTCTTTTCACTACTTTCTTTTGCCTCTAATTCCTGTCTTTCATAATATTGAGCCATAGTCAATAAAGAAGCAGGGGTTGCTGTGGTCCATGAACTTTCACTCGCTTTCAATCGTTTCGCAATCTCCGGTAGGAGATTAGCCACATACTTATCAACGAATAAATGCCTGCCAGTATCTTCTGTCAATAATTGACCACTGTAATCATGGAACGCTTCCTCGAAGCGAGAGAAAAAATCGGAAACTGATTCATCCGCTTTCTGCTTACAAGAGGCTAATATAGTCCAATCAATCTTTTTAGCGGGAGCAAGAGTCTTTAGTTTTGTTAGTATGGCCCCTGGAAGGTCTAATATTAATTGACACGGCTTACATGCTGGTTCTCTATCTAAATCAGCCTGAACAAGATCTTTCCAAGTGGCCCCGAGAGTCGTGAGGTCATCAAACCTACGAATCGCTCTCCACATATCAGGGGGCAATATCAACCCGAAAAATAGATCAATATCAACTAACGTCATGATACATGAAGAAATTGCACTTTCAACATTTTCATAAAAAGCCGCGGGGTTTTTACGGGGATCAGGTAAAGCATTCTTAAGCGCCATGACATCTGCTCTATTCCAAGGCGTATAAACCCAATTATATACAAAATACCCTTTCGCGTCTTTGGATCTTTTATCATCATCTGTGCCATCCCCTTTATGAGGGACATATAAAGGCGCAGCTTCTCGCATAGGTCTAACATTAATCGCAGCGATCTTATCTGTTTCAAAGATAGGGCATTCTTTGGATATCCCCGTCGCTCCGGACGTAGACGAATTCTTCGACTTTTCCAACTCCCGTAGTCGTGTCGCCTCATTACGCAGTTCAATCAAACGCTTGAAGAAGTCGTCCGCATCTGAAAGAACAAAAAGACCTTTACGAAAATTCTCACGATCCTTGGATATCTCCTTTGGTTCTAACTCGAGAGAATATTTTCTATACCGCTCAACAACTTCATCTCCAAAATGATCTAAAAAATACAGTCGTTCCTTATCAGGCCACTGTTCCATTTGTTCAGTAACGTCAGAAACAGTAACAGTATTAATATTTAGTTTTCGTGCAAATGAACGTAATTCCGCAGCTCGTTCCGCATGTAACCTGGTACGCTGTGTTCGATCACTATCCTCGTCCGAGTCCTCGTTCGGAGCCGTAGGTACGACGTACGGAGGCGGACAACGATCTAGTAATGAAAAATCATCTGTTTCATTAGTAAGGACTGGATAAAAAGGACGCCTGATAGGGAATTGACCATTAACCTGTAAATTGCGTTCTCGTCTCTCCCTCACTTTCTTTTCCTGTAATTCCTTCTCCTGTAGCTGTAAAGCTTTGTCATGTGCAGCCTTCCGCTGCACTTTCTCCGCCAAGGCTTCCTCACGCTTCGCTCGTTCACGCACCTCTTTCTCCCACATACGCACACAATCAAACATATCTTGTCTCGACCTTCGCTGAAACAAACACTGCTCTACATATTGTACCTTTCGAAGGTCAAACGACCCATATAGCGGCCACTGTAATTCACGATCAGTCTTAGTATACTTATGCCATAATGTACTATACATTATAGGTGGAATACCGAATTTGACATACATTTCACGATTTGGAGTCCCCTCTGGGGGAGCCGGCTGCTTTTCACTTAATCGATAATTGGTACCATTTTCAGAACAGCACATCCTACGGAGTGTGCTAAAAACAGGCATGTTCCAAAAAGTACCACGAAAATGTGATACTACAAAAATGTCACCTAACGCGGTGTACCGTTCAAATCAAATAAATCAGAGAAATATCCCTACATGCCTGCCTATGTGAGGTGCACTTCACATATTCAAATTCAAATTCAAAGATTCAAAACGTTAGCTAACAAATTCAAATTCAAATTCAAAGTTTCAAAAAGCCACAGTAAGTGTCAGTAGACTACCTCACCGCTCAAAAGCTTACCAAATATTTTCAACCGTCCAAAGTCCAACTGCCAAGTTCTGTGGTCAAATCAGCCAAAACGGCACATCACGACAATCCAAGATCAGAATCTCAGTCGAGGACCGGCGCCACCTGGGAGGTCAGATCGGAAGGAAGGGAAAACACACCGTGGGTGCCAAGACTCGGGTCACTCAGTGGCAGCGTACGCGTCCATGGTGAGTTTCCTGACCTTCGTCACGACCTCTCCTTCGGGCATCCGAGTCACCGATGAGTCCCTTCGTGGTCGCCAATTGTGGTGTCGGGTTCAAATCAGGCCTACATACTCTGCTAAACTCTCGAACGCCTTAGTATAGAAGTTGGCACGGACACTGGAAAAGGTAAAAGACAAGTTTATTAAGACCCCATGGGGTGGTGGTACATTCCTACAGCACCCTTCGGCAATGTAAGAAGTAGCACACCGAACATCAGTGCGCGACCTCTTTTATATAGTTTAATAGCAATAAAAAGATAGGCGGTTACAAGTTACACATTTTAGGTACATATAAGGTCATTTTTGGAACACAGCCAGCACGTGGGAGGAGTTTAACGGCACTGGTCAGTTAGTGTGAACATTCCTAAAGAGTGACCAGTTGATGCATAGTGCGCATGTGCGCTTGACCAGTACTAAAAATAGCCTGTTGCCGAGCAGAATAGTGACCATGGGTATCGAGAAAGGACGAAAGGGCACACTGACCACGAGGCAGCGTGTTCATAGGAAACGGAAGTCAGAGGGATTCAAAATGGCCCCCGTTCGTTTTGGTCAAGTTAACAGAAAAGACCGTGTAGCTGTGCTAAACGCTAACTCAGGAGCTGCCAAAACACGACACCTGCTCACATCTGTGTGATTACATAGTAAAGCACACTTGGACACTGCAGACAAAGATGGCGCTCGAGTTGCAGCACAAATTCAGGAAAACAATCATCAGCCCAAAAACATTTCTGAGCTTCCCACTACGATGGACAGCTCACTCAAGGGACCCCTGCGCACATCTGTGTGATTGCATAGTAAAGCACACTTGGACACTGCAGACAAAGATGGCGCTCGAGTTGCAGCACAAATTCAGGAAAACAATCATCAGCCCAAAAACATTTGTGAGCTTCCCACTACGATGGACAGCTCACTCAAGGGACCCCTGCGCACATCGGTGCAATGGCATAATAACACACACAAAGGTCACTAGTGACAAAGCAGGTGATCGAGTTGCAGCACAAAATCAGAAACACATTCATCAGCCCAAAACAATTTTGACCTTTCCACTATGATGGACAGATTACACAAGGGACCCCTGCGCACATCTGTGCAATTGCATAGTAACGCACACATGGTCACTGGAGACAAAGATGGCGCTCGAGTTGCAGCACAAACTCAGGAAAACAATCATCAGCCCAAAAACATTTGTAAACTTCCCACTATGATGGACAGCTCACTCAAGGGACCCCTTCGCACATTGCAGCGATGGCATAGTAACACACACATGGTCACTGGAGGCAAAGCATGTGTTCGAATTGCAGCACAAACACAAATAAACATTCATGAGCCCAAAAACACTAGTGAGCTTTGCCTACGCAGGACAGGTGTGTTTTTTAGCCACTTCAGAAACACACATCAGTATAAGTAATGAAGGACAGAGGCACTTGCATCCTTCATTACAATGAGCACTATCATTTTACTTTATAAATGACCCCCATCAGCATTTTTGTACAAAAAACGGCCTTTCAACAACATTGCAGCCAAGAGAAGACTTCAGAGATAATGTTCCCCCAACAAGGGGAGCGACCCTTCCCCAAGGGGCCGCTCCCCTAACTACGAAATTGATCAATAAACAAAAAAAAAAAAAATCCCTAACATTCCTGCTGCACGATCGCACGATCGTGCAGCAGGAAACCTCTAAAGTGCCATCGAGGGAAAGGAAAAGCCTTTCCTTTCCCTCGTTAGAAGTTAAAACGCAATCTCCCCCGCCACAAAACGAACCTGTTTCAAACACGACGCGCAGGAAGCAAATGGCTTCCATGCGCGTCGGTAAACAAAAGGAACCTCCGGTGACGTCAGCGCGCCTCGCGCGCTGACGTCATTGATGACGCGGGCGGGGAGGGCGGGGGGAGGCAGGGGAAGGTCTTCCCCTGCCATCCCCGCAGAAACGAACACAATCGGGCAGACTCGGGGGGAGCGCTGGCGCTTCCCCCGAGGGTGGGGCTCATGACGAGCTGGGCTCGTCATCAGCGTGCGAGGAGGCTACGCCATGACGAGCCCAGCTCGTCATCAGCCCCGAAGGGGTTAAACATAGTCATCTAAAGCGCAGCATGCCACCATTGCTACAATTCCAATCCAACCCACATATTTCCACTACACACCAAAACACATGGATAAAAGACATTGCCATTTACAATGCCATTACCTCTAACTCAAATAAATCCGAGACCTATTGCATTTCTAATGCTTGTTTTTTATTTTTATTGGTGCAGTAATACTTCAGTGACATACATATAAGCAATACGACATTATTGTACAATGTGACATTACTTTCTTTACATAATAAGTAGGACACTGCGATTTTCATGTTTATCTCCTTTTCTACTCTGTGCTAAAACTTAGAACAACTCCTTGCCCCCTCCCTTCCCAGCACTCGCGTAGTACACATTTCTCAATTCTTGCAGGTAATGTCTCCCGTCTACATATCAGCATTATTGTTCTGACTGTCAACTTTCCTTCTCTTACATCTTATATTAATAGTCTCTGCATCTCGTCCTGTATGTGGTCCGGGAATGTGTTCTTGGCTACCATTACAACGGTGCCATAGGGCGGTAGGCTCGTGTGTATGGGGTCAGATATCATGTTGCACCTTGGATACTCACTCAAAGTGTCGAGGCGTAATTTTCAAACTCCATCAGTGTTGAGTTCCAGTCTAGGGAAATGTGTGTTCTTCTAAGACCTCAACGTTCCTCCCTTTGCAGTTCCAAACCTTCTGCCTTCTGGAGCTTCTAGTCCTGATGTTATAATGGGATGAACCGGACTACGAATCCCAGAATGCAATTGAACTGAACTGAATGAGCTGCTCAAGCATCACGGAACTGGGAAACGGAAGAGCTTCTAAATAATAGAAACGGATCCGAGTTGCACGTTTCAAGGCAGAGTACAGCGGCTTGCCACCCACCTATGACAATGCCAGTGGACGAGGAGTGCTTTGGTTCGTGTAGTCTTACTTGTCACCACCGGGTGTCGCTGCTGGCCAGCTCTTCGAACACTGCAGACTGTAGTCCTGCTCAGAGGGTGAAAGTGGGGCTCTCGGGAGCTCACCATAGTCCAGGCCACGGGAATTATGGGATGCTGCGGCGATTATCGTATAATTATAGATTAGCCGCATTTGCCACATATTTCATCATCTGCTGCATAACCTGCAGATTTTAATTAAAAAAAAAAAATTGTTTAGAGCTCCAACTATTCAAAAGTTACTAAAGACGCAGAGAAACGTGCTGCCCTAGTGGAAGGCCGATGGAAAAGATTCACTGGTTGTTTACTGCTATATGTGGGCGTTAAAAATAAGGTGCAATAAGCCCAGACACTGATAACAAGTGTAAAAATGACAAAATAACTAAGTAATACTGTCCTAAAATGTGCCGCGTTATGTCGCTTAATTTGCCATTTATTGTTGCATACTTTACTCAACCCTGCCGTTTCATTTGGCCCTCCCCTGCCGCATAAATCTAGTAGCCCTGATTAGAATGAAAGCAAAAACAACAGTTGATGGAAAGAATGCAGAACAATGTCATGCACCCCAGTACAGAGATCTGGGCCTAAATCCATCGTTTTTTGCTCACCATTCCAGTTTGAACCCAGCCATTTGCAAATCAGTCTTGACCCTGTGCCTCATGGGAACGGTCCAGCTCGAACTGCCAAGCCAGGTCCTCCCTGGACCGGAATCAAGCATCCTAGGACCGGTTTCGGGGTTTCACCCCTCTTCAGCCAGGATAGCTTGACTCAAGTAGCATGGAGAGCACGGGACCCACGTCTGAGCATACCCGTCCGACTCGGGGTGACAAATGCAAATGCCCAGACGTGGGTCCCTTGCTCACTTTGCCACTGGATTCAAGCTTGCCTGGTTGATGACTGCTGATTAGCCAGAAACCGGTCCTCGGAAGCTTGTTTCCGGTCCAGGGAAGGCATGGCTTGGCAGTTCGGGCTGGACTGTTCCCGTGAGGCACAGGGTCAGACTGATTTGCATGTGACAATTTCTGAACTGGGGTGGCGGAGTGAGCTAAAGAACGGTGATGGATTAAACCCAGATCAGTTGACTGGGGCTGAGTGCTTGCAATGTTTAACACTCCGTCCATCACCCCCTTTGGTTTTGCTTTGTACGCCCTAAGTTGTCAGGGTATGCCCAGACGTGGGTCCCTTGCTCACTTTGCCACTGGATTCAAGCTAGCCTGCCTGATGACGGCTGATTAGCCAGAAACCGGTCCCAGGATGCTTGTTTCCGGTCCGGGAAAGACATGGCTTGGCAGTTGGGGCTGGACTGTTCCCATGAGGCACAGGGTCAGACTGATTTGCATATGACCATGTCTGAACTGGCGTGGCTGAGTGAGCTAAAGAACGGTGGATTAAACCCAGATCAGTTGACTGGGGGTGAGTGCTTGCAATGTTCAACACTCCATCCATCACCCCCTTTGGTTTTGCTTTGTTCGCCCTAAGTTGGCAGGGTATGCTCAGACGTGAGTCCCATGCTCACTTGGCCACTGGATTCAAGATAGCCTGGCTGATGAGGATTATTAATCCGAAACCGGTCCTAGGAGGCTTGATTCCGGTCCAGGGAAGACATGGCTTGGCAGTTCGGGCTGGACTGTTCTCATGAGGCACAGGGTCAGACTGATTTGCATATGGCCATGTCTGAACTGGGGTGGCAGAGTGAGCTAAACAATGATGATGGATTAAACCCAGATCAGTTGACTGGGGGTGAGTGCTTGCAATGTTCAACACTCCGTCCAACTGACGAAGAAAAGTGCTGCAATTCACTTACACACGAATTATGCTGAGCGAACAGCAACAGTGCAAGCGCCCCTCCCCTACAGAATAGAACAGCCAGGCAGGTATAGTGCAAGCCTCCCTCCCTCCCTTACAGACTACTACAGCCGGGCAGTCGAGGTGCCAGCGTCCATCCCTTACAGAATAGTCCAGCCGGGCAGCTATAGTGCAAGCGTCCATCCCTTACAGAATAGTCCAGCCGGGCAGCTATAGTGCAAGCGTCCATCCCTTACAGAATAGTCCAACCCGGCAGCTATAGTGCAAGCGTCCATCCCTTACAGAATAGTCCAGCCCGGCAGCTATAGTGCAAGCTTCCATCCCTTACAGAATAGTCCAGCCGGGCAGCTATAGTGCAAGCGTCCATCCCTTACAGAATAGTCCAGCCGGGCAGCTATAGTGCAAGCGTCCATCCCTTACAGAATAGTCCAGCCGGGCAGCTATAGTGCAAGCTTCCCTCCCTTACAGAATAGTCCAGCCGGGCAGCTATAGTGCAAGCTTCCATCCCTTACAGAATGAGTACAGCTGGGAAGCAGCTTTTTAAGCTTTCGTCTGGGAACGCAGCAGGACTGCAGCTGTGCACATTTTTCTCCCTTACAAAATGGGTGCAGCAGCAATGTAGAGGTGGGCGAGCTAATACATTTAGAGGGAGAGCCGAGCCTAGGGTCTGACTTGGATCTTAGAGCACGAGCCGAGCCCTGAAAATGTTTGCTACTAAAATCACACAACAAACGTCACGTAAAATGATTGTTGCATCTATATATATTTTTAAATGTCGAACATGTGAAGCTTAGACATTAATACGTCACATTATAGCTCTGCACTGAGAAGTACTTCTTAAAAGGGATTGTTTTTAAACATGAACCATTAGTGAACTAAGAGGCAAGAGAGTTATGTAAGCCATGTATGTGGCCCAGAAGAGCAACATTATAATCTATTAAATCAAACACTATAGGGTTTTTTTTAAACTGGTATTCTAAATCCCCATATTTGAAAGTGCTTTCATACATGATAATGAAGAAAAAAGTGTTTTGATGAAATAAAATATTTGCCCAAGATCACACAATTTATGTAAGGAAGCTGCGATTTATCCAGGTTTTCTGGGTTCAACGTGTACAAATCAGCCAGGAAATGGGTATCTATTTGTCTTTTCGTCTTTGGTTTTCACCACTTGTGCATTTTCTGCGGTTTTTAATAGCGTGAACTCAATGGCATTGAGTGCTTCGTGCGCCCAGTTATAATAATAATTACTATTTGCAAAGAGCAAACAAATCACCCCTAAAGATTTCAAGGAACTGGGAGCTGTCTGGGAGATTAAGTGAGTGATTTCTTAGGGTCACATGATGCTGAGCTAATCTGCTACCGGGGATTGACCCGCGACTCCTGCGTTCCTATGTCAGCCGCTCTGGTCACTGCACCACACCTCTCCCTCCATTTACACAAGGTCATGTGCTCCAATAACATTACACAAGTTCACATGCATTACTCATAGGCATGGGTAGATTAAGTGATTTAGCCAGAATCACAGGCTGTTGAGGCACGCTGAGACTTGAACCTGGTTCCCCAGTTCCAAAGTTGGCAGCTCTGACCCTAATGCCACATCCCGGTTGGAGGGACGGTGGCAGACAGAAGCCACATAAAAGCTCGGCTCGTTATGGGCTCGAGGTTCCCACACCTCCACGGCAAACCGTACTTCAGTATCTCACAGAACAGGCACAGCATGAGTGCACGGTCTCCTCTCGTGTAGAGATGGTGAAAAGCACGCGCTATACCAATCGTGCAAGCTTTTCTCACAGTAATGATGCAGAACAGGTACAGCACGAGCAACAGCAGTCAGTCAGTCAGGATTCATAAAGAGCGGCTTATCACCAGATAGGGTATTCATTGCAAGCTTCTCAGAGATACCGTAGCAGTGAAAGCTTTGTTTTAGTCACTGAGTAGGTGCACGGATGAAACCGTAACATGAAGGCTTTCTTACTATGTGGAACACGTTCTGTAAGCAGTGGAAAAGAAGTGCAAGCGTCTCTCATACACAGAACAGTTTCAGTACAGGAAACCGCAAGGTGGGCTCCCTCACTTATAGAACGGGTGCAGCACAGACTGCACTAGCGCAAGCTTCTCTCATACACAGAACAGTTTCAGTACAGGAAACCGCAGGGTGGGCTCCCTCACTTATAGAACGGGTGCAGCACAGACTGCACTAGTGCAAGCGTCTCTCATACGCAGAACAGTTTCAGTACAGGAAACCGCAGGGTGGGCTCCCTCACTTATAGAACGGGTGCAGCACAGACTGCACTAGCGCAAGCTTCTCTCATACACAGAACAGTTTCAGTACAGGAAACCGCAGGGTGGGCTCCCTCACTTATAGAACGGGTGCAGCACAGACTGCACTAGTGCAAGCGTCTCTCATACGCAGAACAGTTTCAGTACAGGAAACCGCAGGGTGGGCTCCCTCACTTATAGAACGGGTGCAGCACAGACTGCACTAGCGCAAGCTTCTCTCATACACAGAACAGTTTCAGTACAGGAAACCGCAGGGTGGGCTCCCTCACTTATAGAACGGGTGCAGCACAGACTGCACTAGTGCAAGCTTCTCTCATACACAGAACAGTTTCAGTACAGGAAACAGCAGGGTGGGCTCCCTCGCCCATAGAACGGGTGCAGCACAGACTGCACTAGTGCAAGCTTCCCTCATACACAGAACAGTTTCAGTCCAGGAAACAGCAGGGTGGGCTCCCTCACCCATAGAACGGGTGCAGCACAGACTGCACTAGTGCAAGCTTCTCTCATACACAGAACAGTTTCAGTCCAGGAAACAGCAGGGTGGGCTCCCTCGCCCATAGAGCGGGTGCAGCACAGACCGCACTAGTGCAAGCTTCTCTCATACACAGAACAGTTTCAGTACAGGAAACCGCAGGGTGGGCTCCCTCACCCATAGAACGGGTGCAGCACAGACTGCACTAGTGCAAGCTTCTCTCATGCACAGAACAGTTTCAGTCCAGGAAACAGCAGGGTGGGCTCCCTCGCCCATAGAACGGGTGCAGCACAGACCGCACTAGTGCAAGCTTTCCTCATACACAGAACAGTTTCAGTCCAGGAAACAGCAGGGTGGGCTCCCTCGCCCATAGAGCGGGTGCAGCACAGACCGCACTAGTGCAAGCTTCTCTCATACACGGAACAGTTTCAGTCCAGGAAACAGCACGTGGGCTCCGTCGCCCATAGAAGGGGTGCAGCACAGACTGCACTAGTGCAAGCTTCCCTCATACACAGAACAGTTTCAGTCCAGGAAACAGCAGGGTGGGCTCCCTCGCCCATAGAACGGGTGCAGCACAGACTGCACTAGTGCAAGCTTCTCTCATACACAGAACAGTTTCAGTACAGGAAACAGCAGGGTGGGCTCCCTCGCCCATAGAACGGGTGCAGCACAGACTGCACTAGTGCAAGCTTCCCTCATACACAGAACAGTTTCAGTCCAGGAAACAGCAGGGTGGGCTCCCTCGCCCATAGAGCGGGTGCAGCACAGACCGCACTAGTGCAAGCTTCTCTCATACACAGAACAGTTTCAGTACAGGAAACCGCAGGGTGGGCTCCCTCACCCATAGAACGGGTGCAGCACAGACTGCACTAGTGCAAGCTTCTCTCATACACAGAACAGTTTCAGTCCAGGAAACAGCAGGGTGGGCTCCCTCGCCCATAGAACGGGTGCAGCACAGACTGCACTAGTGCAAGCTTTCCTCATACACAGAACAGTTTCAGTCCAGGAAACAGCAGGGTGGGCTCCCTCGCCCATAGAGCGGGTGCAGCACAGACCGCACTAGTGCAAGCTTCCCTCATACACAGAACAGTTTCAGTCCAGGAAACAGCACGGTGGGCTCCGTCGCCCATAGAACGGGTGCAGCACAGGCTGCACTAGTGCAAGCTTCCCTCATACACAGAACAGTTTCAGTCCAGGAAACAGCAGGGTGGGCTCCTTCGCCCATAGAGCGGGTGCAGCACAGACAGCACTAGCGCAAGCTTCTCTCATACACAGAACAGTTTCAGTACAGGAAACAGCAGGGTGGGCTCCCTCGCCCATAGAGCGGGTGCAGCACAGACAGCACTAGCGCAAGCTTCCCTCATACATAGAACAGTTTCAGTACAGG
Source organism: Lissotriton helveticus (assembly GCF_964261635.1). Taxonomy (NCBI): domain Eukaryota; kingdom Metazoa; phylum Chordata; class Amphibia; order Caudata; family Salamandridae; genus Lissotriton; species Lissotriton helveticus. The sequence continues at coordinate 30,089,941 of NC_136072.1, forward strand.
AAACAGCAGGGTGGGCTCCCTCACCCATAGAGCGGGTGCAGCACAGACCGCACTAGTGCAAGTTTCCCTCATACACCGAATAGTTTTAGTACAGGAAGCAGCATGGCGGGCTCCCTCACCCATAGAGCGGGTGCAGCACAGACCGCACTAGCGCAAGCTTCTCTCATACATAGAACAGTTTCAGTACAGGAAACCGCAGGGTGGGCTCCCTCGCCCATAGAGCGGGTGCAGCACAGACAGCACTAGCGCAAGCTTCTCTCATACACAGAACAGTTTCAGTACAGGAAACAGCAGGGTGGGCTCCCTCGCCCATAGAGCGGGTGCAGCACAGACAGCACAAGAGCAAGCTTCTCTCATACAAAGAACAGTTTCAGTACAGGAAACAGCAGGGTGGGCTCCCTCGCCCATAGAGCGGGTGCAGCACAGACAGCACTAGCGCAAGCTTCTCTCATGCATAGAACAGTTTCAGTACAGGAAACAGCAAGGTGGGCTCCCTCACCCATAGAGCGGGTGCAGCACAGACCGCACTAGCGCAAGCTTCTCTCATACATAGAACAGTTTCAGTCCAGGAAACAGCAGGGTGGGCTCCCTCGCCCATAGAGCGGGTGCAGCACAGACCGCACTAGCGCAAGCTTCTCTCTTACACATAACAGTTTCAGTACAGGAAACAGCAGGGTGGGCTCCCTCGCCCATAGAGCGGGTGCAACACAGATGGCACCAGTGCAAGCTTCTCTCATACATAGAACAGTTTCAGTACCGGAAACAGCAGGGTGGGCTCCCTCACCCATAGAGCGGGTGCAGCACAGACAGCACTAGCGCAAGCTTCTCTCATACACAGAACAGTTTCAGTACAGGAAACAGCAGGGTGGGCTCCCTCACCCATAGAGCGGGTGCAGCACAGACCGCACTAGTGCAAGCTTCTCTCATACATAGAACAGTTTCAGTACAGGAAACAGCAGGGTGGGCTCCCTCACCCATAGAGCGGGTGCAGCACAGACAGCACTAGCGCAAGCGTCTCTCATACATAGAACAGTTTCATACAGGAACCAGCGGGTGAGCTCCCTCGCCCATAGAGCGCGTGCAGCACAGACTGCACTATTGCAAGCTTCTCTCATACACAGAACAGTTTCATACAGGAACCAGCGGGTGAGCTCCCTCGCCCATAGAGCGCGTGCAGCACAGACTGCACTAGTGCAAGCTTCTCTCATACACAGAACAGTTTCAGTACAGGACGCAGCAGGGTGGCTCCCTCACCCATAGAGCGGGTGCAGCACAGACGGCACTAGTGCAAGCTTCTCTCATACATAGAACAGTTTCAGTACAGGAAACAGCTGGGTGGGCTCCCTCGCCCATAGAACGGGTGAAGCACAGATGGCACCAGTGCAAGCTTCCCTCATACACAGAACAGTTTCAGTCCAGGAAGCAGCTGGGTGGGCTCCGTCGCCCATAGAGCGGGTGCAGCACAGACAGCACTAGTGCAAGCTTCTCTCATACAAAGAACAGTTTCAGTACAGGAAACAGCAGGGTGGGCTCCCTCGCCCATAGAGCGGGTGCAGCACAGACAGCACTAGTGCAAGCTTCTCTCATGCATAGAACAGTTTCAGTACAGGAAGCAGCAGGGTGGCTCCCTCGCCCATAGAACGGGTGAAGCACAGATGGCACCAGTGCAAGCTTCCCTCAGACACAGAACAGTTTCAGTCCAGGAAACAGCTGGGTGGGCTCCCTCACTTTCTGGAAAATGGGCCCAGAAATCAACTGTTCCCTGATTTCTCCTTACCGGCCCAACAAGAATCTTCGCTCCTCAACCGCATCAGTAGCTAAAATTCCCAGAATCTTCAGAGCCAGAGCAGGAGGACGCTTGTTCTCGTACAATGTATCTAAACTGTGGAACACCCTCCCTCTACAGACGCAAAACAATTCCAATCTAACTAGTTTCCGGAAACGGCTAAAAACTCTCCTGTTCAATAAATAGTAACCTTGTGAGGGCACCTTCTGTTTTCCAGCGCCTGGACGCCTCAGGGCAACTGCAGCGCTCTACAAATCCAACTTTCATTTCATTTCATTTCAGAGCGGGTGCAGCACAGACGGCACTAGCGCAAGCTTCTCTCATACACAGAACAGTTTCAGTACAGGAAACAGCAGGGTGGGCTCCCTCGCCCATAGAACGGGTGCAGCACAGACTGCACTAGTGCAAGCTTCTCTCATACAGAGAACAGTTTCAGTCCGGGAAGCAGCAGGGTGGGCTCCCTCGCCCAGAGAGCGGGTGCAGCACAGACGGCACTAGCGCAAGCTTCTCTCAGACATAGAACAGTTTCAGTACGCGAAACAGCAGGGTGGGCTCCCTCGCCCATAGAGCGGGTGCAGCACAGACTGCACTAGCGCAAGCTTCTCTCAGACATAGAACAGTTTCAGTACGCGAAACAGCAGGGTGGGCTCCCTCGTCCATAGAGCAGGTGCAGTACGGAGAGCAAAAGTGCAAGCTTCTCATACATAGACCGATTTCGGTACAGGAAGCAGCAGGCTGGCCTCACTCACACATAGAACGTGTGCAGCACGGACAGCACTAGTGCAAGCTTCTCTCATACACAGAACAGTTACAGTCCAGGAAGCAGCAGGGTAGACTCCCTCGGCCATAGAACAGGTGCAGCACAGACAGCACTAGCGCAAGCTTCTCTCATACACGGAACAGTTTCATACAGGAAGCAGCAGGGTGGGCTGCTTCGCTCATAGAGTGGGTGCAGCAGAGACAGCACTAGTGCAAGCTTCTCTCATACACGGGACAGTTTCAGTACCGGAAACAGCAGGGTGGGCTCCCTCACCCATAGAGCGGGTGCAGCAGAGACAGCACTAGTGCAAGCTTCTCTCATACACAGAACAGTTTCATACAGGAAGCAGCAGGGTGGGCTCCCTCACCCATAGAGCGGGTGCAGCACAGACCGCACTACCGCAAACTTCTCTCATACACAGAACAGTTTCAGTACTGGAAGCAGAAGGGTGGGCTGCTTCGCTCATAGAGTGGGTGCAGCAGAGACAGCACTAGTGCAAGCTTCTCTCATACACGGAACAGTTTCAGTCCAGGAAGCAGCAGGGTAGACTCCCTCGGCCATAGACCACGTGCATCACTAGTGTGGGGTCTGCTCACTCACAAGCAGGCATTCCCTCCAGCTGATGATTGTTGCAGGCAGCCCCTGGCAGCTTTAAATGTGACTGTGTATTTTACTATAACTTCAGTGAGTAAACAGGGCTCTGTATTGCCTTTGAAGCTTCAGTGGGTGGTCACTGTCAAGGTAAGGTTGTCCTGGGGTCTCAAAGTTATCAGTAACTGGTTAGGGAGGTTACAGAGAGGCAACAAAATGTCTCTTCTGTTTGGATGTAAGTGCATGTGGTGGTATTAGTAGAGCACAGGCCTAGCATGGCCCCTGGGAAGATGCAATCATTGGAGGAGGTCAAGGTTTGGCTGTCGGGTCAGGGGTAGTGCTCTTTGAAGTGTGTCTGCAGCTTTTTAGGCCGAGCATTCTTGACCTCTTATACCTTAGTATATACTTATATGTGTCTGTACTTTGTGGGCTCTGGAGATCAGCCCTAGGACTTGTCTGCCTCAGCCTAGGGACTTTTTTTCTGTTCAACTGCCTCTAATTAACTTTCTTGATAAAAAAACGACCAGCAGAGGTCAGTAAAATACCAGAATCACTTTTGCATTCTCTAGATTCCAGTCCATATAAATTGTCTTGCACGAGCACCCGTAGACAATATTTTTTGCAAATCTTGTATTTTCAGTGATATGACCACCGAAGGCCCTGATTTTATATTAAAAACAGAGCTTTGGACTATAACATTTCCTGCTGAAAGGCAATATTTCTCTCCATGTGTTCCCATACCTGGCGTGTCACGCAGTTTGGTGCTTGCTTACCCTCTATGTTAAAGAACAGTAGATGTTGCGGCACCCAGGCTAATGTGCTGCATAGCTAAAAAAAATACATATAAGGTCCAAAAGCGAGACCGATTGCATTGCAAATGCTTGTTTCAGAATTGTAGGAGAGTTGGTGCTGGTGTCGATGGGGTGCTGCTCCGGATCCTGGAGACATGAATAGAGAAAGCTTGCCTACTGTGTTTTTTTCCTTCTTGGAGTGTTTTGACACTTACCTGGTGATATCCAGGACCCTGGCCTGGTTTTGTCTCCTAGATATAGCTAGTTTGGTTGCCAGGTGAGCCGGTGTCTTGTTTTTGAGGCTTTATAATGCAGCTCATCTTCAAGATGATTTGGGCTGGAAGTGGGAGGCAGTGTATGTCCGCGTGGGTGATGTGGTCACTTTTGTTTTGCCTTTAATGAGCCCTTCCACTGCATGTGGGATAGATACCTGTCAGGTGGGCTGGCGTGGTACCGGTGAGCAGGGCCTTGCCTCGGTCCAAACTTTTTACTTTATACCAAAGTGGTAGAGGTTTTGGAGGGTTCTTCTCGAGTCAGGTCATGTTAAGGGAACTGGGGAGAATTTGCCTGTAGTCTGGTTATTGTCAGGGTCTTGTACCTCTAGACTCCTTCAGGTACCTTATGTTAGGGGGCTGGACTCTACCACCACCACCTGGGGGCTTAGACACATCTTTGCAATGAGAGTGAGGTGCAGCCACATTCTCATAGGCCCAGAGGTTGGGAGTGTTAAAAACAGACGCTTTAGTGCACTGACTTTGTCCACTAAGCGGGTTCTTCACAGGGGCATCTAACCTGTACTTGCGGACGGTGAGCTGGTCAGCGGGTCAGTTCTCCGTAGGCTCAGGTGGTTGAGGACAGACGCTGCCCCGTGTTTTCACAAAGATTGTTCCTGGTCCGCGTTCTCCGGTCTCACCTCACTAGAAGATGCTTTGCAGATGCCAGGCACGCCAGGAGGGCAGATCAAGGCACGGAGGTAACTGTGCCCAGCCTGGTCCCAACTGGAAGGAGATGGTGCCACACAAAAGCAGCTCCTCGAAGGCCCTTGTTAGCGCTGCAAAGCGTGTAGAGGGATTCCAAGCACTGCCTGAGGGAGCTTGTTATTTATACTTTTCTGGAAGCTCGACCCATCCAGGTCCCAAACTTACCAACTTTAAGGAGTTTTGTGCACTGATCCATGCTGACTTTTAGCAAACTCAGAGCCTTGGCCAATGGAAGTGCAGCTGGTTTCCTGGAAGAAGAAATGGGTGAATAACCAGGTCTATTGTTCTTCTGCACAATCCCTGTTCCGAGTCGATTTCAAATAAAGACAAGTCTGAAAAGTTCTCTTTTAGATGTTCCTGGGCGTCTTGTGCTCGGGTTCCTCTTGTCGGTTGTGGTCGCGGTGTTTGGTCCCTGCTCAGCCTGAGGTCTGGAAGAAGCGCTGGCTGAGCTGATGGGAGACATTGAATGGATGTCTCTACTGGGCGGGCACTGAAGTGTCAGTTTCTGGGGTCTGCCGGATCCTTACCTGTGTGTGCTTGCGTGGACTGTGCCCCAGAGCTTGAATTGAAT